>NC_047660.1:36990886-37731720 GCF_011762505.2 Arvicanthis niloticus
CATATGTCCTAGAGGAAAGCATGTTACAAATATTTACTAAACACCTTTATTAACCAACTGCCTTAAAACGCTATTGAAAATAGTGTATTCTGATTCTTACAGAGTCATTGGACCAATGAAATTATAGTAGATATGATTACCTGCACAAGATCTGTACAAGGTCAAGCCAGCCACTATTCCATCCTGGATGGGTGTGTTGAGGATAATATTTAAAATGGTGGCATATGATCCTGCTTATTCTTAAGCAGCCAACATGTTCCCAACTAGTAAGGCCTGAGGCAAAAAGCAGCTGTGTGTTCCCACCTCTGCTCTGCTCAAACTGCTGCTCAGGCCAGCCAGAATCACCACCCATTGCACCCATGAGACACCAGCATAGGAGATAGCTCTGTGAATCTAGCACACTGTCTCCACAAAGCTTGGCTGAACTTCAGAATACCCACCATGCCCGCTGTACCTGGTAGAATGAAGACTCTCATGCTTAAAGATTATCTAATAATTTTATATTTGGAAATGCTCAATTAACAAGATGCCTACACAATTAGAGTTGTTACCCAATACCTAATCTTAGATCAAATTTGTTACCCAGGACTGTTCCTGATACACTCATAGTTCTCCAAGGCTGCTACATCTCTCCTCTCTCCTTGATCCTCCTCTTCCTTATCATCTTCCTCTCCTTGCTTCTCTTTGCTCCTCCCACATTATCTCCTCCCAATCAAGATGCATATTATTCAGATAATGTAGCAGCAGGAGGAAACCATCCTGCTACATGGATGAGAGAATTTGGAAGAACTCAAATGGTCGATGAACAGTTGAGAGCTGCTAGGAAAAGAGTTAGTTTCCTCATGGTTCTGACCCATGATAATTCAGCTATGCTCTAGAAGATGTTGACTGTGCTATCTAGTCTTATGTCAACTTGGAACAAGAACTAGAATTATCTGAATGGAAGGAATGTCTATTGGAAAAATATCTCTATAAGATCCAGCTGTAAGGCATTTTCTAAATTAGTGACAGATGAGAGGCACAACCCATTGTGGGTAGTGCAATCCTTGGGTTGATAGCCCTGGGTTCTAAGCAGGTTGAGCATGCTATGGAGAGCATGCTACTAAGCATCACTTCTCTCCATGTCCTCTGTTTCAGTTCCTGTTTTCACTTTCCTGCCCTGTTTGAGTTTCTGTCCTGTCTTTCTTCAGTGATGAACAGCGTGATATGAAAGTGTAAGACAACTTTGGTCATCCTGATAACCCCTTAGAAAAGTGATCACAGGAGTGTTCATGAAATTTTGTTTATTGCCTTGCTTGTTCTTTGTCTATTTGTGCTTATTGTCTTGTTTGTTCCTTGACTATTTACATTTATTATAGTCCTAGTCCCTCAACCTAGAACTGACCTTAACACTTGCATTTAATTAAAATGGTAGAAAAGCAAAAATGAGGAGGGGAATTGGGATGGGGGGTTCTAGGGAGGGGAAATGGGGAAAAGGGATGACATCTAAAATGTAAATAAATAAAATATCCAATAAAAATAAATAAATTAAATAAATTTAAAAAGAAAGTTTAAGCCAAATAACCCTTTTCTTCCACAACTTGCTTTTGGTCATGATGTTTCATTGTAGCAACAGAAACATTACATGTGCATATGGGCAGAACCAATCGGATTTAATAAGTTAAAGAAAAAAAAGAAGACATAAAGTTGGTGGTGGAATTTGGGAAGTAATCTCAGAATAACTGGAGGATAGGAGTAAAGTTAAATATAATTTAAATAAATTTTATACTTTTCATAAGAGAGTATGGTAGTGATATTAGGCTGGTAAATTTCAAACCAGTGGAGCTATATATAATGAGATACTGCCTTACCCTCTACACACAAACAAACACTTGAGAATGTAAGGAAAAATATATAAATATATAAATATATCACATGTATGATATATAGAGCTTAGTTTGATGTAATTAATGTGAACATGTGATGGTTTGAATAGGTGTAGTCCCATAGATCATAGTTTTTTTAATTTTTAGCCCATGGTGACTGGCACTATTAGAGAATATGGCCTCGTTAGAATAGTTGTGGCTTTTTTGGAGAAAGTGTGTAACTGTAGAAGTAGGCTTTGAGGTCTCCTTTACTAATGCAGATGATAGTCTCCTTTGGCTGCCTTCAGATCAGCATGTAGAACTGTTGGCTCCTTCAGCACCTTGTCTGCATGCAGTATGCCATGCTTCCTGCCATGATGATAATGGACTAAAGGTCTCAAACTGTAAGGCAGCCCCAATGAAATGTTTTCTTTATAAGAGTTGTCACGGTCATGGTGTCTCTTCAAAGCAATAACAGCCTAAGACAATCATCAATTTCTTGTTTTGTTTTAAAAGCAAGAAAATTCTTTCTTTCTTCTTTCTTTCTTTCCTCCTTTCTTTTGCTCTTTCTTTCTATCTTTCTTTCTATCTTTCTTTCTTTCTTTCTTTCTTTCTTTCTTTCTTTCTTTCTTTCTTTCTTCTTTCTTTCCTTCCTTCCTCCCTCCCTCTCTTTCTACCTCGCTCCCTTTCTTCCTTCCCTCCTTCCTTCCTTCCTTCCTTCCTTCCTTTCCTTCCTTACATTCCTTCTTCCTTCCTTCCTTCCTTTCTTTCTTTCTTTCTTTCTTTCTTTCTTTCTTTCTTTCTTTCTTTCTTTCTTTCATCTTCTTTCTTTCTCTTAAACTCCAGATTTTATACCTCTCCAGGTCCACCCTCCTACTGCTCTATATCACATACCTCCTCCCTGCTGCCCTGTCTCCTGAAGGATGTTCCCACTACCACCTCCACTGGATCTTCCAGTCTCTTGAGGGTTAGGTGCATCTTCTTTGACTAAACTCAGACCCTGCAGTCCTCTGTTGTATATGTGTTGGGGGCCTCATATCAGCTGGTGTATGCTCCCTAGTTGGTGGTGCAGTGTCTCACAAATCTCGGGGTTCAGAGTTAATTGAGATTGCTGGTCCTCCTACAGAATTGCCCTACTTCTCAGCTTCTTCCAGCTTTCCTCTAATTCAACCATAGGAGTCAGCAGCTTCTGTCTATTGGTGGGGTGCAAATATCTGCATCTGACACTTTCAGCTGCTTCTTGTGTCTTTCTGAGGGCAGTCATGATAGGTCCCTTTTTGTGAGAATTCCATAGCCTCAGTAATAGTGTCAGGTCTTGGGCCTCCCCTTAAGCTGGATCCCACTTTGGGCCTGTCGCTGGACCTTCTTTTCCTCAGGCTTCTCTCCATTTCCATCCCTGCAGTTCTTTCAGACAGAAATAATTATGGGTCAGAGTTTTGACTGTGGGATGGTAGCCCCATCTCTCACTTGATGCCCTGTCTTTTTCTGCTGGAGGTGTGCTCTACAAGTTCCCTCTCCCCAGTGTAGGGCATTTCATCTAAGGTCCTTTGAGTCCTGAGAGTCTCTCAACTCCCAGGTGTCTGGTACATTCTGGAGTGTCCCCCACACCTCCTATCTTTCGAGGTTGCATGTTTCCATTCTTTCTGCTGGCCTGCAGGGATTTGAGTCCTTTTCCCCGACCCAATGCCATATCATGTTCCTCTCTCTACCCATCCCCTATTCCCTTTTCTTGCAGGACCCTCCCTCTCCCCATGTGGTTGCTTTCTTCTCTCCTACAAGTGGGGCTGAGGCATCTTCACTTGGGCCCTTCAGCTTGTTGACCTTTTTGAGTTCTGTGGACTGTATCTTGGGTATTCTGCACACTTTTCATTTGGCTAATATTTATTTATTAGTGAGTACAGTACATACAATGCAAGTCCTTTTGGGTCTGAGTTACCTCACTCCGGATGATATTATCTAGTTCCATTCATTTGCCTGCAAAATTCAGGATGTCCTCATTCTTAATAGCTGAGTATTATTCCACTGTGTAAATGAACTGCATTTTCTGTATCCATTCTTCTGTCATGTGACATCTGGGTTGTTTCCAGCTTCTGGATATCACAAATAAGACCTCTATGAACATAGTGGAACACGTAACCCAGTGACATGGTGGGGAATCTTTTGAGGATATTTCGAAGAGTTATATTTCTGGGTCTTTAGGTAGATCGATTTTCAATTTTCTGAGGAACCTCCAGATTGATTTCCAGAGTGTTTGTCTCAGTTTGAAATCCTAGCAGCAATGAATGAGTGTTCCTCTTTCTCCACACCCTGTCCAGCATCTGCTGTCCCCTGAGGTTTTGATCTTAGCCATTCTGATTGGTGTAAGAAAAGGGAAGCATAATAACAGAAATGGAGGAAATTCAAAAAATCGTCAGATCCTACTACAAAAGTCTATACTCAACAAAACTGGAAAATTTAGATGAACTAGATGGTTTTCTAGACAGATACCACATACCAAAGTTAAATCAAGGGCAAGTAAACTATATAAACAAGCACATGTCTCACAGTGAAATAGAAGAAATCACTAAAAACCTCACAACCAAAAAAAAAAAAAAAAAAAAAAAAAATGCCAGGGCCAGATGGATTTAGTTCAGAATTCTACCAGATCTTCAAAGACCTGATATCAATATCCCTCAAACTATTCCATAAAATAAAAACAGAATTAATATTAGCTAATGCATTCTATGACACCACAATTACTCTGATACCTAAACCACACAAGGACCCACCCAAAAAAGAGAACTTTAGACTAATCTCGCTTATGAATATTGATCAAAAAATTCTCAATAATATTTTTGCAAACTGAATCCAAGAACACATCAAAACCATCATTCATCATGGTCAATTAGGCTTCATCCTAGGGATACTAGGTTGGTTCAATATACAAAAATCCATTAACATAATCTGCTAATATAAACAAACTCAAAGAAAAAATCACATGATCATTTCCTTAGATGCAGAAAAAACATTTAACAAAATCCAAAAACCCCTTCATATTAAAAGTCCTGGAAAGCTCAGGAATTGAAGGCCCATACCTAAACATTATAAAAGCAATATACAGCAAATCAACAGCCAATATCCAATTCAATGGAGAGATACTTGATGCAATCACACTAAAATTGGGGATAAGACAAGGATGCCCACACTCCCCATATCTATTCAATATAGTACTAAAAGTGCTAGCTAGAAAAATAAGACAACAAAAAGAGATCAAGGGGATACAAATTGACAAAGAAGAAATAAAGGTATTACTATTTGTAGATGATATGATAGTATATATATAAAGTGACCTCCAAAACTCTACCAGAGAACTTCTCCAGTTGATAAAAAACTTCAGCAAAATGGCCAGATATAAAATTAACTCATATAAGTCAGTAGCCTTCCTTTATACAAATGATAAACAGCATAAAAATTTTTTATGCTGAGATAAAAAAAATTAGGGAAAGAACTGCCTTTACAATAACCACAAGTAATATAAAATATCTTAGGGTAACCCTAACCAAACAAGTGAACGATATGTCTGACAACTTTAAGTCTCTCAAGAAAGAAATAAAAGAAGATCTCAGAAAATGGAGAGATCGCCCATGCTCATGGATTGGCAGAATTAACAGTAAAAATGGCCATCCTACCAAAGCAATCTACAGATTCAATGTAATCCCTGACAAAATCCCAACACAATTCTTCAAAAACATGGAAAATTCATCTGGAAAGGCAGAAATCTCAGCATAGCAAAAGCAATACTTAATAATAAAAGAACAGCTGGGGGAATCATCATCCCTCACCTCAAGCTTTACTACAGAGCAATAGTGATAAAAACTGCATGGTATTGATACAGAGAAAACACATGTTGATCAATGGAATAGAATTGAACCCAGAAATAAAACAACACACTTATGGGCACTTGATCTTTTACAAAGAAGCCAAACATATACAATGGAAAAAAGAAAAACTTCTATGCTAGCAATTTTAAAAACCTAATAAAGTGTTATTAACTGTAAATTCGAATTTCAGACAGTTGTGTATTTTTGGTTATAATTTAATTTAATATTTTGAAGCAAAATGAACTGACATTATTCTGCACATTAATAAATGTATCTATGAAATAGTAAATGGATATCTGAATGTCTTAGTAATTCAACTTTTTTATTTTCTTTAACACTTTCCAAATGTCATGGGATATATTTACAAAGAAATACACATTTACAAACTATGCAGACCTTTTTCCACTTTAATAATTATGCAATATCTTTCATAAGTGGCAGAAGGAAACTAGAATTGTGTTTCCATTATTAACTTTTATTAAACATCTTAAGATTACTAATTTGGAACTTGTAGTTTTCATAAATCACATACATGGGTAAACTAGATTTTTTTTATCACATTAGATAATTGTACTTATTTTTCTTACCATAACTTTTTTTTGTACTAAGCAGAAACAAAAATTATGTATTTTCCTATGTGGAAAAATGAAGCCTGTGTTGTTGTAAAAGATATTCACTGACCTTCTGTTTCTAAGATGCCATTTCATTAATCTTCACCACCCAGTGTAAATAAGATTCATCCATTACTCTAAGGTTTCCCCATCCCAATGTATAAAATGTCAAAAACTTTTTAACCTCAGAAGCATGTGCAAGAACATTCAGTTCGCAGTATATGCTTCTAGAATTCCTTATTACTTCCAGCTATTCCTAGAAAACCTCACACAGTCTTCAAGGATAATAAGACTGCTGACAGCATGTTGTATTTCTGGTTTTGTTTTATCTTCTTTATAAATAATGTTTTAATTTTCATCTATATTTCACAATCTAGTTACAATATTCTTCAATATAGTATAAAAATATTAAGTTTAATAATTTTTATCTATAACAAGATCTGTACTCCATATTAAAAATGAATGTTTTCCCAAGACTGGAGACCCTTTTGTGTCTTGAAACTGTTCAGTGCCCAGGAGTCTGGGTGTGGTTCATGACACTTGGCTAATTATCAAGAACTCTGCCTTTTGCTGAGAAGCTGCTTTTGTCCTCTCTGGTGTTGTCATTGTCTTGACATGAAAATCACCCTTTTATTTACTTGATGCACATTTTTCTAATTCAGCCTCATTTTCTGGTTTTGTAGCCTTCGTACACAGTATTTGGATACCAGCAGAGGTTTTTTTTTTTTTTTTTTTTTTTTTTTTTTTTTTTTTTTTTTTAATTCAAAGACTATAAAACGTTTAAATAATCACTCCATTGACAATGGATCCAAGTATTTATTTCTCCTTACTATCTGTCATTCAGTAAACATTGACTGAGCATCCAATCTATCTTGTGGTAGTGTCTCATAACTGTAATAACTATTTTAATATGGTTTGTTAAAATAAAATTATTTAAAATGATTTTACTACATTTCAAATTTTTATGTGTGTGTTCATATGTGTGTGTTTGTGTGTGTGTGTGTTTGTATGTGGTCATGTCTGTGTGTTTGTGTGTATGTGTGTGTGTGTGTGTGTGTGTGTGTGTGTAGGAGAGAAAAATGTACAGGAGGTGCTCATATAGGTTTTGGAGATTCTACTTAGATCATCAGGGATGGTAATATGTGTCTTAATTTACCCAGCTGTAACACTGGCCCATTCTTTGGAAAATGCTTATGATTGGAAACCACTCTTGATATTTTATTTAAAAATAATGTCTAATTTCACTACAAGCTTAAGATAGCAAAATAAGTATAATGAAACTTCCATTTCCCTTTCATTAGAAAAACACTGGTTCTTGATATCTGTAAGTATTTTAAAGTAGATTTATAGTCCTAAATACAAAATCCAGTAGAGATATTTCATTGTGTTAGAATGTTCCTATTTGTCTTGTCAGTTATGTGTTTTAATAAGTTAAACCATTTTGGGGGCATCATAAAATGAAATGGTTTTTAAATACTGAATGAAATCCTGAAAGTTTGTCTACAAGACACATGTTCCAAAGTAAAATTCCTTTTTGATTCTGTATCACATGATTGCTTTCAGTCTGCTTTAATGATTACATTTGCTCTGAGGCCAGTCACCCTCAACTGAAGAGAATATAGAATGAGCTATAAAATCCATTGGAATTGCAAAAATAAAATAAAATAAAATAAAATAAAATAAAAAACAGTGAAGATAAAAACAGTAATTCTCTACTATATATCAATAAATCAGCACAGTTATGGAATGCACAAATTAATCTCATATTTGTACTTTTAATTTTACATTAAAATCATACAAATAAGTTTTAAATTATGTATGAAGCATATTCTTTTTCACTATAGCTTACATTAGTTGTCCCTTTACATTTCATGACAGAGTTGTTTATCTTTTCTGTTCTCAGGCTAAAATATCTGCCACTGTTAATATTCTTTTTAGAGATATTAACTACCTTAAAAATGTGTCCACATGGGTGGAGGTTTAGAAGAATTATGTCTTCTTCATGAAGGTACAATCAACCTTTTTATATTAGATGTTCTTCTTACATGTTTAATGAAAACTGGGGTTGTTCAGTGTCAAGCTGTGTATAAATTACCTACCTTTGCATAGGTAATTCTAAATATTGGGTTTTTCTTAACCATTAATGTACCAAGTATAAATTTTCATTTTGTTTTAATCATCTATTGTATTCCAAGAAATTGGTACTAGGTAGGCACTCAATAAGAATTTAATGCAAATAAAATGACCATGTATTCTTTGGTTTTCTCATAAAATTTACTCCCTGTATAAAAAATGTTCAAATCAAAGATTAGCACATGTGCTTGCTATTCAAATCTCATTTGTTTTCTCTTTAAAACAGAAAAAATTGGACAAATATAACTTTGTCTTCTCAGGAGTGAATCAGTGATTACCAGTAAAATACTAAATACAAATATAGTGACAATGATTAAAAAACCAGAGAATTGTAAATCATAACAATTTCAGAGGTTACTGGACCAAAGAAAGACAATATAGCTTAGTATTAAGTAACATTTTCTTGAAATCTAGTTTCAAGTAATTCTAGATTTGCACAATAGATAGATAACACATTCAAAGAATTTCCTGAGTTATAGCACAGAAGAAAGCATGAATTTAGGACAATTTTCCTACTTATTAGCACTTAGAATTTAATTCATCTTGGTTGGACTTTTTCTTATTTTACCATCAATTTAAAAATGCAATTTTTATTTCTATATTATTTCTACATAGTAAAGCAAAGGGATCTTTCTTTAATTAATTAGAAGACTAGATGAAATTAAAAGGAATGAGATAGTATGATTCCTATTTTGTACAAACAACAAGAAATTTTTATTTTAATTGTATAGCTACATAAAACCAGCCTGTCATCTCTTCTATTTCTCAGTATTATTCAGAGATGCATCACTTATGAATATTTAAATGGAAATGCTGTTTTAATTGGTGCTATTGTAGATAAACACGAATAAAGGAATTTTACTTGCAAATGTTCATCTACATCACATTAGACAATCATCTTTTTAAAATCAAACTATAAAAGTACATATGTACGCATATAGTTTAGATTCAATATACTACATTAATTAGGATCCAAAATTTAAAACATATTCTTCATAGTATTTATCTTTTGATGGTCTAGCACATAATATAGCTTATGCTGTTAGATTCACTAATTGTGAAGTTGATATTGTAAAGTATTATTTTAAATTATATCAGAAACAGCACTTGTGTTTTAAATTCTTAGCTCATCAGTGCAATAATGAAGCTTTTGAATATGTTTGTATTTATATATCACTATTTATTTTACTTAACATGTATTTGCTTTATGTGTGTGCATGTGTGTGTGTGTCTGTGTGCACACACAGGTGTGTGTGAGTGCCTTCTATCATGCGTATGTGTTTGTATTAGTATTTGTGTCCTATTCTGATTATTTGTTTTCTCAGAAATGTAATTCTGAAATTTATATAAATGAATTTTGCTTTTGTCCTGAAGTAAGATTTTTTTTTTGTTTTTGCTGAACCTTTCTGTTCATGAAAGGTTGGTTTTGTTCTGTTTTCTTGTAAGATATTAACGAAAGTGAAGCATGTGTGGGATTTTAGGACACACAGATTCACCACCTTAGTAGGATTATGTTTGAAATTGGAAATTTGTTGTTTGATGTGTCAAACATCAAGTAAATTGGAAGCTTAAATATGAAACAATCTTTTGTTCTGTAAATTACTTATCTAGAACAAGAAGTCAAGTGAAACAAATTTTCTACTTTCTCATACAGTTAGAATAGTTTCTCTGCCTGTCTTAGTTAGAGTTTTACTGCTGTGAACAGACACCATGATAGGTGATCTCCCTGTTTGAGCTACAGTGATACTGTCACCTGTATCACTTATGACACCTAATATAGGTAGGTAAGACTGCTTATACCTCATTATAAAAGACGTCTCTCTCTTCAGTAAATGGAATACTCATCATGTAAATTGTTCTGTTTTAACAATGTGCACTACAGAAAAGACAAGCCAGCACCACCAAAAATATACAAAAACAATTATGTTGAGTACTGTTCTTGATATAAGCATATGTGTATGCATAAACATATATATTCTGTTGGTTTTCCTTTACATATATATATATGTATATATGTATAAACATATACATATATATATCATACATATGTGTTTTTACACACAAGTTTTGTGGATGTTATCTTATACTATGTGAGGAAATGGATGGAAGACAGACAACTTCTCCTGAAAAAATAATTTACCCAGAAATATCCTGTCATTCTTTGAATTGGCAGATCCATTGGTTTCTATTTTATTTAATGCAATTTTGGTTGCAATAAAATCTTTCAAAAATATCATGTTTATTCAAATTTAAGCAAAGATCAGAGTTTTATTTAAAATAACCTGTTAGCTTTGTATTTTTGGAATATATCTCATAGCAATTATTTTACAATGGTGAAATAAAACTTCCCTGTGATGTTAGACTTTTGGAAAAGTAACATTCTTTAACAGATTCTAGACACTCAAATATAACTCTAATGAGTTATGGATGCCATATATTACTTCTCTTTTTAATGTTTCATAATAAGATATGTCAATTTTATCTACATATTTGTAAGTGAGTATCTAGTTCTGCATGAAACTTATAGATCATTTTAAACTCATATATGTATGCAGATTATTCAGTGTGTGACATGGAGTTATGGACTGAAATTTAACATTTTTTAAAAAAATGTATTCATCTTACTCACTGACCCCTTCCAGGGATCCCTTTCCCACAATCCTTTACCCTATCTCTTTTCACGTTCTTTTCAGAGAGTGTGGGCACCCCCTGGGTATCCTGCCACCTTGGCACATCCAGTCTCTCCCAATGAGACCAGACAAGGCAGTCCAGCTAGAAGAACCTATCCCATGGATAGGCAATAGCTTTTGGGATAGCCCCTGCTCCAATTGTGTGGGACTCATATAAAGACCAAGCTGCACATCTGCTACATATATGTGAGCCTAGAACCAGCTCATGTATACTCTTTGGTTGGTGATTCAGTCGCTGAGAGCCCAAAAGGTCCAGGCGAGTTGATTCTGTTGGTTTTCCTTTAGAGTTCCTATCCCTTACCATAGCCACAGTTCTTCTCCTTACACGTCCATAATACTCTCCAGGTTCCATCCACAATTTCTCTGTAGATGTCTGTATCTGTCTGAGCTAGCAGCTGGGTGGAGTCTCTCAGAGGACAGCCATGCTAGACTCCTGTCTGCAAGCACCAGAGAGTATCATTAATAGTGTCAGGGATTGGTGCTTGCTCATAGGATGTGTCTCGAGGTGGGCCAGTTATTGGTTGGCCATTCCCTCACACTCTGCTCTATCCTCTGTGCCTACATTTCTTGTATACAGGATACCTTTTGGTTTGAAAGATTTTTGGGTAGCTTGCTGTTCCTGTCGCTACAATTAAGGTTTCTCCCTGGCTACAGGAAGTGGCCTCTTCGTGTTCCATATCCCCAATGCTGTGCATCACAGCTCAGGTCATTCTCATTGTATCTTGGGTGCATCCCTTATCCCAGATCTCTGTCACATCCTTGAGATGAGCCTCCCTTCCCTCCCCCTCCCCCCCCACACCCCTCCTCACCTCTGTCTGTTGCAGATTTCCATTCATTCTTATGATCATCTAGCTGTTTTGCCTCCCCCTCCCCACCTCCCCACATCTGATCCCTGAATATTCCCCATTCCAAGAATATTCCCAGATGTCTGAAATGGTCCCCATTTTCCCTCTAAACATCTATGAAGCTGAATTTTCCTTAAGTAGTCTTGGAAAACAAACATATCTCAACGTACTGGTTGAAAGAACATGGAAATGACAATTCTTTTTTTTTTTCCCTTAAGAAAGCTACTAAAGAGATAAGGCCAAAACAAATTGAACTTTTGATATTTGAAAATTTCTGTAAAAGTGGGTCATAGGACCTAAAGGAGAATCAATTACTGACACTCTACAAAGTCAATATAGTTACTAGATTTGTTCTAAATATACTTATTCTTATATTCACAGATCACTTCTTATTTTTTAAAAAGCTACATTTTACAGGATATAGAGATTCTTACAGAGACAGGCAATTGTTCAATATGAGGAGAATAAGTGCACATAAGGTGCACAGCACCGATTGATACATCTATAATGTAAATGATACAAAAAAAAGCAAAGGAAAAAATTATGGAAGGGACATAAAACTTGTAAGAGCAACAAGCCCTGTTAAATAATGTCTTTTTTTTTTTACAAGACAGGAAAGATAATCCAATAAATTACCTACAATATGGTTGCATAAAACAGACATGAATAATATCATCACCAGTGGACATGTTGATGTTGGTGGATTTCACAAAGTTACTCATTTAGATGAAGGGCTTCTTGGCTTCTAAGGTATAGAGAATCAAGTTGTGAAAAATAAACTGTCCTTGATAGCTAGTTTATAGTGCTTAGCCCTCACACATGAACATATGAGTAACACTAAATGGACTCAGGAATAATAGGTAACGTTATGTGGACTAAGCAGTGTGTGTGTGTGTGTGTGTGTGTGTGTGTGTGTGTGTATGTGTGTGTGTGTGTATGTCACAAAATAATATCAAATAAAAAGGGTCCATGAATTTGAGTGAGAGCATGATAATTGCAAACCAAGTGCTGCATTGATGAAAGAAAAGTGGGAAATGATGTAATTATATCATAATTTTAAAATGATTGTAAAAATAATAGATAAATTCCTGAAGGCCTAAATGACAATTTAGCTTTTTTTATTCAATAAAATTGCCTGTCTCTACTTCCAATTTTAATGTATAATTTGAAGTTTAATATAAATACTAGCAATTGGGGTTCTAAGATTAGTAGCCTATTTAAGTCTTGAATCGAAGAAAATTGGTTGCCAGCAATCAATCATTTTACATGTCCATGGTTTGAGAACTCTCTTTCTTCCTGCCTATGTCTTCTTCTGAACCAGTTGAATTAAGGCTATACAGTATGAAAGAGATTCCTAATAATTTGTAACCAAAAACAAACTACAGATCTATGGAGTTATTATGGAAATATATTGTCAAAGTGATATAGTTTTGTAAATCATCTCATGCAAAGTTGGTGACATATTGCTTTTGGTCTGTAGATTTACCCTTTTAATTTAATTTTGATCTTCTTTAGTTTACTAATATCCCCTAAGACTGTAGCTATGTAAAATGCATTTTCTGCTTCAAATGAAATGGCTAATTATAATGAAATCAATGTATTACTGATTTTATTCAATTTAAAGTCTTTCTTACCTGGTTTTTGTAGTTGTGTTGGCTTAAAAGCTATCCATTTCTTAGTTTTTTTTCCAGGTAAAATTTGGTATTCTTATATATTATGGTAAAAATTTAGAGTGCTATATCCTTTTCCTTGTCTTGAAAATGACTGTGCTCCTAACAGCTAAGAATTTTCAGTGTTCAGTTTCCTCAGGGCCTATTCATCTTTTGTGTGATAATGCACTTATACATATACTGTATATATAATTGTTTCATACACATTGAATGGTACTACAAACTCTACTTTTATGGGTTTTTTTTGTTTGTTTGTTTGGGTTTTTTTGTTTTGTTTTTTTGTTTTTTTGAGACAGGGTTTCTCTGTGTAGTCCTGGCTGTCCTGGAACTCACTCTGTAGACCAGCCTGGCCTCGAACTCAGAAATCTGCTTCCCTCTGCCTCCCAAGTGTTGGGATTAAAGGCGTGTGCCACCACTGCCTGGCCAAACTCTACTTTTAATGCATTATATTTCTTAATTCATGTAAGATTATTTTATGACATCATTTTAAAGTATTAATATTCTACCAAGGCTTCCTTTATGATCTACTTTGATTCTTGTTGTTATTAACAGAACAATCTTTTTTTTTTTTTTTTTAAGGGACAGACACAGTTCTCTCTGAAAACTGACCTTAAATTCATGGAAAGATTTTTTTCTTTTTCAATACATAGATATTAAAAATAAAAAGATGTTAATGAGGTAAAACACATGCCTTCAGAGTTATGTTTCATTCACCCCTCCATTCCCCCCAAACCATTCCAGGATGTGGAAAGCACAAAAGGAACAGAGACATCATGGAGCATCTGCTTTCTCAACTCTTGTTAAAACTTGTGCCTAAATGTAAAATATCAATATGTCAAATATTGTTATATTTTCTATAAATACACTCTAACATACTGTAGAAGCACGATTTTTTTCTGCCTATTTTTTGATTTTATATAACACTTCTTCACCTAGATTATCGGGTAATCTGCTTTCATTTCCTGAACCTTTCCACAAACTATTTTAAATCTCTAATTGCCATGTAGAATAGACAAATCAGTGTGGATCAAAATTAGTTGTCTCAGTTTATCTTCCTGTTGCTGTGAAAAACAATTATCAGGATGAAAGCAGTTTAACTGTGAAAAGATTGTTCTGGATCACACTTCAAGTCTATCATGGTGGAGAAATCATGGTTGAAAGAGCTTGGCAGGAGGTCATGTTGTATTTGCAGTCAAAAATCACAGAGCAACAAGTTCTGTTAAAACATTGGAACGTAGCTTCTCTGCAGCATAAGGACAAGACACATGAAAGTATTACAGAATACCATGGATTATATAAACAATTTAAGAAGAAATCGGTTGGTTTGTTTGTTTGTTTTTAAACTGATCTTGCCTTAAGTTTATTTTTAAAAACATCATAGGACACTAGTCATCTGCAAATAGTGTGTAGGTGGTGATGTATCAGCAGGCAATCTGTCTTCATGTTGGCAGGAGCCTTTTCTATGGGGCCTTCACAGGGACCTGGGGCATCTTTGGGAACCTGAGCTGGATATGAAGCCTGGAGCTTAACTGGAGCTGTGGCCTCTGCCTTGGTTTGAACCTTGGGCTTCGGTTGGCAGAGTGTGTGGCCCTTAGCCATGTAGCTTTGAATCTACTTCCCAAGCTTGGGGTGAGCTATGAAATTCAGACGGCTGAGTTTGTGGCCCTTCAGCATTTTGGGCTTAGTGTCCACTGCCTTTGCATTGTTGGCCTGCATTTTCTTCAAGCCTTTTTTTTTTTTTCTTTGTCAAAATGCATATTCCTCAGGAACTTGGGGTCAACCCCTTAAGAGAGTTGTATCTTTGTAAATGGGGTTTCTTGATGCCATTTCTGTGCCATTTGCAAGGAGGCTGGTTGTGTGTGATATGGTTCTTAGACTTGGACATGTCTACAAGGTAACTGCGACTCCTGCAGTGCCTCAAGAAGAAATCATTTTAGATAGGGGGAAGTGAAATAAAAATTCTAGGCGGTCTGTTTAAGGAGACCAGATGCTGATTTAGGAAACATCAAACTATATACCTAAACAGAAGTTAGAGGTTGACACAGAAAGTTTCTAGAAAGATCTGTATATGCTTCTCCTGACCCACCAATGTCACAGGAATATTGATGAGGTCAAGATCTGAAAGTTCTGAGTAGTAAAAGATATTGAGCATGTCTGCAGTAACAATGTATTAATCAACACAGAAAACACATGAAGATGTTAAATTTAGTGAGTGGGAAATGCTAACAATAAGGAATATTTTGTGTAATACCAACTAATTCTAGGTAGGAACCACTAAGCAATTTTCAGGCAATCGTCTGTTGTGTGATAATCTTCTTGGGGAGACATAATCAGATATCTGTTTATTCCAGATTTTTTTAAAAAAAAAAAAAAAAACTGCATTGGTAAAAGCTTTGTCAGTTTGGCACAAGCCAGAGTCATTTGAGAAGATGGGGTCTCAGTTGATAAAATGCTTTCATAAACCTGGACTGTAGCCATGTGTGTGGATTATTTTCTTGCTAATGACTGATATAGGAGAGATCTATGAACTATGAGCAATGCCACTCCTAGGAATGTAGTTCTGGGAGCTACAGGAAATGAGGGTGAGTAAGCCAAGATAGGTGAGCCAGAAGGCTAGATCCTTTGTTTAACTTCCTGAATCTATTGATGTAGTCACTCCCTAAGATTATCATCTTCCCTGAAGGATGGGTCATTTTACTTCTCTTAGAACATACTGTTGTTTTACCTCCCTCCTAAAATCATGTTGTTACCAAGTATGTCTCCTGAACAATTCAAGGTGGGACATTTTAATTTGGAGTGAAATGCCGCACAACATATTTAAAACAGCATAACTATGTCTCTGTTCCAGGAAAAACAATAGACCAGCCCAAACATCTAATGATTTCTGTTAGAACTTCTACCATACTTCCAGTTCCAGCCTAGAAGCATCCTCACAGGTCCACGTTCCTCCAACTGTTCCTCATTTCTTATTCACCTCTTATACAATATTTTAAATTTTATTATCTGGAAAGGTCATTCATGTAAACAATACCTAATGATTATGTAAATCCTGGTCGTCTCCCTCCTAAACATCACATCTATCTCTCAAATTCATTTCATTTAAAAAAATAGTTAACTACTGACTGAGTTCAATTAATGCTGTTGCTATGGGCATAAATATAGATTCATTCACTGAGGTATGGACAACCCACAAGTGGCCGCACCTCAGAAGCAAAAGGGACTCTGCTTTCCTCAGGAGCTGTCATTTCTTAGGAGTGGAGTCTATGAGTCCACTCTTTTCTCAGTGATAGAATTTAACAGGCTTGGTCTTGCACATTTCTTGTAAAGGTAACCACAGCTGTTATGAGATCCTACAGGTGCTACCATGTCATTTCTTGAATAAGTCATTTGGTAGCTCCCCTACACACTGCAGCATTTCTAGTCCTCCTTCACAGGTTCACACTATATTGCCTGACCGCTGATTTGTGTATGGTAGTAAGATTTATACAGTTATCATAGCTCAGACACTTAGTTTTACCACAGTACATACTTAAAAGTCTCTGTACATACATCTCCATTACACCCCAAAGAATTGGTTTTGACCAAATATAGTCAGAGTGAATATCTACAACTATAAACGTGAGTATTAAGAAGGTAGTTTGACACATGTGTGAATAATAATCATGATAAAGGGTTTCAGTTTGAGAGTGAACTGTGGGCATTGAGTGAATTTGACATAGAGGAGTGGGGGTGGAGGAAGGAAAGAAGAGAAAGAAAGTGATTTCATCATATTTTACTTAACATTTTATAATTGCATTTAGCTGAACAACTGCTAAATTCCTTAGACACTATAACCTTCCAAGCTTTGGGTTTATACAAGATTTAGTATGAAAAGGAATCATAGAAACAAGAGTCAGAGAGAGAGAGAGATTAATGGACTAGAGAGGCTACATGCAAACAAAATTAAGACACAGTGGAAGAAAACTCAGAGTTATTTAAAAATTTATGAATAATTTATAAAATTGTTCATAGGCACTAAAATTAAACATTTTCATTTCTTATAGCTAAAGAAAATAAGAAAAGTATTTCAATTTAGTTATAATTTTACCATTGAATTTATGTTTTGTTATTTATTTCATAAATAATTTAGAAAACATTTTTATTCATCTTCCTCTAGGTTTATCTTACATTATAAAGATAAATTACTTTTATTGCTACCTGAAACAATTTTAGTGAATTCACATGTCTTGATATATGAAAGCAGATTTACTCATGGACCTATTCAATACTACAATTAAATAAATTAAATTGTTCACATTTTTAACTTCAATCAATGTTCAATTCAGTGTAGTAAACTAAAATAATTTGTATGGATTTAAAAGTCAATTTTTAATTACAAATAAATTTTTTAAATTGCTACCCAATTATTTATTAAGTAATAGATTGTTTGTTGTCTACTATTGAACCAGAAAATCTTCTATTAAGCATACCATGTAAACAAAGTTATTAGATACAATAAAATTCAGCAACAATAAACACCAAAATTGATCATCATTTTTTTTTAAAAAGGCAATTTTGATTGCATGATATTCAGCAAGTTATTGGCTATGATTAGATTTTACACTTATAAGTAAAATATAAGTAAGAAATATTTTTCCTGATTAAACAAAGATGAACATATTGTAGAATTGAATCACAGATTGTAAGTCTTCAGCTTTCTTTAAAGACAACAGAACTCCTCTCCAATTGACATTCTAAAGCAAGTTTAGACAATACTGAAATGACTCTAAATGACTCTAACATATATATATATATATATATATATATAATTTATGTATAGAATATAAATGATGTATATATAATATCAACTATATAACTAACTATATAGAGTATATGTATTTAAATGTATATAGTATGTATGATTAAATAAATATTGTATAAAATATAAATTATATATATGACTCTATATTAGAGTCATTTAGACATTAATATATGATATAATATAAATTATAAATATAAGGCATTATATATAATATGTATATATATTGACTTTTGGTTTGTTTTTTTGAGACAGGGTATTTCTGTGTAAGAGAGCTCTGGCTTTCCTGGAACTTGCTTTGTAAAGCAGGCTCACTTTGAATTCAGATCTTCTGCCACCGCCTCTTGAGTGCAGGGATTAAAGATTTATGTTACCTCACCCAACTATCATGTGTCTTAAGTAATGTCCAAATAATATAAAATTAAACAAAATATGTTTACTTTGAGAAATAGGATATTCATGAGAAACAGTTGCTACTGCTATGAGTTCAAAGATCTAGGCACTATATTCAACCTGTGAGTGAAAACTCCTGGAAAAAAAGTTGTGCTTTAAGAGTCTTGCAGGACTGTTAAGAGATTTTGCAGAGCCAGAGATTAGTTACCTTATCTTGCTTTAGTTCTGCCTTTCTGGACTAGTCTTTTCTTACCCATCACTTTGTTTGAATTAACACTCTGTAACTAATAGATAGAAATATATTGGAATCAATTTGTTTAGCAGACTGCAAGTTGCTACTAATTAAAAAACTTAGATTGTCATAAAATACTAGCTTAGGCCCATGAAAAAGTTTTTTTTTTTTTTTTTTCTGTCCTACATACCTGCACCAATATATTTTAATTTTTAATTCATTAATTATTTTATTTATTTACAATCCAAATGTTATCCCACTTTTGGTCCTCCCTTCCAGAGTTCTTAACCCCTTCCCCCTCCCCTTCAGTTTTGAGAGACTGCTCCCTCCTGGACATCCCCCTTTCCCTGGGGAATCAAGTCTCTACAGGAGTAGGCTCATCATCTCCCACTGAGGCCAGACAAGGCAGTCCTCTGTTACATAATTGCAGAGTGGCTTCAGACCAACCCATGTATGCTCTTTGTTTGCTGGCTTAGTTCCTGGGAGTTCCCAGGGTTTCAGAATAGTTGGCATTGTTGATCTTCCTATGGAGTTACTTTCCCCTTCCAGCTCCTTCGTTCTTCCCTTAACCCTTCTATAAGGTTTCTGAACTTCAGTTCAACGGTTGTAAGTATCTGAATCTGCCTCAGTCAGCTGCTGGTAGAGCCTCTCAGAAGATAGCCACGATAGGTTCCTATCTGTGAGCAGAATTTAGTATCACAGTTTTGTGTCCACCCATGGGATGGATCCCAAGTTGGGCCGGTTTCTGCTTTTTTTTTTTTTTTTTTTTTTTTTTTTTCCCTACATTTCTTTTAGACAGGAATAATTTGGACTCAAAAATTTTGAAGGTGATTTGAAGTTACTATCCCTCCAGTGGTGGTTCTGTTTAATGACTGGAGATGGTCTTTTAAGGTACCATCTCCCCACAGTTGAGCATTTCTGCTAAAGTTATCAATATAGGGTCTTGGGAACCTCTCACATGCCAGGTACCTGGGACTTTCCAGAAGTTCCTCACACACCTCACCCCCAACCTTCTGCAGCTTCATCTTCCCATTCATTCTCCTGGCCCTCTAGGCTTTTCTCCTGTGCCCTACCATACCTGATTCTGCCCCATCCCATTCCTCTCTCTTTCTCCAACCCAGATCCTTTCTTCCCTCCCTCTACCTCCCATGACTTTTTGTTACACCTCCTAAGTGAGACTGAAACATCCTCACTTGGGCCTACCTTCTTGTTTAATTTCTTTGGGTTTGTGGAGTGTATTTTGTGTATTCTGAACATTTTGGCTAATATCCTCTTATCAGTCAGTACATACCATGCATATTCTTTTGGCTCTGGGTTACCTCACTCGGGATTATATTTTCTTGTTCCATACATTTACCTGCAAAATTATTGATGTCCTCATTTTTTAATAGCTGGATATAATTCCATTTTGTAAATGAACCACATTTTTGGGGTCCTTTCTTCGGTTTAGGGACATCTGGGTTGCTTCCAGTTTCTGGCTATTACAAATAAGACTGTTATAAACATAGAGGAGCACCTGTCCTTGTGGTACGGTGGGGCATCTTTGGGTATATGCTCAGGAACAGTATATCTGGGTCTTCAGGTAGAACTATTTCCAATTTTCTAAGGAACTGCCATATTGGTTTATAGAGTGATTGTTCCAGTTGGCAGTTTTACCAGCTTTGTTTCGGGAAATGTCCCTAGTACCAATGTGTATGAGGCTATTTTCCATTTTTCATCTATTAGATTCAGTGTGTTATTTTGAGGTCTTTGATGAAGTTGGACTTCAGCTTTGTTCAGGTTGATAAATATGGATCAATTTGCATTCTCCCACATAATGATTACACATTTGAATAGCACTGTTTGTTGAAGAGGTTCCCTCCCCCCCCCCCCCCCCCCCACTGAATGGTTTTGGTTTCTTTGTCGAACATCAAATATCCTTAGGTGTGTAGGTTTATTTCTGGGTCTTTTATTCTTTTTCATTGATCAACCTTTCTGTTTCTATACCAGTACCATGTGGCTTTTTATCACTATTGCTCTGTAGTAAAGCTAGAAGTCAGGAATGGTGATTTCCCCCAGAATTTCTTTTAATGTTCAGAATTGTTTTGACTATCTTGGGATTTTTTCAGGTTTTTTCCATATGAAGATGAGCATTGCTCTTTCTTTCCATGTCTGTGAAGAATTGTGTTTGAATTTTGATGGAAATTGCATGGAGTTTGTGGATTATTGTTGGTAAGATTTCCATTTTCACTGTGTTACTCCTATCAATGTGTGAGCATGGCAGATCATTCTCTTCTAATGTCTTCTTTGATTCCTTTCTAAGGAATTTGAAGTTCTTGTCACACAGATCTTTCACTTGTTTGGTTAAAGTTACAAGATATTTTATATTATTTGTAGCTATTTTGAAGAGTGTTGTTTTCTTAATATCATTCACAGAATGTTTATCATTTATATAAATGAAAGCTAATGATTTGTTTGAGTTAATTGGAAAATCTAAGTGAAATCAATTATTTTCTAAATAGATACCACTTACCAAAGTTAAATCATTAACAGGTAAACTATCTAAAAACTCTTATAATCCTTAAGGAAATAGAAGTAGTCAATAAATATCTTCCTTCCCCTCATCCAAAAAACTCCCAGGGCCAGATGGTTTCAATGGAGAATTCTAGACAAGCTAACACTCTCAAATCCTCAAATTATCTCACAAAATAGAAACAGAATGAACATTGACAAACTTATTTTATGAGGCCATAGTCACCCTAATACCTAAACCATACAAATATCCAACAAAGGAAGAGAATTTCAGACAAACCCTTGCTATGAACATTGATGAAAAAAATACTCAATAAAATACTGGTAAACATAATCCAAGAACACATCAATAATTTCATCCAACATATTAAGTAGGTTTTATCCCAGGGATGCAGCTGCGGTTTATTACATGAAAATTTCTCAGTATAATCTACCATATAAACAAATTGGAAGAAAAAAAAACACATGATCATCTCATTAAATTCTCAAAAAATGTCTAACAAAATCCAACAGAACTTCATACTAAAGCACTTGGAAATAATAAGGATATGAGGCACAGACATAAACACATTTAAAGTAATATACAGCAAGCCAATAGCCAACATCAAATTAAATGAAGAGAAACATAAAGAAATTCCACTAAAATCACGGATAAGGCTAAGCTGTCCACTTTAACTTTTCATAGTATTTCAAGCTCTAGGTAGAGCAATAAGACACCTAATAGACATAAACTATATACAAATTTGAAAAGAAGAAGTCAAAGTATTGCTAGTTGCAAATGTTATGATAGCATATACATAAGTAACTCAAAAATTCTATAAAAGAATCTTTACAGCTCATAGACACCATCAGCAAAGTGGTTGGATACAAAATTAACTAAAAAATTGTCAGTAATTCTCTTTTATGAAAGTGGTAAACAAGCTGAGAAACATGTCATGGAAACAGCACCCTTCACAATAGCCACAAATAGTATAAAATATCTTGGAGTAACTCTAACCAAGCAAGTAAAAGTCCTTTATGATGAGAAAGACATCAGTAGATTTCTATCAGTAGATAGAAATGTCTTTGATGTTCATGGATTGGTAGGTTTAACAGTAAAAATGGCCATTTTACCAAAAGCAGTCTACAGATTCAATACAATTACCATCAAAATTTTAACACAATTCTTTACAGAACTGTGAAGAATGATTCTCAACTTCATATGGAAAGACAAAATATTCCAGGATAGCTAATACAACACTGTACAATAAGGATCTGGAGGCATCACCTCCCCAGATTTCTAACAATACTACAGAACGATAGTAATAAAAACTATATGGTATAGGAATAGACAGTTGATGAATTGAATTAAATCAAATATTCAGAAATAAATTCACACATTTATAGACACTTGAGTTTTGACATAGAATTAAAACCATACAATAGAAAAATGAAAGCATCTTCAAAAAATGATGCTGGTCTAATTGGATATGTGCATGTAGAAGAATGCAAACAGATCCATATTTATTACCCTGCACAAAACTCCATTTTGAGTAAACTGAAACCTCAACATAAAGTGGGATATACTAAATCTCATAAAAGAGAAAGTTGGGAATATCCTTAAACACATTGATTTTTGAGTCAACTTCCTGGACAGCACACCAATGGCTTAGGACTAAGTTCACCAATGAATAAATGGAACATCAGGTAATTGAAAAGCTTTTGTAAGGCAAAGAACACAAGCAATAGGACAAATGGTCAGCCTACAGATTTGGAAAAGGTCTTTGCTCATCCTGCATCTCACAGAGGGCTAAATCTAAAATATATAAAGAACTAAAAACAGATAGACACTAACAAACCAAATAACCTGATTAAAGAATGGGATAGAGTGCTAAACAGAGAATTCTCAGCAAAAGAATCTTTCATGGCCAAGAAACACTTAAAGAAATATTCAATGTTCTCAGTCATCAGGAAAATGCAAATAAAAGAAAACCTGTGTGATTACAAATGATACCTATCAAAATGGCTAAGATCAAAAACTCAATCAACAGCACACGCTGGCGAGCATGTGGAGCAAGAGGAACACTGCTCCATTGCTGATGGAAATACAAACTTGTGTAAGTATTCTGAAAAATCAGTCTGACAGGTTCTCAGAAAATTGGGTATAGCTGTACCTCAAGACCTATACAAATCTTGAACATTTATCCAAAAGATACTCTACCATAACCCAAGGACACATGCTCCTCTATTTTATAGAAGCTTTAATTGTAATAGCCAGAAACAAAAAACAACCCAGATGCTCCTCAACTGAAAAACAGATTTTGTAAAACCCATACTTTATACTTTTATTATAACACAAATATATTCTTTTATCTTTGTCAAAATCAGGTATTAAACATATGAAAATTATTTCTTTATATAACTTCTACACCTATTATATTGTTATTCATGTTTATTGATTATTAATATCTACTGTAGTCTGAACATTAGTGCCTCCTCAAATTCATGTATATAAAATCTAAATTGTAAGGTGATGATGTCAAGTAGAAGGAAGGTTTATGGAAGGTGATTAAATCCTTTATAGACAGATCTATTATCATAGAGATCCAGAGTCTTAGTTTAGCCCTTCATTTGTTTGAATACATAATGGGATGCTTCTGTGGTGAAGAAAATATTCTCCAGAAAGGCACAGAATTTGTAGACAAATATACTTTTTTCAACTTGCTGAATAATTAGAAGTAACATATTTTGTGTATATACTCCTAAATGTATATTTTCTTTTATCAACTCAAAGGTACTAGCAAACCATTTAATCATAATAAATACATTCTAAAGAAAATAAAATTTAGATTTATAAACTAACATTTTTCAATCTATTTAAATATTCATATCATGGATCAGCAAACATGGTACCACACATACACACACACACACACACACACACAGAGACACACACACAGACACACACACATGCACATGAATAATACTCAAAGTACAATAAAATGTATATTCATTAACAGTATATTCAACATTTTTAACCACATAGGGCATTTGTTTTAGTGAAATCAAAGATATTGAATTAGTCACACATTATAATTTAAAATTATAATTTAATACATGAATTTGTAATCATAATATTTATTAGAGTTTGTATGGATTTTATTATTGTGATTCAGTAGCCTTATATTTAGATATGCATCAATTTTCTTAAGTAGAATATTGGAGAGAAATAGATGGGAGATTTAAAATGGTGGTTCAAAAGTGGAAATAAATGTGAAATAATATAATTGTAGTATCATATTAATATATATAATTGCAGTATCATAAAAGTAATAAATAATATTAAATTTTTCATATTTTTTAAAAAATAATTTTGAATCTTGAATTTGTATCTTTTCTTAAAATAGCTCAATGCTTATTAAATAAGGTGGGTTGCAGGTTATTACCTATTTAGGCATGTCAGTAAGTTATTTTGATAAGATTATTCACTGAGTCAACACATGTCTTTAGACTTCTATTAATATACCTTAGATAATTCAGTGATGCATCAAATTGATTAAGCAAAACATTTCTTCCATGTAGATGAGAGACTTCTATTTTCCCTAATATATTTTCTCTTTAATAAAACTCACAGGAACTACTAAGGCATAGGGTCTGAAAGTCCCACACACCATTCTGCTTGTTGAATGCATTATGGTAACTTTGGATTCGCATGGTATTCCATCACATGAGTTTAAGCAAAATCCACAGCATTTACTCATAGGATATAGCTGTCAGTATAGAAGCCATGAAAGACAGAAACAACTGGAAAGCAAAGGAAAAACATAAACACTATATGCCTGTCTTCATTTAGAAAATAAGAGATGTTCAGTGAAAAAACACAATTAAGAATTTTCAATATTATTAAAAAGTCAGCTGAAGAAAAAAGTATGACTTGCTATTGTGGATAAAAATCCTGGAACAGATTAGACTGAATTGGAAAAGAATTACTGCTTCTGGATTATTCCTGTAATATCTGAGAAGGACTTATTAAGCCACTATTGAAATTCAAGAGCTAGCCTAGCAACTGAACATGCTGAGGCACTACATTTAACTTGCAGAAAGTTTGAAGTGTGATTTCAAGTCATTGACATGCTTGATTCTCCCAACAATGCCGTCATTGTTAATTAAACTTTTATGGTCCCTCTTAATTAAATACATTATTTAACATCTAAACCAATAAGCAAGCAAGTCTCTAAGCAGCAGAACTTTATACACTGTGTATAGTGAGGGTATCCAGGTGTAGGCTTATGGAAGGTATATATGATTGGAGTACTTTCATTATTCAATGAAGTGCTTTTTGAAGCATGGAGAGGAAGCCTTTATTAGTGACATCAGAAGGGACATAGATATATTGCTGTTTAAGTCCCCATTTTCCCAGATAAATGTCCAATGACATAAGAAGTGATTTTTTTTCTTTTCTTTTTTTTTTTTTTTTCTTTTCTTTTTTTGGTTTTTCGAGACAGGGTTTCTCTGTGTAGCCCTGGCTGTCCTGGAACTCACTCTGTAGACCAGGCTGGCCTCGGACTCAGAAATCCACCTGCCTCTGCCTCTCAAGTGCTAGGATTAAAGGTGTGCGCCACCACCACCCAGCAAGAAGTGATTTCAAAGGAAAAGATTTGTTTTCTTGAATTATATGCAAGTAACATATAATTAAGTAACACAGAAATTTTCTTTGTAAGTGTGTGTATGTGTGTGTTTGTTTGTGTGTGTGTGCATGTTCCTCATAGAAATCTTTTTATTTTTCAAGTGCACACTGCAATGATCTGTATTTTCACTTTGCATTCTTATAACAGGCTCTCAATGACCTCCTGATTCTGCAATTTTCCAGTTATGTGCTTTGCGAATAGAATCTTATACATAAAATTTACAGATTTGGAACATATAATCTAATCTTCTCACACAGGTTTAGTAATTTATCATATGCAAAATCAATTCCTTATTATTCCCTCCAAAGAAATTTCCTAAGGAAAGAAATTCTCCATCTAAAAGATTTTCATTCTAGTAGTTATAATTCAGTGTTATGTAGAGAGAGAAAGAAGTGTTGACAAGAGGGGAGTCAGGATGTCAGGAGAAGGTATATGCTGAAGGTTTATCCTTCAGAGAGAGAAGATAGATTTCTTAACTTCCTTCTCCACATTTTTCCAATATTGTTATGGGTTTTAAAGTTTCTTTTAGCCTCGTTTTTCTCCCCCCTTTGGTTGATGTTCATTCCATATATGTAGCTCTTTTACTCATTATAAAGCACTTCACAAATAGATGGGTATATGGAAATTCACTCAACTTTTATGTAACACAATAAGCCTGGATTTGCACATATCTACACCTCATTTAACAATATGAAGACTTCATACATAAGAATTGAAGGCGATTTTTTATATATTTCCACTATTAAATCTAATAGTAGTCCCAATGAACAAAATGTAACATGTTGACTTATTTATAAACAAACAATTATTTACTTAGAAAAGCCAATCCATCTGGCTATTACTCCATACTGAATAATATTGAAGACCCCCATACTCGGGAGACCCTTTCTCAAGCCTCCGGAATCGCGACCACCCAAAGATCACAAGAAACCATACCTGGATGCAATCAGCAGAGGTTTATTAGGGAAAGAGCTGGCAGCCAGCGGTCTAACCAGGTACTCGCGCTGGAGTCAAGGTCCGACCCCCTCGGCCAGTCCTTGGAGGGTTTTAAAGGGAAAAACCACAAACCAGGGGAGTGGGATGGGGTTGTTAAAGATACAAAACATGAAAACAGTGGAACAATTCAGAGGTATTCACTCTAAATGATTAGTGTCATGTGGAAATCGCCCTGCATTCTTCTCAAAAATGTGGTTTTTACCATGCCATTGTGCCCTATCCGGCCATTTCAGATTGCTATCTTTACTTTTTCCGGCTATAGGGCTAGGGCCCCACCTAGGTGGTAGCATCTTTATCTGTAATCAGGAATGCCTTCCTGCCTTGGGCGAGGCTTGAGGAATGTAATCCAGCAAGTGTCCTTCACCTGGAATGTGAAGGCCTGAAATCTTATTTTCAGTTCTGTAAGGCAAAAAATCTACACATATTTCATAAAATGGCCTTTATAATTTTTCACTCTACAATATAAGTGTGGCTTCTATAATTCAGAATCTGATGAGTCAACTACATAAACCTCAACTGGTTCAGTATATTCCAACTTTCCAGCCCTTCACATGTGTTTATTGTAGTATTAGGAAAATTGATCAAGTGTTCTAATAAAAGAACATTTTTTCAGGATGGATATATAAGAAAAATATTTTGCTGTTATGTATATGAAAGATATAGAAAACTTACAAAAAATATAGAAAAATTTTATGAACCCTATACCTGAGCAAAAGAACACAAGTTCACTAGTTCCACCAAGAATTTAGATTTTAGGTCTTCTCTGCCCTGGGATACATTCTATATTCCAGGAAGGGTACATTATCCCTGAGTCAGAGGACACTTGCTGGATTAACATTCAAGAGAGGAAGGGAGGGGCTAATTAACATTCCTCAGACCTCAAGGAAGAGAACCCACCTGAGGGTGGGAAAGGCCCAAAGCAGGAAGACACATTCCTGACCACAAAGAAAAATGCAAGTCATCTGGGTGGATCCAGGAAATAGCTGACTTTCCACAGTTTTTATGTTATGTTTCCTTGGTTACCCCCTCACCCACCCTTGGTTTGTGGTTCTTCCTATATAAGCTGTTCACTTCCAGCCAATGGGGTCGACACTCCTCTGTCCCTGCGTGGGTTACCAGTCTCGGCCTCAGTTGACTGACCCTGAAATATACCTCTTGCTGTTGCATCAAGAATGGTGTCTTGTGAGTTATTGGGTTGCCACGAATTCCTGAGGCTTGAGGGAGGTCTTCCCTTCATTAGGGGGTGGGGTGGGGGGGGTCTTACATTTGCATTACCACATTATAAGCACATAAGTATTATGAAAGTCGGTAAAAATTTAGAAAACTATTACATGTAATGTAAAGAGCAGAGGAAAAGACAAAATATTAATTTCCATTATATCTCTCTAGAGACAAAAGTACCACTTATGGCTGTCTCTTGTCTATTCCATAAGAAAAACCTCTGTGTTAACAGTATTCTATGAATTCATGTTTATACAGGATCCTTGAATTTCAGTCATCTAAACATTTTTTAAAGTGAAAATAATTGATAATGTAATTAATCTGTATAATTAATTATCTATTTTCTGCATAGTAAAATAAGGACTCAGAAATTTGTTTTATGAAAGGAAAGGCAAAATTGTATTCATATTTTTAGGGAATGGAAATAAAAAGAGTATGCTTCTCTGTCATGTGATTGAAAATAGAAATGCAAGTTTTGTGTCTCCAGTAAGGCCTTTACCCTTTTATCTCATCCTGTTACTAAATATAGTTGACAATACAATATATTGTATATATAAAAAAAAACCCATAACATTACTAGGGAAACATAGGAAGTGTCTAAAGTAATAGAGTTCAAGATACAAATATTACATAGTGTGAAATACTTGGATTTATTTTGAATTTTATTTCCCATATTGGAAATTTAAAAAACTGGTAATTAGCAAATGACAATGGCAATGTTAAAGCTCTGGAATACAAATGGTTAGACTAAATTCTTTCCTTCTTTTTCTTTTTTCTTTCTTCATTTTACTCATTCCTGTTTTTCTTCCTTCTAATTTCATTCTTTCTTTCACAGATTTCTCTCTTTCTCAGATGAAGCAGAACAAGTAATTATGACCTACTGAGATGTGTGTCAACACAACTGTACAGTAGTACAATCATCTGGCAAAATTATATGAACCAAGAATCAACAGGAAAATACAAATTAAAAAAAAAAAAAACCGTATACAACTGATTTTGGTGGTGTGAGGGAATAATCAAATTGTGTTATTGTATATACATATAAAAAGGTCAAAAAAGAAAATTATTCAATAAAAATCTTTAAACAATAGCAGATTTTTAATGTTGCTTATCTATTTGTATTATTCCCTCTGTTCATGTATTGACCTTCTCATGCAGTGGAACTGATTTGCCTTGAAAATACACTGTAAAAAGATAATAACCCAAGGAGTAAAACAAAATTTACCACAGGAAAAAAATTCATGGCAAATGTTTAGAAATGTTATGGAATCGAACTACAGAAGTTGAATATCAGCCTAGAGAAAAAGAAAAATAATCCTCAATCTGAACCTTTGCTTCAAAGGAAACTTCTTCTCTGTGTTATCAATTTTAGGCACATCAAGAGGTGGGGTGGTGGGGGATAGGTGGGAAGCCCTGGAAGAAGAGATGGGGGCAACATTTAGAATAAATAAAATAATTAAAAATGTTTCAGAAATGTTTAAATTAAAAATAAAAAAATTAAACATTAAAGTTGATTATTGGCAATGTATCATCAAAATGTAATTGTCATTTTGGAGGCTTACTGATGAAAAAGCTCATTTCTAGCTCTTAATGAATTCTGGATAAAAGCCTCAACTCAGTTCTTTTGGCTCAAACTCCTCTCCAAGCTGAATGATTCAATGTGGCTTCTCTAAGATGTCTATGTCTCTGTCTCTCTGTCTCTCTGTCTCTATCTCTGTCTCTGTCTCATCACTTTGCCTTTGTCTTTCTGTGTCTCTGTCTCTCTCTCTCTGTCTCTCTCTGTCTCTCTCTCTCTGTCTCTCTCTCTGTCTCTCTCTCTCTCTCTCTCTGTCTCTCTCTCGTTGTCTATCTTTCTGTGATGCTCTTATATCACCTCTCTTTACTGTCTGTTGTCTTGAGAATTCGGTGTATCTGGTGTCTGACTCATTCTGTCAACTCTTCCCTCAATTAGACATAAGTTTCAAACACGACTGCTTCCTGCAGCAAATTAACCTTATCTTCGTTTTTTTCCAATCGAAAGTGTGTACTAAGGGCATGTCTGTTTTCCAGCCAGAGGGATTCCAGGAGATCACACAGACCTCCCAGGTCCTTAGATGTAATCTTTTGCTAGAGTAACTATTTTACTGGATCAAAATTCCTCTACTGATTACAAATGAAATGTTAAAAACATAACTAAAACAAACATGTTTAAAAAAGATTTGCCAGTTAGTACAAGCAAAACATTGTAGTAATTAACATTAAAAACATAAACCATTAAAAATTAGAAAATAACATACCATAAAATAAGTGTTTTATAAAAAAATAATAAATAAAATATGTGTTCTCAGAACTTTTTAATTCAAGTAACTTAAATTCATGAATTGTCATGAATTAGAAAATAAAAAGAACATTTTTAAAAAGTTAAAGAAGAAAGTTGAAGAAACTGTTCAAACTGGTAAAAACAAGCAAAAAGAACCCTAGAGGTTTCCAATACAGGATCTGTATAAATGCAAAATAAATATTTGTACAAATATCTCACAGTATGCCATCTGTTACAGGAATTTCCCTTTAAACTACACTGGCAGTTGATCTATCACTGGCAATGTTGGTTTAAATGTAAAGAAACCCCTTCATGTGGATCCTGGACACCTAGGGCTGAGGCTAACCCAGATATGCCTGTATGTTGGATATGTTCTTCTACCTGAGCTGCCTTGTCTGGCCTCAGTGAGAGAGGAGTTACCTAACCTTGTAAAGAGTTGAAGTGCCAGGGTGGCGTGATACCTACGGGGGCCCCACTATCTCAGAAAGGAAACGGAGAAGGAATGAGAGAATTGTGGGAGGGGATAAACAGGAGGGGGACAATGAGTGGAATGTACAGTGAATAAGTACAAAATAAAATTAAAAGAGGTTTAATATATATATTGTATATAAATTAATTAATATATATACATATAAAAAGAAACATGATGAGACCAATATAAGTAGGCATGTCAAAAAGATTTTGCTACTTTATTAGTCAAGTCAACTTACAACAAAAAGATGTAACAGCTGTTGAATTTTTGGGATTTCATCTCATCAATATTTAAGAGTATTTGCATATCAAAACTTGTACATAAGCATTTATTGAATTCTATTCTACCCAAACTGTAAACAATTCAAATGCCCCTCAAGAGGAAAGTGGTTAAAGAAATGACAGAACATGCTGCTCTTAATTTTGTGAGTCCCCAGTGAGTTACAGTGAGAAGTCACTTATATGAATCCATTTATAATCAAGTAAAAGTCTTCCAGTTAAATTTCCTAACATGAATTAGTGATTAAAGATAGGGGCAGGTGTTAAGCATTAAAGAAGTGAAAAAAAAAAAAAAAAAGCAAAAGTTGAACTAAGGTATATCTCAATGACAGAAAATAATGTCTTTTATCTATGTGGTTCCTGGATTCATTTATCAGCATAAAAATGACAAAATACATATGAATATATGCTTTAGCTGGACTTAAGAATATACATATAATTTTTATAGTTTTATATAACGCAAGAAATAACATTAGGAGAAATTAAATAAAAGCCGTAAACAATTTCCTGTAGTATTTCCTAAAGAGGTACTGGGATCTGCACCAAAATAATAGAAGAGAATGTGGTTCAAAGTAAAATGATGATGATGATAATGATGGTTTGCTAAATTTAGAATAAAACTTGACCTACACTTTTAAAACTTGTATTATATTTGTTTGCTGATTAATAAGAAAACTACTAATTTTGAATATATTTCTAGTTTTAACAGTTTAGAAAACTATAGTGACTTGAAACAATGAATAGTTTTTTTGTTATTTATTTATTTTCATTTATTTATGAAACCTCCAGATTTTATTCCCCTCTACACCTATTCACCCTCTGTCTGCTCCACATCCCATACCTCCTCCTGAACTCCTTGTCTCCATGAGGATGTCCTCTACCCAACCAGACTTCCAAACTCCTTGGGGCCTCCAATTTCTTGAGGGTTAGATGCATCTACTCTGACTGAACCCAGACCCAGCAGTCCTCAGCTGTATATGTATGGGGGCCTTGTATATGCTGCCTGGTTGGTGGTCCAGTGTTTGACAGATCTCAGTGATCCAGGTAAATTGGGACTACTGCTCCTCCTACAGGGTTGCCCTCTTCTCAGATTCTTCCAGCCTTTCACTAATTCAACCGCAGGGGTCAGCATGTTCTGTCCATTGGTTTTCCCTTAAGGAACTACATAAGTTAAACAGAAGGCACTTATTGGTGGAATCAAACCTGTTACTTAGGTGTGGTTGGTTTTCTTATTCTGAAGATAAATGTTGGTTGCTTAAAACCACCAGATCTGTGATATTGCCTTTTATCAGCTTATACTTAGTACTTCAGATACTTTTAGGACTATTCCTTATTCCTGACTATTATAGACACTATTTCTTTTATTCATCTACTGGTTTAGACAAAGGTGACAGGAAAGATCTTAATTCTCAATTTAATGGAGTAGCTTTTGTTTCTTTCTTGTCCAACAGAGTCATTTCTTTTTCTGAAACTGATTTCTAGATCAGGAGAAATTAAGGCTACAGAGAAAGAATTACACTTTAGTCATCACTGTAGTGAATATTGAGTTTCACCATTTCTGTTCTGCCCATCAGTTCCTGAGTTCATGAATCTCAATTATTGTAGAACTCTGTCTTCTCAATTTCTCAGAGATAAATGATATTCCTTTTATTAAAAAATTAATGTTTAATAATAACAAATAAGAAAGATTTTGACTTTTAGTTTTAAAATTTGGAAAGGATATAAAAGAAAAGTGTGTGGAAATAGAGAGTAGAAACTTTACCTTTAATGTAAATAAATTGCAGAGATATGTGCAAAATGGTTATGATAAGTAGCCACCTATTGTGTGCTTCAGATTGCTGAGTTATTAGTAATAGCATTAAGAGTTCTTAATTATCTTTACCAATACAACTAAAACAATAAAAGAAAAGTAGCCATGTGATGTTACAGCTGATTTTACTACCATGTCATTAGTCTTATAAAAAGTTGGTTTTAATGTATGTGCCTGTCGGGCCTAACACAAGGTCTAATCACCATTCCACCTTCACCCTTCAGTCACGTGCACAAGAAACATGATATGAAGGTAGAGTGAGAACCAATAGTTCTGGTGGGTAGAGCCTTTTAGTTATGTAGCAGTTGTGTATAAGCCTGCAATTAGTCTACCTCATGTCACAGTTAATTATTTTTATTTTATATATTGGGATCTCTATTAATCTCAGCTGAATCTGTAGAAGTATTTTTTCAGTCGTTTGTTTTAAGTCCTATTACTACCATTCCTTCACTTATAAGTCATAGCACTTTTTATACATTTGACTATATAGGAAGTAAAATTTATCATTATAATTTATTTCAGATTACAATTAAGATCTGAAGTGCTTTATATATTTACTAATTGTGATAATTTTTATTTGTATACAATCAATATATTTAAGTATTATAGTATTGTCATGATATCATTGTAAATATGATTTATTTGCCTATAATAAATTGCTATGTTTTGTCAGAATTACTTACTGATTATGTGCTGTTCATTAAATGCAATTAACAATGGTCTGAATCCTTGAAAAGTTGTACTGAAAAAAATTTTTAAGCATTAAAATTATTCAATGTTAACTTTTCTTTTGTAGGCCTCTTAGTCTGGAGTGAATTCTGTCAGTTATGAATGTACTCAATGGGTGCATTGACTTACTTATCTTCATATATATACATATATATATGTATATATAAACATGCATATATGTGTGTGTATATACACAATATAAAATATGAATTTGTTCTCATTCTTCATAAAGAATGTGTTTGTTTAATTTCCTTAAAGTGAACAAAAAATTATTAATGTACTTACATAAAAATAAAATAAGGAATAACATCACATAACATTGAAAAATTAATAAAAACTTTAGAAAAATATCAAGAATATTTTATGAAAGCATTTCTGATAAAAATATTTTTTTTACATCTTTCTTTAAAAGAATTTTATTACCAAAAATATCCTTAATAACATTATTCCAAATACAATTTATTATCTCACATTTCTTTTTGCCCTTTCTAATGCATCAATTTACACACTGTTTATTATGGAGCTGCTCCAGAAAATGTATCTATACCTTCTTATCTACTTGTAGATATATAATCTTCATCGTGTAAGCTGTATTATAGTTTCTACAGTTTGAGTGCCATCTTTATCTATGTCCTTAAAGTATTTACCCAATATGTTACATTTAGCAAAATTTCATGAAAAACTTGTTGAATAATAGAACTGATTTTATGAGATAAAACTGACAGTTTCATCTTGCCCTTCTTTGACCTTTATGAATCCAATGTAATTCTGTTTTCCTTTCTTCTAGAAATCTGTGAAGTCACATATGCATGGTAACAGTATCTTTCCCAATAGAAGGTGTGCCTTGTTATAGCATTGTTTGGTTAAATAATTTAATCCATGAAACACAATAAATGATTTAGTACTCCTCTATTATAATATACTCTGAGATATTAATACTTAATATAGTCTGATGGGATTCCTTGACTGCCTTTGTACTCAGTTAAATCTCCAGTCATAAACAGAAAGTCATCATCATTACAGACAACTCAGCTGTTTTTGTCAAGAGAGATGAAGGACAGACTACTTAAAATGTCATAAGCAGAAATGTTTAGTGAGATAAATTTTATGAATATAAACATTGTCTGAGTTCTGACAAAACCAAGAACTTGGCCTCATTAAACCTCTAAGACATTAATTGACAGACTATTTCCAAGGACAGATAAGTGTAATGCTTGCACTTGTAATGAAATAAAAGAACTTAAACTGTCTTGAGTTTACTCAGTGTCAAGGAGCCATCACAATGGATTCAGAGAACATGGAGTTTACTTTCTGGACTGTTGATTTAGAGCAATTTCAGAGTCATTTAAAGTTGATGAATTGAACAAAGAAGATTAAGAAACTTGTAACACAGCATATAGAGGTCTAGGAAAAGGGTAGAAAATTATCAATATGTCAGTGCACACTGAGGGGTGTTAGGCATCAACTATCTATTGCACACTAAGAATGTTCATGTTATCCATAAACTGTTTACTGCTCTATGTTGTCACTTAAATAACTTTGCTTCAATGATGAAGAAATATATGTATATACATATATGTATAATATATATACATATATGTATATATACATATGTGTATATATCTACATATACATATGTTTAAGTTCAAAACATAAATATTCCAATAATATTTATAGATTATCTACTGCCATGGCTTAAAGATTGTTTTCTTTTTTTCCATCACTGTATGGATGCAATAATGGCTTTCAATATCAAGTTCTAAATCTTTTCTTCAATTGAAATGTAAGTAATACTCCTAGAAAAAAATTAAAAAGAAATTCTGGGCTGGGCATCATGGCACACATCTTTAATCTCAGCTCTTCAGAGGCAGAAGCAGGCAGATCTTTGTGAATTTGAGGTCAGTATGGTCTTCAGAATGAGATACAGGACACTCAGGGCTATGTAGAGACTCTGTTTTTTTTTTTTTTTTTTTTTTTTTTAAAGCAGCTATGAATTCTATTATCCATTAGGAAGTCCATATATATACTCATATGTAAAAGCACTGAAATTGTCATTTATTTGATCCAAGCATTTAAATTTGAAGAAATGAAATGGGTCAAATACTGCCAAGAACCAGGCTCAGCTTGAAGAGAGTTTCTTAGAAATGAGTGTCTGAAAGCGGAGAAAAGAAAGTCTTGAAGTCAAATCATGGGTCCAAGCTGATTACCTGTGTTCTGCTTTATACATCATTTTCAGTTTGTTTCTCTCTGTGTTCTGCTTTCTCTCTGGAGATTTCTCTGTCTATATTCTGCTTGCTTGCTATTCTAAGAGTTCTCTTTTCCCATGTCATTCGTGCTTTCTCAATTCTCCAAGCAGTTCTCTCTTTTTATCCTAAAAAATTTTCTAGATGGTTCGTTTCCTGCAGAACACGGGTCCAATCTTGTATTTTATATATCAATTCAGTCATTTGCTCCAGGTTCACTTCTGATTATACTATAAATCAGCATTCCATGGCCCCAAACCTTTAATTCTTAGGAGACAGCAAACATACTTTTTTTTTTTCTTAACATTGCAAAAGAATTCAGAGATCTATCCGTCTTTGTTAAGCTCCGAATAAGCTAGCTGCCTTCAAATTACCATTTCCACCACTCACAGACCTAACCTCTCTCTGTCCTAGGATGACGCTGAACTGAGCAATCCTTTGTAAGCATAAGCAAAAATCTTAGCTGGGTGGGATCTACTACAATCACCACTCCGTAAATCTCATTATCACTGTTAAGAAAATTCTAACAATTTGGCTCACAGCCTAGCTCCTTTTGTTCCTTTAGGTTTGTGAAACTCCTCATATAATTCCTATTCCATCATGAGAGGACATTCATAAGAAGGAAAGAGTTTATATCCATCCTGGATATAGAGAATATGTACATCATTGTACAAACAAGCCTTAAACCCACTGCAGCCATCAACACTTGTGGAGGCTCACACCAGGCTATCTGGGTAGTCCTTAACCTTAGTCATAAACACTAAATGAAGAGGGTGGACAAATAAATGCAGTTCTGGAAAGTTAGTCTGCAGGTAATTTTTAGGGCATCTTTAAGAAAAGGGCTATAATCCTTCCTGTTATAAAACTCCAAGAATCTGATTCTGTATATCTGTAAAAGCTTCTTGATGTGTTGACTGTCATTCTCAATTTATCTTTAAGTTTTAAAACAGAAGGTTCATACATTAGACAGTTCTGAGAGGATTTTTTTTGAGAGCTTAAAAGTGATCTTTCTTAACAACTGTTAGTATAGAAATCAATTCACATGCTTTCTATTGCTTACACAAAATTTACATTAAGTAATGTTTATCTTTACTCCATTTATATGTATGCATTGAAATTTCTTAAAATATATTATTTTTATTATTACTTTTTGTGCATTTGAAATATTTTTACTGAAATATTTGTTTGTCTGCATGCTCTGAGGCTAACTATATAAAATTTTTATTAAAGTTTATTATATTTTACTATTCACATTGCATAAAATTTTGCTCATATTTACCTTGTCTTCTGTGCTGTACATGAGTTCATTCAAATTTATTACACATTATGTCTTGCTTTCCAGTTACCATCATTACTCAAAAAGATTACAGTATTTGCTTATACAGGGTTTTGTAGCCTAGTATTTACCACTATACAAAAGCATGTATTATTTTTGGCTGTGTAGCCTTAAATTATTTTTTCAGTGCTAGTATAATATTAATGTTTCTATAAAACTTACACTTTGCTATAAAATTCTATTACACACTGTACTACATTTATATCAACAAAATGTATTTTTCCTGCAACACAGCATTAAAATTAGAGATAAAGTACTGAAATTTTACTTTTGACAAAGAATTCTCTTAATCTTTTTGAGAATTCTTGTTTCTTGTACTTAAAATCTTGGGAAATGTAGAAGTTTCTAACTACATATTCTTGGAGACTGAGAATCCAGGAGAATATTTTCTTAAGTTTCTTTCATTGTTATTACATGTTATTTATTTGTTTTTTAATTAATTAATTAATTAATTAATTAAATATGTGTGTGCATGTGTGTTTTCCATGGAACAAATCTGGAGATTAATAAAAATCTGGCAAAAGTTGGTTTTATCCATTCACCAGGTAGTTACTGCTGGACAAATTATGGTTACCTAGGTTAACAGGAAGTTCATTTTCTCACTGACCCATCTCTCTGCCACATTAGAGCTAGAAAAGATTTAAACCTTAAATTTTCAATAAATCAGAAATCCAAGATGATTGGATACACAAACTAATCAAGAAAAAATATCTATATTAGAACATAGAAACATCTTTTGCATAATGGATGACACTATTTTAGATAATGATGTAAATTGTGAATGGCCTTAAATAGTAAATTAAAAGACACAGATTGCATGATAAGATTCTCTCTGAAAAGAAAACAAAAACAAACAAAAAATCCACTTTGTTGTCGAAGAGAGGAAAAGATAGAAAATTATGAAATTAATGCTAAGACAAGGTACAATCCAACAAACTGTAAAATTGATAAATGTGCACCTAGAAATACAGTCTTCAGAAAAAAATATAAAACAAAATGGCTATATACTGATAAAAGATTCTCTGTACAAATTTATTATAATTAAATTAAGAATGATCTGAAGTTTGATGCACTCAATAAAATGTAATGAATGTGGGGGACACAAAGAACCAGACAGGCCCAGGTACAATGACAATGAGTGCTTTTGCTAAGGTCATCTCATTAAAAAAGAAACTCTTAGAGACACCAAATTATTACAGAAACTTCAAAATAAATATCTACTGTATATTCAGTATATTAGATATAAAATGGATTTTTTTTCAAAAATCCATCAGACTTTCTCAATCTTAGACCTTATTATGAGACATAAAATTGCACAATGGCAAAAATCTCATATTCACAACACAGACTACATTTGTGTCCCCAATTTAATAATTTATTCTATCTTACAGTATAACAAAAGCAGAAATTAATAGCAAGAGAAATCAGACAAAATATACAAATGCATGGTACTAAGCATACTTTTCAACATTCAATAGATTACAAGAGAAATAAATGAAAGCAAGGATTAGATATATCTTATAACTAAATAAATATAAATTTATAATCCATCAGAAAATATATGCATAATAAAGACAGTTGCAATATAATTTATGGCAATGAATGCTTATACTAAAACATGTATTTTAATAAAATATCTTGAAGATATTCCTAAGTGTCTTAGAAAAGACAAGAAAAGACAAAAGTGAAATAACTTGAAAGAAAATAAAGTACCATAATATAAAAGTTGAGCTTAATAAAATGAAAACCAAAATATCCCTGCAATGATTAAAAAATAAGACTGTTATTCTATAAGTTCAACAACATTTGTAAAACATGACTAAGCATATCAAAGTAAAGTGAAATAAGACTCAAACTAATAAATTTTAAAAGCCTAAGTATACATATATTGTATTAGGCCCACTAAAATACATTTTGGAAACATATTTCAACAAAATTGAAAGTTAAAAACAAATGATTTTATTTCTAGAAACATATAACCTGCAAAACCTACAAAAATTGAACATATAGTATATAAAAGGCAACAAAATAATAAATAATAAAGTGATTGTAGAGGAATTGTTGAAGCCAGTAGAGATTATAACCTGCTAGAGCTAGAGCTACAGGTGGCTGTGAGCCTCCAGACAGGAACAGAAGGGACACGTGAGCTCTTCAGTGCATAGCCAAATGTATAGTAACTCAGTCTGAAGTCTAGTCAAGAGCTGAGTAGTTATTATTGCATCTATACACAGTAGATATTTGTTTATCTTGGCAACAAAAAGTTCAGGCTTTTTTATTTTTGTTAAAAACAAAACAAAAATAATAAAACCAGTCTTTCAAAATTCTCCATTAATGTTAGTATATGATTTAAATATGTAATTTGAGAAAAATAAAAAAACTGGTGTATTTTGAATATACTCTTTAATAAATACTGGAGTTTAATGATTATGAGCCTGTTACATAGTTGGTCATTTTATTTGATTCACTGCCTCATGAACATTTTCCCCACTGACATATTATAATTAATTTTATTCCCTCAAATAATAAGTTAAGTTATATCCAGTTAAACAATTTAAAACTAAGGAAATCACTTATATAATTTTGAGAAAATATTCATTGTATGAGAAACACGAAAGTATAATAATTTTAAGACTACGGTAAAGTATTTCAATTATTAACTGATAAATATAAGATGATCATTTGGTGCCTGTTCAAACTACAAAAATATTTTTTATGGTTGCAATACTAAATATTGTCATACCAGTTTTTAAATTTTTTATCAGTTTTGTTAGAATTCATTAAAGTATTAGATTTAAATTAAGTTCTCATTATTATTATGTATTTGTCAAATTAATTTCAGTGAATATAAACTTTTGCCAAGGTTCCACATTCTTACAACTATCTACTAATATGTACAAGTGCATAAGTATACTGTGATGATATTTTTTGTTATCAGAAAAATATCTGTCAATATCAAACTAATATTACCAGATTCCCATGTTTTTACATTAACAAATTAATAATACTTCTTTTTGTCTGACTAGTGTTTAATAGAATGTCCTCTGCATGATAAGAGTGGCAAAAGGTCATTATCATTATCACACAGCTACGTAATCTTCTATTTATAACAGTAACCTCCTACAATATATATGGGGACAATAGTGGCACAAACACTAGGCAGAAACCAACCACCTGCTAATTGAATATAAGGCCCATCCATGAGATAGAAACCGTAACTGGCACAGATGTGTTGTTTGTTTTTTTTGTGTGTTTGCTTTTGTTTCTATATTTTTTATTACATTTTTCCTATAATACATATAAATTATATATTTCTCTTCCCAGTTCTCCTCCCACTTTTCTATCTTGATACAGATCCTTCCTGTCTCTACTTAGGAAAAAATGAGCTTGTAAGGAATAAAATAAAATAAAATTAAATAAATAAGAATATTAAAATGGGAACAAACAGAAGGAAAAGAGCAAAATATACAGCACAAGAAACACATACAGATGGAGAAATATATATGTACATACAGACACACACAGGCACACACACAAGAATACTGCAGACTCCACAAAACTAAAAGCCATAATATATAGAAAAGGCATCTATAAGGCAAAAACAGATAACAAACAAACAGAACAAACCTGAATAAACATTATGAGACAAAGAACCCCTAAAGAGGCTTATGAGTTCTTTTTGTATTGTTCATCTACTGATAAACATAGGTCCTACACTAAAGAGTGGTTTGCATCTCCAGTAACAATCCTTTTGAGAAACAAATTTTCATTTGCAAATGATTGTCTATTGAACATAACTTTTAGATTAGTGATGGGGTCATCTACTCCTTAATTCAGATCCTGGGCCTTTTCTGGTATAGACTGATACATGCCATGCGCATGATGCCATAATCTCTATGAATTCATTTTGTGATTGAGTATATCCATTTATAAGGCTTTGGGGTTGTTTCATTTGTTTGTTTTGTGTGTTTGTGTGTGTGTGTGTGTGTGTGTGTGTGTGTGTGTGTGTGTGTGCTGTCCTCGATTACCTCTGGCTCTTCAGGTCTTTCTGCCTTTTCTCCTGCAGGGTTCCCTGAGAGGAGAAAATTAATGAAGATTCAGATTTAGAGATCTGTGTTTTATGGTTTCTCACTCACTGCATATGGCCTGGTTATGAGCCTTTGTATTTGTTTCCCATGAGGTAATGAGAATCTTTTCTGATGGATGAATGGTGAGCAAGGCACAGATGGTTAAGAATAGTAGAATGTCATTAAAAGCCAGTTTATTGCTGTGTTTCTATAGCAGAACTGTAGTACTTTGTTTTCCTCTAATTCTCTGTCCTATCTAGTTTCAGGGTCTTGGTTACTCAAGCAGCATCAGGTATAGTTTCCATCCTAAGTAGTTGGGCTTAGAGTCAATCAGATATTGGTTGATGACTTCCTCAAGCCTTGTACCACTATTGTATTAGAATACTTTACAGGCCAATCACCAACATAAATTGAAGGGTTTGTAACTGGTTTCAGATTTATTTCTTTGTTTTTGTAGTATACAGAGTAATTTTCAGAATTTGTCTATCAAGGTGAAGGCTCTAGGTAAGCACCAGTCCAACTTCTCTGTATTCAATGAATTTATGTATGTATTTTGTTCATCATCAGAAACTTTCAGTTTGAGGAGAGAAACTAATACTCTTGAAAATAACCTGGGATATTTGAGGGTTCTTATGAGACCACTTTGTTCAAGAACTCAATTTGATACACTCAATTCCCTATATTGGAGGATTTACTTGGTGATGAAAGATGTCTAGCTGTGGCTCTGGATCTTTCTCTTCCTCTCCTTCTCCCTTATAAATATCGATGCAAAAATACTCATTAAAATTCTTGAAGAGAGAATCCAAGAACACATCAAAACAATCATCCATTATGATCAAGTAGACTTTGTCCCAGGAATGCAGGGATGGTTCAATATTCAGAAATCCATCAATGTAATCCACTATATAAACAAATTCAAAAAAAAAAAAAAAACACATGATCATTTCACTAGATGCTGAGAAAGCATTTGACAAAATTCAACATCCTTTCATGATAAAAGTCTTGGAAAGATCAGGAATTCAAGGCCCATACCTAAATATAGTAAAATCAATAAACAACAAACCAGTAGCCAACATCAAACTAAATTGAGAGAAACTTGAAGCAATCACACTAAGATCAGGAAGTAAACAAGCCTGCCCATTCTCACCCTACCTATTCCATATAGAATTAGAAGTCCTAGCCAGAGCAATTAGGCAACAAAAGGAAGTCAAAGGGATACAAATAGGAGGAAAGATAGAAGTCAAAATATCACTATTTTCAGATGATATGATAGTATAATTAAGTGACCCTAAAACTTCTACCAGGGAACTCCTAAACCTGATAAACAACTTCAGCAAAGTGGCTGGATATAAAACCAACTCAAACAAGTCAGTAGCCTTCCTCTACTTGAAGGATAAACAAGCTGAGAAAGAAATTAGGGAAATTACACCATTCATAATAGTCACGAATTACATTAAGTTTCTTGGTGTGAATCTAACCAAGCAAGTGCAAGTCTGTATGACAAGAACTTCAAGCCTCTGAAGAAAGAAATCAAAGAAGATCTCAGAAGATGGAAACATCTCTCATGCTTGTAGATTGGCAGGATTAATATAGTAAAAATGGCTATTTTGTCAAAAGCAATCTAAAGATTCATAGAGACAGAAAGAGCAATTTACAAATTCATTTGGAATAACAAATAACCTAGGATAGCAAGAACTATTCTTAACAATAAAAGAACTTCTGGGGGAATCACCATCCATGACCTCAAACTGTTCTACAGAGTAATAGTGATAAAAACTGCATGGTATTGGTACAGAGACAGGCAAGAAGATCAATGGAATAGAATTGAAGACCCAGAAATGAACCCACACACCGATGGTCACTTGATCTTTGACAAAGGAGCTAAAACCATCCAGTGGAAAAAGGACAGCATTTTCAACAAATGGTGCTGGTTCAACTGGAGGTCCGCATGTAGAAGAATGCAAATCGATCCATTCTTGTCTCCTTGTACAAAGCTCAATTCCAAGTTAATAAAGGACCTTCACATAAAACCAGATACAATGAAACTAATAGAAGAGTAGGTGGGGAAGAACCTTGAATATTTGGGCACAGGGGAAAAGTTCCTGAACAGAACACCAATGGTTTATGCTCTAAGATCAAGAATTGACAAATGGGACCTCATAAAATTGCAAAGCTTCTGTAAGGCAAAGGACACTGTCAATAAGACAAAATGGCAACCAACAGATTGGGAAAAGTTCTTTACCAATCTTACATCCGATAGAGGGCTAATATTCAATATATACATAGAACTCAAGAAATTAGACTCCAGACAACCATAGAACCCTATTAAAAATGGGGTACAGAGCTAAACAAGGAATTCTCAACTGAGGAAAGTCAATTGGCTGAGAAGTACCTATAGAAATGTTCAACATCCTTAGTCATCAGGTAAATGCAAATCAAAACAACCCTGAGATTCCACTTTACACCAGTCAGAATGGCTAAGATCAAAAACTCAAGTGATAGCAGATTCTGGCAAGTATGTGGAGAAAGAGGAACACTCCTCTATTGTTGGTGGGATTGCAAGCTGGTATAACCACTCTGAAAATCAGTCTGGCGGTTCCTCAGAAAATTGAATATAGCATTATCTGAGTACTCAGCTATACCACTCCTAGGCAAAAACCCAGAAGATGCCCCAACATATAACAAAAACACATGCTCCACTATGTTCATAACAGCCTTATTTATAATAGCCAGAAGCTGGAAAGAACCCAGATGTACTTTAACAGAGGAATGGATATAGAAAATGTGATACATTTACACAATGGAGTATTACTCAGCTATTAAAAACAATGAATTTGAGAAATTCTTAGGTAAATGGATCAAACTAGAGAATATCATCCTGAGTGAGGTAACCCAATCACAAATGAACACAAATGGTTTCAACTCACTTATAATTGGATATTAGCCCACAAGCTGGAAATACTCAAGATTCAACTCACAGACCACATGAAGCTCATGAAGAAGGGAGACCAAGTGTGGGCGCTTCTTAGAAGGAGTAACAAAATACTCAAATATGGAGACAAAGTGTGGGATAGAAACTGAAAGAGGGGCTGTCTGGGGACCATTCCACCTGGGAGTCCATCCCATGTGCAGTTCCCAAAGGTAGATGCTGATGTGGATCTCAGGAAGTGCATGCTGACAGCAGCCCGATATAGCTGTCTCCTTAGAGGTCTCCCAGAGTCTAACATACCCAGAAGCAGATGCGCATAGCTAACCATTGAACTATTCAAGTGGTTCCCAATGGAGGAGTTAGAGAGAAGACTGAAGGAGCTGAAAGGGTTTGTGGCCCCATGAAGAGAGCAACAATACCAAACAACCAGAGCTCCCCAGTGTCTAAACCACCAGCCTGGGAGCTCATAGAAATGGACCCATGGCCCCAGCTATGCAGGGGAGGATGGCCTTGTGTGGCATAGATGTGAGAGGTGATCCTTGGTCCCATGAAGGCTAGCTGCTAAGATTGGGGAAATTCTAGAGTGGGGAGATGAGAGTGGGGGTGATAGGTGGGGTACATCCTCATAGAAGCAGGGGGAAGGGGATGGAATAAGTGGTTCCTGGGTGGTGGGGGTGTATGGGGTAAGGGGACAACATCTGAAATATAAATTAAATATCCAATAAAAATTAAAATAAAAAAGAATTGCCTTGAACATGATGTCTCTTCATAGCAATAAATTCTAAAAAAGAAATTGGTAGCAGGAGTGGAGTATGTTGGCATAATATTATTATTGTGGACTGTATTATTCAAAAGCTGATTTCTGGGTGCAAAACATTTCTCTCCATCTATTCATTGATTGGTAAATAAAGATGCTGATCAGCCAATGACTGAGCAAAGAAAAGAATAGGGCTGCACTTTCTCCAAGCCAGGACAGGAAATAAAAAAGAATGTAATAATGAGAATTTGCCATGGGTTGAGACTCTAGGAGCCATTATACAAAACAACTAGAAGCCTAATAGCCAGATCAGTATAAAATGAAAGTACCCCTGGCATTTTGACTGGGAGGTTGCCAGATTACTTCAGAAGATTTAAAATAGAATAATATTGCTCAATTTTTGTACGTGCAAAGCTTGTTAAATAAATATCATACTCCAGTCTCAATTATTTGTGTTAAGAAGAAAATTACAACAAACATTTATAAACAGCCATTAATAAGGTTATTACTATGATAGATCTGCCCATGCTTTTGTTTGGAGTAATGTGAATTTGAAGACTTTGGGTGAGGCAAGCAGTGGAATGCTTTAAGCACTGCTTAATGGAACATAGTAATAGAAGTGTAGAACAGAGTGATGCTGAGGGGATTTTGACCTGGCGATGGGGATTAGAGCTGGATCAAGATGTCTCAAAGAAAAGAATTTTAGTATGTTATCTAGAGAGCCTTCTTGTGGAAATTTGGTGAATTATTCACAGCAATAAATCCCTAATTATGATACCTCTTAATACTGTTAGGATCATAGATTAGTGCCTTATTTCCCAACAACTCAGGGAAGCTTCTTGTTGAAGTAGATGCAAGCAAACCCAGGATCCCAGAACTGTTTAATGTCCACACTGAGTGTTTAAGTAATGCCTAGTCTTGCTAGGCATTACTTAGTCTTAAATACGATGGCTTCATCAGACTCTCAGCACCTGGATTTCATGAGAGAGAGGAGGCAAGAAGACTGTAGAGTTAATGGTGATTGATGACCCCAAGAAAACAGTATCTCCTAGAGTACAACAGGAATGACACACATATGAATGTACAGAAACTATGGCAGAATGCACATGGTCTCAAGAGGTTCAAGCCATATGTGGTCCCAGCACTTAGAAATGGCATTTTACCTAGGGTCCCAACTCTATCCAAGAAACTACTTGCAATTGATACCCTATGGCAATGGTAAAGTATGGTTTTTTCCAGTGAAGTCACACTCTCTTGATATATAAATCATACTTCAGATAAAGATTGATGGGCACACAAAACATGCTCAGTATAATTTTAGTAGACATTTGTTTTATTTTGCTTTGTTTTAAAACGTCTAATGTCTGTTTTATAATATGCTTTAATTTTAGTTTTTCTGGTATATCTTTGTATATTTTGCTTTTGGTTCTTGTTTTTTTGTTTGTTTGTTTTGTTTTTGAAAACGAGAGAAAATGAACATTGATTTGGATAGGTAGGGATGATGTAGAAAAAAGTGAAGAAAAACATGATTAAAATATACTTTATGAAATATTTTCAATAAAAACTAAATTCAGGGAAAGGCTTGATATCAAAAGTATGTGCAAATGTATTTAGTCTCTACCTTCATACATAAAATATACAGAATATTTCTGTAAAAGTGATGTTACCCTGACATGGGACAATGTGAAATTTTAACATAAAGTAAGTGGTTATATTTCTAGAAATCCTTGCACACTCTTAGTTATGAAAGATAATGTATCTTTTAAAGTGGTCATCAAAAATATTTCTTATATATTTTGAACAAATAATGTGTTTAGAATCAGACATTGGCATCCAGATAGCATGTTGTTCTCACTAGGCCATGCTGCTGATAGTGCTATGCTATAATATAGTTATGGAAATAGGTAATTTATTTTGTCTAAAATCTGGAATTTATTTGAAGCTATTAACATTAAAATTATTAAACCAATATGTTTTTAATGAAGTAAATATGTTTAAATTAAAAATAACTGATATGGTGAGACCTATAAACATGAGTGAACAGAACATATATCTTATTCTCTTTTTGGAGGCCACATACAAGAGAAAATATAAATGAAATGATAAAATAATAATGTGGGTAATGAGATGTTAAAACAAAGAATATGTATGTGAAACTGAAAGAAATTATCAACAGGAAAAATAGTGGACATATAATGAGTATGTGCCAAAATGAGGAAAAAAGACAAAATATGTACACATAGATGCATGCACATACTCAAAAGCAATGTATTTGTATTTATAAAACATTACATTGGAACTGTCACTACTCTGAAGGAGAAGGGGCACAATACAGGCTAGTAACAGTCAGTTATGTTCAAAGCATGAGCTATGTTTAAATTTTGAAAAGTTTTCATGCTGTAAAACTTCTAAGTATTTATTGTTACATCCTCAGATTGGTGTTGCTCTTAGTTAGAGAAGCTTTCTGTCACTAGAAGTAGCCCACAAAGATATTTTTTAACTTGTTAAACATGAATGTGAATTATCAGCCCTAAGCTTAAAGGAATATCCCAAAAGAAGGGGAAGAATGGGAGAGCTAAAGGATAGAGTGTGGTACTTGGAAATGTTGCCTCCTCTACATAGCATGGTTATTGCAAGTCATGTCCTCATTAGATCATTAGATGTGGTTACAGGAACAAGACTTACACAAGGTCAAGCAAACCAAAATTGCAGCAAGGGTATGGAGAGACTGAGGAGCTTTCATCCTTAACTAAGAAGCTGTTGACATTTGTTAACTGATAGAAGATGGAGTCATACTTTCATGGTGAGAGTGGCTACTGTATGTAACATATGCTGCACATGTTGAACATGCAGGAGTGGTAGCATTAATTAAACTTAGTAGGCTATCAAAAAAGGAAAGGGAAGACATTAACATGAAGTTGGGAGAAAGAAAGAAAGGAAGGAAGAAAGAAAAAGAAAGAAAGAAAGAAAGAAAGAAAGAAAGAAAGAAAGAAAGAAAGGAGAAAGAAAGGAGGGAGAAAGGGAAAGTGAGAGAGGGAAGAAAGGGGGAGGAAGAGAGAGAGAGAGGGGAGAGAGAGAGAGAGAGAGAGAGGCATAAGATTACAAAATGAGTAAGTCAGACTATGATACACTTGAAACTAGTGAGCAAATACTGGATTTGAAGAAAGGTAGGACATAATTTTGCCCAGGAGATGCAGGTCCACATGTTAATTTTAGTGAGCCGATTAGAACAGCTTTCAAAGAGAAAGTGAACCACCCACATAACAAATATTTCTATTCTATGTGTTTTATAATAGATCCTGGCTTTGCCAGAAAACCCTGAGAGAAAATTAAGTTAGATCATTTCATTGGAAAGTGCTGCAGAAGCAAAAACCAGACTTTAAAATGTTTAAGAGCCAGAACTTCGTTCAAATTAGATGTATGTGTGTATGTGTGAATGAAGTGGGGGCACTTGCACAGTAATGTTTTCTATTTGTGGTAGTGGTGTGTATGTGATGTGTGTGTGTCCTTTTATTTTCTGTTCTTTGAATTCTTACAAATGTAAAATCTCCTGGCTTAGATCCCCCCTAGGAGCCTTTAATTAACCTGAAGCCAACCACCTCTGTTCACTTTCTGAAGTCCAACAATTCTTTACAATTCATTCTTGAAAGCCTTTGGCCTTTAACTTCATTCCAATCTTCTTGAACACACTTTCTGCATAATTATCCTATCTGTCCCAAACAGTGAACTTATAACTGGAAACATTGAATTCATGTAGCTTTGGATTCTAAGTCTCATGCCAGTAAACATTTGTTTTGCATTAATTTTAATGTTTTAAGTTTCTATGTGTTTAATATTCAGAATTTTTCAGGAGATAGGTTGAGGAATCCAGATGACTGATGAATGTCAATAGTTTATTAAAACCAATAAATAATTACACATTTTAAATAAAATTCTGACATGTCATTTAGAGAATAGTAATTTTCTTTCCTATTTTTGCAAGTTAGTTTCTAACATGAAATATGTAAAAAAATTTATTAATATGTCTAGGCTTGTTCCAGAGTCCAGAGTTTTACAAATTTCTGAGAGCCTTTTCCTGTTTTTGTTTGAAGCCTTTTTATACATATTTAGTTATTGTTTAGTATTTGGTTACTATTATTATTTGGTTACTAGTATTATTTACTATTGGTAAATCACTCATTACTTTCCACACTTGGTTCTTTTTTTATCAATTTATGTGTTTGGCTTGCATCATTTGTGAGGAAATAACATGAAATTTATAGACCCAAGGAAAAGGGATTAGATGTTACCCACTCTGTAATCATACCATTCTTTACAAACATTAGGTAATCAACACATTTGCTGAAATGGTGCTTGAATGTAAGAAAAACATGGAGATATGGAAATTGAAAATCTGTTACATGAAAATACTATGTTTACCTTGAAATCACATACTGCAAAACAGAATTCTAATATAATTAAAATTTTAAATATATAATGTGTTCATTGTATATTGTTTGCTATTAGCATGAAAGTATTCTCAGTCCAACACACAAATTTATTCCTATTGTATTTGTGCCTATATAAATACACAATCACATATGCATTTTTAAAACTAAATAGCTACATATGTGGGAATAGCAACATTTTTATAACCTAAGATTCTAACTTATTTACCCTTTAAGAAAAATTATCAAATGTATTGAAAATAGTACAGTAATTTTGGATTTAAAAAAATCTCATCTCACCTGAATATATGAATTCGTACAATATGTAAATATTATAAACATATATATATATACATGAAAAATATTTATTTATACAAAATAATGTATGGAATTTTAAATATAACTACAATAATTATATCTTTATGCAGAGAAAATTTTATTTTTAAAATATTAATATGTTGATGAATATTAATTCAATATCATTAAAATGATAATCTTAAAAATTGTTGATTAAGGTTAAAGAAAATTTTAGATGAAGTTAATTAAAACAGGAATTTAAAAAATGCTTAATTTACCCATTTTAACATGAGTGCTAGAATACTGAACGAACACTGTGCACATCTTTTCGGATGGTAGCATCTTGTATTAGTTACTTTTTGTTGCTTTGGTAAACAACATGATCATAACTTATAGGAGAAAGAGTTTACTTTGGATTGTGGCTCTAGAGTGTCAAAGTTCACAATGATAGGGCATCATGAAGAAAAATGGTGGTAGAAACAAAAAGGCATCGCAGGCACAGAGCACAGAAAAAAACTAAAAATGGCACGAAAAATCCAACTTCTCAAAGCCTGCTTCCAGTGGCATATTTTTTCTAATACCTCTTAAAACATCCAAATTTTAGCAATAACTGTTATCAAGTCTTGAACATGGTTGTCCTCTTAGATGCTCTACCAGCACCTGACTGAGACAGATGTAAATACTCACAGCCAACTATTGGACTAAGCTCCAGGACCCCTATGGAAGACTTAGGAGAAGAACTGAAAGAGCTGAATGGGATTACAACCCCATAGAAAGAACAACAATAGCAACCACCCAGACGCCTCAGAACTCCCAGAGACTAAATGTAAATAAATAAAATAGTTAATTAATTAAAAATAAAGGGTTTTGAAATTTTAGTGCTAATAAAATTATAAGGTAACACAGTGTTGAATAACACAGTCTATACAGAAACTTTAATTAGTAAGATTATATGGGTACAAACTCCATGGAATGCTTCAACTGCCTTGTCACACAGATGCTGTAGAGCCTTTTTTCATTGCCAAGTATAAGACTATGGTAGAGATGTGTGCATCAAATTGACAGAGCCTGAAATTATTACTTGAAATCACATTACTAACCATGTTTTCTAGAACTCCAGGCTTCACTAAACCATCTCAAGAGGGTTTGAATTGAAACATAGCTTATTAGAGGAATGAATGATCCACTCAGCCGGAACATCCTACATCTGTTTGAAGTGTTATATTTCCAAGTAGAAAAATTAACATTTTGTTTTATTCATTAGTTTATTTGTATTTGTGTTTCTTTTGTTAGAGGAGTCAGTGAACTTTTGAACAATTTTGTACTACCTAACTATTCCCTGGTGGGCTTTTCTTAGCAGTTGGCTTTATCAAGAAAGGTATTTTGTTGTTTTCTTTTTTTTTTAATTTTAAACATCTATTTCAAAACAGGTATGCAGTTTTAGAAGATGAATTTTTATAAATATTCCCTTTAGTCAATTCAATAATTTAGAAAATTTTAGAAGGATATTTTTGAATTTGTTTTTACTAAAACTTTTGTAACTGACTATAAACATGAGGACTTTTCTAAAATATTCATAACAAATTAAAGAAGTAAATTTTCATTTGTTAAAGACACAAATAAATCATTATACCTGAACACTCTAATCTGTTTCTAGAAGAGCAAATATTTGGTACAACAGAGACTTTATGCATGTTTATATGTATGAATTAACACAATGGTGATTAGCACAGAGTCACCAGGAATGTGCCAATACTGCTTTCAGGAAGAAATTCACTTGTAATCACTTAACCAAAATCAAGTGTAGACTGGAATTCTGTACTGTATAATTCCTGCATTCTGCTCTCTGTCTGCTATATACGTCTAAATCTGTGTCTACCTGAAGGCTGTCCTTTTGTGTCTGTTTGTCCCTGTGACTGAATGTTCAGTGCATGTCTACTGAATGAGCTGTGTGTTTCTATGAGGGATGTTTGATCCTAACAAAAGTTTTGGCTTTGTATACACTGAACAACATGGATTGCATCATATGGGCTGACAGACCTGGAAATGTCCTTTTACAGAGATTTGTAAGGAATCAAGTCACTTACTCCAGCTGATTCCAGCTGACACAGACAACAAACATAATTTTCATGAATCAGTATCCATAAACAGTTACTTTTACTCTTTTTGAAAGATTTCAGGAAGTTGCTTCCAAAGTCTATGTTTGTTGCTTGCAGCAAATGATATACATGTATTTTTCTGGGTTAGGAAATGGAAAAGCACCTAATTTCGATTATTGCTGTGCATTAGCTTCAATTGTAAATGCTGACTGTATTAGACACCAAAGCAAGGTTGATTGTTCCATTGTTTTCTTAAAGGCAGGTTAAATAAAGAGTTTGAGTACATAGCACTCTAAAAGTCTAAATCTTACGTGATGTAAGAATATATTATTTAGTCTGGCTGTGAGGACTAACAAGAGGTCCAGTGTCTTAGGATGTGGGAGATATTTTTGGAAGTTTATATCACCACTATTGTATTTTATGTATAAGAAATCAATAGAACTGTTAACAAAGATATCTGATGGAACTCTATTCTGTATACAGGAACTAAAGACATATGTAGGTTAAAAGTTTAAAGAAATAGAAAAATATACATGTGTTTGATCTCATGTAAACTAAAACTTTTGAACACCACACACACAGAAAAATTACTGAGAAAAATGGCAACCTAAAAATTTGAAAACAAAACACAAGGAAGTTATATCTGAAGGGAGATTAATGTTTACAACATTTGAAAAGAAATTTTATAACATTTGGTTATAAAAATATGTACAATTAAAATATTGGTCATGGTGTTGATTAGACATAGCTCTCTTGGAAATACACAAATAGCATAAGGAGAACTTGAACATCATAAATGTTGGGCTGGCAAATTCAAAAGTACAGAAAAACAAGGATTTGAAGTGACCAGAATGTCATTGCATGGGTGGTTATAATGTGAACTAAAAAACAGAAGAATATATTAATGACATAAAGATGAGTGCTGTATTATATACAAAGTGTAGCACTCTCTCTATATGAATAGAATTGAACAAACATTCTTGAGGAGATAATTTTCCACATTTATTTGTAGCAGTGCTATACACACTGGTTTTAGAAAGCACTGGTTATAGATGAAGAGAGATGTCTCCTTCCATATGCTGTCTGATTCCCACAGCAGCAGTCTTGGTTCATAAAGTCCTAAAAGAGAATAATTCATATGAGGTATGTGTAGACCAGGTAAGTAGTTAAAGTTTATGTCAGTAGATAAGAACCTGAAAGTAGAAAGTACATCCTCCAGAGTAAAGGCTAGGCTGAGTCAAGGGACCGTAGAAAATGTCTGTCTCTAATACATAATGTTTCAAGGTCTCTTCTGATCTTTGTAGGCATCAGTCACACACAAGATGCTTATAGAAACATGCAGGCAAGATACACATACACATGAAGTAGAAGTTATTTTAAAAAATGTCTTGACTAAATAATTTTATGTAATATCTGTTAAAATATTCTTGTGATGTTTGTGTTTTAATTATTTTTAATTTTTGAGATTAGAATATAATTACAAGATTTTCTTCTTTCCTTTCCTCCTTCCAATCATCCACTTCCTGCTTGATTATTGTGAAGTTTATGGCCTCTTTTGATTTTAATTGTTTTTGCATACATATGTATGCATTAAATGCAACTGTTCAGTCTGTGTATTGTTATTTGTATGTATCTGATTTCAGGACTGGCCAATTTTGTTAGAGAACAAATTGTCATATTTTTCATATAGTATCATTCATGATCCATGGAGTTAGGCTAAGATTTCCTCAACCATTTGAATAAAAATAATATTGGTCTAAGGTTTAGGGTTAGGGATTGTGGGCTTATTTTTTTTAACATATATATGATTGCAACTGACATTAAAATTTCTTAGTATTTCTTTCATCATGTAGAATTATCTTGTAGAAAATAAAATATTTTTATGATATTTTATAACTATAAATATACAATATTAAAAATAGAAGGATTCAAGTAATTCATATATTAGTTATGTCTCCATTACATTATGGTTAGTTTCTTACATTCATAGACTTATACTTTGTGAGATAATAAAGATATGACACAATAGAAGATAGTAAAAGTTCATATGCCTTTATGTTATTTGGAAATGAATAACATTTTATTAAAAGCAGGAGCTCTACAAATATGTGTACTTTATATCATATATATGTGTATAAAATGTGGTTTCCACTTTTGCAGTATCTGGGAAAGCTTGGTTTGTCTTTTGTCTTTATGTATGAATAAAATTTATGTTTTTCAAACTAATGAAATATTTTCCCATCTTATGTGTAATTCCCTTTTAAATTGATATAAAACATACATATTCTGAAAATATGCTCTTTCATATATTGTGTTTTCTTTCCCAGTGGACCATCATCTGAGTGGCTATTAGCACGCAGACTTTGATGGCTCCTTTTAAAAATAAACTGCAAGTCTCATGTTCTAAGCTGCCCTAAAGAGTAATTTCTACAATTATAATTTTTGTCAATAGTTTTTCTTCATCCTCTGATAAATTGTCTTAAGAAGCTGGAAACAGGAGGAAAGCAACCTCAGGGTATCCTCTAAATGAGGTGGGGTATCCTCTAAAATGTAGAGAAATATGAGAGGTGAAAGACTCTCAGGACTAAAAGGAAGGGACTTTAGATGAAATGCCCAAAAATGGGTGAACTTGTAGAGTCCATCTCCAGTAGAAAAACATCAATTGGAGGGGTAGGGTTGCCATTCCACAGTCAAAATGTCTACCCAGAATTGTTCCCGTCTAAAAGAACTGCAGAGACAAAAATGGAGAAGAAACTGAGGGAAAGGAAGTCTATTGACAGGCCCAACTTGGGATCCATCTCAAGGGGAGGGTCCAAGGTCTGATACTATTACTGATGCTAGGGTGTGCTTACAGACAGGAACACAGCATGGCTGCCCCCAGAAAGGGCGAACAAGCAGTTGACTTAGACAGATGCAGATATGTACCCTGTGATTGAATCAAGGAAAGGCTGGAAGAAGTTGTGGAGGAGGGTGACCCCATAGGAAGATCAGCACTCTCAACTGACCTGGACCCCTGAGATCTCTCAGACACTTATCCACCAACCAGGCAGGATAGAGTAGCTGGTCTGAGGTCCTTGACACATATACTATGGATGACTGGTCTCAGTGGGGAAGATGTGCCTAACCATTGAGAGACTTGAAGCCCCAGGTAGCAGGGAAGCCTTTGTGGGGACATCCTCTTGGAGACAGGGCAAGAGGAAGAATGGGTTGAGGAACTGTTGGAAGGTGAATCAGGAGGTGGTTAATGACTAGATGTTAAAAAAAATTAGATAGATAGATAGATAGATAGATAGATAAGTAGATAGATAGATAGATAAAGACATTTCAGAAATTTTATGTTCAAATGACAGGTGCTGATAATATTTTTTTCTGAGCAGTATGAATAATAGCAAATGATCATATTTTAATGATTATAAACTAAATTAAAAATAAATTTCTTTGTTACTGCTTTGTTATAAATGTTTTGCTTAATAAAAATGTTTGTGATAGTAAATAATCAAAAAGGTAAATTTTTGCGCTTAGTTGAATAAGTTTTGTCCTCAATTAATTTCTATAACTGGGAACATTTCTTGCAAACTAACATTTACAGGTGTCAAAATTATTATTTATGATTTTATTATGTTTAATGATAAAATTAAAAATTCAATTTTGTGCATATTGTCCATGGTTTAAAACAAAAAGTGTGATACTAATGACATGGTTATTATTTAAAAACATAAATATTATGAAATTATATATATATATATATTTGTGAAAATTTGTATATATGTATGTATATATATATTTGTATATAGATAAATGAACATTTGAATTTAGATTTATAACATGGAAAAATAGTTAACTTTATTCTGACTGCTTAATTTTCTTGAAAATCTTAATTGAATTTTTCTGAGCATAATATCTTCTTGCTTGTACTTAAAATTTTCACTGCATTGGCTCAAGATAGTACTTATAATTTAATTACATTTGTAACTTGCCAATAAACAGTGCAATTTGATTTTTGCACCAATGCATACAGAATGTTGTATGTCAGAAAAGGGATTATTTTAAATTAAGAACTATTTGTACTATCAAAATTAGAGCATAATACATGACAGTGATTGTGTCAAATTTTAATCCACTTAGATAAAGACTACACAATGTAGTTTATACACAGCATTATATTTTCATATTATGATAATCTATTATGTTTTATTTTTCTTTTTGCAAACATGATTCAAGAAAAATGTACAGTTTTTCTGAGTAATCTTAAAGAGGTTGCAGATTGAATAAATTAGAACAAAAAACTTCAAACATGAACATTTTTAGAGTAAAAGCATATAATTTCAGGATATGCACACTCAATTGTAATCAACCTATGAAGTGTCTATCTTTTATTTCTAATAAAATCTAGCATTCAGTACCTGTTTTAGCACTTACCATTGACTTAAAGGAACAAATACTGAGTGTGATTAAATGTTACATTTTCTCAAGCATTTCTGGAAATTAGATTCTTACAAATAGAAAGATTACAATAAGTTTATACTAGGGCATTGGCAGTGATTATGTATGATTGCTCAGGTTTACTAAAAGAATTTTAAATTTATGATCATTACTTATTCTACTCTGCTTCTTCTCTATGGCGGACAATATTTTCTCTAATTATGTCTTTAGCATACATACTGGTGAGAAAATAGAAGCCAATATTACCTAGATTTCTAACTTGTTGATGTGTTATTCACTGTTTATTATTCTGGGTTTAATTCTAATCATTATTCTGAGTTTAATATTGACCAGGGACTAGACATTCTATGTCTTTCAATATTGAACTGAACATCAGTTGTTTGAAAACTGGCTTTTGTGGGAGTCAGACTAGACACTAATGTAGCATGCTAAAAGTGAGGAAATTTTATATCCACTTTCTAAATCCTGTAAGATTAATCTAAAACATAAGGAAAATGTGAATATCCAGCTTTCCATTTACTTCATGTGGTTATGATGAGGAGTAAGTCTAGACTGATCAATGTTATCTTGAGTGTTATCATTCAGTTAAGGAAGCCAGGTGGGGCAGGGAGATGGCTCAGCTGACAAAGTACTTGCCATGTGAACATAAGTATATAAGATTTTAAATTACTTTTATGAATACTATAATTACATATTTTTACTTTCCTTTCTTCTTCTGATCTGCCCCATGAAACTTCCCTAGATATCTTTCACATTTATAGCATTTAATTTTTGTGAAAACATTGCATATGCTGTATATGTGTCATATATATATATATATATATATATATATATATATATATATATATATTTGGCATCTGTTCAGTCTATATAATGCTACATGTGGAGGTGAGTTTAATTCCTAGCTACCCCCATTAAAGAATCCTTTCACACTCACTTGTAATATCAGTGGTAAGAAAGCAAAGACAGGAGATGGCCCCAGGACTCAGTAACTTACCAGTCTAGCTGGATTGGTAAATGTCAGTTTCAGTGAAACACCTTGCAAATTGAAGAGCACACTAATTGATTATCTAATACTAACGATCAGTCCTGAAATCATACATACAAATAACATTATATAGATCTAGCAGATTTTAGGATATATATATATATATATATATATATATATATATATATATATATGACAACAGTTAATGAAAAAGACAGTCAAATGAAAAAATTGATGATAAGTATATGGGAGATTTTTTAGAGAGGTAAAGAGGAAATGATGTAATCATATTATAATTTCAAAAATAAAAAAAAGGAGGCTTCTACATCTATATAGGTGCCTGAAGAGATGTAGTTTTGGGGTACATTTCCTCACATATAGACTCTTGTGATTAAGTCCATGTCTGAAGCAGTGAGTTAAAATATGGTTGTGCTCACAGGTGTCTGATGACAAGTGTTCTGGACTAAGTTCTCAATAGAGACTATAATATGCAGACTATTTTCTCTCCATATAATGACTGGAAAATCAGATCTTCCCTGTGAAGAGCATTGTAAGACTATAAGTGCCTACAATATACATTCTAAAGTTAAATTCTGTGTTATGGAGAGGAGACTTGGGTTCCTAAGTTATCTAAATGCTGAAATTAGCAGAAACTTAGCAACTCTGGGTATGAGGTTAGAGTAGATCATAAAGTCAGATGTCAGACATGAGGTATTTATGGATTCTCAACAAGTCAGGTCAAGTCCCAGGAATTTTCATTGTACTAAGTTTCTACCTCATCCCAGAGATGTTCCCATTCCAGTCTTCCAGTTGTCTCTTCTGGTATTCTCTCCCTCTAACCTATCTCCCTCTGATCCTTCCTGTTACCACACCCACTTTCTGTCTACATTGCTCTCACAGTTCACCCATGATGTCTGTTCTATTTCCCCTCACAGTGAGATTTATGTGTCCCCTGAGCCCCTTGAGCCCTCCATGTTGCATACCTTTCTGGATCTGTGGATTATAGCATGGCTATTGGAGCTGGACTTTTCACTAATTTATTGGATTCTTTTTTCTACCGCCCTTCTCCACCCTGTGAACTGCTCAATACTATGTAAGAAGGAAAGAGAGTGAGATGGGTAAAAGGTAGAGTCATATATATATGACACATATACTATGTCTTGCTGATTAAAGGTGTTTATGCCAATTTCTTCTAATTAACTATTCAGAGTTTTCTGATAAACTGCCAAATTCATTTCCAAAGTGGTTGTACAAGTTTGCACTCCCACCAGCAAGTATTCCCTCTTGTTCTAAATCTTCACAAGAAGGAGCTATTCTGATTGGTGGGAAGTGGAATCTCAGGGTCATTTTGATTTTCATTTCCTTGATGACTAAAGACTTTGCACGTTTCTTTAAGCACTTCTTGGGTATTCAAGATTCTTCTGTTTTGAATTCTCTGTTTGGCTCTGTGGCACATTTTTAATTGGGGCTTTTGGTTTGTTGGTGTCTAACTTAGTGGGTTCTTTATACATTTTTGTTATTAGCCCTCTGTCAGATGTAAGGTTGGTGAAGATAACTTTTATTCTGTACGCTGTCATTTATTTTTCCTATTGGCTTACAGAAGCTTGTTGTTGATATTAGAGTCTGCATGACTGGTCTTCTGTTCAGGAAGTGGACTCCTATACTAATGCATTCAAGGTTATTCCTCACTTTCTGTTCTATCAGGTTTAGGTCTATCTAATTTTATGTTGAGGCTTTTTTTTTTTTTTATCTACTTTTACTTGATACAGATATATATGTCCATTTGGCTATGTCAATCTTATCGATCCTTCTAGATGAGAGATCTCTTCATCTTTTAATATTTTCTTAGATTTCTTTCTCAGACATTTGACATTCTCATCATACGTGTCTTTCTTTTGCTTGGTTAGAGTCACACCAAGATACCCATCAAGGTCTAAGCTAACAGCCTCAACCTGTAATATTTACATTGCCACAACTTCTCTGCCATAAAGGACTTGACTTTCAAACATTTCAAGTAAAACAAACCTTTCATATCTACTGTTTTCATGATAAAACTCTCAGATAGAATTGAGTATTTAAATACTTGGTGCCCAATTGGTGGCTTTGTCTGTGGGAAATGTAGAAGATTATTTACTGGAGAAAGTGCATCACTAGACACTGGTTTTTAGAGTTTAAAGCCTGTATTTCTTTCCAATGTAGGCTCTCCTTAGTGCTGGTAGTTGTCAATGTGAACTCTTGACTTCTGTCTCTTCCCACATGCTTTCACGATGTCATGTATCCATGCCATCCCTTTGGAAGTATAAGTGATCATGAACTACTCTCCATATAAGATCCCTTTGGTTATGGTTATGGTTTTTAATCAAAACAATGAATATATTGTCTTAAGTCACTTTTCAGGTGATTGATTGCTATATTCTAAAGTGAAACAAACACAGAAACACACCTGGGAGTATACAGAGACAAAAGAAAGAGAAATGGGAATCAGCAGATCAACATTTGTGTCCAGTGCTGCTGCCAGCCATTTTTAAAATTGTTTCAAGAAAACCTCACATCAAGAAAAACATCTTAACTGTCTATTAATTTTGTTTCACCTTTATTGTTGAGGTAAAATTTGAGAGGTCCATTTTAGATAAGGAGATTAAAAACAGATAGCAGGGTCTATCAAATAAGGACTTGGGACAGATGACAGTGTATATTCAAATAAGGACTTCTAAAAATGATGATATGTTAAAAAATATGTCAACTTATATGCTATACTGAAAAACTGGCCATATAAAAAACATTACAGAAAATTGTTAGATACATGCAGACCATTTACTTATCAAGTTACAAAACACTATATTCTATACAGCCTAGTACCAAAAAGCAAGATGTCTTTTGCCATGGAAAATTTATATAGCATGCTTATATTGCTAGAACAGCACCATGTCAACACTGCTGAGGGAAATTTTAACCAGTGTGATGATGAACTATAAAATGTCAAAGTAGCAGTTATATATCTGCAAATTTTGGTGTTCATGTTAAATGAAACCTGGCACAAAAATTGGCTATCACATAGACACTAGCCAAGCTACATATTTGCTATTGATGTTCACAAGTTTTCCCTGTTTAATTTCTTATTTCCTCTTGGCACAAAAAATATAAAGCTGAAGTTTGTGACTCTCCGTTACTTTTGGCTGAAAGGTTTTAATAAACCTGAGTAAGATTCTCCATATATTTATTCCTTTAATAAAATTTTACTGGGCATTACTAATATAAAAAAGTGGTAAGTGACAAAAGAAAATAGAATGTGAATATAAAACTTGTTATTTGTCGGAGGAAGAATAAAGTAAATCTAATATGATAGTGGGAAAAACAGCTTGAGCTAGAGCTAAAAGAGATAGTACACTCCAGGAAGCTGATATTTGTGCTGATGCTTGAAGTCTGTATAGCAAAATGAGATTTTCTCCAGGCCTTATTTGGAAAAAGGAATTAAAATGAATGAAACATATTTATTTAGGGAAGCTGTGTCTTTTAAATGCTATAAGTGATTGTCTGCATACAGAATTGCATAAATCAGGCTATAAAATTTGAACTTTATTTGAGAATAAATTAGTGATTAAGGAACCATTCTTAAACTATGAAAAGATGAACGTCAAACCACACACTGTTCTTTGGATATAATTTAACAGTTACATGCAGAGAGGTCTATAGAGAAAAAGCATTAAAGATATATAAAAAACTAACTATTAATGTAGGTAGAATGATAAAAGCTCAAATTTCATAAACTTAAAATGAAACAACTAATGAAACAAGATAAAGATTATTGGTATTGACAGTATTTGAAGAAAATAAGCAGACTGCTAATCATGTGAAACACATAATAATAGAAGTACAAATGAATTACTGTTGAAAAACTCTAAATATCCAAGGAGCGCAACTTGTATGAGAATAAAATCAAAGTCTTTAATAGAATTTGATTCATATATATGATATATATGAATATATCATATATACATACGATATATATGAATATATCATATATACATACGATATATATGAATATATCATATATACATACATGCTTATATAACTAGGAGGGTATAATATTTTCATTTCAGTAATTAAAATATTAAAAATAAGCAATTCAATGTAGTTTTCAGTATCATTATGTTAAGAACTAATTCAAAAACAGAAAGTAAATATGCAGTGCCGGAGTAATTTGAACTCTAAGTTTCTGTGCTCCTTTGTGGAGTTTGTATATGGATGGCCCAGGGTAGAGCACCATTAGAAGGTGTAGACCTGTTGAAATAGGTGTGTCACTGTAGGTGTAAGCTTTAAGACTCTCAGCCTAGGTGCCTGGAAGCCAATATTCTGCTAGCAGTCTTCAGATAAAGATGTAGAACTCTCAGATTCTTTACCCTCACATCTGGCTGAATGCTGCTATGTTCCTGCCTTGATGGTAATGGACTGAAACTGAATCTGTAAATCAGACCCAATAAATGTTGTTCTTAAAGGAGTCTTAAAGAACAACAAGTCATTGTGTCTACTCACATCAGTAAAACCCTACCTAATATATCTTCCATAGACTCATATGGTTGAACAAAGCTATGAGTGTCAGGGAGTGGAATTTGGTGATTTGACTATGCTTGACCTAGGGAGTGGCACTATTTAGAAGTGTAGCCTTATTGTAGTAAATGTTTCAATGTGGACATTGATTTTAAGACCCTTATCTTAGCTGCCTGGAAGACAGTCTTCTCCTGTCTGTGTTTGGATGGAGATGTAGGACTCCTCAGGTGTTCCAGCCTCACCTGTATGCTGCTGTGCTTCCACCTTGATGATAATAGACTGAGTCTTTGAACCTGTAAGCCAGCCGCAGTTAAATGCTGTCTTTTATAAAAGTTGCCTTGGTCATGGTGTCTGTTCACAGCAGTAAAACCATAACCAAGACATCCTTTAACAGCATTATCAGAATGTGCCATCAAGCATTTACTCTATAAGAGCATCCTGCCAGGAATTTTTTATGTATATTCAAGCATTTAGATTGCAACAGATCTTTTGCAGATGGGATGCTCATAATACAGATTTCATCAAGTGGCAATTTATACTCCAAAACTGCTTCTAGTCTCCTCAACATGCATATCTCTCCACTGTGCATGTTCTGATGATTTATTTTGACTTATTTGTGACATACTTAATTGCAAATATTTGGTTAGAAAGACAATAGATTCAGAAGAAAAACCTGACCTTGGAATTAGTTTGTTTCTCAAGCCAAGAAAAATAATAAAATAATGAACTTGGTCAAGAAAGTAGCAAAAACCCTTTGGGCACAATCAAATGCTATTGGTTTAAAAGATAAAATAGTGACAATTATTGTTGGGAGCAGACTTTACTAGAAAGACTTAAGGAAATCTACTTTAGTAGACTGGCTTAAAGAAAGGCTGATTTGGGAAAAAAGGGTTTTCTATGAGTTTTCTGAAGAGGTCATTAAGGTAGTAGTTATGTCCTCTAGAATTATATGGATCAGACATGACAGAGGTAGACCTCCAGAACACTAGATTCTAGGGAATCAAAACAATTATCTTGATACTAAAATTTGTTTTGAGATTTGTATATTACAGAATATACAGCTTTGGTGAATGAATCTTCTTATCATCTACATGTTTACTGATGCCCTGGACTTCGAGCTGGATGCAGTTAAGACAGATGTCAGAGGCTTATCAATTTACCCTTCTCCTCATCCCTCTTCTAATATCTCAACGCCCATATTCAGCTTGAAGAAGTTAATGAAGAGTCGGTGCCCCAATTCCCTGGACTTGGGGAATGAGGTGGTTAATATTAGGCTGTCTTTATCTATATAATTGTTATTAAGCTGATGCAAAATTCAAGGATTTCATTGGTATAATTTCTTCTATTGAAAATTTGTGGGTACATGGCTTAGACCTTTTACTTCTCCAACAGGGGAAGTTGTGTGTTGCCTTAAAGAGTGTTGCTTTTATATCAACAGTTTAGATATTAAGTCTCTTGTGTCTCGGGTTCATGCTATTCAACAAACTGATGGCTTTGGTACGGCAACAGATAACAAATGAAAACCATACAGGTCCGCTATTACAGGCTGGAAGTAGGGGACTCTGAAACCTCTGTTATCAAGACTGACGAGGATTAACCCCTAACTTACATATTAAGCGGGATAGCCAATGACGGGTAAGAGAGCATATCGAGACCCTTGCCCCTAAAATAAGGGAGGCCTCACCATCTTAAGTGAGGTTGGGGACCTTTGTTCCAAGCTAGGACAGGCACGGTTTCCATAAGGTTTCCCAGCCTTCCCTTTTGAAAAAATTTAAAAAGGGGGACCTGTTGGGAGCCGACTTTAGTAGAAAGCGGCTAGATCAACTTTGCAGCCATCTGGAACCATATACCCTGATGAAAGACTTGGTTTTCAAAAGCCTATAACAGCTGAAGCACACTCTGATAAATATATTGTTTATCCCACATAGCTTGTTTTGCTGTTTAGTGACCTCAGCTGTATAGTGCAAGTGGCATGAGTCCATGGGCTCCTTGCAGGGTTTATAATCTGCGCTCAGGAAATATTCTCGGGCTCTCCATCTTGACTACCAACTGCTAAGCATCCTGAGTAAACTGCTGGGAGAAGGAACCGGTTGTTCTGTGTCTTAATTCCTGCTGGTTAGGGTTGGCGCGGAACAAATTATTTGTTGATACAGGTAGAAAATTTGGAAAGGCATTGTCCAGAGAATGGTAACAAGGGTCTAAATAAAATGTTTAGTGCTTTAAAATGTGTATACATAGTCACATACATGAATACACAATATACACACAGATACAAACAGACACAGGCTTACAAATTTACATATATATATAAAATATATAAATACAACCTAATGGTTCCACTTAGTGTTTCTTATATATACAAATGTTTTATTGCTGACCACTTCATAAAAGATAACAAACTAAAAGGCTCTAAGAATGACTCTTTATCCCCTCTTTTAAAAGTCGTTTACTTTTTACACCTCATCATCTAGTTATGAGACCCCCATAAGCCTTATCTCATTTGTGATAGAATATCAAGTGTAGATGGATTTGTTCATGCCTTCTTTAGGCAACTATATTGTTGACATTTCATGGCTGATGCTGTTGTGCATATCTAGAAGACATAATCTAGCTGATTCCTTGGTCCTCTGTCCTTTTTGGTGATGGCCTTTCATCTTTAGTACAGGGGTTGTGTTGTAGATGTACCAAGTCAGGTTTTGCACCTCAGGGTCAGTTTTTATTGTAGCTTTTGTTGATTTATTTTGTCTTGTTGAATTTTGGTCACTTCTGTCTTTATGTAATTGTTTGCATCAAAAAAAAAAAAATCAAAAACCAGTCCTTTGTTTATGAGGCATAGGAGCTAGGCATAAGTTTAAGTACTTAGGTTACAGTTATGAAATATACTGGGTTAATAAAGCAAAAGTTGTTATATTATTCTCCAAGATTGATGAACACCATTGGCAGTGTGTATTTTGTTAGTTTTCCATTAGCAGGCATGACTTCCTTCCTGCTGAGTAGACTTTGAGTCTAATTAAAGAGCTGTTGATCTCCAGCAATATATGGGCCAATATCGCATCTGTAGAGATATTTTGAAATGTTTCACAGTTAACAAGGACATTCACTGAAAGATTACATAGCACCTAAGATGCTTTTGAATCAGAAATATCTCCCATAATCTCATGAATGTTTACTCAGATCATGCTGTTAGGAAACATTTAAGAGTTTTGAGTTTATTTGAGGAATTATGTTACTATAGACATATTTTAAGTGTTTAGAGACTCTGGAAAGTTCCAATTTTCTATCTTTACTTAGTATTTGGACTTCAAGGTAAGAGCTGTTTCCTTGTTGCTAATGTTTCCATGCCTGCTATGTGTCTCTCTTGTCACAGGAGGTTATCCCTCTGCAACTGAAATTCTAAATCAATTCCTATTTTATGAGCCTAATGTCAGATTCCTGCCTGAAGCCTAATTTCTTGTCTTTGGATAATGTCATATTCCTGCCAAGTAGCTCATTTCCTTGTCCTTAGCCCATGCCAGATTCTTGCCAAGCAGACCCAAAGGCTCTCTGCCTCTTCCCATTTTTTATTTCATTAAAAAGACTGAGCCTGTCTTAGGTCATTCTGACAAGAATGCCTTCCTTACTCATCATGGAATATGCATTATCCAAAGCAATGCACTTCTGCCTTAGGTTAGTAAGGCTCTATGCAGAATCTTACCTGTCCTTGGCTTGCCAGCCTGTTAATTTAATAACACTGTCTGGGTGTTAATTTTCAGTTTAAAGCCACATACTTTGGCTGCCAGCATGTTGATGTTGTTAAAGAAAAGCTTTAACATGATGGGCAGGAATAAAATTATTCCCAAGACAAAAAGGGAATCATGACCCAGCTATATATGCCATTTTTCAAGCCTGACCAAAATAGAAATATTGACCTCAGGCCATGGATAATTTTATATGCAGTATCTACCACATCAATGCTCAGCAGAGCAGCATTCTTGAAATTCATAAGCTCTCTATGTATCATTAATTTCTAACTCTTATTACTTACCCACTCTAGCTGGCTTTTTTCCTTATATGTATATTTTTCCTACATGCATTACTTGTCATTTAGGTTTTGCTGCACAGAATTTACCTGGAATTTTTTGTGTAAGTCTTGTTTTAGAGCCCGCATTAGTTGATAAAAATAGTAACACTCTGTATGTCAATAAAGGCTTATATGGAATTTCAATGCAAGTAAATATTATAAAACATTTATTAAAGATTATTGATTAACATTGTGTATAAACATAAAACCTGAATAATATAAATGCTCATAAAATAGAAGCATACTTATGTGTCAAGTTGGAATCAGATTGCTGATTTTATGTCAGCCCTAGTCTTCTTACAAAAATTAACAGTACATAACATCTAATAGTTTTTATTTGAATATATATGTGATGAATAAAACTCAAAATTTCAGTTTGTTATGGTCAAAGTATATATGATGAAAAGAACTGTGTATTATTCATTAAGACAGTTATTTTAACTTATATTTTGCTTAATTTACCACTTCCAGTTTGAATCTAATTAACTTCACTTAATTTAACTCATAGAGTTTACAGCAATAAGAATATTTTTATGTAGCTAGATATACTACCAAAATCCACATAAAATTTTTGAAAATAAAATTGTACCAAAAATAATTAGTAGTAAGCTAGCTTGCTTCTTAATTATGTTATTAGTTAAAATTGTCTGTGAAATAGTACAACCTACATGATCTATTTGAAACAGAAAAAGTTTAAAATGTTTTTCTGTTATAACCCCAGAACAAGAAAACACCTAATTAGAGAAAAATAAACTCTGTAATTCTTAGAAGATTTTTTTATCCAAATCATATTCTATTTAGTTATTGTGTACATTGTTCAAAAATGGCCTTAACTTATTGGACAAAGTTTGTCAGGCAATATTTCTGTAGACAATACCAGTATATTATAGGGAAATTTTCATATAGGCAGGATGCAGTGGAAGAAGAATGAACCTGTGGTACCAAAGCTTTTGGGTCTTTCATCAAAGAATATCCAGTTTAGATAAAACTCCTACTCAGATAAATACATTGATGTCTTTCTTTTCTATTATGGTGCACCTTAATTTTTCTCTGTATTAAGAATATAAGAACCTTAATTCGTTTTTATTTAAATCCCTAATTCTTCTCATAAATCAAAGAAACAAGTGGTATCCTCAATCAAATATTATAATTCCAATTCAACATCTCAAATGTCTTATGCTGAATTTTAAATCATCTTCAATATTAGTGCACAATTTTATTGTAGAAAAAGTAAATAAATATCTTCTTTGCTTTTGAGATTAATAGAAATGATAAGAAAACAATATTAATTTCAGTTAATACTTCTCTACTTTTGATAATTACCTCATGTATAAATAGAATTGATATGTAGGAACAAATTTATTTGTAAAATTTCCCACTTCAGTGAATGACCCTGTATGTACATAGTATATACTGGAAGCACTAAGTCGATTCCATGCATTAAATTGTGTACAAAAGGAGTATATAAAGTTGACAAAGTGGAAGCTTTGATTGTAGGAGTGTGTGGAACTGATAGGAAGGGAAGGAGTGAGAAGTGGATATGTTCAAAATATGATTATACACACATAAAATTTTTAAAGAACAAACAGATATGTATTTAAAATCATGAAAGCTAGGAAGAAAAAAATCACTGTTATTGAATATGTGACCATTGATTGTATTATCATATTATAGTGAATGGGCTTACCCTGTATAAGTAAGAACACAAATAACTGGATTTTGAAGTTTCAAAAGTGAGAAGTTAAGGGTGGAACAGGCAGTAAGGAAATTGGGAGCCTTTGCGAAAGTCTGCTGTGACCGTATTTTACTATATATACATATGAAATTCTTGGTCATAAATAGAAATTTTACAATATTTATGAATTCAAATTAATTTACTGGTTCTTTATCTATAATGACATTACTACTGCTACTATTTTAAACATATAATCTTGTGAAAATAAAATTGTATTAGGCAGGAGCTGAATAAGTTAATGTTTCTTTCTTTTTTCTACCTTTTTTGATTGTTTTTTATTTGTTTTTATTTTGTTGCAGATTAAAGAACTAGTTCTCCTCCAAACCTTTTGTATTTTGTAATTTTTTGATTTCTTTAAAATTTAAATTCAATGCTTTTCATGCAGAGACCTGTAGTCAATGGAAAGAAAACAAGAGAAGGCCATAGAAGTCTCATACTTTATTTTAGTACTCATGAGAAACCTAAATTTGTTGATTACTTGATTTGAATGTTACTTGATATGAAAATGTTAACCAAATTATTGAGAGAGTAGGTATGGAAAGAGAAAATGAATCTAGGTTGGTCCAGAAGGTAAAATACCATTGTTAATATTAGTAGTTAGAAGTTGAAGTATCGATTGGAACCATGAGTTACAAATACTTTATATGATTTATTGGATATTTAAAGAAAGAAGATTTTGTACACTCTCTTTAAAGAGTAAATGAAAGGGTAATATGATGGATATATTATAAATAATTATATCATTGTTATACCATTGTAAGTTAATATAATATTTATGTAATAACTGCCCATTTATGTGTCAAAATACTTATATTCATATATATTCTCATTATATATTCTTCATAGGTAAATATGTACACATGAAACAATATTGTTATTCTGGTTTTCTTAGAGTACTACTGTCTCATAATCTGTTTTTTCACTTAGATATGTCAACTTATAAGCTTTTGAATATTATCCTTTTGTGTAAAAATAAATAAGGTATCTTTTATTTCTAATACAATATAAATATTTACAAGAATAAAATTTTTAGCTTATTACACTTGCTTTATAAGGCAGCATAAACATGTGGAACAAACTGGGTGTAATAAGAAAAGGAACAAACTAGGTCTAATAATAAAGGAATTATGCAAAATTGCAATATTCTCCTTTTTTTTCCAACACACAATCATAATATTTTAAGCACTAGAAGAAACAAAAAGAAAAAGTAAAATAATCTGGTTCATTTCAATAAAGCAAATGTGTATCATATGCTTACTATTTGTTTCTCAGGAGCTATTTTCATTATCTTATACAATGTACCTTCAAATATGTTTATTTTTCATGTTTATTCATGATTTTAAAAATTAAATAATATTTTAAGTATCATCATTTCATACATTGTCACAGTTATAATTTATGTTTATATACATTCCCTGTATTTGCTTGAATCTAGTAGTTAAAAAGTATTAACATGTATATATGAAAATGATGTTTGTATTAATTGATAATCAAAGCATTAACTTCAAAAAATTAAAACTTCTATTTATCTGCAATAGATGTATTTAAATAAATATATACAATTTTCGATAATAGTTTAAAATAAATTTTGCTTCATTATTTATTTTTATTTTATGTGTTTGATTGCTTTGTCAACCTGCATGCCTTTGTACCATATGCTTGTAGTGCTTATGGCTGCCAGCACAGAGCATCAGATAAGAAGTTATTCATGGTTGCTAGCTTCCAAGTAGATGCTGAGATCCTAGCCCAGAAGAGTAGCTAAATAACTAATCACTTAGCAGTTTGATGATAGGTAGTCATTTAGCTATCACTCTAGAACCTGGATAAAACTTTAAAAAAAAATACAGCTTTTTAAATTTCATATATTTAAAATTATTCATAAGAAAAATGTGAACAAAAGCATGAAAAAGAAGGTATATATATTTAATATTGTAGATATTTTATTCAAACATGCAGTATCAACACTGTTCAAAACAAATTTACCAGATGTTATAAAGTCTAGAAGAGAATGAAGAAAGCATAGTTAATGTCCATAGAGGTACAGGTGGGTAGGAGAAAGAGCTAATGTTCTAATTTCTACTTGAAATACCATGTAGACAATAATTGAATATTTTAAAAGATCTTTTACAGAGGAATTTAATTATTTGTATTATGAAAAAACAATAAATGTTTAAGAATACACATATGTCAATTGCTCTGATCTGATCATTTTATTCTATTCAAATATTAAAATAGCATACTATACACATAATTACTTATAATCATTGTATCAAATTTAATTAAAAATTAATTAATTTAAAAATCCACCAAAGTTATATACTCTGGAATAAAAATTTGGTAAAAGAATATTCTCCACTGTATTTCTTAGGACACATTTAATAAAACAGTATTCTTTATTAACAACCAGAAAAAATTGAGTTAACTAACAAAAATAGACAACAAAACAAGAACAAAAAACAATGTCAAGAAATACTTAAGTTAATTTTAAGACTTGTAATTTTTCTAATTAAAATGAACCAGCAAACTGACAAATTTATGACAACTAGAAAAGTAAAACAAATCCACTAACTAACCTAAAAAGAAATAACACTGATTTTTGAATATGAATTATTGTAAAATTAACTTTTATTCTTCTGATATAATTCGTATCTTGGAGGCTTACTACTGAATGAGTTCACCCTTTGTAGTAAACTGTCTGGGTCATCTCAGCTGCTCTGGCTCAAACTCTTTTCCAAGAAGACTGATTCAATATGGCTTCTTTCAGCTTCCCACTGAATTGTTATGTTTGGCCTCAAACTCCTCTGTCAATTTGTTATAATGTTTTGGCTACTTCTTATTCTCTGGTTCAACTACTTGTTTTGATGTGTACTGAAATGAATGAACTCACAAATAAATTCAAGTCCACTGCACTGCACTGACTGTACTGACTCTTTCTCCCCCTGATACTTTTAAATAGCTTCCCTTTCCGGTGTGGTTCTTTTAAGAATGAACATATCCTATCTCTGATTCATTTTTGTTTTCAAAATCTTCCTCTGATTCAACACTTTCTCTGCCCCTCAATTAGACTTCACTTTCAAACATGGCTGCTTCCTTCTACAAACTAGTTTTACTTTAAAGGTGTGTACTAAAGATGTATCTATATTCCAGCCAGAGGGATTAAAGTTGTATGGTGTGTCTGCATTTTACCCAAATCAACAAGTTCTAGGTCTTTGGAAGTGGTCCATTGCCAGACCAGCCATATTGCTCTATAAAAATACCTATACAAATTATTTGCCATTAGATTATTGTTAAAGGCTGGGTAGAATAATCAATTATATTATAGAAGTCTACTTTGTTTTATTTAAATCATAAAATATAATTTCAATGCAATGTATTGATACTCAATGGTGTTCCTAGAAACTTAATATAGATTATGCAAGAAAGGTAAAATTTAAATTACCATGAAAATGTGTTGATGGTTTTCATTTTCATTTTGGTTTGATGTGTGTGTGTGTGTGTGTGTGTGTGTGTGTGTGTGCATGTGTGCACTTATGTATATGAGTATGTCTATCTGTATCTATGAGTGTTTATAAATGTGTATATATGCAAGTGCACAAGAATTGGTGTGTACATGTATATGAAAGCCTGCAGTTAATATTCTAGTCATCCTCAACATCTCTTCCACTTGTTCATTGAAGAAAAGTGCTGTAATTAAACATACCAGCTTCTGGCTAATCATATTAAGCAGATTGCTCTTGTTTTCTATTCAGTACCTTATTTTTTCACAGGGTGTCCTAGAGATTAAATTTCTTGTCTTCAGTCTTGAAGGAAAGTACTTTCAACAGTGAACTATTTCCAAACACCAAAACAAATAATTAGAATTTGTAAATTTATATTAAAAGAGATTGTTTCACATTTTCAGAAATAATTAATGAGTATCTCCCATATTTTATTGTTGGAAGAACAGTATGAAAGTCCTTGCACCCACAGATCTCCAGAGAAACTAGGAATGTTAGTCATAAAGGATTGTTTCCAGTGGAAAATACATTTAAAAAATACTGTGTTTCCACTCAGAAAGATGGAATTTAGAACTATGTAAATGTGCATTTATTTACCAGACATAGTTGTTTTCTGGTGAATCTTACTGCTGAATAAGCTTACTCTTTCTAGTTCCTTCTGAATTTTGGCTGAGTAGTTCAACTGAGCTTTTCTGACTCAAACTCCTCTCAAAGCTGACTGTTTCCATGTGGCTTCTCTTAGCTTTTCACTAAATTTATCTGCTTGGACTCAACTAACTCTAGCAATTTGTTCCAATCTTCTCACTCCTTATTCTCTGGCTTCAACTGCCCTGGCTGACCTACACTGAACTATACAAACTCAACATCTCCTCCATGGACTCATTGAACTCAACTTAACTGTCTCAATAAACTGAGCTTTTTAAAATTTACATTTCAAATGTTATCCCTTTCCAGGTCTCCCCTCCAGAACCCCATATTCCATCCTCCCTATCCCTTCCTCTCCATCACCTACCTACCCACTCCTGCCTTTCTGCTCTGACATTTCCCTACACTGGGGTATAGGACCCTCTCAGGCCCAAAGGCCACTCCTTCCACTTATGTCCAACAAGGCCATCCTCTGTCATATATGCGGCCAGAGCCATGTGTCCCTCAATGTGTACTTTTGGTTGGTGGTCTAATCCCTGGGAGCTTAGGAGGGTCTGGATGGTTAACACTATTGCTCCCCCCATGGGCTTTCTCAATGCAACACCACTGCACTGTATTGCACTGACTGCATAAACTGAACTCAACTGAAATGAATGGAACTAAGGGAAGCCTACTGAACTCAATTACATTCAACTAAAATGCACTGAACAGCACAGAATTGAACTCAACTGAGCTCCACTGCATTGCTTGAAGTCAACTGAACTGAACTCCCTGAACTGCTTTCCCTCTAGACTCACTGCTCTTAGATAGACTTTCCTGTCTGTTTGGAGAGCTGAGTATATCCTATCATCTCTGACTCATCAGTCAATTCTTTCTCTGACTCCTCACTTTGTCTACCCCTCAATGAGATGTTACTTTCAAGCATGACTGCTTCTTGCCACAGACTAACCTTACCTACATTGTTTGGATTAATGATGTGTACTAAGGGCATGTCTATGTTCCAGACAGAGGGCTAAAGCTCTGAGATTCCAGCCTGATCACACAGACCTAAGAGGTCTTTGGTTGTGATTCTTTGCCATATCAGCCAAGTTGCTGGATTAAAATTCCTCTAAAGAAATGATTAATAACCTAGTAATCTAGGTTATGTTTTATTTTTTCCAGGCCATACCAAACTCTTAGAACCAGGACTGATGGTGGCTAATAATTGAAATGAAGCTTATATCCAGGGTTTCCCAAGCCTCCAAACCATAATAAGATATACCTAAGAGTCAAAATGATCCTCACATTATCTGTAAACCAAAAGGCTCTCTGAAGTTCTCACAGCCAAGACCAGAGGTGGCTTATAGCTCAAATCACCTTTATGCTATCTCTATGACAGGGACTAGTTCATTCTCTTGCTTAGGCTGTTTGAGCAAGTATAGGTAGGGCTTCGAAGAAATGACATGTATATTGATTTGAGTTTTGATATGATCACACTCCTTTGTGTACCATAGATTGTACAACATCAGAAAACTGATTTTTTTGTTTTGGTTTGTTTTCCAAATCATACTGGGTTTAAATATGCTGAGCCATAAAATCTTGACATCAGATGTCTTAATCTAGGTTGAATTCAATCTGAACCAAGTTTGCATTCTCACTTTTTGGGTTTTGTTTCCCTGCCTGTTAAGATCCTGTAGGGTCACCTTTATTCATAGTCATTAAATATGGGACAGTGAAAAAGACTAAATATTACCTCTTTCCTGGTAGGTGTATATCTTTGTAGTTAAATACTAGAATGTAAATATATATGAATAAATATATACATTTTATGACAACTGATGATAATTGTATCAATAAAGAACTAGGGAGTAATAAGGATTAAAAAAAATAAAATGTCAGAATAGTGTGGTCTCATTTTATATACACCATCAAGGAGTATAAAAGGAATTGCATGTCAAAACATGTGATTGTCAATCAGTGACAAATATAGAACTTAAGAAAGAAGTTATGGAATAAATAAAGATTAGATTCCATATTTCTGAAGCTAGAGATTTGACTTGGTTTATGATATATTTTTACAGTTTTATACCTTAAAACAGAGCCATATATAAATACATAGCTGTCTCTTAAAATTCATATATATCATTCCAAGTTTTCAATGGATATTACAATCAATAGTTATTTAAAATAACTAGTTAGGATAAGAGAAGGTTCATTTTCCTCATATATTTAATTTAGAGTCAAATAATACACTATGCCCTAAAATATACTAGTGATTAGCTTTAAACTAATATAATATTTTAATATATCTAAATATAATTTAAAATAATAACTAACAACAAACTTGTTTTAGTAAAAAACTCAAATGCTGAAATTTGTAGTGCAAGCACAAACGGTTCAAATACAAATGCAGAGAGTAAAAATCTATCATTTTATTTATTGAAATAGCTTATTCAGTTTGTAGAAATACCCAATTAATTATTCTTCCTTAGTATAGAATAACTAAATATAAATCTATATTCTTTGATTTTCTGATAATAAGTATTATGTGAATATAAAAAATACACATTTTATCTGTATTTTTCAAAATAATTTTACTGGTAATTAATCAGATTGAGCACTGAGATTGAGTTATTTGAGCACCTGAAAAATCTGATCATAATATACTATTTATGTATAATTTTGAAAAACAAGGTTTTTCCTGTTTTTGTTGATAAGCACCTATATATTTTCAATCACTAATGATAAAGTCTTCATTTCTTTGTAAATGTAATAGCAAATGTTAATGTTCTGCACTAAGTTATTCTAACTTCTGAGATTCAAAGTCTTTGCTAAAAGGAATTGTCCTCATTTTGCATTAAAATATACTTCCTGGCTTTTATATCTCAAGAATCCCTGCTGTGCTGTGTGCTTGTGACTAAATCCTAATTAATACTCCACTACATCTGTAACCATAAGTGAAACTACTAAATAAATCTTGGTTTCCGTGTCCTATTTCAGACTTTAAAATAAGATTGAAAAGAAGCGAAATAGAAACATTAGATTTTTTTTCTCTAGTAGGAAGCTTTATAATCACATTTGAGGAAAGAAGTTTCCTGCTGGGTCCCTATTAGAATGACTGGAAAATGACTTGTCCTGAATAGGCTCAGATAGGAAGACACTTATTGCAAACATTAGAAATTGCCTCCGAGCCACTGAAGACACAGAAATGCTTTGTAGTTTCATTTTTTCCATATGTCCATTTTTAAACCTGACCATCTCAGACTAAACCCACAGGTCAGCTCCATTGTTTTTCTGTAAGCCCCTGTATTCTTAATCACTGCTCTTTGTAGGGATCATTCACAGTGGGTAATTATAGGTCTTTACTTTATAGAAGCAGAGAGATAGGTGACAAATAGGTACTTTCTTCTTTTGGTGGCTGATGTAAGTGGAATTTCAGTCCACTATAATTCATAGTGACAAATGCTTTTGGTTTCTGGCTCCCTACTGAGTGTATAATTTCTTTTCCATTTCTGCTATTAAACAATGTACATGTGTGATTAAGTGACATTTCCACCTTTAAGGGATTCTGCATTTAATAAAAACCTAGCTGCTATGAAAAAATTCAGTAGAACTCCTTACTATTTAAATTTTATGTTATATATTTATTTTTTGAAGTACAACTATAAAATTACAAAATCATTTGTGTTAGAAAAAATATAATTTTGAAAATGTATGAGGCAAAGTAAATTCTCAGTAACATCTAATTCTAACCTAGATTAAATAATTGTTTACTAAAACAAATACATAAAAAATAATAATTAACTTTTATCTCATCTCTTTCAAGCAGACTCCAGACTACTACCAGTAGTAGTAGTGGATGAGAACTACACCCATCCACATGACCCGAGAACCAACCCTCTTCCATGACACTCAATGCAGAACTTTATCCATCCCTCCATCTTTAAGAACAAATGTCCTAACTGTGAGTCAGTGTCATTTTCCACACATTCTCTTTAAACAGACTCCTGACTCTCATGGCTAGCTAAACACATTCGCAAATCAGAGGACCCCTTGCTCCAGGGAGAGATACTAGACTTGTATCAATACTCACACTAATGTTACAGGGCTCACTCTTTAGTATTGCTAATCAGTAGATGTGCTCTTCACTGGGGAAGACTATTTCTCCTGTTATCAGCATTCAATAGTTGTCTGTCATTTGGTGAGTAGAGCTGAGGATTCCTGTGCTTTCCTTTGTCTACTTTGGCATGTCTACTGTTGCTGTCCTTTTCAGCTCATGTTTAGGCAGTAACGTTGGTAAGACTTTGTGTACATAACTTGTGTCATTCCAAGAAGACACAGTTTTACAGAAAACTCCCTGATCTTATGACGTGTATAGTCTTTCCAATCCCTCTTGCACAATACTTCCTGAGCTTAGGTGAAGGAATTATTTTGTAGATGTATCTTTGATTCTGGGCAGCTCAGCCCTGAGATTTCATTGGTTTGATTTTCTGAATTATCTTCATCTGTTGCAAAGAGTATTTCCCTTGATGCAAGACAATAACTACATTGGCATCTGAAGATTAGATGGTTCAAATATCCAAAACTTTAAGATTCTGTTTTAAGATGGGGAGGTAAAGTGAAACTGTTTAGAAGAAAATAGCCTTACATGTTTTGTAAATACAGTTTAATAGATTTCCTAATTATTTAATAAGTCAATACTCTTTTAATGAAAATATATTTGTGTGGAAATAGATAAATAAACAAAATGATGAATGGCAAATGATGGACAAAATCCTCTTCTGTTGTACTTGATAGCTATGGAACTTTAAAATTTTTGATGTACATCAATATGGATCAAGATGCAAGTTTTAAATATTATTTTATCTTTCTTTCTGTTAAAAATTAAAGTTAGAATAGCTGGATATTTCAACAGATAAAAGATGGAATTTTTTATTGAACCATAAATCTGTTATAAATTAGACAGTCTTGAAGCTTTGTTGTTTTCTTTATCAGAAAAGATCTCTCACAACACACTCACATTTCTCTCACTTAAGGCTCACATATATTGAATAAATACTAATAAATCTCATGAAAGCAATACAAATCACAATAAATGAATAAAACAGAATAGTGATAGACTTTTATTAGGCATGAATGGTTCAATACCAAGAGGCACCTAAGTTACTCAATGATAGATTACTCTGTATAATAACTGCTGAATTTAATTAAAAATGATCAATCTACATCTTCACATTAATATATAATGTAAATAATAATGTGTTCAATAAAATTTGTCATATAAATTGGAAAACCAAAACTTTTATGCTTGTTGTGCTGTCTTATTTTTCATGACTCGTTTTCCAGTTCACTAGATGGAACTATTGTTGTGTTGCCATTTCTAACACATCTACCACACTATCATGAGAAGCACTGGGGACATTCTGGAGACAGATGTCATTCCTCATCCACTTCACAGGTTTAATTCTGTGCCTTGTCACCTGTTATTAATTATTGTGTTTCCTAATTAAGATTTCTAATGCTATGAAAACATACCCTAGTCTCACAACTCTTACAAGTGAATACAATTCATTGGCAGTGGCTTACAGTTCAGAGGTTTAATTTATTATTGCAGTGGTGGGAGTCAAGTTGACATGCAGACAGACATGGTGTTTGAGAAGAAGCTGCGAGTTCTACATCCGAATCCTCAGGAGGCAGGAAGGTAAAGTTGCACTGGGCCTTGCTTGAGCATTTGAAACCTCAAAGCCTACTCCAAGTGGCACACTTTTCCAACAAGGCCATACAAACTTCAAGGCCATACTTCTAATCGTTTCTTTCCTTCGGAGACTCATGGAGTTATTTTCATTCAAACCACCACATTTGCATTGATATGAATACCTCTAAGAAAACTATATGATAGCCTGGGAAGATATCCCTCAAAACTGTTCTGGTTTTCCTTTACTTGCATGATTATGGCTTTTGCAGACCATGTCTCACTACATTAGATTGTTCTCATACTCAAGTGATCCTCTGCTTCTGTCCTTTAAGATGTAGAAATTCCTCTTAGCAACTCCATGACAAAATTTTAATTTGACTTTTAATAAATGTCTTCAAAACAAATGTTTCAATTAATCTTAGATTCTCTAAGACTTTTCTTAATAGTGTGACTTCATTAGTTAACAATTTATAGAACATCTGCCTATCACAATATTAGTATTAGAGTTATCTTTGATCCACAACAGTATCTTCACAGACCCAGTAATATTATACAGCCCTGTTCAGTACCTCAAGCTAAGCACTTCAGGAGTCCAGTCTGGACTCTATCTGTAGTGTTTTGTAAAGCTGCAAGTATGGTGCCTATTGACTTGCAAATGTTATCTCATTCTAGACTCCAGACCAATATCTGGTGAATCTCATGATTTTTCATGTATTTCTGTCCTTGAAAGTCTGTTGGCTCTAGAACTGATATTTCTAACAAATGTTTTTCTCTAGCTGATTGTAATAGTGAAGCTCTCCAGATAGTTCCTTCCCTCCCCACATCCCCAGTTGCTAGGCATTTTATCAAAGCTTCCAGATAAGAAAGTCTTTTGGAATTAGAGAAACAACATATCTGAAGTGTTATTGAAATATGACACACATCTCTTCCACATTATTTCTTTGATAAGGTGTGTGGCTATGGTAATGGCTAGAATCACTGTTGATCTGCGTCATTGTTGAAAAAATTTCTCTCACCTTTTTCGGCTTTATATATTTATCTAATTTATTTCTTCCTATTAGATTGTATGTATCTATGAACAAAAAAGTCTTTCTTAATCATTTTATTCCTCAGATAATGATTAAATAAAAAAAGAAGTTCTTCCATAATTTTTGTTGAAAAAAAGAAAAAGCTTTTAAGCAGATGAGTAAAAACACACTTATATGCCAGAAAGGAAATTCAACAAAATAGTGTAATTATTAATCAACAAATACACTGTTGCTTGGTGTCATAAGTAAGATGCTTCATATTAAAATTTGCAAGCTCTCTCAAATTTATTTCAGGAACAAGGAATTTTTTCTCTTGAAAGCTTGGGAGATGTGTGATTGTGAGCATTGGTAATGAGACAACGTGTATTAGTAAATTCTCAAGTAGGGTTTGTTCTGTTCTCTTTGAAAAGATAATAGTGATGTATCAAGTCATGCTTGCAGACTGGGAGGTGTCAGTCACTTTAGGCTTGTTTAATCTTGCTCTTTGTTGCTTTTAGCTCATCATAAAATCAGCAGGATTTCTCTGATCAAAACTTACATTACAAAATCAAATATCACATAATATTTGAGAAGGTTTTTTTTCTGTTAAATAATAACCTGTCAGTTTAAAAAGAATGTAACTCAGCGATTGTTCTTGTAATACAGGCATGAGGAATAATATGAAACACAGAATTAAAATAAAAGTAATATATTCTAGACAGATGTCTAGCATCTCAAACTATGAACATTTATTGCAATAAATTATCCCAAGACCTTTACAAAGAGTAAAATATAATAAGAATATTTAGACACAAATTCAATTTAAATTTTTGAAATTTTAACAGAAGAATTAATAGAAACAATGATAATATATTGATAATTTTATCAATGATATTATGAGGAATTTCTTAATTTTCAATCATTTTATTTTTACTATTTATGCATTTTTCAATACATTTAAAAGTACATTGAAGCATGATATTTATAAGGTTTGTATAACACATATGTGTATTTAAAATATACTACAATTATGTAGAAACAGTTTCACCTCTGTTGCAAGTTCGAATATTCATGAACTTGAACAAAAATTCAATATTGTTTTTAAATGAAGGATATATGTAGAGATTTTTAAATCCTTTGAAGTTAAGTTAAATTTTAATATATCATTTGCATAATCAAGTAGATAAAATTTTCTTCAAGACATCTGTCACTATGAGTACATTTACTTAAAAACCATGTATAATAATGCGTTTTGAAGCTATATCTTAATATCATATCATAAATTTTTTTGCTATGTGATAATTTAAAATGCTTTTAATTATTCATTTTCCAAATATAAACAAACAATGACTTTTAGAAGATTGAGATATTTGATTAAAATATTCAATGTGATTTCTTATGATTTCCAGTAAAGATTTTTAGTAATAATCCACTAAAAGACAAGAATGGCTTATCTGTTTTGTGTACCATAAGACATGAAAGTGTCCCTATTTACTACTTCAGAATTAAAAGCATCTTTATATAGAGGTCATTACAATGTCTTTTACAATATGACATAAATACATTTGATGATCTGATTATAGACACAACTTTTCATGTGTGGACAGCCCAAGTTTTCAGTCTGTTAGTTTCTGCCAAGTATATGTTAATGCTAGCTGCAGGAAGCTCCATTCGTTTTTATTCATGAAATTAACTTGAATGCCAAACATAGTACCAGACTTTCACAACATTTACACTCTGGTTCATATTGGCTTTTACAGAAAACGCGAACTAGATTATATTTGCAAAATTGTTACTGAAAATTACGAGTATGAATTGATTCATTTCTGAGAAATTAAAAATAATTATTGAAGACCTAATACAAATAAGTTATAATTACTTGTCTATACTTTATTAGATAATACCAAATTGATTTTTCATTTTTCTTTCTATTTACAATTATTGAGATATTACTTTAGTAACACAAATAATCATATGAAAATATTTTTTATATTTCAGAAGTGAGGAAATTGCTGATAGTGATGAAAAAGTTGTTCAGAATTAAAGCTCTCAGGAAGAATCTCTTAGAGCGTCAAATTTCTAAGATAATCACAACATTTGTAGAAGTAGTGAATAAAATAAATTTACATGGAGCAAAACTGTTAGACATATGAGTTACCAAATTGTGTAGATTTATTTTGTTGAATTCAATTAAGTGAGTGAATATAGGGAAAGGCACTATCTCTAATAAATTACAGTATAATGTTCAAAGAGTGAAAATAAATCATACATTTTCTTAAAGTGCCAGTGTCCTTAGTAAGCTAATCAGTGCCACTTAAGACACACAGTCCACCTTGATCAGATATATTTACTCACATTGTAGCCACTTTCAGCATTCATTTCAACCTATCACATACTGTCTTCTGCTCATTTCCTACCTTGTTCTGAAAAACAAAAATAAATTTGCACTTTATTCAGTGTTTTATAGGAATTTTGTTTTCCTAGCTTGTGTGTGTGTGTGTGTGTGTGTGTGTGTGTGTGTGTGTGTGTGTGTATGTGTGTGTGTTCAAGTATTTGAGGGTGGCTATTTATATGTGGAAGTGAGAGTTGGTTGTTTTCTTACACTTTATTTGTATCAGGGTCTTTATGTTTTGACAATGTGTATCCTAAGATAGTTTGTTCACAGCTTTCTAGAGATCTGTTCCTCATGTCCCTGAAGCAACACTGTGAATCATATGTGCTACAATACCTGAGTTTATATGGGTTTTGGAAAATTGAATTTAGACTCTCATGCTTCTGTGACAAAAATCTTTCCTCAATGGCCCACCTCCCAACCTTGATTATATTTTTGTCATCCTCTTTTATTTACACTTTTGTTTGAAAAACTTAACTATATTAAATTTATTGTGCTATTGTTTCCATCTTGACTTAATTTTCAGTATTAATTATTTGATACAGCATAATATTTAGTTTATTGATTTCTCAGTTAACATTATCCTTTCCCAACCACTGTGTTCACACAGAAGAATTCAAGAGGTAATACAAAATAATATATCATTCACTTTAAATAAGGGATTCAGAGAAGTTATGTGTTTTTGCCCTCTCGAAAATCAGCCTAATCCCTAACTTCATGTTTGTAATGGTTGCACGTTCCTTAATACTGTACCTATAGGATAAAGAGGCCACGAGATTGTATAAGGTAAAAGTAAATTTTTAGAAGTAATTTAATTTCTTTTTAAATAATATAGTTAAATGAATATTTAAATATATTCTTCCTCCTGAAGTTGAGTGTTATACTCAATTTGCATTCAGATAAAGGGTGAATAGATGCTCGGGAAGTCTGAAGCATTAGATCTTATTTAAAGTGAATTTGGGAAATAGTATACGAGAGGGGAAGAATTAGTTAGTGTGCAGGAAAATGTTCCTTGACGTCTAATAAACATATAATGGTTCATCTACTTTTTTATTTTCAGCTTTATTATAATGTAACACTATTATTATCTACCAATTTACCAGAAGTTTGATCTGAGAATTTAAATTTTGTGCTTTGCCAGAGAGAGTAACTTAAAGAAGGATTTTCTATTAGCATTTGGGAGTGATAGAAAATTTTAGATCCTGGTAAGATATACAAACATGTATGTAATCATCCAAAACTGTACCCTGTACTTTGACAATAACCTAAGGCAATGACTAGGTTAATTATAATGAATATATATATATATATATATATATGTGAATATATATACATATATATGTGAATACATACATATATATATGAATATATATGTGTATATATTCAATATATACACATATATGTATATATATGTGTGTGTGTGTATATATATGTGTGTGTGTGTATATATATGTGTGTGTGTGTATATGTGTGTGTGTGTGTGTGTGTGTGTGTTTGGTTTATTCCTCCATATCTTTCTGGTTAATTCAGGAGCATCTTCATTTTAAAAGCTTAGAGCCAGAGGCACAGAAAATGAAAATTTTCAAAAAATATGAGAGGCTTTGAGATAAATCAGTTAATAAAAGTTGTTTAGCCAGCATGGGAACCTGAATGTAATTTCCATCTCCAGAATCAGTATGAGTCCAGGCATGGCGATAGGTGGAAACTGAAGACTCTCTGAGATTCTAAGCTCTAACCTTCTTGGTGAGTCATATATTCCACTGTGAGACTTTAAAATTAAGGAGGTGTCCTTAGGTGAATAACAACTAAATGTATGTGTTAATGTGTGTATGTGTGTGTTTGCAAAATGGTAGCCAATGAAGAAGGCTCTGAAGTATATCCACAATATCCATAATGCCTCTGGCTGACCGCCTACATAAAGGAGTAATCTAAAGAGAGAGGACATTCTCAGTCTCCTAATTAAGAAATAAATAAAATAAAATAAAGTTTAAAATTGAAAAACAACAAACATTGCGCCAGGTTTGGTGGCAAATATCTATAATCTCAGTACTTAGTCAAGTGGCAAGTAGATCTCTGTAAGTTCAATACCAGCTTGATCTATATTGCAATTTCCAGACGTACCAGGGCTATGTAATGAGGAACTGTCTCAAAACTGAAATAAGGAAAATAGCAAAACTATTGAGAACTTTGAAAAAGGCCTTCCTAACAACTGGTTAATTGTAAAAAAAAAAAAAAAAAAAATTGGAAAAATTGTGATTTTAGAAAGAGACTGGAGAGAAACTTGATTTAAATGAGAATATATTAGCCAGATATTAATTGTAATGATGTGATGAACACAAGCATCAAGGATTTAAAAAGATAAATCATTCTCTCATGTTTCCAAAATATATTGAAATGTTAAAAGGTAGATAGGCCCCAAAATCATGTGCTCTCTATATTAGAATCTTTTTAAAAAGTACATGGTTTCCAAGCCAACAGTAAATGCAATATATATTTTTGAATAGTATGTCCTTGATATTCAAGTCTCATGTATACATGGAAATGACATAAGGAAAATTTTCTTAGGTAACTCTCTATTGCTATGAAAAGATACCCGGACCAAGGTAACCAATAAAAGGAAGAATTTAATTGGGTCTTAGGTACAGTTTCAGTTTTTAGTGAGTTCGTCTACTGACATCATGGCAGGAAATATGGCTGCAGGTAGAGAGAAATGGTACTGCAGACGTAGCTAAGAATTTCTAACTTATCCAGAAGTTGGAGGAAGAGAGAAAGAGACTGAGACTGTTGTTGAAACCTCCAATCCCTCAACTCAGTAACATAAGCTCCCCAAACAAGGTTGTACTTCCTCTCTTTCCCACAACAGTTCCACCAAACAGGGACCAATTATTCTATTATATGAACTTACGTGAGCCATTCTTATTCAAACCATAAAAAGAATCCAAGATTCTGATATACCACATAAGCTTACTGAGTCTCACAAAAAAATCAAAAAAATGATTTTTTTCCAAGTTGAAAATGAAAAAAAAAAAACCAACAATTAAATTGTTTGATGAACAAATGATAGTATGTTCAAAGTGATATACCTGTGATAAGTAACAAAAAATACTGCAAAATACCAGAAAACTAAATGTAATAAAGTCTAAAACTTCCCTATTTATATTTTAAATAATATCCTAATGCATTTTAAAATAGTCTTGCCTCATTAAGTCATTGCTAGTAGAGCACAAAACATATTTCCCTGCATTCTCAGTGAACACAGTAGACCATGTCTCAAAGACAAATTATGTTATATTTATTGCCTAGACAAATATATATTTTTTAAATTTTAATTCATAGAATAAATACAATCTTATTGGCATTATTTTCACATAAATGATTACAACTTAGGTAACAATTTTATTCATTGAGTTGCTGAACACAACTTTTTATTTAAAGGGTGTACATTTAGGATTTTTTCTCATGATCAAATTAAGAGTATGATTACTTTTGCACATTAAGGCTTTCTCAATTTAGATAATGGTTACTTGCATATTAGCACTGTTATTCTGGTAGGTTAGACTGACAAAAAAGAATGCTAAGTAACTGATGGGCAGGTAAACTGTATCACATGATTTTATTTGTTTTTATTTTTGCTTTTGTACAAAGGAATGATTGACATTCCAATTAAGATGAAACAGATCATAGATGTAGCAATATATTTCATGATTTTATGGCTTAAACATGTGTGGTGTTTACTTCTGGAACTTCATCTTAATATTTTTCTGGTCACAGGTTCAATCTAGATAACCAAAAACATGTAGATTTTAGTTTACAGATAGTACAAAGTTCATCAGGAACACAATAAAGTGCTCCTTCTTTCCTATGTATACTAAGAAGTTGTTGTGCAAAAATGATTCTAATGTAGGTTCTACTCTTGACCTGTTTAGTAAACAGAGGATGATATGGTATCTAAACATAGATGGTGTCAGACTAGCCTCCAGGAGAACAAAGGGCAGACCAATACTGTAAAGAAATGGTAAATCAAGGGAACTTTATCTGAAATGGATCATGATAGGATAACAATACATGCTAAAATGAAAGATTCAGATATGCATAAAGAAAGCTAGTTGACATGTGAAAACAGACACTGATTTTGAATGTATTCGTGGAGAAGAGAAAAACACTGAAGCAGGGAATACAGGTATTAAAGAGCGAGACTTTCTTTCCCTAAATGGCAGAACATGGTATTTTGGTTCAATAGCTGGTAATCTGAAGGATTATAAGTACATATGGGCACAGACTTTAACTAGCATAATATTTCTAGCATCCCAGTGAACATTTCCAAATAAAATCAAAGTTACAAAACAAAAATTGCCTGACATGTAGCTTTGACAATACTGATATTTAAAGTTCCATCAGAATTCCTGTTTTACTGTGGACAGTGATAACAGGATCTCATTTATTTTTTTCACTGATTTTTCCTTCCATGTTGAATATAAACTCCTAATTGATGTTGAAAACAAACGCTGATAGTAATCATTGTGCTATTTTATGAATATATAAATTGTATGAGAGTCTGTAGAAGATTTGTACTGGTGACACACTTTGTACAGATACGTAAATGGAAACAAATAGTTTTGCACATATCAAAGGTGTTAACACATTATTTAATGAAAAACAAGAGCTACAAATATAATAATCCTTAAATATGAAACATTTTGTCACATGATCTGGATTTCTTTCACCAGATAATGGACTGTAATTCCACAGAAGCCAAAGCTTCCTTTCAAAGATATTGATCTGCTGACATTGTTTTAAAATGACTTTAATTTCAGTTCCAACAAATGACTCACACAGATTTAAAAAGGAATTTCTGGCCAAACAAATAAATTTATTCTGGTGTTATGAAACTGCCTATTATGACTGGCTGACAGTACTTTAGCATTTCATTTGTCTAATAGAAATATGTGAGAAACACTCTGAATAATAAATATGATGCAATACATTCTATAGAAATTAAATACTTTATAATTAGCATAATATTCCTAAAACTATTTTATTGTGATAAATATACAAAAATAATGTCTGATGAAATCCCTTTCACTATTCATAAGGCTTATTTTTCAAACAACGTTTTAAGCACTGCTTGTAGACTATATGATTAAGATCTCCAAGATTTTTGTAGCTTTACCACTGTTATGTTTTACATATCATTATCTTTTTGCACAATGTTTAGTTAATGTGAAAATAATTCCAACATGTTAAATTCCAGTGTAAGCTTATTTTAGTGCTTCATAGACTTCATTTCATCTGCTTTATTTATTTATTTAAGACAGTATTTCTCTTTTCATCATTATTAAAATAATTTTTATTCTGAAAACGTTTTGGCAAAATAAAATATAAGATATATAAAACGAAAAACTTTTATATCAAAGTTGGGCATGGAAAAAAGCAGGAAAAGATTTCTGAGAATAAGCAATATAGTCAGAGACATACTCATTCTCAAAGTCAAGAATCCCATAAAAATAACAAGCCAATAACTATAACATATATGAAGAGGACCTGGTAGAAACCCATGTAGTCCCTGCATTTTCTGGTTTAGTTTCTGTATGCTATTATGCTCCTTGCTTAGTTGATTTCTTGGGCCATATTTGTGTTCTCCACTGACTCCTGCTTTTACAATCTTTCTGTCTCCTATTTCATAATGTTTTCTGAGATCTGAGGAGACAGATTTTATAGAAACCTCCAAGTAGACTCTATCTCCACATCATGTCAGCTTGTGGGTCTCTGCATCTGTCCCCATCTGCTGCCATAGGAAGTCCCTCTGATGAGAACTAAATAAGGCACCAATCTATGTGTATAGCAGAATACTATTAGGAATCATTTCATTGATTTTCTTCTTTTTTTCATCTCGTTCTTCTCCTTCTTTCTCCCTCCTGCTCCCCCTTCTTGCCCTCCTCCTCCTTCTTTTTGGCCAAGCATCCTTGTTTCTACCCTAGTTTTCAATTAATATTGTAGTAGATAACAAATATAACCATTTCCATATTTCTTAGGTTTTTTTTTTACTTCATATCTGATTTTCTGCAATAAAAACCATTCATTTGCTTAGATATTATTAATATAGCTATAAATTAATGTCTAAACATTAAATGAGTAACAAGAAGGAAGAGGAGGAGGAAGAGAAGAAGGAGGAGGACAAAATAAAATAAAAATAAATAAAGAAAAAAAAAGAAAGAAAAGACCACAGAAATGGTGCCACATGCCTTTAATCCCAGGATTTAGGTGACAGAAGCAAGACAGTATCAGAGTTTGAGGCCAGCCTCAGAGCAATTTTCAGGACAAGCAGGGCCACATAAACACCTGCCAGGAAAAGAAATGCTAAAGACAGATATCTTCTCTCTGTGTTTTCCTAGGGCTGTAGCAGAACACCAGCTGCAGCCGTCTTTCCTCCATGCCCACTTACCCTTCTCCCATACAAAACACCTGACCACAGTTTCCCATCTAGGTACTCCTCCCATCTCTTCCTACCTCCCCTTTCCCCTGTAACCACTTCCCTTTTATTTCTCTTCAAAATAATAATAATTTTATTTGTTTTCCCTCCGACAGATGGTTGAAATGGTTGTTACATTAGTGTAGCTTAAAATAGTTGTATTTTATTGCAATCACATCTTACCAGATAATAAATTAAGACACGATGTTATGAGAGAGGGTAGTGAACAATTGTGAAGCTCTCTGCTTTTAGGAATATCAGCCCACTAGAGAGCATTAATAGGAAGTCTTATACAGTTTGTGGGGACAGGGGTGGTGGAGTCTCAGAATTTTTGGTATTGGTTGAAGGTTTATGATACCGAAATGCGTCATTAGCTTAGAGAGGCATTCCAGGAATCATAGTTGCTAGCTGAACAGCTTCTTATTGGGACAAAGGAATTTGAACCTATAATCAAAGTAAGGCTATGTGACATTCTGCAGATAGAGGTGCATAATTTTTTGCTCTTCCTAGACAGAGTCAGTGAATGAGAAGCCCTACTAGTAAAGGGGAAGTCCTCCATTTTTGTGCTGAGAGAAGAAGGCTACCTGGACAATGACTGACTTTGCCCTTAATTAGCAGTGTGACACAAAGTGACAAAGCAGTGCTTTCCAAGATGATCTGAAAATTTAAAAACCAAGTAAAGAAGATAAAAGTGCATGCCTCTAGCTTGATGAAGCATGGAGTCTAAAATACATTTTAAGAAAGCCAAGAGGGGCCGGGCAGTGGTGGCCTTTAATCCCAGCACTTGGGAGGCAGAGGCAGGTGGATTTCTGAGTTTGAGGCCAGCCTGGTCTACAGAGTGAGTTCCAGGACAGCCAGGCCTATACAGAGAAACCCTGTCTCAAAAAACAAAACAAAAAAACAAAAAAAACAACCAACCAAACACAAACAAACAAAAAGCCAAGAGGAAGATTTAGCGTGAAGACAATACTATGTAAATTGCTGGCAAAATATTTTCTCATTAGAATAATAACAGTAGATGGAAATTTTATCAAGTTCAACCAATAGCCTAAAGAGAAAATGCTGAACACTGGACCTGATGAATGGCCCCTTCAACACAGAATAAACATTGAACTAACCTTAATGATATGAGCAGCTGGTAATTTTCCAGAAATAGTCTAATCATTATCATCACAGCAAAAAATAATTTAAAGTGGTGCTGAAAACACAATTATTCACAAAATGTTTATACCTTTGTTTCTTACACTTTCTACATAGCCAATACTCAATCTATCTTAAATCTAAGTGAGCCTCTTTGATTTGTACTACATTCCTTCAACACTTATAAAGTCAAATATACTATTAAGGTTAAGCTTCACATCTCCTATGCAATGGTGACTGAATATTGTAAAATAGTATTTTAAAATGATATTTTGAAGTTATTTCAATTGTGAAAAATTTTAACAGTACCTGATATTAATAGCTAAATATCGAGAAAAAAGGTTTTTAACTCAGTCGCTCTTGACTTGATTGAACTTTATATTTGTTAAATAAATATAAAGTTCAATATAAAATATAAAAAATATTGGTTAAAATACATAAATTATCTGTAATAAGGAGTTCCTTATGCCATACACACACCTCTGCTGTGCTTTCTCCTGCCTACTCCCATTTTTTCTTTTCATTTTCCAACTAGTCCATCTTCTACTTTCATGACTTTTCCTTTTAATGAAAGAGTGAATTTCATTATAGTTGTTTAGGGAACAGATGTGAGTTTGTTTGCAGCAACGCATGTCTATGAACAGTAGGAAAAATGAGAACCGAGAAAAAAGTCTCTTTCTTTGTCCTGAACCATTATCCAAATATTAATTGTTTTGAGAGGTAGGACCCTGGTAAGCTCTTCCTCTTCCACAACACGATCTTATCCCACTGCTATGCAGCTATGCAGAAACTTTGCATGTAACTGGAGCAGTTTCAGGTCAAGTGAGCAACAGAAATATCTTATTCTGGACTCAGGGGTACACCCTTTCTCTTCCCACCCATTGTGTCTCCTGGCTCTCTGTGCCTTCTTATATGCTATTCCCTATATAATAAAAGGTGTGCTACAGATGTTTGATTTATGTAATATCTTATATTTGTGACATTAAGAGCTGAAATGTGAACATAGATAAAAAATAAGTTTTTATTTGAGAAACATTTATTTTATGTAACAATTCTCAACTATTTCCTGAGGCAATTCTGTGAGCTATGGACCAACAATTTCATATTACAGAATAGGAAAAAAAAGGAGGGGGGGGGATTTAGCAGCTACTCCAGGTTCCAAAACCAAGCTGTCTGCTGAAATAAAAAAAATATTTGACTAATTTCTGTGTCATTCTTACATGTTTCAATATCATCAAAATGCATGTCAATATTGCATCTGAATAAATAATTAAATACTGATGTGTGACTATTACTTTTTCATGAGTAATATGCCCCTATGCAAATATAATATTAAAAAGAGATTTCTGTTCATAATTGTAGTTGTTCAACAACATACATCAATCTCATGAACTTCAGGGAAAACCAATTTTGCCTATCTCAGGTATAGCTGTTCATTAGATATACTAAACTTGGGATAACTTTACTTTTAATATTCCTTTTCTTTCCTTTTTTAAAACTATTCTTGAAATTATAGTATAATTGCATTCTTTTTAAATATAAGTTATTTTATTTATTTACATTTTTAAATGTTTTTTTTTTTCCTTTTCCGGTCTCCCCTCTGCAACTCCCCATGTCATCCCTCTCCCCCTTTGCCTCTTAGAGGGTGCCACTTCACCCACCCACTCCAGCCTCATCCCTCTATTATGCTCCTTCGCTGGGTCAACAGACCCCCATAGGACCAAGCGCCGCCCCTCCCATTGATGCCAAACAGTGCCATCCTCTGCTATATGTGTAGCAGGAGCCATGGATTCACCCATGTGAACTCTTTGATTGGTGGTTTAGTGCCTGGGAACTCTGAGGGGCCTGTTAGTTGATACTATTGTTCTTCCTGTTGGGTTGTAACCCCTTATGCTCCTTCAGTCCTTCCCTAACTCTTCCATAGGGGTCCTCTTGCTCAGTCCAATGGTTGGTTGTGAATATCTGCATATGTCTTAGTCAAGTGCTGGTACAGCCTCTTGGGGACAGCCATACTAAGGTCCTGTCCTCAAGCAGTTCTTGGCTTCAACAATAGTGTCAGGGCTTAGTGTCTGCGGATGGGATGGATCCCAAGGTGGCGTGTGTGTGGATGGCCTTAACTTTTTTCCCTGCATTTCCTTTAGACAGGAACAATTCCGTGATAAAAAATTTTGAGATGAATCTGTAGCCCCTTTCCTCAACTGGGGGCTATACCCATGTACTGGAGGTGATCTCTTCTGGTTCTTTCTCTCCTCTTTTGGGTATTTTGGCTAGTGTCATCCCCATTGGGTCCTGGGAGCCTCTGGCATCCCTGGCGTCTGTCTGAGACTTTCTAGTAGTTCCTCCAGTTCCCCACACTTTCCACTTCCTCCATCTAAAACTTCTGGTGTATCCCTTGTTGCTTGTTTACAAATTCATGGATTTTTTTATACATTAATCATTGTTACAAGCATGTATATTTGTATATATGTATGTATTTATTCCTAGATATGTTGTGCTTTGTCTGTATAATTATACTGGGGAAGACTATTTCACCCACTCTCAAAATTCATGAGTTGCTAGAAGATTTTTGAGTAGATCTGAGGCTTGTGTGCTTTCCCACATTCACATTGGCACATCATCTGTAGTCTGTCTTCAGCTCACCTTTTGGTAGGCATGTTGATTAACTATATGGTTGTAGCTCTTGCCATTACTAGGAGATAGCACACACCTTGATCTTTTACACTCTTTCTTTTACCTTCTAACTTTTACATTTTTCAGGCCCTTCCTTTAGAATGTTCCATGATTCTTCTGTGATAGAATATTTTCTAGGTATATCTATTGACACTGGGACCCAAAACTCTCCATTTTTGAGTGGTTTGGTTGTCTGTAATGGTCCTTTGGTTGTTCTTGTTCTATAGTTGTTGATATACTTGGATTTAAAATATACTTCTAATAATTTGCTGTATTGCTGTATATAAAGATGTTATATTTAATTTTAATTATCTCTATGTTATACATATATACATTTTAGTATATAAAATATGTGTACATATGTGTCACTTAAATGTAGAAAAATATTCAGTCTAATAATATTCTGTTTTATGGTCTCCTTGAGTCACAGTACAGTTTTTCCTAATCTAGATTTATTATCTACCATTTTCACTTTTCAAACAAAATTGGTGGACCAGCATATTATTTTGCCTTGGTTGTACTATCTATTTAAAGTCAATTGGAGATCTAATATTCATTGAATAATATCAGGAAATCATGCCCATTTTCCATAAATTCAAATATTATACTTATTTAGACTGTATGTGTGAGTGTGTGTGTGAGTGTGTGTGTGTGTGTGTGTGTGTGTGTGTGTGTGTGTAGGGGGAGTCTCTGTGTGGTGTACCTGCTCCATAATATGTATGAAGAGCATAAGAAAAATTGTTCTCTGTTGTTTTCTTCTAACGTGTTCACTGGCGAGTACCCACCTCACTCTTCTAACTTCTTTCTCAATATCTCTTTCTCTTTCTTCCTCTCATTCTCTCTCTCTTTCTCTGTTCCTCCATCTCTCTTTCTCTCTCTCTTTCTCCCTCTCTGTTTTAAATTTACCTGTGTTTAAGACTCATGATTTTATACTGCTGATGAAGTCAACACATTTCTCTGTCAATCAACATTTTCCATTCAAACAGACCAACCTCATCACTGTCAAATTTATAAGTAGTGACCATGAGTTTTGGAGTTTCTTTGCTTCTTTTAAAACTCTTATTTTAAAAAGTTTTCATTTTATTCATTTTCAATTAATTAATTAATAAAGAAAATATTTAATTTCAGATTTGATACAGTATCTAAAGATAAAATTCAATAAGTTAACGTGAGAAAAAATAATACTGTGTTTTAGCATCCAAATCTCTCTCATTATCATTTGCAACTAAAGTTCAAAACTAAATTTTATAAAAGAAAATATAAATTTTACAATAAAAAATGGTAAGCACACTACTGAGAGGTCATAAAACCTTGGAAATATTTTTTTTAATTCCCCAGGAAGCAAACTATGCTCCTTAGAGAACTCCAATGCCAATGAGTCTTTAGTCAATGATGACCCTGAACTAGCAAGGATAGATCCAGAGCTGATAAAGTTCCCAGGACTCCTGGTAGGATGAGATAACTGAAGTAGAGTTGAGCTGGTCACTAAAATTCTTTAAGGTCTCACCAAAAAATAATAGAACTAATAAATAACAGATAAATATTGTACTGCAGTCACAATTTTACCCCAACAATCATATTAAAACTTACCTAACCCTTCTGGATGGACCCAGTAACACTGCAAAAAAAAAAAAGGGGTTTTGTCTGTTCCTCAATTCATCACCATTTTGATGAATGGTTGACCAGTACATGCTGGGTCATTTCTGAAGAATAAAAGCTATTTGTGTTTGCATACAATTTGAGTCCAGAGTCTTTCTTCAGTGATTCTTGGGCCCTAACACTATAATCATTTTGTTGCTTTTGGTCTTTGTATATTTAAATGAAATATCTATATTCATTTTATTCATTCTATCACTTCAATATCTACATATCTAGGTCATCTTTAATGTCTATGAATTTACTACATGCTGTTGAAGACCATTGAAATGTAAGATAATTTCAGAAATAATTTAGCAAGGACTTCTTTATTACAAAAATTTTTAAATGTTAGATTCATGTTTAATATGAATGATATGTTCAAAGTTAGCTAAAGACACTTCAGTTATCCTAAATAAATTCATTTCTTTTTTTCTTAAAGATCTTAATATATACATATATATATATATATATATATATATATATATATATATATATACATATATATATATATATATATATATATATATATATATATATATATTACACTGTAGCTGTCTTCAGACACACCAGAAGAGGGCACCAGATCCCATTCCAGATGGTTGTGAGCCACCATGTGGTTGCTGGGATTTGAACTCAAGACCTCTGGAAGAACAAGCAGTGCTTGTAACCGCTGAGCCATCTCTCCAGCCCAAAAAATTCATTTCTATAAAGTAAAAATACCAACTAGAAATTTTAATAATCAGCCTAGTTGAAAATCTATATAAATAAAAGTATATGGAAGTCTGTGGTTGGAGTAAGAGTGTGATTTAGATCTGTGAGAGAGAATGAGTGAATGTTAGAAAAATGCACTGTTGTACATATATAAAAAATACTTAAGTGTATTTTCAAATATTGTGCTGTATTGCATATAGAGTAACATTTTTATCCACCCATCAATATTAACAGTTGAGTCACATGTTAAGGACAGATGGAAAAATTAAAAACAGAAAAATATTACAAAATCTGTCTTAGTCCTCTCAGAGTTAATTAGTCTCTGGTGTCCAACTTAGTGGAAAATAACCAACATGGTTTGAAATTCTCTATTTATGCTTCTACTTTTAGAAGTTGAATACTGTTGTTTTATGGCAAACTTCTGTCTTCATAATGCTTCACCATTTCTTACAGAAAGAGCAGTTAAAGATTTATAAAAAGCTTCCCTTATATAGGAGTTCTCTAAGAGTTTAAAATCTTCCATCTAGGAAGAAAGTTTCCAAGACACAAGGGTGTTAGAAAGGATGTGAAAAAAAAAAAAAAAGATACTTTAAGGAAAGGTAAAATATTTTATTCTCTGGGCAGCTTGCTACTCCAGAAAGTAAACAAGTCAAAAGATTGGAAATTGCTGGGAACTAAGGAGAAGAGCTTAGCTCTCTTTCTCCCATGCCTGTACAAGTTGTAAGAATGGCTGAGAGTCAAATCCAGAGAAGCTGAGCTGCCTCAAAAATTCTGAGACATAAGAATGTGCCAGGAAGAAACACATCAGTCAAGTGGCCTTGAAGAAGCAGAGTGAAAGAACTCCTTGGAGGAAGTATTAGATGCCCAGAAGAGGTTCATACAATTAAGCTGAGGGAAAAGACAGCCTCTAAGCTATTGTGGTCCCTGCAGATTGTGTAGTGCAGCCTAGAATTTCAAATTTCTGAGTAGCCACCATGGTGCTGTAGACTTTTGTTGAAGAGGCTATAATTTCTTCAGTAAGTGACGCGTCATTCATATTCTTGTATGTAACTCCAATAAAGTCCATTGGCTACTAAATTGTACTTTTATGATCATTTTATTTTTACTTTTGTCTGTTGTGTGTTTCCTAACTGGTATCAACAGACATATATATTCATGTCTCCCTAGAAATAATGTCACACAGCAGCTTTTAAGCCTAGGTTTTCACCTAGAAAATATACTGTTTTATTCTTTTCCTGTAACAATCAAACCAGTTCTCATATAGACTTCAAAAGAACATATATAGGTTTCCAGGTGTCTGCTAGGTCAAAATAACTTTGAGATACATGCTCATTTTCATCAGCTTTTCTAAACTAAATAAAATATTAAATATTTATATTTTATAATGTAAACAAAAACTTAAAGATATCTCATTTGAATTTCTATACTGCATTTGTTCTGAAAACTTGATTTTGATAGCAATAATAACAATAATAATAATTTCTAGAATCACACTAAATGTTCACTGAAGTTATTTATCACTACTTGCTATTTATTTCTTAGTTTCCACCTGAAATATTATGTATTTAAGGACTTAACTCTCAATATTTTAGGACATAAGATCCCTGGAAATAGATGAAATAATAAATTACATATCAAAGTGTCGCAAAAGCTATCATGGTATTCTGGAAAATGCTTCATTCTTGTTAACTCTGCTTCTTACTTTTAGAAAATCCCATAATAACATTCAGAGGTGTGGACACATAAACACAGTATTATTAATTTTATTGTTGTTGTTTACAGTATGTCCAAGCCTCTATGTGGAGAAATTTTAATCCAGCAATATGACTGTTCTGTCAATAGATCACATCCAAGAACTTTTATGTCTATATGATCTAGTTGAAATGGAGACATACCCTTAGTACACACTTTTAATCTCTATCAATGAAGGTAATGTTAGTTTGTAGAAGGAAGCATCCATGTTTGTAAGTCTAATTTAGGGGCAGAAAAAGTGACAAATCAAAGAACAATTTGACAGAATGAGGCATAGATCAGATATATCCAGCTGACACATGAACAGCACAAGAAAGGACTATTTAAGTGGAGACAAAGACAGAGAAAGAGAGAGAGAGAGAGAGAGAGAGAGAGAGAGAGAGAGAGAGAGAGAGAGAGCTATGTGAGTATTTTAATTTTACAGGGACAGTTTTTACAGAGACAAGATACAGAGAAAACAAGTTAGGCACAAGTAAAGACAACAATTCAGAGAGTGAGAAGGAGCCATAAGATTAGAACATTGCAAAAATTAGTATGAGGCTAAGCAGAATAATTTATTAAAAACTTAGAGGAGCCAGATTGAATCAGTCAGTTTGGAAGACTAGATTTTATTGAAACTAGAAGCTGCCAGGCCTAGACCTAGGGAGAGTTAAAAGATAGAGAAGCACTTGGGGCTCAGCCCAAACCAAGAATTCACAAAGGTTGTGTATGGCTCTGATTGCCTCAATTCATCTGAGGAAATAAAAGTGAGATTTACATTTACACCTCTCTTTAATTGTGTAACTTCTGAGCTTCTTTTCCCCTTTCTTTTATGTTCAGGATCTCTGGTCTTATTTTTGTTAACATGTATGCAATCAGCCTTAAATTAAGTATATTTCTGAAATAGTAACATATGTGATGAAAATATTTATAAGGCCTAGGGATTTTTGGCAGACTCTCATAACCCATGGTTTAATGTTGTTACTTCATCTTGAACCATTTCATTCCATCTATCTACACACTTGGCAAATTCTACAAATATTTCTGTTTCTAAAGATGAAAGCAGGGGATCTATTGGTCTTTATTGGGATGAAGCCATGATTATTGCTAAACATCTTGTAAGATTTAGAGTGTATGTATGTATGCATGTATATATATACATACACATATATACATATATACATATATATACATACAGACACTCTAAATATACATTATATATATATACATTATATATATGTGTGTGTATATATATGAATTACTGACTTCATATCACAGTGGGTTGAGATTATTATATCTTGTTATCATAAATATGTATTAAAATATTATTAGAGTTATTTAGAGAGATAGAACATATCAAATATCTACCTAAAATTTCTTTGTGTTTCAGTACAGAAATTTCATTTTCTTTATGAAGTTCTACTACAAAATTACTATACTATGTCAGCTATACTGTCTTTTGCTCTCTTCACATATATAAACGTCTATCAAATATCCCAGTGGTAACTTTCTAATAGCTCACTTGCTATTCAATTTCCATATTGCTTTCTCATTACAGAAATAATTTATCTGATTATAAATATAAAAGCTTCACTTCTTGTTTCTTTCTGCTTTAATTGTCTATAATGTGAGAAAATACAGTATTTTCATATGTAAAATCTTTTGTTCATATTTTACTACTTTTTAAAATTATTAAAGTCCTCAAGTAGAAATTTTGTAGATGATATAATTGTATTGTACAAAGTGTGGACAATCCTGTAGAATTCAGGATGCAAATCTCTTTTTAAATCTCTCATAGTCTCTTTTTTTCACTTCAGAAATCAACAATATTAGATTTTTCATTTGATTAAAGACAAATCTGGTAGAAATGATAAAGAAAATATTAAACATTAGTAATTCTATGTGTTCTTTTAATGAGATAAAGTTGGGACACAACGTGCTGACTCAGATACAAAAAAGCTAACGGGTAGGAAGAATAGGACCAAAGAATATTTACTGTATGAAGTACAATTTTTTTTCAAATCACTTATATACTACCAAACTATTTAAGTAAATAGTCACTAATTAAAAATCCATGTGTAAAGGAAAAAGGAAGTAAACTTGATTTGCTACTTATACAGTTACTATTTTTAAAATTGAACCAGAAAGAAAGCAAATAAAATCTGATCTCCTGAATTATCACTTGTGGCTTTTGTTTTCTCTTTCACAGTCTTTCACAGTGCATTAAAGCTATGTTTATATCTTGAAGAAACTGAAAAAATCACTGTGAATATCCATCAGGTAAAGCAATTTTTTATCCTATTAGGAGGTCTATCAAATACATGAGAAGACAGGAAAAATCATTTTAGTTTGAAGATAAATCTGTATATGGTGTTAGCATCTGCTTTGAAGAGAAGTCATATAGATAATTGTAAAAATCCATCTGATGGCGATGCCCTGAAAGACACTGGAATAATGAAATTTTATTTTTTAAAGACAAAACTTTAAGATGCTTAAGAAAATTGGAAATGCCAAGCTGGCAGCAACCAAGACAGACATATTGTCTATGTTAAAAACAGACTCTTACAGTGATAGACAGAGTTCTTCAGCTGAATTGGCTACAGTGTGAAGCATGGGTGCATATATTATATGGCATTACTCACTATAATGAGTACAACTGCAGACATGAAATCTAAAACTGTTCCAAAGAATACTTTTTTTGAGTTAAATGAAATTAAAGTTTCTATTTTAACCAATAATAACTTGTTTGGCCATAGTTTACTTTGTCACATTATAATACATTCTGACTCCATTTTGGATGTTTAACTGGAGACAGCTGGCAAGCACCTCCATCCACTCTGCCTGTGTATGCTACATGGTAACTAACTGATACAAGCCCATGTGTTCTTGGCAGAAGTAGAAGGGTAAACCAAAGAAGCCTATTTGGGAAACTGCACTTCAGCTTTGCTCAATAACTAACAGCTATGAAGCCAACACCTTCTCCCTTCTTCTCTACAGGCACCAAGCAAACTACCACTCCTCCCCCTGAAAGACTTATATGTAAGTACTAAGTCCATACCTTCTTGATAGACATGTGGTATCTGCTGTGATAACATATACTTGCAGAGTGACTACAATACCTCTCAATACAAACATATGTGCAGCAGAAGATTGATAAATTATATGGAAGATGTAGATTGTAGAGAACTACGGTAGAAGAAATCTACTGTAATGTTTACTATACATGATAAGCTAATAAAATATTTTCATTGAAGTTTTAAAAACAATTTAATTATCATTTCCTTGGATATAACAGTTAAATTCATTACACTCTCAATAACACCTTAATTTTAATATTTATTTTTAGGTACTGAAACAGAAATGAAAATTAAAATTTCAAATATAGCAATTAGCTAAGAAAATATACAGTCATGATGTATATAGGAAATAAATTATGAATGTGTACTGATGATACAAAATCTTTAACATTATATCAGTGTATTATGAGAAATGATTAGAAAAAAATCACTAATTTTTGTACCTTGGTATGTCCATTCAATCTTAATGTTGACTAGTATTTATAAGCAGCACTGTCAGGAATTCATGGTACAAACCATAAAACATTATTGTCATTTTCTACTGATATATGTATGCTTATATCTGTGTATATACAAGCAGACTACTAGCAGCCTGGTATGGAAATTGATATATTGCTTTAGTTTTTATCCCCTATCATGTTGAAAGATTACCTAAATTTATATAATGGTAATTTAATTTGTTAATAAATAATTGCCCAAAAAGGCATTAATGTTTGGAGATACATGTATGCATAACACAAATTACAAATAATTAACATCTATATTAAGGGGTCTAACTATATTTTAGCACGTAAGTATGTATGTATATATGAATGTATGTAGGTCATATGTAAATAGGAACATCCATCTGGTTTTTGTATGTGTTTAAATAAACATATAGATATTCAAAAACTTAAGTAAAAACTACAAATATATTGCTTTATATACTGATATTAGGATATCTAGAAGAATACTGATTAATTAGTTTAGTATTGTTTTAAGTTATCAATTTTCATAATGGTTGTAATAAAATGTTAAATTTGTGTGTACATATTATTAGTAATAATTTCAGCAAGAGGCATTTTTAATTTGAAAAATATTAGAAAATTCAATACTAGTGAGAATGCTTTTTCAAACAAATGAATTCTTGGTTTGTTCTGTCCCTTTTAGTGAGTGTCTAAAAATTAAAAACCAAGTCTTTATAGCAGCAGCAATGATCCAAACTATTACTGAGACTTCAAGGCGCTCCAGCTGCATATGAAGGAGGTGTGAAAAAAGGAAAGTTCAACACTCTATAAAAAAAGTAGTGTCTTCCGCACTCTGTGGGCTGCTAGTGACTGTGGGGCACACCGAGTAGTACTCGCTCGGTGGGTGATTTTTGCAGTAGCAGTCTGATCTCAGTCTAAGTCCTAATCCAAAATTAAAACTCAAGATGTGTTTCATTGCTTCTGAACCAACATTTTTCCAAATGAAGTTATCTATTTGAGACCCCAGAAGTCTCTGTCAGTTTGGGATTTTCCCACATTTCAAATGTCAGACTTTAGAACATCCCTTTTACGTGTAAGACTCCTAGAGGACATCTGCCTGAGTGATGGCTTTCCGGAGTAATTATTTCCTCTGGAATATTGGAGACATTCTGTTATGTAAAGTGAAATGGTAAAGATTATGAAAATATTTTGTGAATTTCCCGTTTCTATGTTATCCTAGGAGACATATAATGTATAGAATAGAGCTATAAGTTTTTAGTTTTATATATAACTTGTGGTACAAAAAATAAATTATGAATGTTCTTTTGATTGTAACACAAAACAAATGTTCTTTTGATTGTGACTGCAAGACAGTTGATTTTTGTCTTTCAGGTGGTAATCACAATCACTAATATAAATTAATTATATTCACTGTTATTTTGTATTTATATTTTGAGACAAAATTTACTTTCTGTACATTATAAAGTGTTTATAATTGCTAAGCTATTTAATAAATGGTAAATTCAAGTAAGATACCTGCATTGCATCCTTTAAATAAAAATCCTAAGAGAACACTTTTTCTTCAATATAAAAATAAATCTTTTATATCCAAAAGATGTTACAACATATATCAAGAGCACATGTTCCACTATGTTCATAGCAACCTTATTTATAATAGCTAGAAGCTGGAAAGAACCCAGATGTCCTTCAACAGAGGAATGGATACAAAAAATGTGGTACATTTACACAATGGAGTGCTATTCAGCTATTTAAAACAACGACTTCATGAAATTCTTAGTCAAATGGATGGAACTAGAAAATACCATCTTGAGTGAGGTAACCCAATCATAAAAGCACACACATGGTATACACTCACTGATAATTGGATATTAGCCCATAAGCTCACAATACCCAAGATATAATTCACAGACCACATGAAGCTCAAGAAGAAAGAGTGGGTGCTTTGGCCCTTCTTAGAAAGAGTAGCAAAATACACAAGGAAGGAAACAAGGACACTAAGTGTGATGCAAAGACTGAAAGAAAGACTGTCTGGAGACTGTCCCACCTCAGGATCCATCCCATGTGCAATCACCGAATGCAAACACTGTTGTGAAGGCCAAGAATTGCATGGTGACAGGAGCCTGATATACCCTTCTCCTGATAGGCTCTGCTAGAGCCAGCCATATACAGAGGTGGATGTTCGTAGCTAACCATTGAACTGATCATAGGATCTGCAATGGAAGAGTTATAGAGAGGAGTAAAGGCACTGAAGGGGCTTGTTGCCCCATGGGGAGAGTTACAATACTAACTTTTCAGAGTTCCCAGGGTCTAAATAGCCAGCCTGGGAACACACATGGAGGGACCCATGGTTTCAGCTGTATATGTAGTGGAGGGTGGCCTGTTAGGGCATAGGTAAGATAGGAGAACCTTCTACATTTGAAGGCTAGATGCCCCAGTGTGGGGGAATCTGAGGTCAGGGAGGTGGGAGTTGGTGGATGAGTGGGGCAAACCCTCACAATAGCATGAGGAAACTGGATGGGATAAGGGATTTGGGAGGAGATGGGAAAAGTGGGTAACATCTGATATGTAGATAAATAAGTTATATAATAATAATATTAATAATAATATTAATAATGATGATAATAACAATAATAATAAAACAGATAATGGAACATTCCTTATAAACCTCAAAGACAAGGGACTGTGGAAGGGGCCCACAGAAGTTTAAAACAATATCTTCATAAAATAGAAAAGGGGGAGGTATTTGTCTATATACCACAAATTTATTTAAATAATGTTCTTTTTATTTGAATTTTTTTAAAAAAAATTTGGATGCCAAGGAACTTTCTGTTGAGTGTCAATGGAACCCTATAAGTAGGCATACTTATGCCTAGGTGAAAAGGAAGGACCCACTTACTGGCATATGGTATGATTCCAATCAGGTATCTAATTATGGGGAAGAGGGCATGTTTGTGTTTTTTCTGCATGATGCTGAAAGAACATGGTGGCTGCCAGAGTGCAGGTGAGACATGCTGATGCCTGGACTAAGAATGACGCTAACCTGTGAGCTTGCTCAGTGTTCTGACAATGGTGAATGGGATGCTGTATTGGATATATGTTCCTCATGCACCTTTGCTTCCCTATATCCAAGATGGGACAAGCTGCCTTGTCTCAAGATTTTAGACCTTGTGGAACAGAGAAGTTATAATGATTCTTGTATTTTTTCTTAAAATTGACCAGGTATTCAGACACAATCATGGACTGGTCTAGAAATCAATCCAATATTGGAAATAACAGTCTTCATTTGGATGGCTGGATCTGGATATTTTCAGACATATTTGGAGGTTAGCTGTAGTTCTCTATGATGTTAAGTTAGCAAGAGAAAAAGTTGGGACAGGATCTGGATATCAGAAGAGCTTTAGTACATGTGTTAATGCTCTTTAAATTAAAATTACTTTTGTTTCTTCGACAGTATTTAATGTAAGTTGCATTGATTTTACACTTTCAAAATGTGTCAGTGTGTTGAAACCTGGCATGTCTCTTACAGGGGTCTATCAACCAGCTTTTGTTTTATTGCCCTGAATACTACAGAACCTTGCAAAGTCAGTATTTAAGCAGAAACAAGAGGGTAGTGGGCTTGATTATTGCTGGTATAGCAGCTTTAATTACATTAATTGCTAGCACCACAGCTTCTGCAATTGCTTAGACACAAGAAGATAGCTGCTTTTGTTAATCATTTAGCACAAAATTTTACTAATGTGTTGAGTATACAAGAGGATTAGATAGGCATTTGAAACAACGGATTGATGCTTTTTATCCTAATCAAATTATTAGAAGGAGGTTCAGAATTTAAGAGTAAGGAGCCATCTAGAGTGTCATGCCAAATACTGTTGAACTCGTGTTACTTATAAAATTTACAGTGATAGTCAATATAATTAGGAGAAAGATTAAAGACACTTGTAGTGTATTTGGCATAGTTCTAACTCCTTTCTGGATGTCTTAACTTTGCATAGTGAGCTTATGAATTTCAAGAATGCTGCTCTGCTGAGCGTTGATGCAGTAGATACGGCTGATAAAATTACCCATGGCCTGAGGTCAGTATTTCTACTTTAGTCAAGATTCAAGAATTGCATACATAGCTTGATCATGCTATCCCTTTTTGTCCTGGGAATATTTTATTCCTGCCCATCATGTTAAAGCTTGTCTTTAACAACATCAACATGTTGGCAGCCACAGTACATGGCTTGAACCTGAAAATGGACACACAGACAGAGTTATTAAATTAACAGCCTGGCAAGCCAAGGACAAGTAAGGAATGGGCTGCTTGGCAGAAATTTAACATTGACTTTAAGAAGTGGACTTCATCTGACATTAGGCTATAACAAAGAAGCAATTTCAGGCAGGAATCTAAATCTTAAGCTAGGACAGAAAGTAGACTTCAGACACGAAAATGATTTTGGGCTAGGATAGAGAAGTAGGCTCAGATATTTCGGTCATCCTGAGAAGCCCTTAGAAACAGTGATGAGGGGACTTTTTTATTGCCTTGTTAATTCTTTGACTATTTTTGTTTATTGTCTTGCTTTTTCGTTGATTATTTGCATCTATTGTATTGCTAGTTCCTCAACCTAGAACTAACTGACCTTTATACTTGCATGCAATTAAAATGGTATAAAAGCTGATTGAAAAAAAAAGTAAAATAAAAAAGAAGAAATGTCTTAATTTATAAAGGGCAATATCATGACCTAAAATTACTTGACTGAATCCAAGAATAAGATATGTAGCAGGGGGAAATGTATAAAGTCCTGTAACTAATCTTCCACTTTATAATTGCTCCTAAACACAAAAGGGGAATGACCAATATGTTACATATCAGTTTAGAGTTCTTGAAAGTATATACTTTCTTTCATGTTACTTCTCTGTCTATTCATTTCTAGCTTAAATTATATGTATTGATGATTATCTAGTAAAATATTTAAGGAAACAGAAAGTCTGTGAAAGGGAAAAGATCTTAGTATGCAAAGCTGGCTTCAAACTTACTATGTAACAAAATCTCCCAATTCTACCCCAACCTTCTTACTTACCCCACTTGTTCATTCTCTAGTTTTCTCCCTCCTTCCCTTCATCCCTGCCTTCCCTCTCTCCCTCATAAAATCCAATTCCTGTTGTCCAGTGACTCTTGGGTAAGGAGTCTTCCCAGAGGCATATTTGACCCAGCATTGAATATTTTCATAAAAAAAACTGTTTCTCAATCTCTCAAAAGTTATTAAAGGTAAATACCCCCACAGCTAGAGGTTAGGCTTGATGGTTGTTTCTGTTATTCCCCTCATACTTGGAAATTTCAGTTGGGATTATACTGCTCTTTGGTATTTTATCAAAATCATTATAGTTTCACATGTGCAATTATCTCATTGTAGCCAGAAAAAAATTTTCTTTTCATTCAACATCTTTGGTGCTTACAATATTTCTTTCCCTCTTGTACAATGATACCTTGGACTTTGGGATAGGAGTATGGCAGACTCCTTCTTAATTTTCTTCTAAACAGTAAAAAGGAATCAGGTTAATGCACCTATTTCCTTCTGCAATAAAACCAAGGAGGTTAGTGTGTGCTTGTGTATGAGCCTATTGATAGAAATAAAACTCAACATAAGGGAAATCTAAAATAATATATAAGGATTTATAAGTGGTGTAATGTGAGAAAGTTGGACAGTTTTGGTAATCACACACATTCAGTTTGTAGGAGAAAATTTCTTACCTTATAGCTTATCAGCTGGATAATGATTTCCTGTCCTTCTATAGTAATCTGTAAAAAGATGTGAAAAGCCCCAGGAAAGCATGCTGTAACACTCTTAAAAATGATTGTTAGTTAAAGGTAATAGAACAGAACAAAGATCAAGTTCATGTCACTGTTGACATTGGCTCCTCCCCTGATTTACTAATTGGGAAGGAAATGTATGATAAGCAGTTAGCATGGTAGAAATGATGGAGAGAGAGAGAGAGAGAGAGAGAGAGAGAGAGAGAGAGAGAGAGAGAGAGAGAGAGAGAGAGAGATCATCTTGTGCTATAATACCTGTAGAAAATAATTTGAGAAACAATAAATTTAAAAGAAGTGAAGGATCCACAAAATTTGTATTCTGAATCCAAAATATTCTTCCTCTTGAGTGAGATAATAATGTAAAGACCATAAAACATGATCTTTTATTCTAGAATTTAAAATAGATCTTTTAGAGGATCAGAAGTATCAAGTGCAGCTCATGGGACAAAGGAGGAATTGACAAATTCTTTGTCTTTGTCATGCCTTTGCTTGCCTAGGTTGTGAAATTGGTATTTTCATAAATTTCTCAAACTCTCATCAGAAATTAGAGGGAATATAAGATTAGATTAATAGCCAAACTTGTACCCCAGGCTTCAGGATCATTTTCAGATAAAGGAAGATGCATATTTAAAGGAGGCTCAAGTAAGAGACCTGGGAGAACTTAACAGTTGTGCTGTTTTTATTTTTGATTTTGCCTGAACAGGTAAAATTTCTCTCTCTCTCTCTCTCTCTCTCTCTCTCTCTCTCTCTCTCTCTCTCTCTCTCTGTCTCTCCCTCTCTCTCTCTCTCTGTCTCTCCCTCTCTCTCTCTTTCTGCAAATTTTAAGGCTTGATCATACAGTTTACATTCATTCACAAAATTAGCCATGTCATTCTCATGATCAATATCTTGCTTATTTTTCATAAGTAATTTGATAAATGTTCAAATTAATCCCCAAATGACCCAAATTTGGACAGGAACTTTTCCTTTGTTTATATGCCTCTTTGATATTCATTCATACTCTGTTCCATAGTTTCTCATATAAAGTTTATTTTTCTAGAAACTAGGGATTATAATCATAAAATATACTTTCAAATAATCTAATAGTTGTGATTTTTACAACCTTCTTCCTTTAAAGTGTGCTACACACACTCAGCATAAAGCAAAGTCTTTCTTGGTTTCTGTCCCATTATTCTCACTCAGATCCTTCTGTAATGTCTTCACACTCTTATCACTAGATGATTTCAGGCACTTTTTTAGTCAACACTTGGTAACTTCTCTAGAGGCAGTGGGACATGGAGAATTGAGTCAATAAATGAGACAACCTAGAGTCTCAAGCAATAACCAATTTTATTCACTGCATCAGACAATTTACACTCAGAAAATTAAGAGGAGTCTCATAAGTAAAGTTTACAATCAAAAGCTAGCCTCATATGGTGGACAAGCTGCACATGCCAAGAGCATCTTTTTGAATAGAGTTATACAAATAACAAGATATAATAAATAATCTGAAGTAAACTCACTTCTATCCTCTACACCTAGAAGGGTTATGGAAGCATGATTGTCCCAAAACTAATTATGTATTTTTGATGATACTAAGGTAATATGACGCTTGTCTTGGTTCTTGGAGTTTTCTTACAAATACTCAGAACTCTCTTCACAACACCATTCTCAGATAATGTTCTGACTATGTCCATTTAAGAAAATAATAGTAGTAGGAATGTCCTTCGGTGACAATTGTCTCTTTTGCCACAGACTCTTGGAGTTACATGCATGTTTTCCATCTTGAGCTGTGGGCCTTAAATCCAACCAGAACATAGTTTTGGGTATTTGTACCACTATTGTACCAATGACATATCTTGCCAGAGATGATATTAAACTAGAAAAGAACACAACAAACACATAAATTATTGGTGTTTTTCTAAAAAACATAGAAATCATTTTCTTTCAAGAAAATACAATCAGAAAATACAATCTGAATTCAACATTATGAACCAGTATAATATGTATTTTTTAAAATATTTCTTAGCTGAATCACCAGGTTCACAGTGAAATTGTTATATATAAAGAGATATAGAATTATTTTTCTTCAAATTTGGACTTCATGTTTTCTAAATATAAAAACAAGTATTTATTTTATTACTTTTTATTTATGAGCATGCATATATATTTTTTAAGTGAATGACACGTGTTTAGGTATCAGAAGAGGCAAGAAGAAGGTTTAGAACACTGGAAGCTGAAGCTAGTGTATTCTGTAATTCAGTGTTATCCAAACATATCCTCTAGATCAGCAAAAATTGGTCAAAGCTGAACCATCTCTTCAAACTCAAGATATGCTATATATATTACAATAACTTTTATACTATAAGAATTAATCACAATAATTTTCTAAATCAAGTAGTAATTAGATAAAATATTTTATAAAATTCTAAAGTTATTCATAATTCTATATATACTTCATTGATTAAATAACTAGCACATTGGAAACATATATATATGTATATATATATACATATATATGTAAACATACATATAAATGTATGTATATATAGTGACAATTTGAAAAATACTTGGAAAACATGTACTTTATTGAAATATATATTTGTTAAAGTAGAAAAGTAAATTAATACTAGGAAGGAGGGACAAATAATTATTTAAATAAATGAAAAGTCAACATTTTGTATTTGCAATATAGAATAATATATTAAGTATTTTAAACTATGGATTAGTAAATTTCAAAAAAGGATGAGTGTATCAGAAGATGGATCTCATTCCTTAAGGTGCCTATATTTAGCAGATCAGATCAAATGGCGTGCTAAGGGAACATCTTCTAAGTTGAAAATTATGTACTTTATCTTATAAAACCTTTTTATCTTTTACTTTAATGAGATGTTTTTGCTCAATAGTCAGGAATTTAAAATTGAATTAATAGTGAATCTCTGCAGGGATTTAGTATTTGTTATATGATATTATGTTTTAGATGTCCACCTATGGTTTAAAATTTTGCAGTAATTTTTCTGTTCCCCTCATCTAGACAATTTCTATGATTCAAGGTGTCTTCAATTCTATTTTTAATCTTTTACCTTTTACTTTATTAGGTCATGTCCATTTTTTATAATATGGATAGAAACTACAGTGTATTTCCGTTTCAGATTAGTCCCTGCTTACACAACTGTGAAAATTCTTGCAAGCATCTATCAAGTTTAAAATAATGTTCCCTCAATAAATTTAAATTATTGATGATTTAATTTCTAATATTCAATTATCAATAAAAAATAATGTGTAAAGATTATAAACAACAGTTTCTAAGTGATCCAGGATAAACCCATGTGAAGAGACTCATTACTGATGAAGGGATATGTAAGAAGTCTTTGCCTTTAATTTCTGTTTATAATCCTTTAATTGTTCTTCACAAAATTAAAGCATTATGACTTTATTTTAAATACAACAATCCTTGCAAGTTTTGTTGAGTGCACTTGCAAAATCTAAACCATGTTTTATGTTCTTTGTTAAATTCAACTTTGAAGGAGAAAGACATTGAGAATACATTTTTGGTAATCACGTACAAAATGAGACATGTGGCAATGTTACTTTAGCTGTCCTTAGGTAGATGGAATACTGTTCAAATTTATTTATAAGCTACATTATCCACCTGGTTACTATTGTGCTCTTTCTAGTAAGGCTTCTGAGTTTCTCTTGTATTCATAGGGCCCAGCTATACCACTCCTGGGCATATACCCAGAAGATGCTCCAACATATAACAAGGACATATGCTCCACTATATTCATAGTAGCCGTATTTATAATGGGCAGAAGCTGGAGAGAATGCAGATGTTCTTCAACAGAGAAATGGATACATACATATGTGGTACATTTACACAATGGAATATTACTCAGCTATTAAAATCAATGAATGTGAGAAATTCTTAGGCAAATGGATGGAACTAGAAAATATCATCCTCAGTGAGGTAAGCCAATGAAAAAAGAACACTCATGGTATTCACTCAATGATAATTAGATATTAGCTCAAAAGCTCACAATACTCAAGATAAAACTCACAGACAACATGAAGCTCATGAAGATGGAAGACCAAAGTGTGGGTGCTTTGGTCATTCTTAGAAGTAACAAAATATTCATGGGATCAAATATAGAGACAAAGTGTGGGACAGAAACTGAAGAAGGGGCCATCTGAAGACTGTTCCACCTGGGTACCCATCCCATGTGCAGTCAACAAAGGTAGATGCTGATGTGGATGTCAAGAAGTTCATACTGACAGGAGCCTGATATACTTGTCTCCTTAGAGGTCTGCCAGAGCCTGACATATACAGAGGCAGATGCTCACAGCTAATCATTGAACTGATCATGGGGTTTCTAATGAAGGAGTTATGCTGAACAATTTTATGACCTTCCTCTGTCTCTAGTTCGATTCTCTCTTTCACATATGCAAAACTGTCCTCTTTTTAAAAACCTATTGGCTACCCTAATACTTTTCAGGGTATAGCTATGCACTAGAGCCTGTTAGAACCATGGGCTACACATTTATTGAAAATTATGTGCTCCCTCATTTTCTCTTTCTTTTGAACATCTGATCCAGAGTATAGAAAATAGTTTGGCCCTTTTTCAGTTATATGCCTCTGATGAAGACCCTGGCCTCAGAGAAAAATTTTTAGTCAATGTTTTTGAATTACAAGAACAACTCAAAAGGAGAAATATTGGGGCCTCCCCACTTGTACTATTAGCATAGCTGAAGCCATTTTATTCCATCCTTGCCACCTATTTATATTGTTGCTGTCATATTGTTTCCAGACACTGAAACAGAAAAGTAACTTAACTCAGAGCATATCCTGTTATGTTCTCTATGAGGTTTGTTGTGGGGAGGCGACAGAAGGTAGCTATCATCCTTGCAGCCATCTTGAGCCATATACCCTGACAAGAGACTTGTTTACAATAGTCTACAACAGCTGAGCACACTCTGATAACATCTTGTTTTAGATACCCAGGATTTTCCCTTGGGTGTGTGAGACTTAAAGGTGTGGCTTAGAAGTGAGACATATAAAAGGCTAGAGGCAGACAGAAGAAATCAGTAGGCACTTGAGACTAGAGACAGGCAACTAGGATTAGACACTTGTACTTGGATGAGACTTGGATAGAACTTAGAACTTGGAACTTGGAACTTGGAGGCACTAGGGACTAGAAATTAGGGACTAGGAACTCAAGACTTGGGAATTGGACAAGGAAGAGAGACTGAAGAATAAATGGGATTGAATCACACTCTGTCTGGTCTCCATTCTTTGAGTCCATCCTCACTCTCTCTCTTGATGAACCCGTACCCACGGACTGGAGCAGCTTGGGGCAGTGTGGACTCTAACAATTTAGCCCCCAAGGCTTTTGGCAGTGCGGGTTCCAACACCAATAGAGCAGTCTGAGACACTGTGGTAAAGCAGTTCTCAACACTTTGTTAATCTTAAGAAATTCCCCAAAGCTTTACATATTACTCATCAAATTAAAGGTCAATCTTAACTAGTGTGTTTAAAATGGCTTGAGGAAGAGCCTGGCTCCAGGCATCATTTTCTACACCAGCATGTGAGCTCACTGTGGCATTCATTTATTTATTTATTTATTTATTTATTTATTATTCATTTAAATTTTCTTCTTTATAAGCCAGGTCAGAAAAATGATAGTTGAGGTTGTAGTATCAGCAACTGTATTCTTAGCTTGGTCCTGATTGATCAGCCTTAGGGTGCATGTTCAATAAACCATCCCTGGCTCACTGAAAAAAAAAAAAAAAAAAAAAAAAGGAAAAGAAAAAGAAGAAAAAAAATTTACTCTCTGTCTCTCAGAAGCTATCAGTTGCCAATAGATTCTCAACTATGTGTATGATTTTATGTCCAACACCTCTATGCTTGGAATGTATATTGCTGGTGATTTTTCCAGACCTGTCTGTTTTCTGCCATAGTGAAATAGAGTACACATGTACAACTGTCGAGTTGTGTCTGGTAATCATCCACTATCTCTCGCTTCTCTAAGATTTCTACCCCTGTGTGTATGTGTGTATGTGTGTGTGTGTGTATGAGTGATATGAATATCATAATTTGGGCTGAGCATTCTATAGGTTATTATCCACTGAAGAGTTGCAGATCATTGTGTTAACTATCATCTCTTACAAAAAGAAACTATTTTGGTAATGATAGAGAGATTCATTGAACTATGGTTATAGCAATATATCATTAGGAGTAATTTTAATGTCCATTGAGCTTAATACTTTATTCTCCCTTAAGGGTTATGAACTGTCTTTTTTACAATTGTTTATTAATATAATGGGCTAGGTAGAATATGTGTTTTCTTTTATGGAGCAGGCCTTAAATCCAATAAGAAAATGTTGATTACTCCTGTAGTATTCATTAGTAAAAGGTACAATCCAAATTATTTCATAATGTTTTAAGTCAATTTACAATGTTGTGTTTGGTTGTGTTCATAGTGTAACATTTGAGCTCATGTATCCAACATGATGTTAGATAAATGTTACATCCATAATTGAGATTTACATAGCACAAAGCTACATATCATATGCATACATAATTTATTTTTTAAAAAAACAAAAAGTTTACCATTCAAATTTCTTTAGAACTACAAGAATGGCTCAGGAATTAATGAGGAAAATAAGGGAAGAATTGAAAGAACTGGAAGAAAATTACTAAATTTCCATTTAGAGAAGAGAATTCAATAATGATACAGGAATGTGGAAGAAAATACAAGTTAAAGTGAAGTTAGATGTAAACAACAGAAACCTAAACCAGCGATTCAACAAATAAAAATAAGAGAAGGAAAATATTCAATGGAAAAATTTCACAGACAGAGGGCATGGCTATGCAGACAAATTGAGTCATTAAATAAAAGACTATGATAAATTAAAAACCACATGAACAGAAATAGGCAGTATCTTTTGGGTATCATAAAAAGGCTAAATTTGCAATTTATGGGCATAGACAAAGAGGGATAATTTTAAATAAAATCATAGAATATATTTTATGTATAATCACTGACAGAACTCAAATGTAAGAAAAGACATGACAGTTCATATTTTGACTGGACCACAAAACCTTATCAAATATACAAACACACACACACACACACACACACACACACACAGAAAACTGCAAGACAGAAGATGCATTATCACAAAACAAGGTCACAAAAACAGTTGGATAGATCAATGAAATAGATGTGAACCAAAGTTGTATACAAGCCTAGACAACTTTAGTCATCTGATATATAAAAAACACACAATATATCCATTGGAGAGAAGATAGTGTTTTCAAAATGGTATTGGAAAGTTGGCTTCTACCTGTCAAGAATAAAAATAAATAAATTATTATCTCTTGATGTGTAGAGAAATCAGCTCAAATATATCAAAGACCTCCACAAAAATTTGACATTTTGAAAATGGTAGAATAAATATGAAATGCTCTACAAGATGTAGACTTAGGCAAGTTCCTTTTAAACAGAAATCCATTTGACTCAATTTGCTCTGGAAATAAACCTGACAACAGACAAATAGAATTTTACAAATAAGAAAGAACAAAAAGCTATGTACAATAAAGGAAACTGCTGTCAATCAAGTAAAAATGCAGTCTACACAATAAAAAGAAATTTTTTTCAGGCTATTGATCCATCTGAAGATTAATATCTAGATAACACAAACAAACCAAACAGGTAAACATGGCAAGTATCTGTACAGGCAATTCTCAAAACAAGAAATAGAAGTGACCAATAAATATTTTACCATGTTAAAAAGCACTAGCCATCTGGGACATGAAATTACACCTATTTTTCTTAAGAAAATGATTGGAATTGAAAATAAAAGTAAAGACCTTTTTCCAATCTGTTGGTTGCTGTTTTGTCCTATTGACAGTGTCCTTTGTCTTACAGAAATTTTGCAGGTTTATGAGGTCCCATTTGTCAACTCTTGATCTTAGAGCATAAGCCATTGGTGTTCTGTTCAGGAACATTTCCCCTGTGCCCAAGTATTGAAGGTTCTTTCCTACCTTCTCTTCAATTAGTTTCAACGTATCTGGTTTCATGTGAATGTCCTTTACCCACTTGGACTTGAGCTTTGTACAAGGAGATAAGAATAGATCTATTTGCATTCTTCTACATGTTGAACCAGCACCATTTGTTGAAGATGCTGTCCTTTTTCCACTGCAGTTTTAGCTCCTTTGTCAAAGATCAAGTGACCATAGGCATGGGGGTTCATTTCTGGGTCTTCAATTCTCTCCTGTTGATCTTCCTGCCTGTCTCTGTACCAAAAGAATACAGTAATTTTTTTTAATCACTATTGCTCTGTAGTATAGTTTGAGGTCAGGGATGTGATTCCTCCATAACTTCTTTTATTATTGAGAATAGTTTTTGCTATCCTGGGTTTTTTGTTATTCCAAATGAATTTGAGAATTTCTCTTTCTAATTCTGTGAAGAATTGAGGTGGGATTTTATTGCATCGAATCTATAAATTGCTCTGGGCAAAATGGCCATTTTTACTATATTAATCCTACCATTCTATGAGCATGGGAGATCTTTCGATCTTCTGAGATCTTCTTGACTTTCTTTCTTCAGAGACTTGAAGTTTTTGTCATACAGATTTTTCACTTGCTTGGTTAGATTCACTCCAAGATATTTTATATTATTTGTATCTATTCTGAAGGCTGCCATTTTCCTAGTTTCTTTCTCAGCCTATTTATCATTTGAGTAGTGGAAAGCTACTGATTCTTCGAATTAATTTTATATACAGCAACTTTGCTGAAGTTGTTTATCAGGTTTAGGAGTTCTCTGGTGGAAGTTTTGGGGTCACTTAAGTATATTCTCATATCATCTGCAAGTAGTGATATTTTCACTTCTTTCGTTTCTATTTGTATCCCTTTGACTTTTTTTTCTTGTCTAATTACTTTAGCTAGGACTTGCAGTATGATATTGATTAGGTAGGGAGAGAGTGGGCAGCCTTGTCTAGTCCTTGACTTTAGTGGGATTGCTTCAAGTTTCTCTCCATTTAGTTTTATATTGGTTTGCTATAAATTGCTTTTACTATGCTTAAGTATGGGCCTTAAATTTCTGATCTTTCCAAGACTTTTACCATGAAGGGATGTTGAATTTTGTCAAATGCTTTCTCAGCATCTCGTGAGATGATCATGTATTTTTTCTTTGTGTTTGTTTATATAGTGGATTACATTGATGGATTTCTGAATATTGAACCATCTCTGCATTTCTCGGATAAAGCCTACTTGATGATGATAAATGATTGTTTTGATGTGTTCTTGGATTCGGTTTGTGAGAATTTCATTGAGTATTTTTACATAGATATTCATAAGGGAGATTGGTGTGAAGTTCTCTTTCTTTGTTGGGTCTTTGTCAGGTTTAGGTATGAGTGTGATTGTGGCTTCAATTGAGTATTACTCAGCTATTAAAAACAATGAATTTAGTTAAGGGACTATAGTAAATTTATGGCTTTGAGTTAATTGTTAGGAGGTTAAACATATTTTATTTAGAAATAGCCAAGAGGAGTGAACAGACAACAGTCCAGGTGACCTTACATGGATAGTTGGTTTTCAAAACGTCAGAAGTCCATAGAATTGACGCTACAAAAATTTATATAAATGTCCATTCTGATTAGAGACCTGTCTGCTCCTGACAGCTTCCTGTTGTGGATTCTAAGAAGAAATTGAGCATCCTTGGAGTTATGCCAGTTGTGTGGTGACAGCCACTAGGCAAGAATTGCCTCTTTCCATCTACAGACTAACTACTGTCCTGAAGAGGACACACATGCAGAATAGTCGACTGATTATATCTGCCCAGACAGAGTAATCAGCCCTTAATAATCCTGCATCACTAAGGTCTGTCAGATGACTCTGGGCCAGAAGGCTGAAGATTTGATGCTCGAACATTCGGTAGTATAGGGGCTTCTCAGGTGTTCAGAGGTCTCTATAAATTGGCTAAGTTTTAGAAGCTATGTTTAGTGCTTCCTATAACTTCAGTTAACTCAGTCATTCTGGATTTCTGATGGGGTTGAAGACCCATAGTCTCATAGCCAATCCTGGCTATTTACTTTGAGAGAAAAGATCTGAGTAGATAGTTTTCAGCTGACATTCATTATAAAGCCAAAAAAAAAAAAAAAAAAAAAAAAAAAAAGCCAGGATCAAAAGTAAGTGTTTTAGTTAGAAGAGATGACAGAGGTTCTGGTTAGTCAACAAAATGATGGACTGGGTATTAGAACTATCTTATACCTCACTGGTACAATTAGGAATAAGTATGCTCTAACTGTATTTTGAGAGAAAAGTTTTACTTTAACAGGAAGAGTAATATGTAGGAGGAGCTAAGTGGGAAGGAGTACTGAGAGGAAGAGATGGAGTAAGGAGAGAAGATGAAGGAGAGGAGAAGCTAGGTGATGAGAGAGAGAAAGAGAGAGGGGGCATGGAGGCAGATGTTCACAGGTCTCCACTAGTCAAAGATAGTCTTTATATCTAGGTTGGGTATTGGATTACCCTTCTGATTGAGCATTACCAAACTTGTAAATCCTTTGATTAACATTTTAAAAAAAATGTATAAAAGCAAAAAGGAAAGGGGGGCATGGGACAGGGGTTTTCTAGGGAGGGGAAATGGGGAAAGGGGATGGCATCTTAAATGTAAATAAAAAAAACAATGAATTTGATTAATTTTTAGGTAAATATATGGAATCAGAAAATATCATCCTGAGTGAGGTAACCCAATCACAAAAGAGCACACGTGGTATTCACTCATTGATAATTGGATATTAGCCCAGAAGCTTGCAATAACCAAGATTCAACTCACAGATCATATGAAGCTCATGAGGAAGCACGACCAAGTGTGGGTGATTCAGTCCTTCTTAGAAAGAGTAACAAAATACTCAAGGGAGCAAATATGGAGACAAAGTGTGGGACAGAAACTGAAGGAGGTGCTGTCTGGAGACCATCCCACTTAGGTATCTATCACATGTACAGTCACCAAAGGTAAACGCTGATGTGGATATCAGAAAGTGCATGGTGACAGGAGCCTGATATAGCTGTCTCCTTAGAGGTCTGCCAGAGTCTGACATATACAGAGGCGGATGCTCATAAGCTAACCATTGAACTGATCAAGGGGTTCCCGATGGAAGAGTTAGAGAGGAGCTGAAAAAGCTGAAATTGTTTAAGGCCCCATGAGGAGATCAACAATACCAACCAACCAGAGCCCTCAGGGTCTAAGTCACAAACCTGAGAACACATAGGGAGGGACCCATGGCTCCACCTGTATATGTAGGAGAGGATGGCCTTGTGGGGCACAGGTGGAGGAGGAGATCTTTGGTCCCATGAAGACTGAACACCAAGTGAGGGAGAACTTGAGGGTGGGGAGGTAGGAGTTGGGGGAGATAGGGGCACATCCTTGTAGAATCAGGAGGAGGGGGATGGGAAGGGTGTTTCTGGGTGGGAGAAAATGGGGTTAGGGGATAACATCTGAAATGTAAATAAAATATACAATAAAAGAAAAGCAAAGTACTGAGTGAGGTGCCTTGATCAATAAAGAAAAATTCCATGTTTTCTCTCATGAAGATTCCAGTTTCACTCTTTTGAATTTGTTTGCTTTTTTGAAATACCTGTCAAACAAGGTTTGGTTACGAAAGCACCTTATTGGTGGCCTAAAGTGTTGTCAGGGTAACATAAAATAGGTGGTATGATAATAGAGAGGGGTTAATAGAAGTAGAATTTCATGGGAGAAGAAAGTGGAGGATTGACAAGTGGGAGAAGAGAGAGAAGAAAAATTACCCAAAATTAGGAAATATGAATAAGTCCTGTGGAAACTTAATACTTTGTGTGTTGATTGTGTGTGTTGATACCAGACTGGGCCTATCAAAATTCAATCATGCATCTCAGAAGTGCTCACAGTGTACTAGAATTCCCAGGAGAACTATTAGCTATTGATGGGTTCTTTTGTTAGGCATAAAACAACTTCTGATTTGCATCTGCTTCAATAGATATTGCCAAATAAATAATTGCATAAGGCTCCAGTCAAATTCAATATATTTCAAAAGCAAGTAATAATACATGAATATGGAAAATAATTTTTATGACAGAGAAGACCATAATAGGGGTGCTAGTGTTGTTGGTGACAGTGATGAGACTTTACTATGTACATATAGGAAATTGACAAAAAATTAATAAAATTCATAAAATCTTTGGCAAACAAATGATTCAAACATGTTATAGTTATGAACCAAAAGTTTGCATTATTAACCAACATTTGTATTATCACCTATTCTCTTAATTTTAATTTTCTTTAGTCAATCAGATTATATGTATTTTCTCTGCATAAAACAGAAATATTTCTAGCACTTGGCTGAAATGAGGGATAAATCCTGTTAGTATGCTAAGATAGTAGATTTTAAAATATTGGATGCTTTTAAATAATATCTTAAATTTATTCTTTAATATTTTACATACTTATACAGTATATTTACATCCTATCCACCCAAACTCTTCACATCTTCTATTACAATTCACTTCTCATCCATATCCTCTCTTTTTAAAAAATTAAACCCTTGAGTTTAATTAGTACTGTCTGTATGTACTTGTATATGTAACTACCCTACCAAAGCATGGGGAACCTAGCATCAGCCATACTATGAAAGAAACTGCCATTGTCTCCTTCAGCAGCCATCATTTACCAATAACTTTTCAGCTAGGACGAAAACTTCATGAGTCCCTCTTCTACTACAGCTGCAATGAGAAGCTCAACATAAATGCTTCCTATAAGACTGAGAATAAAATAGACACTTATTCTCAGCAATTACAGAGGTATGTCCCTGTATTAACTACTGCCACACAAGTTTCTCTGATCATAGTTAAGCACTAATCTATTAATATAATGATAAATATTTAGAATTCTGTTAGACAACATATTAAGGAAGATATTGGCAAAATTGATTTTTGCATTGCATAGGGAACACTGCTTCAATTAGTCCCATGTAAGATTTGTCTTTTGGTACATTTGAAAAGTTATACTATGATCTCACTGCAGTTGTAACAGTATGTACAGCAACTAGTACAAAATAAAACCAGACAAAATCTTACCATGGAGGTAGGAGATACAGAATTCTACACTTAGTAAACAGCTATTGGCAATTGAAGGTTGCTGTAAGTGTGAATTCATTTTCTTTAAGGATAAGACAATTGAGAGGCTACCTAACTTTCAGTAGATAGTCCTAAACTCAGACACAAAGGGACAACACAAAGTAGAATCTGTGAGAAAGCAAAAAGTTGAATAACAACTTATAAAATTTGGAGGGAATAATTTTGATTCTAAATTTGACATTTTATTTAATTTACAACCACCATTTTAGCAAATTCAAATAATCATAATTCTGGCTTAAAAATGACCTGGGTTATTATACTTAACTACTCATGTATATTAAGTCTTTCTTATCATGATGATGTGAATCATTGACTCTTTCACATCACAATGGATAGAATAATCTAAATCATGTTGCAAAATTAGTCTCTTCTTTCTTAAAGTGTTTTTGTCAACTATTTTATCATAGAAACACAAAAATAAGTACTGTAAAATTTTGATACTTGGACTGGAGTCATTGTATGTTTGTGGAAAAGATGCAGCAAAGTTTGGAGATATGAAGTAGAGAACTCCTAGAATAATCAGCCTAAGTTAATGGATCATTTTATTTGAAATTCAGACTGTAATACAGATGGTAATGAGACAGTAAAGTCTGTGCTCTTTACCCTTTAAGTTCTAGTAATCACTCTCTGGGCAATTAACAATAAGCCATTTGTGTTATGTACTTGTGAATATTTTGGCAATGATATGATCCTATTCTGAAACTCTGAGTGAAGCTGAGTTTAAAAGTAACAATTGTTAAGTTTGCTATCAGAAAATTGGCAAAATTGTCGTATGCCAAATTTATACTTAGAGCTCAAAAAAAAGTTAGAGAGTAAATATTGACAAAGAAAATGACCAGATTCCAAGTGCTCATTCCAGAATTCCCAATTTCCTTGGCACATCTCCAAGGCTTTTGATGCCCTCTATTGGTCTTTATGATTATGTTCACACCTGTGTCATATATACATAGACAGACATCTATACATAAAAGAAAATAGAACCTGTAAATACATACATACATACATACACACATATATGTAATATATATTACATATATATATATATATATATATATATATAATATTTCAAGGAAAGAAAAGAGTGTGAATATAGTGGATATAGTAGATTGGATAAGGCTGTCATTGTTTTTATGCAGATACTATGCATTCTGCACTGGGGTAATAAGGTAGGTATGGGTGTGAATATTCCTATTAAAGGTACTAGTGTATAAATATGAAAAATAAGGTGGGACTATATAATACTCCATGGAGTGAAGAAACTTGCTATCAAGATTGATATGCTCCATTTGATCCTCTGAGCCCACATGGTAGAAAGAGAGTACCAATTCCTATATGTTGACTTTGGACTTCCACATGCTAACTGTGGTACATATAAGCAGACACACAAATCAAATGTAAATATATATATATATATATATATATATATATATATGTGTGTGTGTGTGTGTGTGTGTGTGTGTGTGTGTGTGTAATAAATGTTCAGAAATTAAACATGTTGTTTGGGACTTTTTTCTTAAAAGAAGGATAGCTTTTATGAAGACAGAATGTCTGTATTACCTATCTTGTAATAATTGCATGGCAAATATTTTCTCAGGTTAGTTAATACAGGAGTACTCAAAGGCAGCTATAGCAATGGATCAAGTACAAGCAGTTATGTACCTTGCTTACAATAGAAGTTTGCTTTGTTCACAGTATAGAGTTGGTTTGACTGGTGTGAAGAATTAAAAATGGAGAACATATAATCTTATGCTATAGTAATTGCTTTTCTTTTCCTGTGCCAAAAACCACAATCAAGGCAACTTTTAAAATTTTGAAAGAGCTGTAGGGTCAGAACAGTCTACTCAATGCTTATATTATGGTACTAAACAGGGAAGATTTACTATTTTCCTTGCTTGGTTTCAGTTTATTTTTAGTTAGGTCTTTAATTATGATAGTTTCACTTCTTCATATTGGAATGGGAATGTGTAATGCATTCCATCCATTATAGATAGAACTCTCTAACCTGTTTCTGAATTCCCATAAAGCAACTGTTGGGTTTCTAAATATAACAGACTCTGAGTCTTAAAAATATTAAGACTGTTGCAAGTAGATAGGGTATTTTGCAGTTAAAGATGTATTATGTATTATATAATAGTTATTTGTGGGAAACAGGGATGAATTGTTTCAGTCTGAAATGTCATTCATGTGTTCTTTTGTTTGAGCTTGATTTATAGCTTATGACACTTTATGTGCCGACTTGGAGTTTGGCTAACAGAGGTAAATGACTGATGAGATGTCTGCACAAGTTTTTTTTCTGTTAATTCTGTTTCTTCTTCTGGCCTGCACATGTTTTTTCCAGCCCTGGATACCATAGAAGAGTATCTGCTAGATATTACTTCTATCATTTTGTCCTTAGACTATACTTCTAACCTTACAGTTATAGATTGTACTCACTAAAGTCCTTAGGCAGAACATACTTCTCTCCTGAGCTCTTTCAGAAATATAGTCACAGAAATATATATTAAAAAATAAAACCCTACTTTCCTGCTTTCCACTCTTTAACAAAAATTGACCTCATAAATTTTATGACTTTCTATGAGAAACTTTAATACAAAAAAAAGCCTAAAATTTTTATTCCACTGCATTTTAGTTAAGAGCATATCAAAGAGGAAGAAAAGGAGTAAGAAGAGGAGAAGAAGAAGGAGAGGAGAAGCTAGGTGATGAAAGAGAGAAAGAGGGGGGAGACAGGGAGGCAGATATTCATGTATCGCCACCAGTCAAAGATAGTTGTTATATCTAGGTTGGTCAGTGGGTTACACCTCTGATTGGACAATTCCAAACTTATAAAGCCTATGATTAACATTATTTTTAAAAAATGTATAAATGCAAAAAGGAAAAGTGGGCATGGGATAGGGGTTTCCTAAGGGGGGTGGGGGGGAATGGGGATAGGGGATGCCATCTGAAGTGTAAATAAAATATCTAATAAAAAAAAGGAAAAAAAAAAGAGCATATCAAAATAACTCTATAAATATCTTTGTCCTGAATATTCTTTTTATTATGAGAAGATAAAGAATTGCAAGATAGTTTAAAAATATAAGGAACATTTAGCACCATAAAGAGTGAAGTTGAGCTGGGGAGAGTTGAGCCACAAGTGTTTTAGAAACCAATATTCACAGTGTCTTGGATCCCTAAGTGTGATACTATGAATAAGAAGAAAGAGTTGATTGCTCAATGATTAATCCTTAGGAACACAAGACCTGTCTCAGTGACATCACCACTCACACTGATAGGGTAGGGTAAGAAAGGGGAACAAAATACATGGGAGCAAATATGGAGACAAAGTATGGAGCAGAGACTGAAGGAAAGACCATCCAAAGACTGCCCTACCTGGGAATCCATCACATATACAGTCACTAAACCCAAACATTATTGTGGATGCCAAGAAATGCATGCTGACAGGAGCCTGATATAGCTATCCTGTGAGAGGTTCTGCTAGAGCTTGACAAATCCAGAGGCAGAGGCTAGCAGCCAACCATTGAACTGAGCTTGGGGCTCTCAATGGGGTCCCCAATGGAAGAGTTTAAAAAAGGACTGAAGGAGCTGAAGGGGTTTGCAACCCCATAGGAAGAACAATAATATTAATCAACCAGACACCCCAGGGCTCCCAGGGACTAAACCACAAATCAAGGAGTACAAATGGAGGGACGCATGGCTCCAGCTGCACATGTAAAAGAGGATGGCTTTATTAGGCATCAGTGGGAGGATAGGCCCTTGGACCTGTGAAGGATTGATGCCCCAGTGTAGGGGAATTCGAGATCTGAGAGGTGGGAATGGATTGGTTGGTGAGGGAACACCCTCATAGAAGCAGGGGAGGGGGAATGGAATAGGTGGTTTCCCGGGAGACAGAACCAGGAAAGGGGATAACATTTGAAATGTAAATAAAGAAAACATCCAATAAAAATTAGTTTAAAAAGATGTGTAACTCTGGACAGAGCAACTTATACCATAATGGCAACTTATTATTGCAGTGATGCAGAAAGAGAATATAGAAACGGAAAAATACAAAAGAAGAGTATATATTTATTTATATTTGAATACCCAGATTTGGATGAATTATTAAGGTAGAATATTTATATAATTATTAACAACCAGGCTATCTCACAATACACTCTACAACTTACTACAGTTAGAATCTGATTTTGAATAACTGCAGTAATTTTACTAATGTCTTTTCTTATTGCTAGTTGCTTTATCCCTTATAAGTTATTTTTTTAAATGCTTAAGAAAAATAATTCATGTATCTGGGTTGCTATGAATTTTAACATATATAAAGATACAGCTTGGGGAAATTATACAATATGTGTAAACTTTATCTTCTCATTAAATGGGATAAACAATATACAGTTTAAATTTTAATATGAGCACTATACCATTTATACACAAGTTTTGCTCTAAGGTTTAAATATTTTAGTCAGTTTTACAACTCAGCGTATGCTGGTTGTATTTTATCTATATGCTTTGTATATAAGCAACCACATATTCTAATCAAATACTTTTGTAGAAAACAATATTTCTACACTTATAAGAATATACATCTTCCTTTTGTACACACTGATTCCATTATCTTTTCATTTGTTTGTAGATAAAGCTTCCCAATATAATAGATATATTTGTGAAATATAAAAACACTATCAATTTTATTTTCTTTCATAATGTTGTTTTTATCTTTTGAAAATGTGCTTTTATCACAATATACACCTGGAAAGAAATCCATCAGTTTACATTTATGTAATTTTTTAAAAATTGGAAGCTAAACTGAGTTTATAAAGAGGTGGTTATAAATCAATACATTTTCAATTGTATTTGATTTCACAGAGAAATGAATGTATACTAGTTAACTGATAACAAAATTGGTTTATAAGACTTTCCTTATAAATAAATAAATAAATAAATAAATAAATAAATACTTTTGCTATTGAAACATCAATATTAGTCCAAAATTATAGCAAGTTCTAATTGTTAGCTTTATATAGTCAATTATAATGTGGGAAGAGAATATAACTGTAATAATATCTGGAACAGCTTGGCTTATGGATATGTCTATTGAGGAGCTGCTTTGATTATGTTAAATGATATGGGGAAACACATATACTAGAGGTGACGGCATTATCTAAAATAAACCCAATTAAAGAGCAGAAAGTCAAAGGAGCACTAACATACATTCCCTAATTACTTTGTCTGCTTTTGACTGAGGAAATTACCTGACTAGAAGTTTTAAATTTCTGCTTCCTTAACTTTCCCAGTAATGGACTTTTACCTGGAATTTTGAGCCAATTTATACTTTCTCCCTGAACTTCCTTTTTTTCAGGTTTATTTTATCACAGCAACAGAGAGTAAAACTAAGGCAAGGAAAAAGTAATTAATATAGATTGAAATCTGGCCAAATTTTTGTAGGAAAATGTATTCCAAATTAGTAGAATTCTGTTTTCTCTTTGGAGAGAGAAAGTTTTATGTTGTTTATGCACCAAAAATGAGAATGTTAAAAATCTTTATAATGCAATGGAATTACATCTCTATTGAACTTGACATAGGTAAAATATTGTTAAATGTAATTATTTAGAAAGGCTAAAATTTATCAACACGAATAAACCAGTTAACATTTAAAATATCTATGTAAAATAATTCCTTATATTTTAGAGTTGCCATCCTCTCAATTATCATATTATCTTAATTCCTCATGAAGATTTTTTTATGCCAAAGACACGTATGAGTGATTTTATGTAGATCAATTTTAATCCAGTAACATGGCTCTTCTGGAAAGGGATCTCATCAAAATACTTTCTAGTTCTGTGTGATCCAGCTGGGATGAGATACCTTTATTTGCTCTAGCTGGAATACACTCACACTCTTAGTATACACCATTAATGCCAAACAAGGTAGGTAAGTTTAGTTTGTAGAAAGAAATAGCCATATTTAAAAATAACATCTAAATGAGGGGGAGACAAAGCAATGGAGAAGAGAATGATTTGACAAAATGTGTCATGGATAGGATATGCCCAACTCCCAGAACAGCACAGAAAAGAATCTGCTTAAGAATAGTGCAGGAAGAGTCAATCGGAAGTAGTGATGCAGTGAAATGGAGTTCAGTTCCTTCGTAAGTTCCTGCAGTTCAGTGCACATCAACAGATGCAGTTGCAGCCAGAGAATAAGAAGGAGCCAGAAGACTAGAACAAATTGAGAGAGCTAATTTGAAACCAAGTAAAACAATTCAGTAAGAATCTGAAAGAAGTCAGATTGAATCAATTAGTTTGGAGATGAGTTTGAGCAAAAACAGCAGAGTTGAATCAGCCAGCCACAATTTAGAAAGAACTACAAAAGATGAACTTGAAAAATAAGCTACCAAGATGACAATTATACTAGGAGAGTAAAAGTTATTTTTACAATTTTAGGATTACCAGATTCTGCTCCTTTGACCAAAGATTTAATTTTGATGTATTTTGCTTTCTTTGAAGACTAAATAACAACCAATTTCATATATTCTCCAAAGGACATAACTGAGAGCATCACAGAAATGAAAGACTGCATATGACTCATAACAAAATAAAAAAATGCAAAACCCAAAAGGAGATAAAAGAGCTTGATGGAACTTGTAACCATGAAACAAATAAACATTTTAGGATGTTGGTGATTTGCATGGGGAAATTAATTATGGTTAGACAAATCCTTATGAAGTTTAGTTAATGGCACTGGATATCATGAAGAGAAAATTCCATTGGATAGGCTGCATCATTACTATAAAGGCAAAAGATTGTTCCGCGTTGAATTAAATGAAGCACAAAAAGCTATGCTCCCAAGTCAGTAGTTTTCTCCATCAAAATGTTTCTAAACAAGACAGTTTATAACAAAAATGTTCAACTGCAATTCATAGTAATGGTCAATAATAATTTTACTCATTCTAATGACATACAGGGAGTATCATTGAAATTTCTTATATAGAGCTATCAATTCAAAGTTTCTCAAGATAATGGTTGTGAAATGCCAAAGTGTTTTATAAAAAATTATTTTGTTTTTCTTTTTTTAATTATCAAATCATAATTTTTACTTTTTAACACAGGGGTTGTAAACACAAAAAATGCAGGATGTGGGGAAGGGGATGACACAGGAGCATCTGTGTTCAGGGAAAGTACAGATATCTTTCAGAAGAGGGTATCAGCTGTACATTATGAAAAGAATTAGAAATTTATACAAGATAACAATATATTAGGTAAAATAATAACATTCCTGAAATGAAAGTGTACATTTATCATTATTAATTGTTTAGAGTCTGTGATTAAGAGAAAAATTCCATTGAGAAGGAAGCAGTGCGTCTTGCATACAGGACTCAGGATTACTAGAGCTGGCTCCTTACTGAGGAAACCATCTTCACTGACTACTCCTTCTTGTCATACTTCTAGTAGTACTCATAGAGGTTATGTAAGCAGCCACAGGGAGAAACAAACAATAGCCCTACTCAGATGTGGTGCCTAGGAACTTCATAATGCTGAGCATTTAAAAAAATTGGTTTTTACAGTCCAGATTTTATCCCCCTCCAAGTTCATACTCTGACTGTTTGGGGTCTCCCTTTGAGCTGCATCCCAATTTAGGCCTGTGTCTTCAGGCCTTTCTCCAGGTTTGTCCCTGCAGTTCTTTAAGACAGGAACAATTCTGGGTTAAAATTTTTGATTGTGAAAGTACAATCCCATCCCTCCTCTTGATGCCCTGTCTTTCTTCTGGAAGTAGGCTCTACAAGTTCCCTCTCCTCACTCTAGGGCCTTTCATCTAGGGTCCCTCCCTATGTACCCTGAGAATTTCTTACCTCCTAGGTTTCTGTACATTTTAGAGGTTCTCCCTACCTCCTACCTCCTGAGGTTGCCTGTTTCTATTCTTTCTGCAGGCCTTCAGGGCCTCGGTCCTGTTCCTCTTCACCCCTGTAACTGATCATGTTCCCTTCTTTCCCTCCCTATTCCCTTTTCCACCCAGGACCCTCCATACCTTCCCACCTCTTGTGATTGCTTTCTTTTCTCTCCAAAGTGGAATTGAGGCATCCTCACTTGGGCCTTTCAGCTTCTCAACCTTTTGAGTTCTGTGGACTGTATCTTGGGTATTCTGTACATTTTTTGGCTAATATTCACTTAATGAGTACATACCATGCATGTCCTTTTGGATCTGAGCTACCTCACTCAGGATGATATTTTCAAGTTCCATCTAATTGCCTGAAAAACTCATGATGCCCTCACTCTTAATAGATGAAGAGGATTCCATTGTGTAAATGAACTACATTTTTTTAAAAAAAATTTTTCATTATTCTATTGTGGGACATCTGAGTCGTTTCCAGATTCTGGCTATCACAAATAAAGCAAATATGAGCATAGTGGAATATGTGCCCCTGTGGCATGGTGGGACATCTTTTGGGTATATGCTCAAGAGTGGTATAGCTATTTACAATAGAACTATGTAAAATTTTCTGAGGAACCTCCAGATTGATTTCCAGAGTGGTTGTATCAATTTGCAATCCCAACAGCAATGGAGGAGTGTTGTCCTTTCTCCATATCCTCCCCATCATGTGCTGCCACCTGAAGTTTTGATCTTAATCATTTTGATTGGTGTAAGGTAGAATCTCAGGATTGTTTTGATTTGCATTTATCTGATCGCAAAAGATGATGAACATTTTTTTAAATTACTTCTCAGCCATTAAAGATTCCTCTGTTTTGAATTCTCTGTTCAGTTCTATACCCTATTTTTTGATTGAATTGTTTTATTTCTTGGTGGAAAAGTTATGTATTAAAATAAGTTTGATAGTCCACAAAAATCAGAAGGAAACATCTTATCAATTTTAAAGGATATCTGAGAATAAGAAAATCTATTGCCCCCTTAACAGAGCAAATAACATTTTGACTTACATCTTTCTTTAATGAAGCAGTGTTGAAATTTATTAATAAAATGTTTTAATTTAGGTTTAAAAGTGATAGGGGAAAAGATAACATTCTTTTGGACCTGACATTCCATCCTTTGTTGATGACAATAGGTCATATCTTTCTTCTGTGTGTACTTTACTGATGAACAGGATTCATCATTATGGAACTTGCAGATAGAAAGAGAAAGAAAAAGAGAAGAAGAAAAGTGGAAAGGATAGAGATGCAAAAGCAAGTGTCATTTCCCATAACGCAGGTCCCTACTTTACCCAGTTTGCACTATATTGCCATTAATTACCATTAAATTACTAGTTTCAATGAACTTTCTCCCTGTATTTGTAAGAACTTTGTAAAAATTTATAATAAGCAAGAGGATGTCATAAAACATTATGAATAGTTGATTAAATGGAAAAGGTTCAATGAAGTTCAAAGCACAAGTGAAAAAGTGGAACCCATAAGTTAAATTCTAACCTATATAATACACAAAATATATTTTAATTGGTCAAAGGTATCCTTATATAAAATTGATGTGTAGTTAGTTCCAACATATTTTTAAGCCTTAGAAAAACAAATGAACAAAAAAACCTGTTTGCACTTACAGAGTTCTTTAAAGACCTCCAAACTCATTTGATGCTGTTTTTTAAAATGTTGCTATCAGACATGCTTGAAATAAGTTCGCAAAGTATATATATTGAGTTTGTCAAGGGATTCTTCTTTCCTTACCATTTCACTATAATTTTCATTTCATTCTTTCATTCTCTTTTATGCTGTTATTTAATTTTATATTGTTGGTTTTACAGATTTAAAAAAAACCTTGATGGAAAAAAATGTGAAATCGTAGAATAAGACTATATTTTCTCTTTTGAGGGCATTGGCATACAAAGTTAAGTGCAAGTGTCTTCACAGATTATGTTGCAATGGTCAACTGATTATAGATAAATGAAGATGATCCGTTTAATGCATTATGAACACTGAACTGAAAGAGCATCCCCATTATATAACAAGACTAAGTTATTTTAAGATAGCTACACTACTAAGGTGGAAGAAAAAAATAAAGAATGTAATATATGGTTGGTAAATGTAGCTTAGTAATACTGCCCACTGAGTATGATCAATGAATGAGCCATGATGTCTACAACTCAAAAGAAATTGAGTGCAGAATCTTTATTACTCTGTGCATTCATTATAGAAAAAGATGTACAGAGACTCACAAAATTTAACAACAATCTCATGACTTCAAGGAATGAAGCATTCTTAAAATAAGATACTTTAGAACATGTGGATTTAATATAGATGCATATAATTGGTATTTATTCTTAAAACATTTTGGTCAGCATTATTCTAATGCAAAAAAATGAAGGTCCAATTTTAACAGGAAAAACACTAGTTTATTTCTGAGAAATATTTGATTTACAGAGTCATGAAGACAGCATTTAATAGAACTTTCAACAATTGCATCAAAATGCCAGTTTCTTATACTCCATAAAACAATTTTGGTAATTTCAAAACCTTGCTGTAGGCAAATGAAATTTGAAATAAATATGTGACAATGTAACACTTGTTCTTTTAAAGTGAGTGACAGAATTTCTTTGACATTAGAAAGAAGAGAATTATAGAGTACTGCCTCCCAGTGATTTAAAAACACCCTCTTGACGCACTCTTTATTTTATCTTCTTTCTGCATATATCATTGTTTATTAGGTTTCACTTGCTCAGAAGTTGCCACTGAATGCTAATGTGTGAGTGTTTGTCCATTAGACTCACTGCTTTATGTGAACACCGATACTCGTTCATTAATTAGAGTTCTCAGTGAACTTATATTGCAGTTGGGATCCACAGCAGTAAATGTAAAGCTATATAAGAACAGAGAGACTACAACTCCTATTCTTTACATCTTTTTGTTTGTTTTGTTTTACTTTTATACTGCATTTGTTCTAATTCTTTATTTTAAAATTAAATTTGTTTCCAACAGAAATATAACTTCAATAATAATCTCTCCTGCATCCAGATATTGCTAAAGTAAGAAGTAGGAAGGTTAACAGCACCTCAAAATTAGTTTGATAAATGACTGACCCCACAGAAACAACATATTTGGATTTAATTTATTATGGAGTTTTCAAATCACACTTTCTGTTGGTGTGTTTATTCTGGACCTCTTAGAAAACAAATGTGTACCTTCAAGTATATTTATAAGTAACTATAAAAGTAATTTTAGAAAAATTGTGGAATGTAAAATCCTAAAACCCATAAAATAACCCCCCTCATTAAATCTGCTTCCTGTTGCCACAGGAAATAAACATAAGCCACTAGATAATTTGACAGAGCACTCCCTCCATAAACGCTTGAACTGAATTTTTAACTTGGAATAGCATTCAAAGAAGAGTACATTTCTTATTTTTATTTTTTATTTCATCTATGTGTAATACTCTGTAAGAGGAAAAAATATTGAAGTTACAAAAGGATGAAATATTAGGTTTACAGGAAAGAAAAGGAACCAGAAAGGAAGACAATGAGGAAAGAAGATGGGAAAGGAAGAAGGAGAAAAAAGAGGAAGGAAGGGAGGAAGAGAGCACAAAAAGAGCCTTCTTCCATTTTTTAAAAAATTTATTTTGAACTTAGTCACTTTATATTCCACTTACTACGGGCTTCTGATCACCCCTTCCACATTCCTTCCCCATCCTCCCTCCCCTTCTCCTCTGAGTAGATAGAGGTCCCTAGGATCCCTTCCACACTTCCCTACACCCTCTCACACACACTTCTAGTCTGCCAGGCAGGGCACTTCCTGTCCCACTGATGCCAGACAAGATGTCCTAGACTAAAAAACATATCCTACATACAGTCAACAGCTTTTCGGATAGCCCCAATTCCAGTTGTTTGGGACCCACATGAAGACCAAAGTGTGCATCTGCTATATAAGTGTGTGATTGGGGCCTAGGTCCAGGCCTGGTATGTTTTTGGTTGGTAGTTCAGTCTCTGAGAGCCCCAAGAGTTCATATTACTTGATTCTGTTGGTCTTTCAATGGAGTTCCTATCCCCTTAGGGGTTCCAATCCTCTTCCTAGATTTCCATAAAAGTCCCCAAACTTCATCACTGGCTGTGAGTATCTGAATCTGTCTGAATCAGCTCCTGGGTGGAGCCTCTCATAGGACAGCCAGGTTAGGCTCCTGTGTGCAAGTATAACAAAGTATCATTAATAGTGTTTGGGACTGGTGCTTATTCCTGTAATGGGTGTCAACATTGCCCAGTTTTTGGTTGGTCATTCCGTCAGTCCCTGCTCCATCCTCAATCCCTGAATTTTTTGTAGAAAGGCTTAGTTTTGAGTTGAAAGCTTTATGGGTGGGTTGATGTACCTACCCCTCAACCAAATAATGGATACAGAAAATGATGTACATTTACACAATGGAATACTACTCAGCTATTAACAATGAGGGCATCCCACTTTCTCTTCTATGAGATTCAGTGTGTCTGGTGTTATGATGAGGACCTTAATCTACTTGGACTTGAGTTTTGTGCAGGGAGAAAAATATGGATTTATTTTTATTCTTCTGGATGTAGAATCAGTTTAGACCAGGACCATTTGTTGCAGATGTTTTCTTTTTTCCATTTTATGGTTTTGGCCTCTTTATAAAAAAATCAAGTATCTATAGATGTATGAGTTTATTTCTCGGTTTTGGTTCAATTCTATTGATCAACCTGTCTGTTTTTGTACTAATACAATGCATCTTTTATCACCATTGCTCAGTAGTGCAGCTTGATGTCAGGGATGGTGATCCTTCTCTAAAGGTCCTTTCTTTTGCCAATTTAAATAGTTTTATTATTCCATGTTACTTGTTTTAGGTCTCTGTGGAACAATGCTACACCATCTACTTGGACTGACTTAATCCACCTCTTTAAAGGTGGGGTCTGAAGAAGCACCACCAGATGGAGGAGCTACTCCATCAGGGAAGCCACCAAGCATTCCTCCAGGCACTCTGATACAGCTTTGTAATGAGAGGATTGCTGACTTTCTCCAGTTCTTTCTGCTGATGCTCAAACTCTGACTACTCTGCAGTCTGGTTCTTATCCAGCCAGCTGACAATTTCATTGCACTTGTCAAGAATCTTGTTTGTCCTCATCATTGATCTTGTCTGGAAGTTTCTCATCTTCCACAGTTGCTTTCATGTTGAAGGTATAGGACTCCAGTGAATTCTTGGAGTAAACCTGATCTCTCTGTCTCACATCTTCAGCTTTGTACTTCTCAGCTTCTTAGACTATGCGGCCCTTGTCATTGGTGATGGTGATCGTGTTCTCTTTTTCTGTGCTCTTATCTACAGCAGAAACATAGAGGATGCCATTGGCATCAATGTCAAAAGTAACCTCAATCTGAAGAATTCCATGGGGTGCTGGAAGTATGACTGTGAGCTCAAATTTTCCAAGAAGGTTGTCCTTGGTCATGCCCCTTTCATCTTCATACACCTAAATGAGTACACCTGGCTGGTTGTAGGAGTAGGTGGTAAAAGTCTGTGTCTGCTTGGTGGGAATGGTAATATTGCATTTGATGAGGACAGTCATGACTCCACCAGCAGTTTCAATACCAAGGGAAAGAGGAGTGACACCCAAGAGCAGCTAATTCTGAACATTCTCAAACTTGTCTCTAGATAGAATGTTTGCCTGGACAGCTGCACCATAGGCAACAGCTTCACCACGGTTAATGCTCTTATTCAGTTCTATTCCATTGAAGAAGTTTTGCAGAAGCTTCTGAATCTTGGGGATTCTGGTAGAACCACCCATCAAGACAATATCATGGATTTGTGACTTGTCTAGTTTGGCATCTCGAAGGGCCTTCTCTTTCCAGTGTGCCATGAAACAGGTCAGCATTCAATTCCTCAAATTGAGCCCAGAGAGAAACAATCTCAATACTGGCCTGGATGCTGGAGAAAAAGGTGCATTTGGTCCTCTTACAGGCAGTGCGGAGACAACAGGCAACTCTTGTTCTCACTGATGTTCTTCTTGTGTTTCGCTGAAACTCAGCAATGAAATAGTTGACCATTTGGTTGTCAAAGTCTTTTCCACTCAGGTGGGTGTCTCCAGCTGTTAATTTGACTTTAAAAATTCCATCCTTAATAGTGAGAATTGACACATCAAACATGCCACCTCTCAAGTCAAAAATCAGCACATTCCTTTCAGCTCTCACTTTCTTATCTAAGTCATAAGCAATTGCAGCAGCAGTTCATTCATTGATAATTTGAAGTACACTGAGGCCAGCAATAGTTTTAACATCTTTTGTTGTCTGGTGCAGAGAATCATTGAAGTAAGGTGGCACTATGACCACAGAATTGGTAACAGTCTTTCCAAGGTACACTTCTGAAAGTTTCTTCATCTTTCTCAGAACCATTAAGGGCACTTCCTCTGGATAGAAACTTTTTGTCTCCCCTTTGTATTAGATTTGACTTAGGGTCTGCCTGAATCATTCACAACCATGAATGGCCAGTGCTTCCTCAAATCAGACTGAACAACAAACAGCATCATAAAACCTATGTTTGATCAGATGTTTGGCATCAAAAACTGTGTAGGTGGGGTTCATTGCAACCTGATACTTGCAATGATTAATTGATTCCCCATTAATCATTCTGTGTCAGTGAAAGCAACATAGCTCGGAGTGTATGATTACCCTGATCATTGGCAATGATTTCCACTTTTCCATGATGGAAGATTCCTACACAGGAGGAGGTGTGCCAAGATCAATGCCAACTGCAGGTCCCTTACACATGGTTGCTTGAGTGTAGGCCTGGCTGAGCTGATGACAAGACCACACAAATGCCCAACAACTGCCTCTAGGTTCAATGAGACTCTAAAAGTCTTTTCTTGCTCAACATCATTTTGGCCATCCTGGGTTTATTATTTTACCATATGAAGTTGAGAATGGCTCATTCAACATCTATAAGAAACTGTTTCTGAATTTGATGGGGATTGCATTGAATCTGTAGATTGATTTTGATAAGATGGTCAATTTTACTATGTTAGTCCTACTTATCCATGAGCATGGGAGAACTTTCACCTTCTGATATCTTCTTCAGCTTATTTCTTCTGGGATTTGAAGTTCTTGTCATACAGATCTTTCACTTGTTTCATTGAAGTCACACTAAGGTAGTTTATATTATTTGTGGCTATTATAAAGGGTGTTGTTTCCCTGATTTATTTCTCAGCCAATTTTTTATTTGTGTAAAGGAGGGCTACTAATTTCTTTACATTATTTTTTTCCAGAACCATCCTACTCAAGAATACCCACCAGAGGCCAGCCACACCATGTCCATCAAGGTTAACCACCCTCCCAATACCTACTACAACAAGGACATCCAGGGATCACAACCTCTGATGGGCACCCTTGGGTTATATGGTTCTGTATCTACAGATCTGTATGTTTCAAGACCTACAGGTTTATCTTGTTCAGGATCCAAGTATCTTATGGAGGTGTGTAGAGAGGTAGGGAGAGAATAGGGGTTTCCTGAACTACTATGCTACTCAGAACAATTGGATCACAGCATGCACCAAAGATGGGTTAGGAAGGGAAAGCTTACCTATATGGGTCAGGCTCATATGTCTGATGAAGGAGGGTGTAGAGGTATCAAGAGATTGAAGGTCATCCTGGGATAGCAGGCTGCTCAGACCCAAGCCTTCCTGTTTTAACAATGCGATTTTATTTTTAGATATTGTCATTTACATAATATCAGTTTCTAATAGGTAAAAATTTGGGTTAAATTTACAAATTTTAATGAATACCCAATAGTAAGACTTTATTTGGAACTTATAAGATCAACAACAGATTCAAGAATGCAAAAGCTGGATCTGGAGAGACAGCTCAGTCTTTAAAGTTACTTTCACTTGTAGAGGACCTAGGCACAAGCACTAGCAAAGTAACTCACAATTGTCTTAAACAATGATTCAGTGGACCTGGGTGCACATTTTTTACTTCGGTTGATACCAGATATACATACATGGAGGTAAATTTTTTATAAATAATACAAAAAAATTTATTTTAAAAATACTATAAATATATCTACAGAATAATATCTGACGTACTATCTGACTTATTTACTTTAACAGGGACATATGTCCCAGTAAATATCAGTTAATAATCAATTAAAATCAAGGTTAATTATAAAAAATAATTAAAACATTTATTAGTTTTGACACCTTTTGCAGTATCTTCTAAGACTATGTTAATCAAAAATAGAAAAATATTTTCTCGTGAAACTCTTTATTTAATAGTCTTTTTCTAATTCACAGTTTCAGTATTGAATTTTCTAACATTCATTTTAACTATGTAATTGTATATATTCTTCATATTACTTAATAATATTTCAACTTACAGATTTCTCTAAATGTTGAGATGTTATCATTTAAATATATATGTTATACACGTCTCTGGAAGGTCTCACATTTGTATTTTAGGGGTTTCAGAGAAAGGGAACATTAAAAAACAAAACAAGTACAAAAGGAAAAACTGAGTAAGAATGGCAAGGTTTGCGATCTGAACAGCTTTATTCTTTCTGAAGGTGATTTAGTGTTGTTTTGTTCTTTGTTCTGAATTTTTACCAGATATTTATTCATGTTCTCCTCTGCAACAACAGTAGCAGGGCATTCAGCAATGATTAATTACCCTCCCTATCATGAGATGAAAGTACTTATAGCCTTTAATTTATTTCCTTACAAAGAAAGTTACCTTCAGAATGTAGAACAATTTCAATTCTATTTAAACAGCTCATCAAATAAAGTAACTTTAAAGAGTCAAGTCTTTTTAAGTAGTCATAAGAATTCTGCTCCATTTTTATTAGGCTATAATTATAATATACATAGCTATAAAATTCATTCTGAGGGTAAAATTCAGTACTTTTCTGGGAGTTTTCTGAAGGTTTGGAAACCTTCATTGAACTATCTACATTTACAATATTTCCATCACCCTTCAGTCACAGGAAATCATGTCACATACTTTTCTCTTACCTTTCCCAGGAAATTATTCATCTACATTCTTACTATACATTAATTCTAGATGTTAAAGAAATTAGTCACGAAATGTATGGCATTTTGTACCTTGGCATTTCCCACTTATTATGATGCTCTAAAGGTTCCACAAATTTACTGTCAAATATCAGCAATTTTCTGGTTTTGAGTGTTAGTTTTTATTTTAAAATTATAACGTATTTTACTCATCTGAATTTAAATTAATGGACAGATGACTTCTTTCCATTTCTTCTCATTTATAATACCTTTACATACATAGTACCACTCCCACTTGTGGAAAGATTTTCACATCTGTTTAGTGAAAATCAGGAATAGAATTGCTATGTTAACATAGGTAAATAACTTTTGTTCTTATAATTTTTTTATTTAGAAATAGCTGAGAGGAGTTAACAGACAACAGTCCAGATTACCTTACATGGATAGTTGGTTTTCAAAATGTCAGAAGTCCACAGAATTGATGTTACAAACATTTCTGTATTAATGTTCATTTCGATTAGAGACCTGTCTGATCCTGACAGCTTCCTGTCTTGGATTCTAAGAAGAAATTGAGCATCTTTGGAGTTACTACAGTTGTGGGGAGACAGCCACTAGGCAAGAATTGCCTCTTTCCATCTACAGACAAATTATTGTCTGTTGTGGCCCAAGCTGCTCTACTTTTAGGGGGCATGGAATAGGGGTTTTCTAGGGAGGAGAAATGGGGAAAGGAGATAGCATCTGAAATGTAAATAAAATATCCAATAAAAAAAAACAGATGTTCTTTTACTTCTATCATCAGTAGTTGACATTGATAATTTATTTGCATCTTCCACAAACAGGTGCAGTGTCCTTTTGGTATTAAAGTCTTCCTCTAATGTCACGTGACTTCTGTCTTTGTAATTTTGTACTAGCATATGCCACTTCTATTCCTTCACCATTTATAAATCTCAAGCTACTCAGTACTGAAAATATATTTATGTGAAGAAAAATTTTAAGTTAGAAACATGGAATATTTTAATTTTGATTTCAAAACAATAGATTTTTATATATGTTTTTAGAATCTCCTACATTCCTACATATTAATATTTTTCAATGCTCTTTTCCATAACTTCTCCTGGAACCATTTCACAAGTTTATGTACTCAAATTTTTTTTTAAACATAAGACATTGGATAAAATTTTTGCTACCCTATGCATGCAGGTGAAGTAAAATCTACTAGATACTAGTATACCTATTAAGTGCCAGAGTCATCAAGAAACTTGGTTTTCTGAACCTTAGCAGACATTAACTGTTAAAATTCAGCTATGTGTAGGGACTTTTGACCTAGCATGGTGGAATGTTGACTTGCTTAGTAATTCTTTGCACATGACCTGCCCATAATTATAGTTCTGTTATAATTTAAGTTTCTTACATTATGATTCTCAGCTTATTGAATTCCCACATGAATCATAGGCTTAGTAGTCTGATTTTGCTTATAAATTCTTATAATCTTTCTTTTATTAGTACTTTGTAATTTAAGTTTGATTTAGCTAAGTTTACTACTAAATATCTTACTTTTGGATATTCCATTAAATAAATTATAGTTTTTATTCTTGATTTTCACTACTGAAATATAAAGAACTATATGGAAATGTTAATAAACCGGATTACTAGATATAAATTAATGTTTCTAGTGCGTTTATGTATGTTCTCTATTTCAAGTTGATAAAATTTGTAAATGTAGACTTTAATTCCTTTATTTGAATGCCTTGTTGCTTAACTACAACACCCAGTAAAATATCGACTATAAGCTTGGAAGGCACACTTATCTAGTTTTCTATCTTAAGAGGGGATTTCATTATGGAAGTCTAATGCTGGCTGTGGGTATTCTCATATACGCTTTAACTGTTTGAAGAGCTTCCTTTTGATGCCCAGTTATTGACTTTTAAGACAGCTTCTAGACTTTGTTTAATGCCTTTTCAATGGAACTGTTAGGCTGATTATGAGTTCTTTTTTGCTTTTGTCCTCATTATCTTAATAAGATCAGATTCTCTTTACTGCACTAATCAAGCATTTCTACTGTAAATCATACCTAGTCCTTCTGTAAATGCTATTTTATATGTTGTGAGATCAGATTTGCTATATTTTATTAAATATATTTACATCTGTATTCATGAAGGAGATTGATCAGTTTTCCATTAATATTTCCACTTCTCTGTTTCTTACATCATTTAGTATTAACATTTTGGAAGGTGGTGAGAAATGTTCTGTCCCATTTTGGTTTTAGATTTTTGTTTTACTGTTTTTTTCATTTGTTCTGTTAGTTGTTTACTTCTAGTATTTTCCGCTTAGTGTGTACTTACTTTAGAAATAACGAATTTTGTTATGACATTCTCATATATCTTTTTGATTAAATTAATCCTATTATTCACTTTATTATTGTTATTGTTTATTATTATATTTAAAGTTTGTTGGTATTTTTGAATTGGACTTTTGTCATGGTTTGAATAAAAATGGCCCCCTATAAGCCATATTTGAATGCTTCATATTTAGGGAATGGCACTATTTGAAAGGATTAGAAAGATTAGGAGGTATGGCCTTGTTGGAGTAGGCAAATTCTTGTTTAAGGAAATGTGTCAGTGAGGATGAGACTTGAGGTGTCAAAAGCCATAATTATGCTAATGTGGTCAAATTTGTCCTACTGAAACTTTGCTGATCTCTTTTAGTGTTTAGTTACTTAGCATAGGATATAATTCCTAGAAGAAATTTGGATAACTCTTTATAACATTTTCATTGAAAACATTAGTGTTGTTGATCGAGTTCATTTCAGCTTCATTTCTGTTTCTTAAAATAAAGATGGGCAGTGTGTTCTGCAGTCCTGTCTTCTGAATCAGTTTTAGAGAGGAATCAAGAGGACTGAGAAAAGCCTGTATTTATTATACAGCCTCTGGTGTTTTTCTGAACAACTATTTTCAAAGAAATTCCCTGTATCTAGAATGATATACATACATATGATATACACATACACGTATATATTGTGATTCCCTTGTCAGAGCAGCTATTTTCCTGCATTACATTTTCTCTACATATTCTCTTTCTGTTTAAGCAAGAAACTGTATACAGTAAACTTTTACAACAGAAACAATTAGCAGTTCCACAAACTTAACAGTCCAAATGTTCTTATGAAGATCTGCTGATGCTCTACCTATGATCCTTATTATCTACGGTCCTGATTATGTGTCCTTCAGCAAATGTCCATTTCAGCATTAATGTTTTCTAGTATGCCAGTCTGATGCCATACTGTCATTTTTTAAACCAGCTTGTTTATCTGGCCCATGCAAGGAGTATGAAGTAACTAGACACATTACATGCATAGCCAGGAGTCATATAAAAGCAAGTATTTGTATTTAGTTCAATTTATTCGTAATAGTCTAGAAATTTATCACAGAAAATGATGGTGTTATGAGTAATAGGTGACTATTCTTATCTTAACATAATCAAGATAAACACACATAGGAATGCCAATGTGCCTTTCTTTTGTGCACCTCTAGATTTGAACACATTGATAGTTGAGATAAGCCATTCCAGATATGGTTTCAATATGTAGCCCAGGTTGCCCTTAAATGTAGTATCCTCCCTCTTGCATGTAGGCATGTTTAGTATTCACCAATATACTCAGCTCTTTGGATGACTTTATAATTTTACTTTTGTTAGTCTTCACTTAGCTTAATTCTTAAGAATGTAATTATATGGCATTGAACATCTAGCTAAAAACTATGCATTATATTTGCTTGAATTTTAAAAAATGGCAGTTTTTAATCCATATATTGGGATCATGGTTTATCAGAGGACAAAACAATAGGTCTTTTTGTACCAAATAATTCATGTGATATTTTCCTCCACTCCTCTTCCTCTCTCTTTGAATGTACATGTACATAAAAAAGGTTTATGTTTTAATAAGTTAACTTCCCTGAATACAAAAATGTTCCTTTCTGACAATAGGGTGAGACTCATTCTGAAAATTATACCATACTTCAATGCTAAAATTCAGTTTTAAATAGAAAATAGTAGAAAATGCCCCCCTTGTCTTTGAAAAGCTGCTCTTTTGTTCTATTCATAAGTACCAGTACTTATAGAAGGTTCATTCACATTGTAGGGGAAATCCAATTTATTCAAAGTCCAATGACTTAAATTATAATTTTTAATCAAAATAATCTTCAGTAAAATGTCCAGAAAAACATTTGATAATATATTTTGGACTTCATCCTAACATCATGAGGCATAAAATTATAATGCAAATTATGTTAATCCATATTCTTTCTTATATTATAGATGGCATTTCTTTCATAGTTACCTATACTTACAATTATTATAGTTAAATATAGTTCAATTATTTAGTGTATATTGATTGTTTTCATAATATATTTGACATTAGGTATTCTTTAGCTAATTTTCAGAATGAATGTGCAAGCATTATTTTGTAAAGCAATATTATATTTAGTATGATGTAGACAAAAGCTGACAAATATGGTCTATGAAATAGGATTACTATTACAGATTATACATCTAGGACATAAATGAAAATACTTTTATACTTTTGATATCAGAAGCAAAACATATACTATGACAAAAATGGAACAGATGTGAAACATACATGAAATTAATGGTAACATTCTCAATATATGGAAATGATGGAAGAAAGTTATTTTTCTCTTGAATCTGTTCAAATTAGGAGCTTGGAGCTGGTGATACCTTGGCTTTAGTAGCACCACTAAGACAGATTTCAGATTTTTTGCCTCTGAACTCTAAGAAACTAGATTATTTCACTCTTTAGAGACTACAAGATAATATTTACTTCCTCTTAACATGGAAGTACATGGTAAACACTTTGGTCTCTTATCTGGAAGTTAAACTTACTAAGGATTTCTGTTTAAAATATGTCCCAAATTGTAAATATCAAATAGAACTGGAAGTATTTTTTGGGATATTCCCCTCTCCCCCAAAAGACTAACAACTTATTATTGAGAACTAATAATGTCATTAATTTGGGAGATATTTGATAAATATCAATTTCAAATTTAATTACATTTCCTAAATTATAAGCTAGAGGCACATGTTAATAGAACTGAGCACTAGCTGTGTTCAATGAGTCAAGCAAAATGTGACTGTGTTTCCAATTGACTTTTGCCCCAATTTCAATTGAAATCTAACACTGATATATCCTTGGATATTTGGAACACTTGATACAGTGAAATTTTTATCAAGACTATAGATTGATACTCAGTTGCTATTCATTTCTCAATGAACTCATGCTATATGAAGCAATATAAAGTATTAGACATTTATAGTTATATTTCAGAAATATTAAAAATATCTAGATATTAAATGAATACAGAAAGACAAAGTATTCAGATGATATCAGGTATCCTGGATTTAGAAAGAGAAGCTAAACAAGAAGAGAGGGAGAAGTAGTTAATGACTACTAGTGGTTGTCTAATTTTTGTGACTATAAGATTTTTAAATCAACTCTGATGATTATTACATCATTACCCTGAGTAATCATTAACAACTACAAGATTACATAACTTAAAAATGGGCATTATCAGAATAGTCGACTAATTATATCTGCCTAGACAGAGTAATCAGCCCTTAATAATTCTGCAGCACTAATGTCTGTCAGATGATCCTGGGCCAGAAGGCGGAAGATTTGATGCTCCAACGTTTTGTAGTAGAGGGAGTGTCCAGGTGTTCAGAGGTCTCTATAAATTGGCTAAGTTTTAGAAGCTATGCTTTGTGCTTCCCACGATTATAGTCAACTCAGTCATTCTGGATTTCTTACGGGGTAGAAAACTTATAGCTGCATAGCCAATCCTGGCTATTTACCTTGAGAGAAAAGATTTGAGTGGATGGTCATCAGCTGACATTCATCCTAAAGCCAGGTTCAGAACTAAATGGTTTAGTTAGGATAGACGACAGAGGTGCTGGTTAGTCAACAAAATGATGGACTGGGTATTAGGACTATCTTGTACCTCACTGGTACAAATCGGCATAATTATGCTCTAATTGTATTTTGAGAGAAAAGTTTCATTTTAACAGGAAGGGTGATATGTAGGAGGAGGCAAGGTGGGAGGAGTACTGAGAGGAAGAAAAGGAGTAAGAAGAGGAGAAGAAAGAGAGAAGAAGCTAGGTGATGAAAGAGAGAAAGAGGGGGGAGACAGGGAGATAGATGTTCATGTATCTCCACCAGTCAAAGATAGTTGATATATCTAGATTGGGTAGTGGGTTACACCTTGATTGAGCAATACCAAACTTATAAAGCCTATGATGGACTATGATTTATACATTTTAAAAAATGTATAAATGCAAAAAGGAAAAGGGGTCATGGGATAGGGGTTTTCTAAGGGGGGGAAATGGGGAAAGGGGATGGCATCTAAAGTGTAAATAAAATATCTAATAAAAAATGGGCATTATCTAATTATTGGAGTTATCTCAGTGAAACCTGTTATAGAAAAAATAAAGTCCTTTTGCAAACATATTAATCCAAAGAATTTTTCCCAAGTATATATTAATAAGCTCAAGGTCTATACTGCTACTCAAGTGTTGGTTCCTCCTAAAAGTTTTATCATATTAAAAAGTTTTAATCATATATAATCAGGTATCTCCATTCCATTTATGGGAGACTCTGAGGAATAGTAGTAATTTAGTAAATGTTGCCATTTCTATAACAATGCAGAAAGATGGAAGGAATTTAACAAATTGTCTATGAACACTATTTTCAGGGTAAATAAAATAGAAGACAATATTTCTTTCAGTTCTACTCCAGGGATGACCTTAGGGGCAATTTTGATTAGAATTTTTCTAACTAGGACAGGTATTTCCATTACTTGTGTGTGTTTTTCCCCAAATTTGTGGTTAAAAATCAAGATATATTCCTTGTGGCTGTTCTGGGTTATTATGAGACTTATTCTTCCTTCTAATGTTCTCAGAAATCTTTGCAAAACAGTAATACATCATTTGCAGACTGTTTCTGCTCATTATGATCACAGGGAATAATGTATCATCACTTTAATTGAATAAATACATATTACACTATGGCTCTAAATTGATGAAAATTTCCTTTGCACTATTCTGAGTGCCTTTAGTATCAATATGAAGACAATCTCAGGTTAAAAACAACTCAACTTGGTCCATTTTAATAATGGTTCATGGTTATAAATAGGTCAGATTGCATAGAAACATTTGACAATTCTTAGCGAATTTGTGTTTACCTGACCACCTTAACTTAAAAATGAGTAGTAGAATCAACCTATTAACTTTGTAAATACAAAAGTATTTGATAACAAATCTACTAAATAGATGTTTCTTTTTTTAACCTAGTAGCCTCTTCAGAATTGTTATTAGATTCCCTGACATTATAGTCTTTGCCTGAGAAATACAATTACCTATTAATTACCACTGGAGAATAACTCTGTACCAAAAAATACTACCCTAATATCTTCAATTCATCTGTATTCATTTCTTTACCTATACCTTAATAAAAGATCAGTCAGTAATAAAATAAAATACCACTCATGTCTACAGAGTTTATTAAAAGTATATAACTTTGTATGTAAGTAGTTATATAAGTAATACACAGAAGGAATTTAGCCTTACTATAGCTGTGATGTCTATTTAGTTTCAGATTATATCAAATTACAGAATAGCAGACAACACTCTTGACATGTTTGGTTGGTTGATTATTGATGCATTCCTGCTCAGATCATTCTCCAAGCTCCATTGAAGAATTTCATTCCTCATATGATAATGTTATTGTAGAAGCTAATTTCACTGGAAGTAGATGAAGAAAGATATCCATAATTCTTGACTATGTACTAATCTGATGTTTAGAACTGCTAAAGTTCTCTTCCTTTTGTAATTTTATGTTTATCATTTCAGGTGTTGGAACTAACATTAGTTCATATATTTATACAGTCTATAGTTCTCTATTCAAATGTAATAAAGTTCCATGGTGATTATTAGTTAGATTTCATAGAAATAGTTAGAAAGTCTTAACCAATTTGTGTTTACCTGACTGGGGTATGTATTAAATATAAACTAGTAATAAAGTCAGAATTCTGTCTTTGCTTTACTATAAGTTGAATATAGTTTATAGCATTTATACTTTAAGACTAGAAAAATAATTTAGTAATTAGAAGAACTTGTTCTTTCAGAATACCTGTGCACAATATTCAGGACAATAATTATGGCTCACAACCAGCTAGCTTTAAGTCTAGTTACAGGACATTTCTTCTGATCCATAGAGAAACCAGGCACACATCTGGTGAACATACACACAGTCAGTCAATATATTCATATGCATAAAATAATATAAATAAATATATATTTTATAATGTGTATATTTTTATAGTTGTACTGAATAAACAAAAATACATATGTATCAGTCCATGTGTCTTGAGGTGCATGAAAACTGTTTTTATTTGTAGAGTTAAAAAATAAGGTTTTCAGAAATTATGATTTATTCTTAGAACTATTATTAATCTTAGAACTACAAAAACTAAAATTCCATTTTATGCCTTAAAGTAGTACTAGACTCAGTCTAATGTCTGGCTGTGGGTCTGTGCATCTGTTTTAATCCACTACAGTGTGGAGCCTCTCTGATGACAGTTATGCTCAATCTTCTCTGCATGTATAATAGAGTATCATTAATAGTACCTGTATTGGTTCTTGCCTATGGGATGGGATCTCAAGTTGGAACAGTTATTGCTAGGCTATTTTATTCAGTCTCTATTCAGTCTGTCCTTGCACATTTTGTAAGAAGGACACATTTTGTGTCAAGGATTTTGTGGATGTGCAGGTGTACTGATCTTTACTCTAGAAGTCATGCTTGGCTATAGGAGATGTCCACTTCAGGCTCCATATTCCTAACAGGTAGGATTCTCAGCTAGAGTCAGCCCCATAGATTCCATGGAATCTCCCATGTAGCATGTCTCTGGAATGTCCTAAAGATGGCCTCTTGGTTGCCATTGATTTCCTCCCTGTTTTCCCCATTCACCCTAAACCTGATTCTCACCTGTCTCATTCTCATCCTTATCTTCTCTTGACTCAGTTTTCTTCCTCCTTCTCACCTGAGTGAGATTCAAGTATCTGTGTTTGGGAGCACATTTTTATTTGCCTATTGGCCTGTGGATTGTTACATAGTCATCCTCAAATTTATGGCTCATATCCACTTATGAGTGAGTATATACCATGCATGTCATTTGAGTCTGGATTACCTCACTCAGTATGATACTTAGTTGTTCCATCAATTTGCCTGCAAATTTCATAATGTCCTTATTTACAATAGTTAAGATTCATTCTATGAAGCCACACTTACACTGATACAAAAACTACATAAAGACGCCCCCCAAAAGAACTTCAGACCAATTTTTCTTATAAATATCAGTGCAAAAATACTCAATAAAATTCTTGCAAACTGAATCTAAGAACATATCAAAATCATCATTTTCCACAATTGAGTCAGCTTCATCTCAGAGATGCAGGGATGATTCAATATAGGGAAGTCCATTAACATAATCCACTACATAAATAAACTCAAAGAAAAAAAAACCCACATGATTGTCTCATTAGATGCTGAAAAAGTATTTGACAGAATTTAACATCCCATCATAATACCAGGAAAAATAAGAAATTTAAAGCCCATATGTAAACATAGTAAAACTGATATACAGCAAACAAGTAGCCAACATCAAACTAAATGGAGAAAAAACTTGGAACAATCCCACTAAAATTAGGGACTAGACAAGGCTGACCACTCTCTCCCTACCTATTCAGTATAGTACCTGAAGTCTTAGCTAGAGCAATTAGACAACAAAAGGAGGTCAAAGAAATACAAATTAGAAAGGAATAAGTCAAAATATCATTATTTGCAGGTGCTATGATAGTATACTTAAGGGACCTCAAAAATTCCACCAGAGAACTCCTACATCTAAGAAACAACTTTAGCAAAGTGACTTGATATAAAATTAAACAAATCAGTAGCTTCCTATATTGAAAGGATAAATGGGCTGAGAAAGATATTAGGTTAAAGACATCCTTCACAATAATTACAAACAATATACAATATATAATTGTAACTCTAACCAAACAAGTGAAAAATCTGTACAACAAGAACTTCAAGTCCCTAAAGAAAGGAATTGAAGAAGTTCTCAGAAGATGGAAAGATCTAAAATGCTCATCGATTGGCAGAATTAATATAGTAAAAATGGCCACCTTGCCAAAAGCAATCTACAGATTCAATGCTATCCCCATCACAATTCCAGCTCAATTCTTCATAGAGTTAGAAATAGAAACTCTAAATTCATTTGGAATACCAAAATACCAAGATTAGCAAAAACTGTTCTCAACAATAAAAGAACTTCTGGGAAAATCACCATTCCTGACCTCAAGCTGTATTACAGAGCAATAGTGATAACAACTGCATGGTATTGGTACAGTGAAAGGAAGATAGATCAATGGAACAGAACTGAAGATCCATAAATGAACCCACACACCTATAGTCACTTAATCTTTGACAAAGGAGCTAAAACCACACAGTGTAAAAAAGACAGAATTATCAACAAATTCTGCTGGTTTAACCAGCAGTCAAGATATAGAAGAATGCAAATTGATCCATTTTTATCTTCCTGTACAAAGCTCAAGTCAAGTGGATCAAGAAACTCCACATAAAATCAGATACACTGTACCTAATAGAAGAGTAAATGGGAAAACTCTTTCTTTTCATATGTTTCATTTTTTCTTTTTTATTATATATTTTATTTATTTATAATTCAGATGCCATTTCACTTCCCCATTTTTCCTCCCTAGAAAAACCCTATCCCATTCCCTCTTCTACTTTTTGCTTTTTTACCATTTTAAGTACATGCAAATTTTAAGGTCAGTTCTAGGTTGAGGAACTAGCAATACAATAGATGCAACTAGTCAAAGAATAAACAAGACAATAAATATAAATAGTCAAAAAACAAGGCAATAAACAAAGTTCCCTTTGAACACTCCTGTGATCACTGTTTCTAAGTGCTTATCAAGATGATCAGAATATCTGTGCCTACCTCTTTGTCCATCCCAAAGTCCTTTTCATGTCTGAAACTTACTTCCTTGTTCTGCCCTAAAATTTAGATTTCTGCATGAAATTACTTCTTTGCTCTAGCCTAATGTCAGATCCTGCCAAGAAGCCCATTTCCTTATCCTTGGCCCATGTCAGATTTTTGCCAAGCAGCCCCAAAAGCTCTCTGCCTTCCCCCTTTTTCATTTCATAAACCAGTCAGAGCCTGTCTTAGGTCATTCTGACAAGAATGCCTTCCTTACCCATTGTGGAATATGTATTATCCAAAGCAATGCACTTCTTCTTAGGTTGGTAAGGCTCTGTACAGAATCTTACCAGTCCTTGGCTTGCCAGCATGCTAATTTAATAACTCTGTCTGGGAGTTCATTTTCAGTTTTAAGCCATGTAATTTCGCTGCCAATGTGTTGATGTTGTTAAAGACAAGCTTTAACATGATGAGCAGGAATAAAAGTATTCCCAGGACAAAAAGGACTAGCATGATTAAGCTATAAATGCAATTCTTGAAGCTTGACCAAAGTAGAAATACTGACCTAAGGTCATGGGTAATTGTATTAACAGTATCTGCTGCATCAATGCTCATCAGAAGAGCATTCAGCAAGATGGACATAACAACCTACACATGAAACCAGATACACTGAATCTAATAGAATGGGAAACACACGGGCACCTAGAACACACGGGCACCTGGAAAATTTCATGAACAGAACACCAGTGGCTTATGCTCTAAGATCAAGAATCACCAGATGGAACCTCATAAAATTGCAAAGCTTCTGTAAGGCAAAGGACACTGTCAACAGGACAAAACAGTAACCAACAGATTGGGAAAAAATTTTTACCAATCCTACATCCAATAGGGGAGTAATATCCAATATATACAAAGAACTCAAGAAGTTAGACTCCAGAGAACCGAATAACCCTATTAAAATGGGAAATAGAGCTAAACAGAGAATTCAACTGAAGAAACTCAAATATTTAAGTAGAGACTGTAGAAATGTTCAGCATTCTTAGTCATCAGGAAAATAAAAATCAAAATGACCCTGAGATTTCACCTCACACTATTCAGAATGGCTAAGTTCAAAAATTCAAGTGACAGCAGATGCTGTCAAGGATGTGGAGAAAGCAGAACACTCCTCCATTGCTAGTGGTAGTGCAAGCTGGTACAACCACTCTGGAAATCAGTCTGGTGGTACCTCATACAATTGGAGATAGTATTACTTGTGGACCCAGGTATACCACTCTTGGACATATATCCAGAAGATGCTCCAACATTTAATAAGGACACATACTCCTCTGTGTTTATAGCAGCCATATTTTTGATAGCCATAAGCTGGAAACAGCCCAGATCTCCTTCAACAGAAGAATGGGTACAAGAAATGTGATATATTTTACAATGGAATACTACTCAGCTAGTAAAATAGAATGACTTCATGAAATTCATAAGCAAATGGATGGAACTTGAAAGTATCATCCAGAATGAGGTAACCCAGTCACAAAAGAATACACATGGTATGCACTCACTGATAAGTGGATGTTATTCAAAATGCTAGGAAAACCCTACATACAATTCACAGGCCATATGAAGCTCAAAAAGAAGAAAAACCAAAGGTTGGATGCTTCAGTGCTTTTTGGAAGGGAACACAAAATACTCACAGGAGCAAATATGGAGACAAAGTGTTTATCAGTGACTCAAGGAAAATACATCAAAAAGATTCCTAAAGTATGAATCAGAAATAGAAAGGATGGAGATTGGACTCAAAAGAATTCAGTGGTCAGTTCCTTGGACTTTCTTTTTACCTCATTTGAAAATACTCAGAGCTGAAAATTCCAATACATCCAAAATGCTCCAGCCGAAACCTTCTCACTCTGAGGAAAATATACCAGAACAGGATTAAACTAACAAGATAAGTATCATTTAAGTACGGATGCATTCAAGATAAACTTCTCCATAAATCCCACTCACAAGCTCCTCTGTACAAAGGAAATATTGATGCCTTGTTTTCAACATGCCATACTTTGAAACCTTACAAAAAGGGAAGTTCAATGCTAGGTGTGGGTATGTACAAAAAGGCCAGCAGGCCACAAAATTCTCCATAAACACCTGAAAGGCAAATACAAGTTCATTCCATTATGGTAATCTAAAGTCAGTAAGAAGACTGTATCTCTATCCTTTGAAGCTATGTAGTAAGGTATCTGACTTAGTTAATGTGTAGATGGAGTACAGTGCACAGTGCAGGGTTTTTTTTTCTTACATACAAATTGTTTTGGTGAACATTATTATTAATTACTCAGTCAAATTTAGGCTGGATATAATTTTAAAAAGACTACAAAACAACTGAAGACACACAGGTTGAACAAATAAGTACATTTGAATATAAATATATAATTACATGATTAGAAACACATACTCATGTGCATACATACATGGAGAGATATAATAATATCTATTAAGATAAAAGAATGTTTAAAGAAAAAATACCATGATGATAATAATAATCAAATATTCCTAATTCATAAATAAGTGAAACTGAAAAATGTAGTCCAATACATAATTACTTTTCCAAACTCAAAAAATGCAAATGAATATAAATTATTACAGATAAAGTTTATTTGACATTCTTAGTGATAGTAATCTTTCAGCTTTTTCTTTCAGAACAAGATTTGTTAGAACAAAATGGGGCATTTAATATTACCATATATTACATTAATCAAAAGTTAACAAACATAAGTGTTTATATTAATAAAAATATATTATATGCATTTTAATTTGTCTATTAATAAGTAAAACATAAAAGTAGTAGGTTATTCAATGGGCAATGATTGTATGTACTAGCAGCATACATGCATTTGAATATTACTTAGCATTAAAAACCTGCCTAAATGTAATGTTTAATTTTCTGATGTTTGTGATGAAAAAAATAAGAAATCAATTCCAGAATATTTTCATGGCATATAGCCTATAGCACCTTATTGTAGCATATTCCAGAAAAAAAAGTGTGGACTTCAGAATACTGTATGACTCAGATAATATATAAACATCATTGAGAACTTCAATGGGGAGCCCAGGTGAGACCAAACTGGATGTTTTTTAATTAAAAAGATCAGAATGTATTAGTGTTTAAAAGCAGACCTTTAGGCTTAAGAAGCAAATGCATTTAATCGTGGAGATGTGTCTTTGCCTAAGATGTATTCTTACTAATAAAGAAGGTAAAGTTTATAAAGAGTAAGTTTTAAATATATTTAACTATAAACATTGAGAGTGTGTGAGAAAAATAAAAAGAAATATAAGAATATTACAGTAGTAAAAATTTTAGAGTAGATTTAAACTTCTAAAGAGAGCAAGTGGCCAAAATATGCTATATGCTGAAATATATGCATGTTTGCATACTTTTATCATGATGTTGTACTACAGGTTTGCAAATTGTAACAGTGTTTTAATTTATACAAACTGTAATTGTACTTGTTTAATTATTTTTTATAACAATTGTAAATTTGTACTTATTCAAAATAAAAAGTGAAAAGACATCAACTATGGTATTTAAAAGTTATGCATATTAAATGCAATTTTATAATCACATATTCCTGCAATTTGTTAAATGAATGGCTCAACTCATAAGCTCAGAAGGATGTGACACCTGAAATTTATACTAACATACAAAATAAAAAAATTAAAAGCTTAAAAAGCTAGAATGGTACTTATGAGTTATTCTTGTTATTTCCATTGTAGTCAAGAATGAATATATTTACAAGAAAAATTAAAATATAAGAATTTGTTATTATAAAACTTGAGTATGAGGCCCATATCTATAATCTACTTAGAAAAGAAGAAAAAATTATTTTTACTGGACTTAATATAACATGAATAAAGCTACAGATAATGCTGAAAAGTGACTTGCTTTTTAGGAAAGCAGAGAAAGAAAATATAAGAATAAATATGAGAATCTTAAGATATTTTTGCATTTAACTGTGAAGGCAAAGTTCATAATACCGTTCAATCTCATCAGTAGTTTCAGACCCAGAGTGAGTTCTGGAGCAATGTCTATTCCAATAAGAGATACTTGTAAGTACCGAGACACTGAGGAGCATACTGCTGTAATGAGTTCAAACCAGATTCATGTGAGTCATAAAAGTCTAATGATAATAATACCATGGCAATGATGATAAAGGACTTGCACTACGTTACTGTGGTGAGCCTGTAGAAATTGTAGTTGGAAAATATCTGTGTTCAGCCATCCACTAAATCATACCTCCTCTCCAATTTAAGCCCAAGATAACCACACATAGTCTCTGAGCATGTAACAGAAAAAATTAAAAGTCAAGACTTCCCAACTACCTAAAATGAACAAATGACTTCTACTTCTGGCCACTGTCATTCTTCTACTATAATAATACATAAGGTATTAATCCTCTTCCAATTTCTGGTTACTTTCTTTACCTATATATTTTGCTGTACTTAGGAGCTAGATATATATGTAAAAGCCACAACAAAGGAGAAGACCATTGTGTAAGCTTTCTAGTATTGCAATAGCAATGTACTTTGAACTTGGTTGCTTAAAAAGTGAAATAGTTATCCCCACACTCTGGTGGATACATAGCTGCATTCCACTGGACAACAGTGTAGTGGAGTTCGCTATTCTTTTTTGACTCTCTTCTTGGCTTATAATAGAATTTTCTCCTATATTTTAAATTTGAGTCGCCCTTATCTGTTACTAAAACATCTCCTTTATAGTATTGGATCAGACTTCACTCTTATAATATGATTTTAATTTTGCTACAACTTAATCCACAACAAGCACAATGGTTCAAATTCCATTTTACTGAAGATTTTTACTGAAATTCCATTTTACTGAAGTAGTAAGACAAAAACATTTGAATGTGGCAATTGACACATGCACTGTAGGTAAATAAAAATGACTAGCATTGTTAAGTCAAGAATTATAGTTAAATGTCTACTGTAATATTATTGAAAAATTTTAAAGACTATCCAAAATATGAGTATTTTATTTAAATCAACTTTAGAACATGTGACTTTCAAAAATGGCTACTGTTAGTGACATTTGGAGAACTAATTATTTTTTACTTCTGTTTGTTTCTTTGGTTGGTTTGTTCATTTGGTTTGTTTATTGTTTGTTTGCTTGTTTGTTTGTTTTGTAGCCCTACATGTTCTAAAACTTGCTTTATAGTTTAAATTGGCCTCAGAAATCCACCGGCATGCCTCAGCCTCCCATGCTTCTGGAATAAAGGATTTTTCCACTATACCTTGATATTCTGAGGGTATTTGTGCATTTGAAGGTTCCTTGTTTCATAATATTATGCCAGGAAAGCTCCTTCATATAAAAAATTCTTATTTTTTATTTTATATGATTTATTCTTTTTATTCTCATGTTTTATTCTTCAGGCCCTTTGTATATCAATGTTCTGAAACTGCTTTGTACCCCAGATTGGCCTCAGAGATCCACTGGGATCTACCTGCAAGGATTTTGGAATTAAAGGCCATTGGCAGTATACCTTGGCATTCTGCACCAAAAGTGGAGCAATAAACTGAAGAGGTGTCCTACAGATAAAAGTAAATCTCCATTAACTATTGCCACAGCAGAAGTCCAATAATGAGAACTGATAACCATTTGAATATATAAATTTGGTTTTCTCCAGGGGAGTCTCATTAGAGACACAAACTACTTTTAAATTTAGTTTACATGCCTAAGAGTAGGTGATCAACAGAAAACCTACTTAACTGTGCCTTTAGAGATTTCTTATTTCATAACAGCATGTCAGGAATTCTCTTTCATATAAAAAAATCTTATTTTTCCTTTTATATTATTTATTATTTTTATTTGTATTTACTCTTCATGTCCTTTGCATATATATTATGACTTTCACTTTAGTGGTTTTTTTGATGTAAAATATACCTGAGTGTAAAATACACTGTTCTCTCTTTTCTGTGATTTCTCTTAAGCTCTTTTACATTTGTTTATTTATTTTCTCCAATTCTGATGTGAGAGTTTTTGTTTCATCCTTATATATTATTATTATCTCACACAAGGCTGTTTTCTGTTTGTTTATAATAAGCTACAGAGAAGGAATGGACCTGAATGGGGGTAGAAATATGAAATGAATAGGAGGAGAAGAGAGAGCAAAAATCATAATCTATATATATTATATAAGAAAATTATATTTTCAGTAAGAGGGAAAGAAAAATAAATATACAAAGTACATAGCAATCTTTAAAACTCTAAAAAATAAATCCAAAAAGAGAAAAACTATCTAAAAATAGCAAATGAACTGAAAAACACCTTTCAAAGTAAAAATGGTCAATAAATATATAACAATTTAATGTTAGTTAAAAAGTAAATGTAAACCAAAATTATATTGAGATTCTATATTATTTAATTGAAAGGTTGTCATCTCATCAAGAAAATAAAGTACAATAGAAGTTGGAAACCATGTTGCAAAATGTAAACCACTGGAGGAAATGAAAACTCATACCACCACAGTAGAAATCTATAAGGAAGTATATTAAGCTAAAAGTTGAGGATCTAGATTTACCACAATTAGATGTATACCTTAATGAATCAAATTATGCTTACAGTAATGTGTAGTCATGTGCATATATACTATTTATGATATTTGATCTTGTGAATAACTTTTTATCTAGTGAATAGCTAGTATAGAAGAATATGATATATAATACATGTATATTAATATATATATAATATATATAATGTATAATTTATAATGTATCACATTTATATGCATTTATATGCATTGCATAATTAATATATATTTATTAAATTATTTATTTACATTTCAAATGTTACCCCTTTCCTGGTCTTCCCTCTCAGAGTTCTTCAACCCATTTCCTGACCTGTTTCCTTCTAAGATGGTTCTCCCCCAACAACACCCTACTCTGCCAACCCCCAACTCTCATCTCCTCCCTTAACTCCACCTCATGGCCCTGAAATCCCCTTTCTTTTGGGACTTCAAGTTTCTACAGGATTAGACACATTTTTCCCACTGAGAAGAGACAAGGCAGTCCTCTGCTACATATATGCCAGAGGTACAGACCAGCCCATAGGAGTTCTGAGGGGTCCAGTTAGTTGACACAATTGTTCTTTTAATGGGATTGCAATCCCCTTCAGCTCCTTCAGTCATTCTGCTAACTCTTCCATAGGGATTCCCGACTTCAGTCCAATTGTTGGCTGTAGGTATCTACATTTGTTTTAGTCGGGTGCTCATAGAGCCTCGCAGAGGACAGCCATGCCAGGCTCCTGTTTGTAGGCAAATCTTTGCATTACTGTTAATGTCAGATTTTCGTATCTGCACATGTGATGGATCCCAAGGTAGGGAGGTCTCTGGTCCATTGTTTTCTCCGTGCATTTTCTTTAGACAGAAACTATTCCGAGTTAAAAAATTGAGATGTGTGAGTGGCCTCATCACTCCACTAGGGACCATGCCTAACTACTGGAAGTGGTTTCTTCAGGTTCTATCTCCCTGCTGTTGGGTGCTCTGGTTAATGTCGCCCCCCATTGGGTCATGCTAGCCTCTGATGTCCCTGGTGTCTGGGATTTTTATTGGGTATTTTTATTGGGTATTTTCTTTATTTACATTTCAAATGTTATCCCCTGTCCCGATTTCCTTTCTGGAAACCTGCTATCCCATCAGCTCCTCCACTGATTCTATAAGGCTATTCCCCTATCCACCCAATCACTCCTTCCTCCCTGCCCGGGCATTCCCCTACACTGGGGCATCAAGCCTTCACAGGACCAAAGGCCTCTCTTCCCATTGGTACCTGACAAACCCATCCTCTGCTACATATGTGGGTGGAGCCATGGGTCCTTCCATTTGTATTCTTTGGGTAGAGGTTTAGTCCCAGGGAGATCTGGGGAGAGGGAGAGGCTCTGGTTGGTTGATATCAGTGTCCTTGCTATGGGATTACAAACCCCTTCAGCTCCTTCAGTCTTTTCTCTAACTCCTCCATTGGAAACCCTGTGCTCAGTCCAATGGTTGGCTGTGAGCATCCAACTTCTCTATTTGTTAGGCTCTGGCAGAACCTATCAGGAGACAGCTATATCAGGCTTGTGTCAGTAAGCACTTCTTAGCATAATAGTGTCTGGGTTGGGTGATACTTTGTCTCCGTTTACACAATGAAGTATTACTCAGCTACTAAAAGCAAATACTTCATGAAATTCTTAGGCAAATGGATGGAACTAGAAAATATCATCCTGAATGAGGTAAGGCAATCACAAAAGAACACACATGGTATGCACTCATTGATAAGTGGATATTATCCCGAAAGCTTGGAATACGCAAGATACAATTCACAGACCACATGAAGCTCAAGAAGAAGAAAGACCAAAGTGTGGGTGTGTCTGTCCTTCTTAGAGGGGAAACAAAATACTGCTGCATTATTTCTATTCACTCTGATGCTCCTCTGGACTTCTCTCCTGTCTCCCCCTCATACCTGATCCTGCCCCTCCTTTTTCCCTCCCCTTCCCCTCTCCCACAAATATCCCTGCCCCCTCTGCCTTCTGTGATTATTTTGTTCCCCCCTCTAGGTGGGTTTGAAGCATCCACACTTGGGCCTTTCTTGTTGTTAGGCTTTATATAGTCCATTCGTTGGGGTACTCTGAGATGGATATTCTTAACTGTTTGCCTAATATCTATGTATCAATGAGTACATACTATGTCTGCCCTTCCATTTTAAATCTATTTTATATAGTCTCTTTTTGGTTTTCTGTCTATTTACATATAGAGTATGCTAATTTTATCAGGACTAAATCTAGTAGACAATATCTTTTATCATTCTAGCGGGAAGATAGAACCTGAAGAGACCACTTCCAGTACATAGATATGGCCCCCAGTTGAGGGATGGGGCTACTCACCCTTCTGAAAATTGAAATTCAATATTAGTATTAAACTTATGGTGTTTTAGGGCATGTAAAATCTTACATGCAAACATCTCCAAAACCTTAACAAAATTAATGTGATTTTCTATGTGTTATGCTGGTGTGATTTTGCAGTATAATATTAAATATAGTATACTGTATTTCTGTATTTTTATTAGCCTTATTAATTCTCTATAAATCCATTATAAAGTTTATCACACTCCAGATCAAAGGCTCATATAAAATGGTAATACAAGGAATAGAGAATGAAGATAATCACAATTTTCAGAAACATTTATTGCATTATTAAAGTCTCTTTATATTTTGATTCTTCCAGTATTTTAAACCCTGTTAATCTCATTTTTTCTTGTTGTTTTTAAACCTTCTATTCAAATTAATTAATCTTTCTACTTCATTGATCTTTCTACTTGAGTAGAAAGCCACATCCTCATTAAAAAGACTCCTCATTCAGTAGTACATCATTGTGTGACAGTTGGGATATTTTTTGGTTATTTATTGTTTTAGGTGCTGTTGCCAAGAATTCACTCCCCTTTTGTATTGAGCCTTAACATATATAATCTTTAAAATATCCAAGTTACCTTTAAGTATCAAAGGTCCCAAATTTGGCTACTAATTCTTCTCTAACAGGATACTTCCAACTGATATTTTCTCACCTCCATTTGCTTTGTTTTAAAACTGAGTCTGAATGATGATGGCCCATTGACATCACAATGAAATAGAGGAAGGAAGTCTCTCATAAAATTCCCACAATCCACAGTGGAAAGTGAAACTCAATGAGGCTGATGTGTTCAGCCCAAAAAGTAGAACACTAACTTCTCCATAAAGATTTCATGTCATTTTATAGCTGGGATACTTCTTTCTTCAAAAAAAAAAAAAATAGCTTGGTTTGAGTTGTGAGGTCTATGCCCTTATCTCAAAGGTAGAAAAAAAGGAACTGGGCTGTTGGCTTGTTCTAGCATTTTCTGGTAAATGTGTTAATAACCAGCTATAAAATGGGTAGAATTATATGTTAATTACTTTTCTCTTTACTGCAATCAAATATATGATCAGATGCAACTTAAGGACAGAAGGGATGTATTTTGACTCCCGATGGGATGGCATGATTGGAGGATTGGCTTCTCCCTTTCATGATAGAAGTCTGAAGACAACCTCACATCTTGGTACAAAAGAAATAAGGGAGCTTTATCCAAACCACCCTATATCTGTTAGCTAATTTCCATGTTTAAAACGTTCCAGAAACTTCCAAATAAACATAGCCAGCTGGGAACAAAGTAAACAAATTCACTAACCCATGATAGGCAACTAGTATCCCATGAATGCAGATATTTAAAAAGGGTACAGTGCCAGAAAAGAAGTTTCAACACTGTCTATAACTCAAATTAGATTGGACTACAAACAGAATCCACCCTGATGCTTATGATAATGAATACTGTGCCTCAACAAAAAGAGTAAATGTGGTTTACAATTATAATTCTTGTTTTTCATTTTTTCTTTTATTTAAATTATATATTTTTATTTATTCTTCTTCCATTTATTATATCCTAAACCACAGTTTTGCCTCCTTCCACTCCTCCCAGACTCTTCCAGCTCCATATGCCCCAGACCTACTTCTTTATTTCCCTGCAGAATAGTGCAGACCTCCCAGAGGTCTTACTCATTTATTTCCTAATTATGTTTGCTAAGTGCCTGAGCGATCCAGAAGAAGAGCCTGGGAAGATGTGCTGTAGACTCTAAAATTCCACATAAGACAAGACAGACTACTAGATTCAGAATTTTTTTTGAATTATCAAATAAGATATTCTATAATAGAGTGAAATTTAAACAATACCTATCTACAAACTGTAAGGTGCTAGAAGAAACATAGCACAAGTATGTTTTCAACACCCATAAATACATAAAAAATAAGTACTGAAAAACCAGTAAAATCAAAAGACATCTCTCTCTTTCTCTCTCTTTCTCTCTCTCTCTCTCTCTCTCTCTCTCTCTCTCTCTCTCTCCCTCACTCTTTCTCCTGAAGACCACCACCACCACCACCACCAGTAATAGATATTTTCCAATTTCATTTGCCTCACTTTCTTAAAGAAAAGACTCAAGTTAATAGAATGGATGAATAAACAGAATCCAAATTTCTTCTTAATCCAAAAAACACACTTCAACATCAAAGATATATTTGGAGTAAAGGGTTCATACAGTTTAATATAAGTCAACAGAGATAGGAGAAACCAGAGAAGTTATGAAGACTAGACCAAATGTACAGAGCTAGTTTTTGGCAATCAGAACAATTCACTGAGAAGCCCGAATGAATCAGGTGCCTAGGAGAGAAGTTTGAGCCAAAACAGCCCAGTAGAACCAGCAAAGCAGAGTTCAGAAAGAAATAAAAATGGTGAGCTTATTCAGCAGTAAGTCTCAGAGGCCAAAACATTCTAGGTCTAGGTTAGCAGATTGAGACTACAAACTGAAGCCTTCACATTCTTGCAGAAGATTAGATTGTTCAAAGTCTAAAAGCTTCCAGACCTAGGTCTAGTGACAGACCTGAGAAGGAGATGCTCTGAGCTCATCCAAAGCTATATATTTGCATAGCTAGGATATGGCTCTCATCCTATCCCTTAATCAGAGGAAATAACGAAGACATTTACAGAAACTATCATGGAATGATGGCCTCTAGGTTTCTGATAAACGATCTACCTTGGAGGGCTGGTGATATACCCTGGGATGATAGAGAAAACAAGAATTCTTCAGCAGTATGATTATAGTAGTGTTATATTGGTCCTAAGAAAATCAGTGTGCAGCTGTGAGTCAGGCCCTGAGTACTGAGAAGAGAACAATTCTGATCTAATCAGTAAGAATGCAATGAGTCCCAGCTGAGTCTTAGCAGATTGAGCAATCTCCAAAAGACAACAATCTGTTCCTTCAGCCAAGGCTGTGCCTTTATAGGACATAGAGTACCCTATCACGTTGGTCCCATGAGGCATAATCAGTGAACTGACCCAATTATGCCTTCTCCTCAAGCAGTGAATCATCTGGTGGAAATTATGATCATCTGTATGAAAAAGTTCTGTAAATAGACACAATGGTGAACTATCAGACATACATTCTAGATAATCAACACACAAAATTACTGTATTATTTTTAGCCGATTCTGTTTTATTTCAACTCCAGTTTTACTTGAATGAGTTTCATGGGGAAGGGGTAGTAAGTACTTAATTTCAGGCCTGTTTCATTTAATGGAATTGAGATTTGCATTTTATTAAATTTTAAGTGGATTTTCATATATATTGTGGTTTGAGAAGCATAAATCTTGAATGTCATGGACAAATACCTAGCCTTCTACATAAGAGTCAAGTTCATGAGAATAAGAAGTAGGAGATCAGAAGTATCTAGGAGTTGATATATGGTGGTGGTAGAGATATGCCACAAGTACAAACTAAATAAAATATAATCCAAAAATGAGTCCTGGATTTACATGATTTATAATATATTCATATTCCACTTTCTCTTCTTTGAAGAAATATAAATTCCATCTCCTCAAGTAATCCCATCACAAATCCAGGATTTGCTGGTAATCAGACGTTTTCTTCACATCCTAAAGCCAATCCATTAATAAGTACTGATAACTCCATCCTTAGGGTTTATACATTTCAACTCATCTTTAGTCAAACAATGAGTCTATATTGAGAAAGACAAATAAGACAAGCAATTTCAATTTTATATTCCTTGCATTTTTCACTTCAAAATTCCCATTTACCTACAAAACTCTGCTCTCTATATTTCTACTAGGACATTCCCTTAAAACGTAGCAAAGAAAAGAATTTAGAAATCAATATATGATTAGTGGAAAAGTTATGAAGATTTCTAGATAGAAGAAAAAGGTGAAATAAAGCAAACCATTAGTAGATCTGGAAGAAAATAAACTAACTCATTTCAATTCTGATACTTACCTGATTGTGAGAGTTGAACATATATTTCATAGAAATTTAAAATATATACACACCAAGCTTCTAAAGAGGTAGAGCAATATAAATCAAAACCATCTATGCACAGAATAGGGAACTATTATTTTATGGAAAATTTGTTTTAAGTGACAGAGAATTCTGAATATTTATTAATAGTTAAAACTTCTTTAGAGAAAAAGAGAACTTTCAAAGTTTTTAATTTTATAAACCATATTTGTATGTTTGTATGTAAATGTATACAAATATATGTTTATATGTATGTAAGAACCTTTGTTCCTAGAAGGCTATGTTTTGTTCCTTCAAGTCTGAGTAATAGGTAGACATGAGTTACTTTACAAAAAACTAGGCATTGGATTCCCAGTGCTCTTAATCACGGTTCCATCTCTTCCTCCACTAAAAACGATGTTTTACAGTGTTTTTTCTCATGAATATTTACTGATGAACACTTAGTCCTAAATGAGATGGCTCCAAAAAGTTTCTCCACTCAGAGCTCAAAGAACGCTGCAGAACAGGAGGCAGGAAGATTTGAAGAACCAGAGTGCATGGATGACACCAAGGAAGTGCATTCCAGACACAGCAGGGCTGATGCACATATTAATCTTTCTTCTAAAGCAATGAATGATTATCTGACAAAACTTGGGAAAGAGGTAAGGATAAGGCTTAAGTTATGGTATAGATGAGACTCGAAGAAATCTTCAGGTAGCCATGAACTAGAAATACAACAGTAAAACCAAAGGTTATAAAATACGTTTTGTAGAATTTGTAAGTATGCACATATTATTGAAGAAGATTCTCAAATTATAGCTTCTGAAGGTTTGGCTTTGATGCCACTTTTCACTGAGATTCCATGATCAGAAAAGTAAATGCAGTCACTTGTAACAGTGACTAGTTGGAAAATAGTTTTCCATTTTGCAGAAATGTATACAGTTAAGTACTAGTAAATAATTCTATAAATGCATCTATGTCCATTTAGTCTTATTTTGATTGTACATTGAAATTATGCTTTATAGCATCATTCTTGAGATATATGCTTTATATTATATTAAATGCATAACAATGATCAAAAGCAACTTGAGGAATAAGGGTCTTTTTGATTTACATGTACTGATCATAGTCCCACTATGGAGGTAATTAATGCTGGAATATAAAACTAGAAAGTGAAGCAAAGAACTTACTAGCTTGCTTTCCATGGTTTACTCAGAGTTTTTTTGTTTGGTTGGTTTTTGGTTGTTTGGTTTGTATTTTGCAACTCAGGACCACTATTCCAGGGACAGCACTACTCAAATGGGTTGGGACCTTCTGAATCATTCATTAATAAAGGAAATGTCCCACAGACTTTTCCACAGATTAATGTGAGGGTGACTGTTTTTCAACTGTGGTTGCATCTTCCAAGATGGCTAGAGTGAATTTCAAGTGGACAAGACTAGCCAGCACAAATGCTAAATTTATAATTATTTTCATTTTATACAGAAAAATTACATTTTAGAATATTAAATTACCTGACCATATTTACTGCTAGTTATCAAGTTAACCCAGAGGTTCCTGAGTTGTGTATTGCACATGGACTATTATGTGTTGCTTTGGCATCTGTGGAATCAAGTGTGTTAACCACAGGAGAAAGATTTGAAAAAGTATGGTCAAAAATGTGTGAGAAGAACTAAGCAGAATTAGAATTAGAGAAGTGGGGGGGATCTCAAATAACCCAAAGCCAGAAAAATGACAACATAAGTTTAAATTCCCTAGCTGCTAAGAGGAAAAAAAAATGATAGAGGCCTGGGAAAAAGTAAAAAAGAAAGAAAATACGAAATAAGATGAAGAATCATTTTCTATAAGGGAAACATTGCCTTCATAAGCAAAACCAACAGGGGAAAAACATCCAATTCTATCATAACATTAAAAAGTGTCAGGTAAATAACTGCTTTCAAAACAAAGAAACATAACATTGTTGGAATTTGCCAGAACATAGCTGAGATCATGTATAACATTTCACTATAAGGACTCTATTTTAAATGGTAAATTTTATTTTAAAATAGACTCTAGGAAATCAAATTAGTATACCAAGAGGAATAAACCAGGAGAGGGAATCATAAGTCCTCACACAAACCTCAAGTTCAGGGCAGTTTTTCAAGATCCTTGCGCATATGTCTGCTACCTCCAATGCTAGATCTTCTTGTCAAGTTTAGAGTGTTCTCCTTTCATTGTGCGAAAATATTTCCTGAACTAATTTTCCACACTGGTTTCCATAAGCATACTGAAGTTATCTTTAAGAAAAAGTGGAGATTCATTATATTAATGAAGACTTTACTATTTAACTTATAAAAGTATTAAAATCTGTATTAAACATATAGATAGTGAAATCTTATGTAAATACAAACCCCTAAAGTACACTTTTTTCATGAGTCTTTTGAGCTTCATTCCATCATGCTGAAAAAAAGCAATGGATATTAAGACTGTATACTTAAAATTTTTGTAAAATAATTAATTACTTGAAAATCTACTGAAACCAGAGGGAAAAAAATATCCAAATGGTCTAATCCATGAAGTCCAGCAATATGTCACACAAATAATGAAACATTAAAGAGACCCTGGATAAATGGTAGTAAATTTAAGATTATTAGCTTCTCTTCCAGGTGACCCAAGCTCACTTAGCAAACCTGACAGGACAACTGTTAGCCAGCTGTAACTCTAGTTCCAAGGGATTGTATCATCCTCTTCTGGTCTCTATCAACACTGCATGCATGTGATACAAAGACCTCCATACAGACAAACCCTCATGATTTAATTTAATTTTTTTCAGTTTCTGTTTGCTTATTTGAAAGAAGGATAGATAAAGAGAACATGATATTGTCTGGGTAGTGACATGGGGGAATCTGATTACACTTAAGGGAAGAGGTAAAAGATGACACCCTATGAAAAAGTTTAAAAATAAAAAATTGTGAAATAGAATTTAAAAATTAACTAATTAAAAATAAATGTGAAATGAACTGGAGAAACAAATGTGAAGGGTATCTATAAAAGCAATGTGCTCTTCTCTGATGCATGAGAAATGAGCAGCATGCTCTTGATGTTGTTATAGAAAATATCTAAACATTACCATCATAAGAAAATATATATAAATCATAAATATGTATTTAAAGCCTCTATACATTATAATAAACATTTATTGTATGTGGAAGATAAGATTGTGGTGAATCAAAGGAATTAAATGATAGATATGAACAATTGAAGATAATGAAGTAATGAAAATGGTTAAATAAGATAAATTAGAGTATAGGAATTCTTAAAGTATATAAATACTGAATAATTCCTCAGTAAAGATCTAGGAAAAAAAAAAACATTTGGGGCTGGAGATATGGCTCAGTGATTAAGAGAACTGAATGCTGTTTCAGAGGTTCTGAATTCAATTCCCAGCAACCACATGATGGCTCACAACCATCTGTAAAGGGATCTAATGCCCTATTTTGGTATGTCTGAAGACAGCTACATTGTACTAATATACATAAAATAAATTCTAAATAAAATGACATGACAAACATTTCTGTATTAATTTTCATATAGATTAGAGACCTGTCTGCTCCTGACAGCTTCCTATATTGAATTCTAATAAGAAATTGAGCATCTTTGGAGTTACTCCAGTTGTGGTGAGACAGCCACTAGGCAAGAATTGCCTCTTTCCTTCTACAGACAAATTACTGTCCAGAAAAGGACATACTTGCAGAACAGTCGACTGATTATATCTGCCTAGACAGAGTAATCAGCCCTTAATAATTCTGCAGCACTAAGGTCTGTCAGATGGTCCTGGGCCAGAAGGCAGAAGAACAGATGCTCCAACGTTTTGAAGTAGAGGGAGTGTCCAGGTGTTCAGAGGTCTCTATAAATTGGCTAAGTTTTAGAAGCTATGTTTTGTGCTTCCCACAGTTATAGTTAACTCATTCATTCTGGATCTCTGACGGGGTTGAAAACTTATAGCTGCATAGCCAATCCTGGCTATTTACCTTGAGAGAAAAGATGTGAGTGGATGGTTGTCAGCTGACATTCATCCTAAAGCCAGGTTGAGAACTAAATGTTTTAGTTAGGATAGATGACAGAGGTTCTGGTTAGTCAACAAAATGATGGTCTGGTATTAGGACTCTCTTGTACCTCACTGGTACAAATTGGCATAATTATGCTCTAATTGTATTTTGAGAGAAAAGTTTCATTTTAACAGGAAGAGTGATATGTAGGAGGAGCTAAGGTAGGAGGAGTACTGAGAGGAAGAGAAGGAGTAAGATGAGGAGGAGAAGGAGAGGAGAAGCTAGGTGATGAAAGAGGGGGGAGACATGGAGGCAGATGTTCATGTATCTCCACCAGTCAAAGATAGTTGATATATCTAGGTTGGGTAGTGGGTTACACCTCTGATTGAGCAATACCAAACTTATAAAGCCTATGATTGACACTTTTTTAAAAAATGTATAAATGCAAAAAGGAAAAGGGGGCATGGGATAGGGGTTTTCTAAGGGGGGGATGGGAAAAGGGGATGGCATCTAAAGTGTAAATAAAATATCTAATAAAAAATTCTAAAAAAATTGCAAAATCATAGCATAAATGGGTTGGAGATGTGGCACATCAACCTCTAGAAACATACCATATACAATTATTTCAATTAAGCACCCATGTACATTTTGTTACAGCATTGAAGATATGCTAATATAATAATGATGTTATTTTGTGTTAATTCAGTTGATAAATATGGTAAAGACTGTAAATATTTCTTCTGAAACCCTAACATGAGCCAGGCAGTGGTGGCGCACCCCTTTAATCCCAGCACTTGGGAGGCAGAGGTAGGCGGATTTCTGAGTTCGAGGCTAGCCTGGTCTACAGAGTGAGTTCCAGGAGAGCCTGGGCTATACAGAGATACCCTGTCTCGAAAAAAATAAAATAAAACAAAACAAAAAACAAAACCAAAAAAACCCTAACATGTACAATAGTATAGCTATAAGACAAGGAAATATTAGGACTCAAATGAGTTCAACATGAGTACCAAATAAAAATAAAGAAGAACTTACAATAATTGTCAAAAGTAGATGTCATGAATTTGAGAGGGAGTTGTGGATGTTTAAACAGTGTAAATAAGTATGCACATTAATAAATTATAAAAAGTATAAAAATTTATTTTAAAAATAAAATTATTCTAGTAAATTCTATATCTATCTTCTTTATCACCAATGAAAAAACATAAAATATTAAGGAATCCATTTGAAATAATGATTTAATGTATAGAGTAGAAGAGTATTTTAAAATGTGTATGTTTATACCAAATAGATTTAAATTCTGTTGAATTGGAACACTAAAAAATTGTATAAAAACAAAAAGGAAAAGAGGGCATGGGATAGAGGTTTCCTAGGGAGGGGAAATGAGGAAAGGGATGGCATCTCAAATGTAAATAAAATATCCAATAAAAAAAAAAGAACATCCCTACAGACATAAATCTTGAAAAGTACTCTGAGGAAAATCACCCTTTATACCATCCTGAGGATGAGGAGTTACAAATTCTTAACCACAGGGGTTGTGTTTATATGAGATGCAGTCAAGATTGTATATTTTTATATGTGGATGTAAATAAAAATTAGTAAATTAAATATTTATGTAATTTTAAATTAATGCTATTTTGCTATTGATATTGTTTTGAGATAACTTCTCACCATTCACTCTGAGCGTATTGGAAACTCGTGGAAATACTCCTGTGCAAACTTCTAAGTTTTGGGATTAGAGAAATGACACCTAAGTTCTAGCTCATATTATTTTCATAAAACATCTTTGGTTTAAGTATTACACTGAGTATTGGTAAGAAAAACATCTACTATATATTTTTATTTCTTGTTTTCTTTGACCACTATAATTATAAATATATATATATATACATATATATATATTAATTATAAATTCTAGGTTATATATAGTATATTATAAATATGCATAGCAATCAGACTAAACTATCTTAAATATTATGTTTATAGTTCAAGCAAATGATTTCAATAGTCAGATACCTTTGAGGACTGCAAAAATGACAATGTATGTCTTAGAATATCAGGATTATGATGAATGAGAAACGTAAATGATGTTCGGATTGAGTTACAGAATTGTAAATGCTATTCCTGTCAGAAGTTTCAGAGGCACAGACACATACTCCTCCACAATAGCCAGCAAGAGTGGTCTTAGCCTTCAGCTGAGTATTGTCAACATGTCATGACAACATAATGACATCAAACAACTTTTTCATGTTGCCTTTATTTTTGATTAAAGAGAATCATTCATTCCACCATGATATGAAGAATGTAATTTCTTATTTTTACTTTGGGATAATATGTTTTAAGCAAGGATAGAAGAGGAATGATACTTCATAATTTTTAACTAGCAAAATGATTTAAAAGAGTCATGTTAGTGCTATTAAACATGCAACATGTAAATTCTGTTTTATACTACTAAAATGTAAGAAAACAAAACAGCAATGACATATTAGATTTCTGTGAGTGAATGGGAACAAACTTGAAGAGACAAAATTTAAATCATCTTCATTTACAGCAGAGCTTATGCATTTAAATAATTATGTATGTAAAGTGAAAGGTGTATTACAATTATATATGTGTATATATATATTCATATATGTATAAAATACAGAAATTTTTAAACAGGAACATAATTTGGGATATTGGATAATATCAAGGTCCAATTATTCTTGTCCTGAGTGTTCAACATAGAAATTATTAAAGTATTAATGTGTATAGCAGAAAAATCATTATCATGATTTTTAAATAAAAGTCCTACCATGGAGATCATATTTACAATTAAATTAGTTTTTTTCATCTATATAAAGATGTCAATCTAAAAGATGATTATAGGAGGTCTATTTGGCTTGTTATATTAAATTAAATTGTTAAAGAAGGGTAACAACTAGATACATAACTAAAGGGATGACATTGAAAGTCAGCATTTTATGACAGACAACATGGATTTTGTGACACCAGAAAGGGAGAATTTGCATTGGTCAAGAAGCATGTTGAATAGAAAAACTCAGAAGACTCAAGAAGTCAACTAGAGTAGTGAAATAAATGGAACTAGAAAATATCATCCTGAGTGAGGTAACCCAATCACAAAAGAACACACATGGTATGCATTCACTGATAAGTGGATATTAGGCCAAAAGCTGGCAATACCCAAGGTACAATTCACAGACCACATGAAGCTCATGAAGAAGAAAGACAAAAATATGGGTGCTTCAGTCCTTCTTAGGAGTAACAAAATACTTAAGAGAGCAAATATGGGGACAAAGTGTGAAGCAGAGACTGAAGGAGGGACCCTCAGGAGACTGCTTCACCTGAGGATCAATCTCACGTGCAGTCATCAAATGAAGACATTGTTGTGGATGGCAGAAAGTGCATGCTGACAAGAGCCTGATATAGCTGTCTCCTGAGAGACTCTACTAGAGCCTGATATATACAGAGGCAGATGCTTGCAGCTAACCATTGAACTTACCACAGGGTTCCCAATTGAGGACTTGAGCAAACTGAAGGAATAAAAGGGGTTTGTGCCCCCATGGGGAGAGCAACAACACCAACCAACTAGAGACCCAAGGGTCTAAACTGCCAGTCTGGAAATAGACATGGAGGGACCCATGGCTCCAGCCATGGAGGGGAGGATGGCGTTGCTGGGCATTGGTGGGCGAGGAGGTCCTTGATTCTATGAAGGCTGGATGTCCCATTGTGGGAGAATTTGAGTGTGGGGAGGGGGAATGAAGGGCCATACCCTCATAGAAGCAGGAGGATGGGGATGGGATAGGGGGTTTCTGGGGGTGAATGGGGAAAGGGGATAACATCTGAAATGTGAATAAATAAAATATCCAATAAAATATTTTAAATAAAAAACAAAGAAAGGATAATAGAGGACATAAAAGAATGGGAACAATAGACTTGCTGCATAGTTAAATTAGTGAAGACTCAGAAAGAACTGTATACTGATTGCTCAGCTGATAAAGGCACTTGTTACTTGTTTCACAAGCCTGACATAGTGAGTGTTATCTACACAAGGAGGAAACAATTGTTGCCTCATCACTGTTTTCTGATATCAACCCATACACAATAGCATACACATACCCCATCTTTTCCCTTCTCTCTCTTTTATTTCACACACATACATACATCATATGCAGTCTATTTATACCTATACATACAAGCAAAAATGTAATAAATAAAGTACATTTTAAAAGGAGATAATACAAAATATAAGATAATTTAGTATACTTATGGCATTATTGAATTTAAAACAACCAAAAATGCAGTTTTAGCATGTTATATTTACTACATTAATTCTATTACTATAGAAGCAATACATAATTAGCTATCATTATGTTTATCAAATTTTATTTAAAACTGATACATATTAATAAAATTTGATATTTGACCGTGAGTCAGTATGTTCTAGTTTATATGACTAATAACTATATGGCTTATTTTAGTTATCTATACATGTTATAGTTTATATTAGTTATTTTATTAGCAGTGGTAAAATATCATAATGAAAAATAGTTTAAGAGGTAATTTTGGCTTAGGTTTCTAGAGTATTTGCCATCTATATACATAGGGAAGCTCTGTCTACAGGAACTGGAAGCTGAGAGAGCACATTTCAATCACACACAAGAAGCAAAGGAAGTGAAATGGACTGCAAACTTTCAAAGCCTGCAGTCCAGTTACCTACTTTTCCTAGAAACTATCCTAGTTTTATAATTTCCATAACCTCCACAAACAGCACCATCTTCTGGAGAACAAGTTTTCAAATGCATGAGCCTATGAGGTCCATTTACCATCCAAACTACAACTATCTGTATTTGACTGCCATTACTTCAGGCCCATATCATAATGCAGAATGTGTTTGCCCAACTTCAAAACTCCAAAAAGTCTTTACCATTGTCAGCAGCATTCAACATTCCCAAAGTCCAAAGGCTTTTCTGTGTCTCAAGGAAACTGTAACCCAATATATTAGAATAAGCACATGAACTATCTCAGAGTATAACTTTGAGACTGTATGTCTATATGTATATATACTTATGAAATTGTTGAAATATGAACAATATGTATGTCAAATATATATTAGTGGTTGCCAAAATGATAAATTAAAATTTGCACCTTTGTTGGGAGCCGACTTTTAGCAGAAAGCGGCTAGATTATCTTTGCAGCCATCTGGAACCATATACCCTGATAAGAGATTTGGTTTTCAATAGCCTACAACAGCTGAGGCACACTCTGATATCCCACATATTTTGTTTTGCTGTTTATTGCCCCCAGCTGCAAGGCGCACGTGGTAGTCACGCCTGCAAGACATGCGTTTCACATGCTGTCCACGTGCTATCCAGGCCATATATGCTTATAAGGCGCACGTGGTATCCAAGCCTGCAAGGCGTGTGCTATCCACGCTATAGACGCCTGTAAGGCTTACGTCATATTAACACCTGCAAGGCACATGGTATCCACGCACCTACAAGGAACGTGGCAAAAGCATATAAATACCTCAGAATTCCCTTCAATAAAAGAGACTTGAAAGAGACTTGAGACTTGGTAAGAGACTTGATCACACCTTGTCTTGTCTCCATTCTTCGCGTCTCCTGCCCCAAGAGCCCCACTCTCTCTTTACCAGAGCACTTAGCCCCAAAGAGTTGAGGCAGAGTAAAGGCTGCAACACACCTGAAATAGAAATATAAAGTATATAGTAGTTGACTATGTTTCTATGAAAATCTTAATTACTTTCATACTAGTACATGTACATATACCATAGTTTCTGCATAAATCTTGATGGTAAGGTAACCATGTTTAAAAAACTGTAACATTGTTATTTTCAGCAACTGTTGTTATTTCAACCCTGATATTTTTGAAATGGAAAATGACAGCATTTATAGAAAAATATTGAAAGAATTAAAAAGCAATGGTAATGAAGCCTTCCCTTAAGAATAAGTATCATTTTCCAAATCATAAGAAAAATAGAAACAATTTCAACGCAGATCAATTTACTGTCATTGATTTTAGGCCCATAATCATTAGGGATACCATGAAACAGAACAAAGAAGCTATGATCGTAAGTGAAGCACAGAGGAATGCTTCTGTGAAGCTAGAGCATGACTCTTCATCACTGGTATTGAATTTGTTTCATACTGAAAAAGTCATCTGTGAGATCCTCAATCACATTGACTCAGAAAAACAGAGTAAACAGACTTTTAACTAAAATAACATATTATCTTAAATTGTCTGCCTTGAACACCACTAAGAACATGTGAAAGCAGAAAGGAAATGAGATGTGCTAGAAATATGAGCAAATAATACAGTGTGATTCATTCTGAAAATAAAGATGCTATTACACTGAGCATCCGACTATCCATGACAGATATATTTAATAAAATGGAAACTCTTAAAACAAAACTAAAAAATATATGGAAATATCAAGAAGCTACAAAATTACATTTAAATTTGCAGCTTAGTAATAAAAGATTAAAAGGTCAGCATAGAAACTCAGTTCACTTATTAAGAAATAAAAAGAAAATTTATTTTTGATGTGTTTGTATCTTAAACTAATACATGAACAGGGATACCAGCTACTATAATATGCTGTACATTCACCATTTTGGCAACACTCATTGAAGCATTTTAAACTCATGAAATTTATCTCAACATTACAATTTCTATGCTTCCATCAGCCTTTGTAATCCTAGAGAAAATATACAGTGTGTTGGGGGAACAGAAGGAGGTATAGAATTTTCTTGCTCAACATAATGTTTTGTTTCATTAAAAGAGGAGGAAGGAAGAAACAAAAACATGCATTTTCAAAAGGAGGTTTGTTTATGTTCTGAAACATAAGTTTACACAAACTTAATAAAAGAAATCCTCACTGAGGTTTCGAGAGAGGCGAGTAGTAAAGTGTTGGATCTGTAAGCTTGAGGGCTTAAGTTCATATCCATAGAATGTATGAAAAAGGCTTGGAGATGCATCCCATGTCTGTAACAACAGCATGGAAGTTGGGGAACTTCAAAACAGGTGAGTCGAACCTGAGTCTTAACTGGTAAGTCAAGTTATCCTAAATAAATAAATAAATAAATAAATAAAGCCCCAGAATCAATGAGATAATGTCTGTAATAATAATAATAATAATAATAATAATAATAATAATAATGTGAAAAATATTTGGGGATCGCACTTTGGCATGAATCTCTTTTTCTCACTTGTCTAAGCAGGCACACAAGCCCATAAAATAACACAATTGAAGAGCTATTGCAAGTCAATGACTGCTGACAAAAGGAACAATACTTTTCTTCAGAGATATTACTTCTGGAAAGTTCCCTGTCCCCAGTGGATTGCCCCAAACCTATAGACACATGGTCCACAATAGCTGGACTCATGATGTCATTTATAGTAACAATTTTGAAAGGCATTCATGAAAAGAAATAAATTGTCCCATGAGGAACTGTAAACTCTATTATTGTGTACATATGATCAAATGACATTATATATATGCATAGATTTTCAAAGATAAATTAAAAGTTTTGAAGATATTTTATAAGTGTGGTAGTTTGAATGGTTAAATTTTCCTATAATCTCTATTTGAGAAATTGTTCCCAACTTGGTGGTGCCATTTATGGAGCCTTTGGAAGTAGGCTCATTGCTGAAAACACTGACACCAGGGGTACATTTCAGAGGTTCAAACTCATTAGACTTGCTTCATTTCCTAATTGTTCACTCTTTTTCCAATGTGCAAACAGAAATTTGATCATGTAACATTCTCTTTCTGTAGGATATGCCTGGACTTAATATTCATGTTATATTCTAGCCATCCTGAGCCTAAGACAAAATTAACTTTGTTCAGTGAGCTGCTTTTGGTCATGATATTTTATCACAATTAAGTAAAGGTAACTAATACAGTAAGATAATATTATCTATTCTAATTCCAACTCAGATATGATTACCTACAATGAGATTCACTTGCGCAGTTAGAGTAGAGTACTTGCTTTTCTAGTCACTGTGATCAAATTATCCCCTGAAAATCAATTTTAAAAAAGCAAGTTTTATTTTATATTAAGACTTGAAATGTTACCATCCATCTTGGCATAAAAGGAAGGTGGCTTGCTTACATTCTTTTAGATGCAAGAGAAAGAGATAAGACAGAAATTGAAAAGTGGGCCAAGTTATAGATCTGTGTTCCAAATGGTATGTTTTGTCTTGCCCCCAATTTAAAAGTTTCCCAAAACTTTCAAATTGTGCCCTGAACTAGGAGACCAAGGGCTCAAACTCTTGAGACTGGGGTATGTTTCAAATCTATTTATATATATATATATATATATATATATATATATATATATATATATATTGGCAAAAACATAATCTGGAAAACACAAATTCTTGTATTGGATAAGAAATTCTTAATTTTCTTACTTTGTTCTTTCTTTTTTTCTTTTTGCATTATAGAAGAGAGTATTGTCTCTAATTTTCAAGTCAATTTTTCTTCCAGTGGATGTAAAGATGTCCTTTTGAATTTAACGATGTAAACAATTTTATGAATGTCAATCCATAACTGTCTATACAGAATAGTATCTAAAACACTCTAAAGAAGTATTTACTTTCTATTTGTTTTGTCATCACAGTATTTTAAGGATTTTCATGTATTTTGTCTGTATTGATACAGACAATATAAATAACAAATAAGTAATGTTTATTACTCATCTTTCTTAATAATTGTGCTAAGAACTTCATGTATATTATGTGTAATGTATCTATAACCTTATTTGTAGAGCACATTTTATGCACTTTCACATTATCCTGAATACTTATCAAAAATATATCTATTTTTCCCATAGTTTTCTTTCTCTTCTGAAAACTTAGTACCTACCATTGTTCATTTCTAAAAATTCAGAGGAATATCTTTAGCATGTGTTGAGTTAAAGTTTGACTGTAAAATGGCTCTCATATATTTATGTGTTTGAACTCTTGATAACCAGCTGTTACTATTCATTAGGATTATTATGAAGCCATAAGAATATAGTGCCTCATTGGAAGAGGAAGCTCACTATAAAAAGCCTATGGTCTTTATAGCCTGACCCCACTTCCTGATCATTCTCTGCTTCAGGTACAGCAGGATGTGAAGAGTACATATGCATACTTCTTCCTCCACAGAGCTGTCTGCAACCAGGTCTCTCCCACCACGATGATCCACACATCCCTTTAAACTACAAGCAAAACAACCCAATCCCTCACCACTGTTTTTCTCTGTAGGGTATTCAATCACAAGAACAAGAAAAATAACCCAGACACCAAATGCACCAATTGCTTCTGGGTATCCTAAGGATGAGAACTGCTTCCTAGAATGGGTTATCAGATCAGTAGAAGTGATACACCAGGTCAACTGGCTAGAAATTCAGTTTTTCAGGGAACACAGAGTCAACTGGTTAGAAATTAAGCTTTTCAGGGTACCAACCTGGAATGGAAGAGTCAAATGACTATATTGTACTCAGGTGACCAAATACGAATTTGATGTACATCTAAATCTGAGACTGAGAAATGTCTACAGGGATAATTCCCTAAATCATTTGATTTGATTTACTAATTGTTATTGTGATGGTTACTGACTCATTGAGCCTTAGTTTGGATGCTTAAGCATTTTAGTTCTGAAGCATAAACTTCTAGATGTTTTCCTATTAGATAAGACAAACAGTTAAACTATAACAATTCCAATTTCACAATATTATTTAGATATTAACACTTCCTAACTAGGGCTGGAGAGATGTCCCATTGAGTAATAGCTTTTGTACCAAAACAGATGATCTAATTTAGTTTTTCCATTCATATGGTGGAAGAGAAAGCATTCTTGCAAGATATTCTGCCCCTGTACACAAACATGTGCCAGACACAAATACACATAAAAAAAACATGCACACATACACATGCACACACACATACACACACACACATACTAAGACACACTTAAACACACACATACACAAATGCACATATACATATGCACACAGATAAACAAATACACACAGGCATATACAGTTAAACACTCACATATGAACACATACAAACACTCATATAAACACACACAAACACTCATATAAACATACACACACAAAAACACAAATGAAAAAGGTATTAAAATTCTGATCTGTTAATAACATTTTATCACTTTTGTTGTTTAAGAGAAAAATAATAGATTTAAATACATTTTGTCAGAAGGAAATGATCAGGAATAATTGTCATTTGCTTAATAAAGCCACAGATCATTTTCTCGACCCCTTTTCTCTGACACTACATTCAACTTGCTGCATTATTCTGGCTAGCTTCTTCCTTACAAAAATTTTCTGCAGAATTTTGTGCTTTAATTTATTTAAATTAAGTGAATTACTCAGACTTATTCTAATCATTGTGAAAGATGAAAATTTATATTAAATACATAGGAGCTAATATTTTAATAAACTTATGAATGTTTGAAATCTACAAGGTACGGATTTTGACTTTATTTTCATGAATTCCTGTAGATTGTTATGGATGTGATATGTTTAGGCAATTAATTTATCTCTTAATAAATAAAGCTGTCATGTTGTTATTGCCTTCATCTCCAAGAAAATATCTTTTCTTGAAATTTTTGTATCTTAATTTATAACTAGTAGACATACTACAGAATAGTAGGCTATAAGAGAATATTCTATGTTGTGAAACATCTATTCTTTGTGTAATCTTATTTCATTCTCCATACCTTTGCTTTCTCTTCTTCCCATTTTGTTTTAGAAAAGTCAGATTATATTAGAAAATATCTTAAGAAACATGTCTCAAGACATTTTCTTTTGATTTTGGCCATGAATATATACTCATTTGACTTATAGGAAAGTTTGCTTTAAACCTGAGAAGAGGGAGTCTGGGGTGGACTGATTGCTTAGCATAAGCAAAGCTATGGGTTCAATATCCAGAACTGTATAAAGCAGAGGGGCAGTGCATGTGTATATCTAGAATTTCAAAGTCATCATCTGCTTGAACACACAGCAAGTTCCATGCCAGGCTTGTATGTTCAAAAGAGAGGAGACCTAAAATGGTTAATGTTTCTTCCCTTGTGTGAAAGGTACATGCGGATATAGATAATGTATGTCGCAGTGTCATTGTTGATAAAATAACGAAAAAAAAAACAAATTTATATTCACATTCTGTCATTTCTATATTTTCAATATAATTTTTATTTCTGATGTTATCTGGCTAGAAGCTTATAGTAGTATAAAGAAGAGACTATATGATGCATGCTATCTGTCTTCTTATGCCTTAGCAATATTTACAGAGACAGTAGTTGAATTGCTGGCATAGAAATAATTGCACATTGATAGAAGGCAGAAATTAGCACCAGAGAGTCTGGCTGTGATAATATGGGAAAGGCTGTATCAGAACACTTCATAAATACCAAATTAGTATTACTATTTTCTTAATGCACTAATTCAAAGCAAAAGGATTGTCTGATATAAATAATTGGGAACATTTCTGATTGAAGCTTTGTATAAAGATTCTTTACTCTGCATAATGTATTATGTTTAATACAAAACCAGTAAAACACATGAGCTTTCATAGAAGTGAAAGACTATTAGGTATGAATTAAGTTTTCTGTTTTGTTAGAACAGAATATTTCAAAAAGAATTCAGTCTATGAAAGTAAAAACAAAACAACAACAATAAAAAAACCCAAAATAATAAGAATAATTGAAGTACATCTCCAGTGATCAGTTTGTAGTAGGCTGTCTAGTTTTGGTAGTTCCTATCACACTAAAAATATCTTCTGTTTGATGTATCAAACACCTGCAGGCTTTGACAAAACATAATTGAATGCAGAGTAAATATTAGATTTATGAAATTACCAAATGTGAAAGAAGAAACTACTGTTGTAGAACTTGAAAGAGAAGGGAAAGAAATATTTTGATTGTTTTTCTAAAGCATCATCATAAATAGATCTGTAAAGTCTCTTCCTGCTAGAGATTTTGAGATTATGTAATTTGTCTGATACAAGGGAATATTTCTTTCTTGAAGAGTGAAAATTTTATTATTGTGTTTATTATTATTTATTGTAATTGAAAATTATTAGTACAGCTAAGCAAATAATCAGAATTCAGTGACGTAAGAAGCTAGATTACTCTGTGGCTGTGTTTATGGTAAATTATGGTGCTTTCTTGGCCCATATCACTCCTTTGTAAATACACTGATAAATAACTAAGTCTAAAAAAATGTTTCTCTACAACAAAAGAGGTTACTATCATGAACAAATCACATAGTTTTGTAAGAAATTATAAGAATAAATTTAAATGACTCTTTAAAAGAATTGTGAAAAATGAACTTTTAAGAATAAATGACAATTTTGAATGATGGCTTTTTAAAAAAGAAATTTAATTGTTAAAAATATAAACGCCTGTGGGAATAAAAGACCTCACTTGATTTCAATAAGGTACCCATACCCATCACTGTGACTAGAGAGCCAAAGGAAGTAGGATAAAACCATGTACTACTAGTTTTAAAAGAGTAGTGACAAATGGCTTCCAAATGACATTCTGCTGCACTCATAGATATTTGCTTTATTTACTCATCTTCAGAGAAGCTTCCTTCTACAGCAAATGGGAACACATAGAGATACTGGTAACCAGACATTAAGAAGACAGTGAGAAACTTTGGAACAATCAGCCCTAAATGGGATAGCATCATCAAATTCCTCCCCTTAGCACTCAGGGAACCTCAACCACAGAAAGAGTATTAGGGGCAGAGGAATAGAGGATACCAAACAAATAAGGTTCTTTAAATCAACTTAAGAAAATTCATATGAACTCACAGAGACCGAAGCAGCATGCACTGGCCCCGCATGTCTTCTGGACATACATTATAGTTGCAGTTTAGTATATTTTTTGGGGGTGGGGACACCTGAATATGTGAATGAGTGGATCTCTGATTCTTTTCTGCGGGAAAAGAATGCAAATAGATCCATATTGAGCACTCTGCAGAGTCAAGTTCAAGTGGATCAAATACCTCAAAATACTCTAAGCCTAGTAAGCTCGATAGAAGAACAAACAGGAATAACCTTGAATGCATTGTCACATGAGACAACTTCCTAAAAAAGACACCAATTGTGCAGGCACTACGATCGACAATTAATACATATTACACTAAAAAGCTGAAGTTTCTGTAATGAAAAGGACACTGTCAAAAGGACAAAATGTTGCTCACAGAATGCAAATAAGATTTCATCAAACCCATCTCCAAATATCCACAATATTTAAGAGAATCGATAAACTAGACATCAACGAACCAAATCATGCCATTAGAAATGGGGTATAAATATGAACAGAGAATTCTCAATAAAGGATTCTCAAATGGCTAAGAAACAATAAAGGAATCAACATCAATAGCCATCAGGGAAATGAAAATCAAAAATTTTAATTTTAACCAGTGAAATTTTCTGGTTGTGTCTCGCCATGCAGACTCACATTATGTTTTGTAGAAGCAAGAGGACATGTGATGTTTGGAGAGAGTGTAAGTAGGAATAAACAGACAGTGACAGGGCACTTGTATAACTAGCCTTGCAACACTTCCTTGGTCTTCCATCTTCTCTAATCTTCACTGTATTGAGTGAGGCTGGGGTAGCGTTTCTACTAGTCTGTTCAATTCTGTCGATTTGGGCTAATTTGTTGGAGGCCTGGTGGTTTCTGCTGGATTGTGCTGCCACTGATGTTTCATATTTGGTTGACTCTGAATGAACTGTTTCCATCCTGACACAACCAAACTGAACAGCTGGTATACTGACAATGGGGATTGAAATGTCCCCCAAAGAAATACTGCTTGTCAGGTCTAATTTCCTATTGTCCTATTACCCATCTTTCTCCCCTACCTTTGGAAATAAGGCTAGAAGGGGGTTGAAGCATTTGAGAACTCTTATTAAATTAGATTGTAAAAAAAAATCCAACACTAGAGAGATTTTACCCTCCAAAAGCCAGAATAACTAAACTCAATAACTCAAGTGATGGTAGATTTAATAGGTCTTGCAAGATTGTGAGAAGGCAAAATTCATTTATTGGTAGAGATATAGTCTTTCGTGTGTGTGTGCTTGTGTGTATGTGTGTGTGTGTATGTGTGTATCTAAGGACAGTTTCCTAGGGTTTTTTTAACAGCCAGGGATTGAAACAAAGGTAGAAAGTGGCTCATATTCACATGTAGGGGGAAAAACTAGAAATAAAAGAAAATAAAACTGAAATTTTATTTGCATTTGTTGTTTACATTTTCCATTTAGAATAGATGAACTGTGGCTGTAAGATATACATTAGGGAATGAAGCCTGTGGAAGAAAGTAGAAACAGAGAGTAGGCAGCTGGAGTTTTGTGTGTTGATAATTTTCAGAATCTTCAGGGATTTATATTCATTCTTTCTCAGTATTAAGTGTTAGTCTTTCTAGATATAAACTTTGGTGTGTGTAGCAAATTTAAAAGAACAGACAGAGGGAATAGCTGACAGTATTTTTGATTAAAGGAGTGTGTTTTATTAACAATCACTTTTCTACCATGTTTTGAAAATAGGTTTGAATGCAAATTCCTTTTCATTTGAGTTTCATAACAGAAAGGATTTTCAAAAGTATTACTTTAGACTCAGGCAAAGACTGACCAAATAAAACTTTTAGAATAGCAGTGTGAGTGGACTTAGAAACCTCAAAAAGAAAATAGATTGCATTCTGATCATATCATCATTATTTTATGTGAAAATATAATATGTACTTGGGATAACATTTTTTTTTCATTAAAATGAGTAGTATAGTTAAATTCTAAGTTAGTAAAAAAGATTTTTCTCTTCTTTGAACTTATTCGGTTAAAAAAGAACTATAAGAACTGGTTAAAAAGTTCCTTATTTTGGAAACAAAAATAAGTAAATAAATCATTAAAAAGAAATGAAATCAGACTGTAAGATAAAAGCAAGTTTTTTATGTTTTATTTCAAACCAAGGAAAGTAGACTTTAAAATAGAAACATGGACCAACATTTTAAAAGATGGTTAACTGCAACTCTAATGGATTTTCTATGGACTACTGTGAAGTCTTGTCTCATATTAGCTTTCCTATTCATCGGCACGATCCATATAAATACGGAATCAACTGCACAGTTCAGATAGTAAACATTTTACTGGAAACCACATACTTCTTCCCTTTGATCATATTCAAATATACATTAAACTGATTATTTCATTTGAAATTGAGAGAACACTGCTATATTTTCTTGGATCCTTTTCCATTCATGTCTGGTGTCCTAACCAGTATGTTTGTCATGTTGTCTTAAGGGTCTTCTTTTGAAGAAGATATTGGATTAATGTATTTCCTATCTTAAGAATAGATTTTAAAACTTATTTTTTATTGGCATCTCACAATAATGAAGGATAATTGGACCACAGATAAAAATGGATTATAGATGAAAATGTCAATCTCTCAAAACACAATAAATTATATCGGAGAGCAACAAAGTAAATTAAAAAAAAAAAACAAGAAGAAAGCATTCAACCATGACAATCTTCAGTAAGATTTGGAAAGATACCTTTCACTTTATTACATGGTCCTTTGTCAATGGATTTACGGCTTAGGAGCTTCTGAGACTTGTGCCTGAAATTAAAAATATCTAGCAATAGGAATGTATCTTCTGACACTGCGGAGATACATAATACACATAGTTAAGAATATATACTCTTAAAAGGACCCTAGATATTTTGTTTAAAGTTATTTGCATGAGTATGTGTTGGGGGATAATAACTTAGTTTTGAAAAATCAGGTAATGTGCTTTTCTCTAGGAAAAACACTATTTCTACCATTTCAATATTCTTTCGTTGTAGTCTGTTGTATAAAGCTGAGGTCTCCTGAGCTTCCCACCACAAATCCACTTCAGTATATCTATTGGTGTCATGTTTGTTATACTCATTTTTAGACAGTCCTGTTGATAAGACTTTATGGATACAACATTAAATATTACTAGAGTGTAGGGTCGTGAAAGGGGTCTTGGTTTTTAGTAGAAGCACTGGATGGAAGTAGCCCGGAGACCCTGCAAGGGATGGGCTTCTATTCTGCTGTGCTCACAGAATGCAGGCTCCTAACATGTGGCATGGAACTCCATTAACATGTGCTGTTCAGTCACATAGGATGCTGCCCCTCCCAAAGGGCACAGGTAGAGGGCATGACTACAGGCCTCAGCCTCAAGAGATTTACATACTAATGAGATACCTGAAGGCCAGGGGGAGTAGCCAATTAAACATTCTTCCCCCAGATCCTCCTCCCTTTCTCCCTTCTTCCTCCCTATTTAACTCAGGCCTACCCTGAGTTTCACGGGGGTGCACATCCAGATTCAAACATCACCCATCATGTCAATAAAGCCATTTTGGAATCCCACAAACTTTCTCAGGTTATTGGGGCCTGCAGTCTTGCTGCAGCCATGGAGGACCTCCCTGTGTTTCAGCTACCCTACCCACACTAGGGAACAGGGTCTCAAATCAAATTCACCATACCTCTGGCTCTTACCATTTTTCTTTACCATCTTTTGCAGTGATACAAAAGCTACAGGTACAGAAGTTGAGTATTACATATATCAGTTCATACTAGGCTTTGCCAGTCTTCATTTTGATCGTGGCTTCCTGTAATGATCTCCATCTGTTGCAAAATTGTTTTTCTTGGTGGGGAAATGAGAGCTATACTTATCAGTAAGTACAAGGATGTACTTTAGGATGTAGTTAGGAATTATGTTGCCTTAGTATATTGAGAGTTATACGCTCTACTCCAAAATGTCTGATGTAATTTGCCTTTGGTAGCACCAGGAATAGTATTTTTGTGTGTTTGTTTTTGCAGCCCAATAGTATTTCTTTGTTTCATTATCTATTTGTCAATAGATCTTACGTACACTTAGAGAGTAGTGTTTACTACAAAGGTATTGTTGCCACTACTGTACCCTTAGAATTACCTTGCATTGGTGATTATTGTTGTGATTCATCAGTATCATAGTTGATTGAGGCTGTTCATTGCTTTTCCTTTTTGGAAAGTTACATGATACCTTTGGGTACTATTAAATCTAGATCTCAAGGAGAAGGGTTTCATGTTAGTTTGAGTTCTATGTAAAATTGAATGGTGTCTTTGTCAGTGGGGACTAGGGAATCCTCACTGGAGGGAAACCAGTGGAGACTAGGGAATCCTCACTAGTGGGAAACCAGTGGGGACTAGAGAATACTTACTGGAGGGAAACCAAGGGTAATAATAATAACTTCTAATATTTTGAGAATCTCCGGGACAAGTCTGACCAATAATATAAAACAAGGATTCTCATGCCTGATATTGTAGGTTTTGTTAGGTGGTATATAGCTCTTGAAGGTTAAATTTTTTGCCTAGATAGATGATTTAATTTAAATTATATATTTATATTTAGATCCTGAATTATATGCATTATGGATATTCTAATAGTATTGTTCCTATATCTTTTCTAGACACCTTAAGTGTTATCTTTGCACTTCCATCCATCTATATATCTCCTCTTCTGTTCTAATTAACACATCACATTTTTCCAATTTACACCTTCACATCACTTACTCTTTGTTATTCCCTTCTCTATTGGTCCCTCACACCTGGCATGGTTCCTATTTAGTATTCTGTTTAGCTAGTACTCCAAGTTACATGACACATCTAAAGACTTGCAGCTAAAAGTCTTAAGTGAAAGAGAACAAAAGACAACCTGAATTACTTTATTAAATATGATCTTTTCTAGTTCCATTTATTTGCTTGCAAATTTTACGATTGATTTCTTTGTATATATGTATGTTTGTGTGTTTGGTTTTGCAGCCCAATAGTATTTCTTTGTTTCATTATCCATTTGTCATAAAGGACACTTAGTTTGTTCCCATTTCCTATCTATTATCAATATAGCAGTGATGACCTAGATTGAGCAAGTAGTTGTGGAATTAGGGGTGAGACACTCAGACATATGACAAGAAATGACATAACTCTGTCACACAGTAAGTTTATTTTTGAGCTTTTCGAAGATTCTCCACACTAATTTCTAGAATAGAAAGGCCACTATGCAATCCTACCAATAGTGAATAGTGTTTCCTTTCTCACAACGCCTGTTCCAGCATGTGATTTAATTATTTTGTAGGTCTTTGTCTTTTTGAGTGGGGTGAGATAAAGATCCAAAGTTATTTTGAATTGCATTTTTATGAGATATGGTAGATTTTCATTTCTAAAATATTTCTTAGTCATTTTTCCTTCACTTGAGTATGCACTATTGAAGTTTATGGCCAATTTTTAAAGGAATCCTATCATTCTTTTTGACTCTTTGTGTTTTTGAGTTGTTTATATATTCTGGATATTAATCCTTTATCAGCTGTCTAGATGCCAAATAATTTTTCCCTTTCTGTGAGTTTCCTCTTCCCCTGTCTATTTCCTCAGCTCTTCACAAACCCATAGATAAGTTTAATATTCTCCCTTCATCAATAGAACTTCTTTAACAACCTTGAGTTCTTAAAAGAGGCTGTTTAAAAACAAAGATAAAACAGTATCTAATTTATAGAGGACAGTGGTCTCTAGACTTAACCTCAGTTGTTATAACATAAACAGTAGAATACATGGCAAACTTATAGTTTTGTCATCTTTCATCTAGTGTTCATTAGCTTCAATGAAAATGAGTTTTCAGGAAGCCTTATTTTTGCCAGGATAATGCTTACACACGATGTGCCCAAGAACAGTTACTGGGTTTGCAAACTCTTCCTGTCTTTTTAATCTTTCTTTACAATGTTGTTCTCACCCAGTGGCAAGTGGTTGATATTTTGGGAATTAGCCAACAAAAGGAATGCTAGCACTTCATAGTGAATTTAAAAATCATGGTTTATAATATCTGAAATTTAGTTCAACTACGAAGCTTCCCTGCTGGAATTTTTTTTTAACTTCAAACAGTTTTTATTTTCATTGTGATATCTGTATGGCTAAAGTTTTGAGAAATGTAATCATAGTTTTGTGTGTAAACTTTTACTACATACTATTTAAATTCTGATATTTATAAAATGCTTCATTCAGACTTTATAAAATTTATAAAATTATATTTATAAAATTAAAAAATTTATAAATTAAATTTATTTATAAAATTAAAGTGTAGTGTTCAAAACAATTGTTTTGTGACCAAATATGCTAAAATAAAATAACATATATTTAATAAAGTTTTGTCCAAAAATAAAAAGATAATTTATTCTAGTACTCTTATTATTTGTTGAGACCCGCACTAGCTGGAGCCTCAATTTGTGCAGCCAAAAATGTTGCAGCCTAGCAAAATGTTGAGGCCCGGGCTGCCCCGTGTTTGGCGGCCACTGTATCCTGGCCCAAGCTGCCGCTCTAGTCCACGAGTCGGGGTTCAGCAAGAGAGAGAGTGAGGATGGACTCGAAGAATGGAGACCAGACAGAGTGTGATTCAATCTGTTTATTCTTCAGTCTCTCTTCCTAGTTTAAGTCCCAAGTCTTGAGTTCCTAGTTCCTAGTTCCTAGTTCCTAGTTGTACTCCCTGAAGTGTCTGATTCTCTCATCTCTCTTCTGTCTGCCTCTTTATATGTCTCACTTCTAAGCCATGCCTTTTGGTCACACCTTTAATCATGCCCTTAGGTCTTGTCTCTAAATCTGATCTCTATACTTCTAAGTCACACTCTTAAATTACACACTTTTAATCTCACACACCTTTAATCTCATGCACCCAAGGTATCTAAACCAAGATTATCAGAGTGTGCTCAGCTGTTGTAGGCTATTGTAATCCAAGTCTCATGTCAGGGTATGTGGCTCAAGTTGCCTGCAAAGCTGATAGCCACTTTCTGCTAAAAGTCAGCCCCCAACAATTATTCACATGAATAATTCCTTTTATTTGGTTCTTCAATGTTAATTGATGTAAAGACATAATATAAGAATATAAATGATAGTTTTAGAAAACTTTGTCAAAAAGCATTTTTGCACTTGTAATGATGAATAACTACTATGACAAGATATTGAGTGTCTCCTAAAATGGTTTTCATTCTAATAGATTGATGTCCTGCTATTCTCACTTGACTTTCAGCATGGAGGCTATAAACATTTGTTGTGGAGTCATGGATGAAGATATAAATCTTGTTTTCTTTGGAGACACTGTCTAAATCATCACATGAGTAAATTACCAGCATTTTACAGTAAAGGTGCACACCATTTCTAGGCTTATGAAAATTTCATTTTCTAAGTGAAATGCAAAAATCCAAATCCTATCACTTTGGAGAAAAACAACCTTCTGCATAACACTTCACTTTAGTTCTGAGGAAAGAACTCTGGGAGCATTCTCATTTTCTGGTACTTTTTGGTTTCTGGGTATGCAGGCACATTGTTAAATCTGGTCCTTTCAAAAAGAAGTTTGTGATAGACACCCCATATGTCAAATCATTTTACCAAAACATTTAATGGCACAAAATTTTTAATAGCCACTTGTAGAATAAAATATATTTTCAAAGTAAAATATTATTTTATAGGATACAACTGAACCTGTGGATTTTAACAACAGGAATCATGAAACTACATTCTGTGATATTTCCAGATATCTGGATTATACCATTCAATGAACACTCTTGTTCTATGAGAGACATATATCATGAAAAACAGAAAACATGATGACAGTGTTTCTTTAGTTTGGCTATAACTTAAGCTGTTACTTGCCAGGCGGTGGTGGCGCACGCCTGTAATCCCAGCGCTTGGGAGGCAGAGGCAGGTGGATTTCTGAGTTCGAGGCCAGCCTGGTCTACAGTTCCAGGACAGCCAGGGCTACACAGAGAAACCCTGTATTTAAAAAAAAAAAAAAAAAAAACCAAAAACAAAAAAAAAAAAAAGAAAAAAAAAGATGTTACTTTACTATTTTTTGACAGTGGTGAGTTTGACAAGAAAAAGTAGAATCTGCACTTAGTTCTTAATCAGTAGAGAAGGAAGAGAGGTTAATTAGAATTAGACCATGAAAATAATGATAAAGAAAATAAACACATGCATTAAATCTACAAAACTACATGAATAAACCACAAAAGTGGGAGTTCTATTTATATTCACACTTAATGTCATATAAAACATATTTACATGGAACAGTTTCATTTAGTGCAAGCATGATTTTGTGAAAAAAGTATTTATATATTTAAACCTGCATGAGGCTGAGTAAAATAGTGTGACTAATACTGAAAAAAATGTATAGTAATCTGAAAAGATAAAAGAGCCATATAATTTTTCAAATAAACAAACTGAAATAGCTAAATGAAATGGCAAAAATTTTCTTGAAAAACTTTAAATGTACCTAATAGCTTCTCCACCATATCAAAAGGACACATGCTCCATTATGTTCATAGCACCTTTATTTATAATTACCAGAAGTTGGAAACAAAATAGATGTCCCTTAACCAAAGAATAGATACAGAACATGTGACTCAGAGCTGGAGATTTGGTTTAGTGGTTAAGATCACTGACAGCTCTTCCAAAGTTCCTGAGTTCAATTCCCAGCAACCACATGGGGACTCACAACTATCTGTAATATGATCCAATACCTGCTTCTGGTGTGTTTGAAGAGAGTGGCAGTGTATTCACATACATAAAATAAATAAAGAAAACTTTAAAAAGAGAAAAGAAAAAGAAAATGTGGTTCATTTATACAAGGGAATACTATTCAGCTATGAAAAACAAGACATGATGAATTTTGCAGACAAATGGGTGAAACTAAAGAATATTATCCTGAGTGAAGTAATGCAGACCCAAAATGACATGTATGGTATGCACTCACTGATAAGTGTATACTAGCCAAAAAGTTCAGAATACCGATGATACAACTCACAGACCATAAGAAGCTTAACAAGAAGAAAGGTCCAAATGTGGATACCTCAAACCCACTTAGAAGGGGAATCAAATAATCATGAGAGGCAGAGAGAGGGAGGAAAGGAAGTGGAAAAGGGAGGAGGAGAGGAAAAGGAGGACAAAATTAGGAATGGTGAGAGATAGGAGGGATACACAGCAGGCCAGATGAATAAATGGAAATGTCCAGCAGTGGGTGTTAGGGGTCAGAAAGTCTCAGAGACTGGGATGTGAGAGGCTACCAAGACTCAATGGGGAAGGCATTAGTCATAATGCCCAACAGTGTTGAGATGGAACCAGAAGGAACCATCTCTAGTAGATAGACATGAATAGATATGTCCTGTAGATAGACAGTTGAGGCAGGGGACCACCAACCCATCTTCAAAATGTTTAATCCAGAATTATTTCTGTCTAAAGAAAATTAAAGGACAAAAATGAAACAGAGACTGAAAAAAGGCCACTCAGTGACTGATCCAACGTGCAATTCATTCCATGCACTCACACCAAATCCTGACATATTACTAAGGCCATCTTTTGCATGCAGACAGGAGCCTGGCGTGGCTGTCCTCTGAGAGGCTCTACTAGAGAAATGCATATACTTACAATCAACTATAAGATTGAGATCAGGATCCAATATGAAAGAGTTAGAGGAAGGACTGAAAATGTTGAAGATGATTGCAAACCCATAGGAAGAACAACAGTGTCAATTAACCTGGACGTCTCAGAGCTCCCAGAGACTAAGCCAAAAGTTAAGGAGCTGGTATGTGACCCCTGGCACATCTGTAGCAGAGGACTGACTTGTATGGCCTCAGTGGTACAGGATGAGCTTAATCCTGTGGAAACTTGATGCCCTAAGGAAGAGGAATATTGGTGACTGTGAGGTGGGGTGGGCAGACTGGTGTGGAAGTACTTTCTCAGAGGTGGGGAAGGGGTAAAGAACTTGAGGAGGGAGGACAGAGAAGAAGGCAAATTTTGGAATGTAAATAAATAAAATAATTTAATAAAAATTGAAAACATTTATCTAAAGTGAATAAAATGAAATAGAAAACATTAACAGTCATATAACTATTTTATAAATGTAGTAGTTTAATAAAAGTATTTCCATAAAATAACTCTAGGATGTATTGAGTTAATGTCTGATTGTTTAGTAAATTAATAAAGAAATTTAAACTGAATTATGTTTCTGAATTTTAAAATATAACTTCTATAAACAATCCTTTATTAAGTATAGAACACAGATTAAAATTATTAGAATTGTTTGGAGGTGCCCTATAAAATTTTATAATATATTTTTGCTCTATTTTACCTACAATAGAGGAAGACATTTTTACAAATAACCTACAAATGAATCCTATCAGATTTCATTGTATTTATAATAATATTTTCATGAATATTTTATTGTATGTTATTAAATACAGAAAGACTCATTAAACATTTTCCAAATTGCCATTGATATTTATATCTGATTTTAAGGAAGCATAATGTAGTCTAAAACCTAGTGTTTATACTTATACTACTCAGTGTTTGTATTTATTTACAAGTGCCCTTAAAATCCCTAAATGTTATACAAAGTTCTAGTCGTTTTCATTGTCATCCAATCAACAACAAATAATTTCCACTCACTTAATTTTTTTGTATATTTTTTCTACTATCACATCTACTATTGAACTTCTACTATGTTCAATTCTGTTTTGTTAGTAATTTCTTATTTGGCTTCATATGTCTACATTTCATTACATTTCTCACTTTCTGTATTTCCTTCCAATTCTCCCATATACCCCTCCCATTCTTCTTTAAATTCAGGGCATTTTTTTATTGGTATTCTATAAATATATTGACACATGGATAAAGCCTTCATTTTAATGCATTCTCTTATGTATGTTTGATTTCTTACCATTGTGCTGTCTCCTAGACTTTCTTATTTTATCAAGTATACATGTAGTTGGATGCACAAATAAACTTGTGAGATCATACAGTCTTTTATTTTCCTTGTTGTTAAAATATATAATTTAAGTTAATTAAGATTTTCTAGTTTGAATGAATTGATTAAAAGTACATTATAGCAATTTGGATGGGGCAGACACCTAGCTGGCCTGATCCTGTGAAGACACCGTAACCTGAGCCATTCTAGAGGAGCCACTCCAGTCAGAGCAGTAAACACCAACCTGGTCTGATCCCATGAAGACAGAATATCCTGAGCCATCCTAGAGAAACCACTGCACTCAGAGCATTGAATGAACCACCTCACCAGAGCAGCAGGATTTCAGAATCACAGAGGCGGCCTGAGTCCCAGGAGTTTTCTTCCCAGGATCTCAGGATCACAGAGACATCTGGATTCTGAAAAGTTTTGACACAAGCAGGATAACTGGAAAGATAGGCTCCAGTCAGATAGTGAGTGCAGGTAGCACTAGAGTTAACCAAATGGTGAAAGGTAAGCTCAAGAACATAAGCAACAGAAACCAAAGTCACTTGGCATCATCAGAACCTCGTTTTCCCACCATAGCAAGTCGTGGACTCCCCATCACACTGGAAAAGCAGGATTCAGAATTAAAATCACTTCTCAAGATGCTGATAGAGGATGTTAGGAAGGACATAAATAACTTCCTTAAAGAAGTACAGGAGAACACAGGTAAAAGAGGTAGAAGCCCTTAAAAAGGAAACAAAATAATCCCTTAAAGAATTGCAAGAAAAAACAACCAAACAAGTGAAGGAATTAAACAAAACCAGCCAGGATCTAAAAATGGAAGTAGAAACAATAAAGAAATCTCAAAGAGAGACTAGAAAAGAGATCAGGAGTCATAGATGCAAGCATCACCAACAGACTACAAGAGACAGAAGAGAAAAATCTTATGTCCAAAAGATACCATAGAAAACATTGACACAACTGTCAAAGAAAATGCAAACTGCAAAAGGCTCCTAACGCAAAACATCCAGGAAATCCAGGACACACTAGAAGACCAAACCTAAGGATAATAAGTATAGATGAGAGTGAAGATTCCCAACATAAAGGGCCAACAAATATATTCAACAAAATTATAGAGAAAAACTTCCCTAACCTAAAGAAAGTGATGTTTGTGAACATGGAAGAAGCCTACAGAACACCAAATCGACTAGACCAGAAAAGAAATTCCTTGGGTCATATAATAATCAAAACATCAAATGCACAAAACAAAGAAAAAATACTAAAAGCAGTAAGGGAAAAAGGTCAAGTAACATATAAGGGCAGACCTATAAGAATTATACCAGACTTCTCACCAGAGACTTAAAAAGCCTAGATCCAAAAAAAAAAAAAAAAAAAAAAAGGCTAAAAAAGAAGATCCTAGACTGATATCATACAGACCATAAGAGAACACAAATGCCAGCCCAGACTACTATAAAAAGCAAAACACATAATCACTATAGGTGGAGAAACCAAGATATTCTATGACAAAACCAAATTTACACAATATCTTCCCACAAACCCAGCACTTCAAAGGAAAATTGATGGAAAACACCAACACAAGCAGGGAAACTAAGCCTAGAAGAAGCAAGAAAGTAATCTTCCAACAACCCCAAAAAGCTACACAAACATTACACCTCTAATAACAAAAATAACAGGAAGCAACAATTTTTCTTAATATCTCTTAGCATCAATGGACTCAATTTCCCAATAAAGAGGCATATACTATCAGTCTGTATACATAAACAGGACCCAGAATTTTGCTGCATACAGGAAACACACCTTAGGGACAAAGACAGACACTACCTCAGAGTAAAAGGCTGGAAAACAATTTTCCAAGCAAATGGTCCCAAGAAACAAGCTTGAGTAGCTATTCTAATATCAAATAAAATTGCCATTCAACCAGATGTTATCAAGAAAGATACCCAAACTCATCAAAGGAAAAATCAACCAAGATGGAATTTTAATTATGAACATCTATGCACCAAAAGCAAGGGCACCCATATTCATAAAAGAAACTTTACTAAAGCTCATAGCACATATTGCGCCTCACAAAATAATAGTGGGGAATTTCAACACCCCACTCTCAATAATGGACAGATCATGGAAACAGAAACTAAACAGAGAGACAGTGAAATTAGCAGAAGTTTTGAACCAAATAGATTTAACAGATATCTATAGAACATTTTACCCTAAAACAAAAGAAAAAAAGAATACAACTATTTCTCAGCACCCCTCCAAAAATAGATCATATAATTAGTCACAAAACAGGCCTCAACAGATACAAAAAGATTGAAATAATCCCTTGCATCCTACCATATCACCACAGACTAAGGCAGGTCTTCAGTAATGACAAAAACAAAAGAAAGTCCAAATACACATAGAAACTGAACAATGCTCTACTCAATGATGACTTGGTCAAGGATGAAATAAAGAAAGACTTCTTAGAATTTAATGAAAATAAAGACACATAATACCAAAACTTGTGGGACTCCATAAAAGCAGCCCTAAAAGAAAATTCATAGCTCTAAGTGCCTACAAAAAGTAAGTGGAGAGAGCATACACTAACAACCTGAGAGCACACCTGAAAGCTCTAGATCAAAACAAAGCAAATACAACCAAGAGGAGTAAACAGCAGGAAATAATCAAACTTACGGCTGAAATAAACCAAGTTGAAACAAAAAGAACTACACAAAATATCAACAAAACCAGGAGCTGTTTTTTTGAGAAAATCAACAAGATAGATAAATCCTTAGCCCTACTAACAAGAGGGCACAGAGACAGTATCCAAATTAATAAAATCAGAACTGAAAAGGTAGATATAACAACAGTAACTGAGGAAATTCAAATACCCTCAGATCCTACTACAAAAGCCTATACTCAACAAAACTGGAAATTCTGGATGAAATGGACAGTTTTCTAGACAGATACAATGTACCAAAGTTAAAACAGGAGCAGCTAAACCATCTAAACAGTCCCATAACCCCTAAAGAAATGGTCGCAGTCATTAGCAGTCTCCCCACCAAAAAAAACCCAAAACAAACCAACAAACAAACAAACAAAAAACAGTACCAGATGAAATTAGTGCAGATTTCTATCAGACCTTCCAAGAAGACCTAATACCAATTCTCTTCAAACTATTCCACAAAATAGAAAGCAAAGGAACACTACCCAATTGTGGCTATGAAGCCACAATTACACTCATAGGTAAAGCACACAAAAACAAAACAAAGAAAGAAAACTTCAGACCAATCTCCCTTATGAATATCTATGCAAAAATACTAAATAAAACCCTTGCAAAATGAATCTAAAAACACATCAAAACAATCATCCATCATGATCAAGTAGACTTTATCCCAGGAATGCAGGGATGGTTCAATATTCGGAAATCCATCAATGTAATCCACTATATAAACAAACTCAAAGAAAAAAAAAAACACATGATCATCTCACTAGATGCTTAGAAAGCATTTAACCAAATTCAACATCCCTTCATGGTAAAAGTCTTGGAAAGATCAGGAATTCAAGGCCCATTCCTAAACATAGTAAAAGCAATATATAGCAAGCCAGTAACCAACATCAAAGTAAATGGAGAGAAACTTGAAGCAATCCCACTAAAATCGGGGACTAGAGAAGGCTGCCCACTCTCTCCCTACCTATTCAATATACTACTTGAAGTTCTAGTCAGAGCAGTTAGACAACAAAAGGAAGTCAAAGGAATACAAATAGGAAATGAAGAAGTCAAAATTTCACTATTTGCAGACGATATGATAGTATACTTAAGTGACCCTAAAACTTACACCAGAGAACATGTAACCTGGTAAGCAACTTCAGCAAAGTGGCTAGATATAAAATCAACTCAAACAAATTAGTAGCCTTCTTCCACTCAAAGGATAAACAGGCTGAGAAAGAAATTAAGAAAATGACACCCTTCACAATAATCACAAATAATATAAAATACCTTGGTGTGAATCTAACCAAGGAAGTAACAAATCTGTATGACAAGAACTTCAAGTCTCTGAAGAAAGGAATCTAAGATCTCATAAGATGGAAAGATCTCCCATGCTCATTGATTGGCAGGATTAATATAGTAAAACTGGCCATCTTGCCAAAAGCAATCTACAGATTCAATGTCATCCCATCAAAATTCCAAATCAGTTCTTCGTAGAGATAGAAAGAGCAATTTGCAAATTCATTTGGAATAACAAAAAGCCCAGGATAGCTAGAACTATTCTCAATATTTCTGGGGGAATCACCATCCCTGACCTCAAGCTGTACTACAGAGCAATAGTGCATAAAAAACTACATGGTATTGGTACAGAGACAGGCAGGAAGATCAATGGAATAGAATGGAAGACCCAGAAATGAACCCACACACCTATGGTCACTTGATCTTTGACAAAGGAGCTAAAACTGTCCAGTGGAAAAAGGACAGCATTTTCAACAAATGGTGCTGGTTCAACTGGTTGTCAGCATGTAGAAGACCACAAATTGATCCATTCTTATCTCCTTGTACAAAGGTCAAGTCCAAGGGGATAAAGAACCTTTACTTAAAACCAGATACACAGAAACTAATAGAAGAGAAGTTGGGGAAGACCCTCAAATACCTAGGCACAGGGGAAATGTTCCTGAACAGAACACCAATGGCTTATGCTCTAAGATCAAAAATTAACAAATGGGAGCTCATAAAATTACAAAGCTTCTGTAAGGCAAAGGACAATGTCAATAGGACAAAATGGCTACCAACAGATTGGGAAAAGATCATTACCAATCCTACATCTGATAGAGGGCTAATATCCAATTTATACAAAGAACTCAAATTAAACTCCAGACACTCAAATAACCTTATTAGAAAATGTAGCACAGAGCTAAACAAAGAGTTCTCAACTGAGGAGTATCAAATGGCCAAGAAGTACCTATAGAAATGTTCAATATCTTAAGTCATCAGGGAAATGCAAATCAAAACAACCCTGAGATTCCACCTTATACCAATTAAAATGTCTAAGATAAAAAAAACTCAGGTGATAGCAGATTCTGGCAAGGATGTGGAGAAAGAGGAACTCTCCTCCATTGTTGGTGGGATTGCAAGCTGATACCACCACTCTGGATATCAGTCTGGTGGTTCCTCAGGTAATTGGAAATAGCATTACCTGAGAACCCAGCTATACTACTTCTGGGCATATACCCAGAAGATGCTCCAACATATAACAAGTACATATGCTCCACTATGTTCATAGCAGTCTTATTTATACTAGCCAGAAGCTGGAAAGAACCCAGATGTCCTTCAACAGAGGAATAGATACAGAAAATCTGGTACATGTACAGAATGGAGTATTACTCAGCTATTGAAAACAATGAATTCGGGAAATTCTTAGGTAAATGTATGGAACTAAAAAATATCATCTTGAGTGAGGTAACCCTATCTAAAAAGAACACACATTGTTTCCACTCACTGATAATTGTATATTAGCCAAAAAGCTCACAATTTCCAAAGACCTCATGAATCTCATGAACAAGGAAGACCAAAGTTTGGGTGCTTTGGTCCTTTTAGAAGTAGTAACAAAATACTCATGTGTATATTCTTACCTCATCTGCAAAGGCCAGTTGAGAGTCAGATCTTCTATGATAAGAGTTACAGGTGCTTATGAGTATCCTGAAGCTGAATTAAGGTCTTCTCCAAAAGAACTATATACTCCAGGAAACATGATACATTAATTGTGCATATTCTAATTTTAGTAAAAAAATCATATATATTATATTATTTTGGAATGCTATTAAAATAATGAACTCTTTAGTTTTTTATTTACTTTTTGGGCATGTGTTCATGTATAGTACATGCATTGAATTGCGTACATGTACAGTGCATGCATGTGTTTGTGTATGTAATTGTGTGTGCATCACTTGTGTGTGTATGTGTTCACATATATGCATGTATGCTCAGCCATGCACACCTTTGTATTTGTAGAGGTCAGAGGATAAATGGGAGTGGTATTTCTCTCATTCAAACATGTGGGGTATAAGATGCAACTTATGTCATAATTTGTGAAAAGAGTTGCCTTTACCTGTGAAGCTATCTAACGAGTTTATGGCTTGCTTTTTTCACTGAAATATAATTTTGTGGAATGTCGGTTTGGCTGCATGTACTGTTTTATTATTATGTTCTACACAGAGACATTTTATAAATTGTGAGTTTATTCCATTCATGCATTATCCTCTAATTATCATGAAGAAAACCATTATAAATAGTTCTGTATAAGCCCTTTGTGGAAAGACATTATAAATTCTGTCATAGAGGATAATTACAGAATTATACATTAAGAACATATTAAAATGTGCTAAACATGTCAAGCAGGTATCAGTTTTTTTCAGTGCAACCAATCATTTATAAAATTTTCAGACTTTCCACATGTTCACCACCATACTCGGTTATCTATCTATATAAATTAACTTGCTACAGAAATTATGATTTCTTGGTTCTGTGTAATTTAATTTATTATGATCATATGCTGATGGCTGAATAATATTTTTATTGAATGATTATATAACCCCTTTCTTAAGTACATTTCATTTATACTATGTATATATATTTTTCTTCTTCTCTTGACCTGATGTTTCAAAAACTTTATTAAATTTAAACCATCATTTGTGGTGGAGCTTTCACGTATGCATATATATATATATATATATATATATATATATATATATATATATATATACAAACATTAGTGTCAACTCTCCTTTCCACTTATTTCTGCTGTCTTTGCATTTAATAACTTTTAGTTTCTTTTAATTGAATTCAACAAGGTTCTAGGGGTGAAAAGCAGATACTCAAGTTTAGTCATTATTTTCATGAGAAAGCATTAGAAGTTATATTTTTCTCTCTTCTATTTGTTTTAACTGCTACAGGTTGGTGAATGTTATTGTTAAACATATTTTAAGATCTTTCCTGTCTCATTTCCATACTTATGTAAGCACGATTAGAATCATTGAATTAAAAATACTTTACAGCCTTTATGTTATTGACTGCTTTTTATTTAAATAAAAATTTTTTATTATGATACTATGAATTTCCAATATTGTTGTATATAGTTTTTAATATATCTGTACAGGTAATCATTCTGCTTTTCAAACACATGTATTTTCAATATTTGGAAAAATCTAGTACATAAATACTGATTTAGCTAAGTGAGGAAAAGTAACTAATCAAGGTATCTACAATAAGCCACATTGCCAAGCCTAGACAAAGTAAATCAATATTCTATTCTATTAATAATTTATTTCTCAACTGTACTATCAAATATTTAGAAGAACATTATATTTTCACACTATGCATAAGTACTTATACAATTTTTCCAACTGTGTTCCTTTCACTATAAATAATTGTATATTCTCTTGACATGTTATTTTAATAAGCTAAGCCTTTGTAAAATAAGAAATATTAAACTATAACAATACTCTGATTTGATATCTAGCTATTATACAAATATTACCAACTTACTTTTTTAGTGTAATCATTTTACACTTCTCAATAAATTTATATTTCTCATTTTCTGTCATAATGTTACATTATACTGAGGAATAAAATATTATTTAAAAGGAAATAAAGGAAGCAAAAGGAGTAATGATACAGTTATATTTCAATAACAAAATAAAAAATTAATATAATCACTGCTATAAGTTATTTGGTTATGATATGAGAGGATTTAAATCTAATTTTAGAACTTTCACCTATTTTTTCTTCTGTCAGTTTTTACTTACATTCATCATAATTTTGGTTAATTTGAGTAGTTTTAATAATTGCACTGTTCTCATGTAATTTCTTTTTATGCATGCCTATGGGCTTCTATTTTTGAACTTGGTCTAATGATAAAACTCTACATTAGTAACTTAGCTTATGCTACTTCCATGTAACAATTAATTTATTCAAATTGTACAATTAAACAACTTTATTTAGCATTTCCTGTCATTTGGTTTATATTTAATCACTCATATGTTGAATGTCCTCAAACTATTTACTATATTAGTTATCTATAATCATGAAAATCAGTGACAGATAAAAAATATCTCATCTTCATTCACATATTTACTATTTTCAGAGTTTTTCATTTTCATTTTAAGTTCTTACAACCAATGCAAAATAGTCTTCTATTTTACTTCACTGTTCTATACTATAAATGTCTTTCCATATATACAGAAATGAATCATTTAACTATAGGATAATTTCTGTAGATTTTTGTTATAATGTGCTCTTAATTTTTAATTTTTACTTAAGGTAAGATTGCAGCATAGTTATTCATTTGAGGTCACTCTCAAGTATACCACTTAACACCAACTAAAGCCTATTTGCAGAGCATCGATCTATATGAAGATATACTTTCTTAAGTATGTGTTCAACATTAATGGGTTAAATTCCTTTTGGACATAAAATGTTTTATAAACCATTTATTAATATGGAAATAACAGAGAATAAAAACTATTTATATAGTACAAACATTCTTGGTGATTTTATGTGATATACTGAAAAGAACTAGGAGCTCTAAACATATTATATAAAGTTTAGAGGAAGATATGCTTCAGTTATATGTTCCACTTTGCATATGGAATATAAAAATCAGCATACGTTATTTATAATAGAAATTTTAGAATTAATATTCTATTTATTTTGATGGATAACTATATGTACAAGCACACACGTATGTATATGTGGAGATTTAAATAAAAAAATATTTCCCTAGTCTCTTTGATGACATAGATGTCAGTACCTAGCCCATTTTGTAGAGGGATTGCTCACAGCCAACCACTTTACTGAGCACAGAGTCCCCAATGGGTGCCACAATTAGAGAAAGGACTGAAGGTGCTATAAGTTTGCAACTCCATAGAAAGAACTATAGTATCAACCAACCAGAACCCCCCAGACCTCTCAGAGACTAAACCACCAAATACACATAGAGGGAGGGACTCATAGCTCCAGACACATATGTAGCAGAGGATAGCCTGTCTGTCACCAATGGGAGGAGAGGCTTTTGGTCCCAGTGTAGAGGAATGGCAGGGCGTGGAGGCAGGAGTGTGTTAGTGGGTGTGGGAACAGCCTCAGAGAAGCAGTGGAGGGAGGGATGTGATAGGGGCTTTCTGGAGAGGGATTGGGAAAGGGAATAACATTTGAAATTTAAATAAAAACAATCCAATAAAATAAAACAAAATATCTATAAGGTGAGGCCTTATTGGAAGACACATATCTCTTGGTAGGGAACTTTGAAAAATTAAATCTTTACCCTATTTCCAAATTGTTTGTTAAAGATCTGACCTTTCAACTTTCTCCTGCTGCCACCATTCTGCCAACTGAGGCAAAGATTCCCCACCAAGATAGAATCTTTACCCTCTGGAACCAAAAGTCAAATTATTCATTTTATTGTTGTTTGAGTTCTTCTGAACTACATACTCCTATTTATTTCAGCATGCTCTGAAAAACAGTAGAAATAATTTAGGCCATTTCAACATGACAAGTGTATCTGTCCCTGTCTTCCTATAAGTGAATGGTGAAAGATCTCAATTTCATTAGAAAACAAACAAAAGATCAAGTTCTAAGATAGCTACATTATATGGAAACATCATTAACCTCTTATTGTGGAAAATTTGTATATTAAATGCTATATTTAGTTTTGGACATAGTTTCAGACACCCTGTGAGCACATAATAACATATACTCTACAGATAAAAGGTGCTATTTATTTTCTCCTTGTGGTTGACATGTTTTCTTATTCTCTTCATGTTGTCTTTCTAACACAGACTTCAATATTTTTAATGTCAAGGTTGTAGATTGTTCCTGTCATATAATATAGCTAATATTTTTTGAATAATTATTTTTCTTTCCCATTAATTTTCTTGTCTCTATTTGAAACTCTTACCAAACCTATGTGAAACAACCCAATGCTGTTCTATAGGTCATTAAAATTTATTTTTATTTTGCTTTTTGGTCATCTAATTTTGTTTTTAATATTTGATGATATCATTTGATCTAAGTTTTAGTTTAATGATTCATTTATTTGTGGAATATTGCACAGTATTAAACTCTAATATATAATAATTTACTTTACATACTATATTTTCTAGAAATATAACTTCATTCTTTTTGTAATTTCTATGAACATTGCTAGATTGCTAAAACCATACATTTGTTAGTATAATATATCAATGCTTTAATTTATATTACTGAGCATTTTCCAGATGACTATTTTAAAGAATACTGCTGAGAATTTATACATATTTATTGTATGTATGACTGCTTCTATTAATGATGCTGTTCTTGATTATGGGAAACATTTCTGATTCAAGATGATAACTGGAAACAACCTTGATTCTTGGTAACCATTGGGGATAAGACTTTATTAAATCCTGGATTGTTTCTCTATTTCCTTAAAATAAGATAGTATTTTTCAGAGAATACCAAAATCCCTGATGTTTTTTAAACTTATTATATTTTACCATTTATTTATTTATTTATTTATAATTCAGATTTTATCCCCCTTTTCCACCCTCCAACTGTTCCACATTCGATACCTCCAATGCGCTCCCCTGTCTTCATGAAGCTGTTGTCACTCTCCACTCCTTACCCCACATGTCCTCTAAACTCCCTGGGTCCTCCAGTCTCTTATATTTTGCTATTAACTTAACTTGATGATACAATCAAACTTTGAGTGTAGTGTAATCATAAAATGTGACTGTACATTTAATGGAGCAATTGGATTTGGCACCAGTTAATGCTTGAAGAGTTCTCTTAGATCTCTTCCACACTCTGGTATGAAATATGATAAATGGTACATGGTCATTTACTTCACAGCTGCCCCAACCTAGTTGCCATTTAAGGGTACTGTTATAAGTCTGAGCAGTTCAGTTCTTAGGTTTTGTAGTATTTTAATCCATAAGAAAGTCTCAATCAGTTTGGGTTATCCTTTATTTACATGAAGGCAATCTTTTCATTTTTCTGTTTAGTAAATTCTCATCATTTGAGCAACTTCTGTCTCATCATTTTACTCACACCAGCAAAATGATGACTTTTTTTACTTTGTTGATTTTTTTACTAGTAGTCTAAGACTTGCAAGTTTTTCTCTTCTGCCTATCTATTCTTTTTTCATTATGGGGTTTATTAATAATAAGTATCTTTTAATTGTAATGCTTTTTATGATTGTTCTAGTATTTTCATTATACTATATCCTAATTTAGTAAAAGTTCTAATATTTCTTATTGACTGGTTCAATAGAAACAGCATGAGAGCCAATTTATTGTCAGTTTGGATTCCTGACATATCATGGATACTAATGACTGACACAATGTTTACTTCCAACAGATACTATTCAAATTCACAGAATAATTAATGCTTCATTAACTTGTGACTATTTAAAAATATTTCATCTAAATACTTCTAAATGCTACTTATCTATTTTATTTTCTATTATGTATGCTTTGTGTTTATTTACTTTTCTTTAAAAACATTAAACATATTATCAAATCTAAATAATTTGCCCTATAAAACCTTATTTAATTAAAAATCAATTAATACACTTAATAATAGTTTATCAATAACAGGTACTGAAACTTAGGCACATTGTCACTTTGATTTACTATTTGTATTGCCAATAAAATCAAGAGAATAAAAAATAAGATACAAAGTCAAAAGGAAATGACAATTTAGAGTACATTAGGGCATTTCTAGATATACTAACTTGTTTTCACAAGCAAGAAAAAGACAAAGAGGCAGGACTGATATTACACAAACAGTATTTAGTAATCCAATTCAAAATATTTACCAAACAATTTATAACATCTAAAACACTTTTAATAAGTTAAGTTTAGGTATGAGTATGCGGAAGCATATTTAGAAATTTGAAAATACACTTGCAGGATTGTAAATGCCTTTATAAATGATAAATATGAAAGATCTTCAAAGATCTGGGAACATGGTGTTAATCCCAGCACTCAGGAGACATAGGCAAGTGGTCTCTGTGAATGTGAGGCCTTTGTTACCTATTGGACATTTTCCAGGACAGTTAGGGATACATGGAAAGACTCTTCCTCAACCACAAACAAACATGCAGTTCAATGAAGAAATTCTTTCGCTGTGATATATTGTTTTCCTTTAGTTAATGTGGCTAATAGTTTCACCTCGAAGCCTCTAATGTACATATTTGTGACTCCCAAAAAGACATTGTAGAGATTGTTTGTTTTTTTAAAGTGATACCAGAGTAATTTTGTCATTCATGCAAGAACTCATGAAGGAACTTGTTCCTGTTCAGAAAGCATTTGTGGAACCCCAAAAGACTACCAAGGAGCCAATTCCAATGCAATCACACTAGGGTCTTTATTCAAGCAAAATGTGGTTAGTTTATCTTTCCTAATAGTAACAGAAAGATTCTGACTCCGGGTCTTAACATCCTTAACGTGGCTCAGGATCAATTCCAATGGAGTTGAAGGAGCCTGTCTCATATTAGCGACCATTAGAGTTGCCCCAGCCCAAGAAAAATGGACAGAAAACTGGTCTCAATAAAACCACAGACATACACAGACACAATAACATTTGTCCTCTCCTCAACCTTAGGATAAATAAATAAATAAATAAATAAATAAATAAATAACCAGAGATTGGGGACTGGTGGCTCCCTGAGCCTGTACTTCCCCAAATGTTGGGTGCAAATATCCCACTCCCAATATCTGGAACATCTCTCAGCTCTTAGTAGTCATGGCTTCTCAGGGCGTTCACTTTAGCTACCCTTGATCACAATTATAGATTCCTGCCAACCTTCAATTCTGACAGATGTGGCACTACTCAGAGTTTAGGAACAAACACAGACAAAAACACACAGAACAGAATTAACAGATTTAATGCTGTTCTGTGCAGACACACTGACCAGATACAGGAATTTCTCACTGGCTGGTATGGAGACTCTTTGTGTCGATAGTCCTAGGGGTTATGGAGCTCTTTGCCAATGCACCAAGATGTTGTGACCATTCAGGAATTGTTCGTGAACCCCAAAAGATTACCAAGAAGCCGATTCTGATGCAATCACACTAGGGTCTTTATTTAAGCTTGAGCTTGGGTTTACCATCTCTGAAGCGGTAGGATGCATGGGTGAAGCCCCAAGCCACCAGTTGGACAAGATTTTTATTGGCAAGCAAGAGGGTTTCCAGCCTGGCAAGCATCTAATTGAATGACTATTGTAAGCAGAAAGGTGGGTGCTCTGAAGCAAAACCATTATCACAAAGGTTCTGAAAGTATATCTGGCACTACCAGACTGGCTGATGCTAGGGAGTAAATAGAGAGTAACTCTGGGGTATGGACCAGAGACAAGCTATGTGGTTCTTCCTGGAATTTTGATGAAGCTTGGCTTCAGCTGTAGGTCAAGTTATTGGCCTTTTTTTCTTTTAAAATGGAGGTAGGTACAAAGATGGAGTAAATTTGGCCTCTGAAACTCAACTCCACTGCCCTGAACTCACTACACTGACTCCCAACAGAAAAACTAGAACTCAGAAATCTGCTTACCTCTGTCTCCTAAGTACTGGGATTAAAAGTGTGTACCAACATGCCTGGACCTAACTTTTTCTGTACCTGAAAATTGCTATGTCTCTGTGGCCTGGAACTAAAGAGATTTGCTTGCTTCAGCCTCCCAGGATTAAAGATGTGTCTGTATTCTTCCCAGATCACACCAATCTAGATGTTATTTGGATGTGATCTCTTGCCAGAGCAGCCATGTTGCTACATTAAAATTCCTCTACATTTTTCTCTTTCTTTTTTAGCTAAAAATTCTATATAGCTTAACATTTTACAAAAAAATTCAAACCCTCAAATTTAACATTACAAATGTTCTTATGAAGATCCATCCATTCATCATGATGAAAAACTATCTTGATGATCCTTCATAATTGCTATCCTGATCATCTGTTCTTCAGCAAGTGTTGATTTCAACATCAAGGATTTCTAGTCTTAGATCAGATCTTTATCAATTTGATAGAACATTTAATCTTTCATCACCTATGAAAATATAGACAAAACCTTGTCCCCAATGAAACACATTCCCTGACTTTCATCCTGATATTAAAACATATGTATACAGGTTGATCTAATTCAGCAGGTTGTTTTTTTCTTCTTCAATTCAGTGTCTTTTGTGTTTAAATGGATGAGAAGCCCAGCTTGATTATGTGGAGCTATACATGGAATGCAAATATCTAAGTGTTGAAGTTATGTGTGGATTCATAAAGATCTAACTGCATCTTGATAAACAGAAAGGAGCAATAAGATTAGCTGAAAGACACGGCACACTCCAATAGTGAGAGAATAGTCAAAGTAGAATAAATGAAAACAAATAAAAATCACAATAACAGAAGTAGGGCAGATATTTCTCAATTGTGGCCAATGGGTTCTCATAGACAACTGAAACATTGCAAGTCATTGACAATTGGCCATGGGTTACTGTAGTGGCTATTCCTGGTTGTCAACTTGACTATATTTGGAATGAACTACAATCCAGAATTGGAAGGCTCACTTATGATCTTGATCTTGAGGATGGAGGATGAAAGGTTCTAATCTGGATCTTGGTATGGAGATCTTGAGGCATAGTGCCTATGAATCCCAGAAGACTTAAGTAAGGAGATCTCTGTGTTCAATATCCACCTGGGACAAAACATGTCCCAGATCTACTCATGGTGTTACAAATGTTTAGTCTGGGCCACACATTCTGTTGAAGACCTACATAAGGACATTGGAAGAAGGAAGACTCTCTCTTCTTTCTCTGCTTGCTTTGTGGGATTGAGCAACTGCTAGATCCTTGGACTTCCATTCACAGCTGCTGCTGAACATTGTTGCGGAGTTGGATTAGAGACTGTAAGTCTTCAAAACATTCCCTTACTATAAAGAGATTATCCACAATTTCTGTGGTTCTAGAGAACCCTGATTAATATAGTTTCTCTCCAGTAAATCCCTTTTGCTGCAGACAAAACATACTGGAGTCATGAAACATGGAAGCATCAAGCTAGTACTTACCTTAAAGCTTCATTCTTACTGGCTAGTTGTCACAAAGTTGTGAGTTACTTTCCAGAGCTGTTATCAAACTTACCAAGCTATGAACTCTGCAGGCTACAACAATGCCTGGTCTTATACATTATAACCACTAGTGCAATACTGGCATATAGGTTATTGGATAACTAATAATTTTCTGATTAGATCTAAGGCCCAATTCATTAGTTGAACACTCCTATGGCCTTGTTAAAGTTGCCAAGAACAAATGGCAAGAAAGATCATGTCATAAAAAATAACTAAATAATATTGTTTCTGATAAATGAAGAGAGTATTACAGTGGCTTCTCGGACAATAACTTATCTGTATACCCATAGACAAGGCATCTCTCATCCCTCATCTGGGAAGCTTATTCTTGCAGTAGGTAGCAATTAACACAGAGATTCTCAGTCACCAAGAAGAGAACATGAATCTATGAAGTCTTTAGCCCTAATGAGACATCCCTATAATTTCCCACCACACAAACCTCAAGGATCTTGTTAAGAGTGGAGGTGGAAAGATTGCTGAGACAAATAGAGGTGGTTGATAACTGCAAGGAACAATGTTTCGACACAAAGCAGAAGGGTTGATTGGATGAAATCACCTTGACTGAGAAGCCACTCACAGGATTTACTATAATAGCTCATGCCCATCACCAGTAGAAACAATGAGGTGGGTGAGGAAGTAGGTATGAAATCCCAGCATTTGATTGCTGCTAAAAAAGGGAGAGCCTCTTTCATAAGGGTGTGACTTCTAATATATCAACCATACCCAATTCTTATTCCCAAGAATATCTGGGTTTTAGAAATTAGAATAAATTGGGGGAAAAGGTAAGAAAAATTAAATTTAATGGATAAGGTAAGTAAGAATAGAGAGAGTGGTGGCTTGGAAGAAGTTGAGGGATAGGAGGACTATCATCAAAACACGTTGAAAAATTGACAAAAATTAAAAATAAATTTAACTTGAAGTTTCAGTAATTCTTAAAGACTCTAATGATACAGAGCATTGTTACTTGATTGCCTGGGGAAAACATCAAATTACACAAAAATTAGAACAAAAATATCATGCTAATTTTGTGCTGTCACAAGTTTGTCAAACTATTTCTTAACTTTTTAGAAAGTGTTAATAATTTACTAAATATATGGAATTAGGCTACTTTAACACACATATACTTTATCATTTCTTTGTTGAAAAGGTATTGCGCCCAGAACCATAAACTGTTTAGGTTTATACTCTATTACTTATGCATGTACTCTTAATTCACTTTGTTTGAAAAATCATATTTCTATGAACACATTCAATAATTGAAATATACTCATGAAATGACATACATCAATAAAGAGATAAATGGTAAGAACATTATGTTTAAAACTCATCAAAATAAAAAAAAACCCTAATATTTTAGGCTTAATAAATGTTGGGTTGTTTGTTTACAAATAAATGAGGTCAGAATATATGTGGCTTCAAAGGAGCTTTGTTCTTTATCTCAGGCACAAGCTAAGATCAGATGTACCAGCTTTGCTTCGAAATATATCATATTCTTTTTTAATGTCTTCTTGTTATTTTTTATTGGATATTTAATTTACATTTCAGATGTTATTCCCTTTCCCCATTTCTCCCCACCCAGGAACCGCCCCATCTGATCCCCCCTCCTACTTTTATGGGGATGTGCCCCACCCACTCCCACCTCCCCACCCTTGATTTCCCCCACACTGGGGCATCCAGCCTTCACAGGACCAAGGACCTCCTCTTCCACCTATGTCCAACAAGGCCATCTGGCCACCATCACCTACATATACAGCTTGTTTCATGGGTCCCTCCCTATGTGCTCCAAGGCTGGTAGTTTAGACCCTAGGAGCTCTGGTTTGTTGGTATTGTTGCTCTCTCCATGGGGCCTAAAATCCTTTCAGCTCCTTCAGTCTTCTCTCTAACTCCTTCATCAGGAACCCCATGATCAGTTCAATAGTTAGCTGTGAGCATCCCCCTCTGCATATGTAAGGATCTGGCAGACCTCTAAGGAGACAGCTATAACAGGTTCTTATCAGCATGCACTTCCTGGCATCCATATCAGCTTCTACCTTTGGTGACTGCACATGGGATGGATACCCAGGTGGAACAGGTGGAACAGTCTCCAGACAGTTCCTCCTATTTTTTTTTTTTTTTTTGGTTTTTTTGAGACAGGGTTTCTCTGTGTAGCCCTGGCTGTCCTGGAACTAGCTCTGTAGACCAGCCTCCTATTCTTATAAGTGTAATTTATTCAGTGCAAAATTAGTTGAGTTATATATATATGGCCCATGGACATTATCATCATCTATATAAGCTATATATATAAGCTCTCCCAACACTAAACCAACTGGCTGATAATATCAAACCTAAATGAGTGGATATCATAAACATACAATGTTCCATGCAAATTGAAACACAGTTGGCTACATTTCACAGTGAATCTGTTGTATTAACTAGAATTACTTTAATATGTAGTATATATATGTAATATATAGTATTATATGTAATATATATATATATAAGCTCTCCCAACACTAAACCAACTGGCTGATAATATCAAACCTAAATGAGTGGATATCATAAACATACAATGTTCCATGCAAATTGAAACACAGTTGGCTACATTTCACAGTGAATCTGTTGTATTAACTAGAATTACTTTAATATGTAGGAATTATACTTTGAAATGGAATGCTGCCAAAAAAGGAAAAATTAAATAAAACATGTGGTATGAAATCAGTCATCACATTACACAATATTGATATGAGACACAACATCTTATTTATGCCTTGTCAAAACATACAAAAATTATTTCCTATGATAACACAAAATAGACTCTGTATCTATCACTTTTGTTGCATCCTTGAAAAGCAGGATAGTTGAAGGAGAATTTTGGTAGTGTTGGTTGGTTGTTATCACATTGCTGAATTAGTTGTTAAGGAAAATAGTTTATTCCAGACTTGAATCCAAAATTGTCTGGTTTTTAAAAATGATACAAAGGGACAGTCTGTGGCACGACCATATTGAGTTAGAAAATCCAATTTTGTCAGGACAAAATAAATCTGGGTAAATTTTTCTATTTACTTTGTAGAAAAGTTAAAAAAAATGAATTTAATACAGAAGCCTAATTTCTCTGAGATATATTGTTTAATTTGAATGGCATGGAAAGAAATGCTATATTGGTGAATTATTGTTGATAAGAAAGGAGGTACTGTTTATGAAAAGACTAGAAGCAGACATTTTTAGAAACATTTTTTGTTATTCACGTTATGAATTCGACATCCCTGTAAACCAATTATGCATTAAAGTATGCTTCCTGCATATGTCTAATGTCCTGGGTAGTATCTATAATTCACTACTGTAGTAAAACTTTCCCTGTAGTCAGTTGAATATCAATAGGCATTGCTTATGTAATATCAGAAGAAAAGTTTTAAAATCCACTGTTCACTGTAATCAACTTGTTCATTGTACTGCAATGAGAATATTCCAAAATAAAAATCATTTCAATAGGCGGACCCATGAAACAGAATAGTAAACCTGACCTGAGGCTTATTTATAACCTGGAGCAAGTTCAGAGCTTCTACTAGCTCACAGACTGAATACAGTGTGATCAAGAAATAAACTTCTGTCTATAGTAAAAGTCTTTGAATTTTAGGGTTGTTTTAAACATAGCACAAATAAAGATAGATTAATAGAATTTATAGTAAAATGTAAAACAAACAAACAAATAAAAACTGATTCCCTTCCTCCAAGCATACTGTCTAATAATATATGAGCCTTCAACTAACATCAACAAGAAACTGTGTGTAACCCCAGGAAAGTAAACTTCCAATCACACTCGTCTGTTACAGAGAAATGGTCTTATAAAGAAAAACGATCTCCCAGAGTGCTGATGCAGCCTCTAGAGAACAGAGAGCAAGAACACATTCAAGATCAAAGCCTAAATATCCATATTGTTTATAGAGGGAAGTGAAATCTCATCCACGGCCTGGCAGTAGTGCCACTCCTGCTTTAACTACTCCAGCAATTCTGTTGGTTTAGTAAATCAAAATTATCAGGCTAATCCTCTGAGGAACAGAAGTAACTTAAGCTGCATGATTAAAGAAAATGAGAAATCCAGAATGTTACTTCTACCAGTCCATGTTTCTTTTATGGCTAAGTGTCAGGTTAAAATACACTGACCCACATAATACTATGCCAAGGAAAATTTCTTTGAAAACACACACACAAACACACATGCATGCACAGGCATGCACGCACACACACAAGAAAAACAGAGAGAGAGAGGGAGTATGAATGAGAGAGAGAGAAATACAGAGAGACAGAGAGAGTGAGAGAGACAGAAACACATAGAGAGACAAAGAGAGATTTCAAATTCAAAAACAAAAACATTTCAAAGGCTGGAGTCTTCTTACTTATTCACAATTATTGAAATATAGATAAAAGCTATTTTATCCTGAAAGTATGTATTTCACTAGTAAGATAGTGATAGATTTTTGTTACTAGACTCTACATAAGAAAAACAATGCATAGGTAGAAGTTGTAAATAGGTGAGCATTTTTTAAAAATAAAAGTATTTACTAATAATTATTTACTTGTAGAGTTATTCTCACTGGGATGTTTTATTCATCAAAAATCCTCCATATGTTGATTGGAAGTAATTTGGAAATTCTTCTACTACATTGCATAATTCTAAAAAAAATATTTTTTCACATAATGTAGTAATTAAGTGTTTGAAACTGGGCCAGTGAGATAGAACAGCAGGTAAAACTGTCTGTCTGGTAATCCTGGCTACCAGAGTTTGATTCCTATAACCTGTGCAAATGTCGGAGGAAGGAACTAATTGTAATAAACTATATTCTGACCTCAACATGTCAATGAAGGTACACGTGAGCCAACATATCTAAAGAACACACACATAAAAGAACAACTCTAATGATAACACAACACTGTTGAAGAAGAAATGATTAATTCTGGGACATAAAAATATACATGGTAAGTGGCCAATGACTTTACCCAAAGTTAAATTTATATTAGTCTATTGAAGATAGTATATGGGTAATCTTTCATTGTACATAGATTATTATGGCTTATTTGAAAGTTTAATAATTATACAGATTAGGTAGAAGTTAATTTAAATTCAGAAATATCGTTTAAGCTTTTGCCATTTTTTAAATTTTTTATTGGATATTTTATTTATTTACATTTCAGATGTTCCCCACTTTCCCCATTTTCCTCCACCTATGAACTCCTATCCCATCCCTCCTCCACAGTTTTGCTTTTATTCCATTTTATTTACATACAAGTATTAAGGTCAGTTCTAGGTTGAGGAACTAGCAATACAAAAGACACAAATAGTCAAGGAACAAGCAAGACAATAAACACAAATAGTCAAAGAACAAACAAGTCAATAAAAAAAGTTCTGTTTCAGCAATTTTAATAATTTCACTTTCATAAATCACTCAGTGGTTAAGAGCACTGACTGCTCTTCCAGTGGTCCTGAGTTCAATTTCCAGCAAATACATGGTAGCTCAAAAACATCTATAATGGGATCTGGTGCCCTCTTCCAGTGTCTCTGAACTTACAGTGTACTCACTTAAAATAAATAAATCTTTAATAAAAAAAGGAATATAACTATTGTAAATAATCTATTAAAATGAGAGTTGATAATGAAAAGTTAATTTATTATTTCCACAGTGGAAATTATTCTAAAAGTGAAGACACCATATTATGCAAATGAAGCAATTATTATTAAAATTAGATGTGCTCTTTGACATTGACTAGCCCTGAACAGGAGAACTATGCATGTTTTCTGTAAATTTCATGTCTGATTTGACAGGGCATTTTGTACAGTAATCATCTGTTCAGAAAACATGACAACTTGAGTATTTGGATAAATTTAGGGGTGGCAAAAGATTAAAAAATAAGTTTCATTTAGTTATCAGTTAATTTTAGTCATAACACAATTATAATCTATGAAATGTGTGTGTGTGTATGTGTGTGTGTGTGTGTGTGTGTGTGTGTGTGTGTGTGTGTGTGTGTTTGTGTGTGTGTTTGTGTGTGTGTATTAATTGTAACAATTGAAGACCAAAAGTAATTTTTGGTCTCAATTATACTTATGCTACTGTCTTTAATTTTATGAAGTGTCTTTTCTTCCCTCTTTGCTTCATCTTTATTATTTTCTACAGTTTTTCCTTGTCCTTTTTTTTAACCACAAAAAAATGGAAGAAAAGCAATACAAGAGAAAAAATTTCTCAAAGAAAGCAAATCAAATTAGACATGGTATACAGTGCCTAAATAGTATTATTTTTGTTATAATCAGTTTTTTTCTTAACAAACTTGCTTTATTATTTGGAAATATATGGTAGTGAGATGAGGTATCTTATTTGTTAGTTGTAGGTCTGTGAATAGATTAAATGTTTATATACTATCACCACCTAATAAATGATTATCATAGAGCATATTGGACTAATAAGTAACTTTTATGCCAACAGACTTCACAGCTATGCTTATAACCAAGTATAGCTGGATTTCGGGAAGCGCATGCTGACAAGAGATATACCTGTCTCCTGAGAAGCTCTCCCAGAATCTGACATATACAGAGGTGGATGTTTGTAACTAACCATTGAACTGATCATGGAGTCTCCAATGGAGGAGGTAGAGAGAAGATTGAAGGAACTGAAGGGGCTTGTGTTCCCATGGGAAGAGTGACAATACCAACCAACCAGAGCTCCCAGGGTCTATACCAGCAGCCTGGGAACACACATGGAGGAACCCATGGCTCCAGCTCTATATGTAGTAGAGGATGGTCATGTCAGGCATTGGTGGAAGAGTAGATCCCTGGTCCTGTAAAGGCTGGGTGCCCCAGTGTAGGAAAATTTGAGGGTGGAGAGGGGAGAGTGGGTGGGTGGGAGGGGCACACCCTCATAGAAACAGCATGAGGGCTGACAGGATAGGGAGTTCCTGGGGGAGAGAATGGGGAACGGGGATAACATCTGAAATGTAAATAAGTAGAATACCCAATAAAAAAGAAAATGTCAGGATATAAAAATTAATTTTGAAAACTAAACATATTGTAATACTTTTTCCCTTTTATCACATAAATGATATAATACTACAACAATTTACATGCCATTTGTGTTACTTGATATAATACTCTAGAAATAATTTCAGATACTTCTTTACTGTTTACATTATACAAGAAATTTGTGGATTCCCAAAAGTGTGTTTTCGAGGTGTCCAGAAATCTTTGCTCATGGATAAAAGGAAAGATTGTACCATTCTCCCATTCTGTAACAGTTAATTCTGAAAACATAACACATTAGCAGACAGATATATAGATGGATATATTTTCGTATATTAGTTCTGTAATCTTGTCATTTTTTTATCCAGCCCTTACCCTGTTTAATTCATTAGCTGTTTCTCCCACTCCCTCCTCTCTCAAACACTTTTTTCTTCCTTACATACAGCCATACACATAGCCATATATGTAACACACACAGTCACACACACACACACACACACAAACACACACATACACACACCACATACACATATGTGGTATCCAATTTTTGTTGATTCAGAATAAGTCACTTGAAGTCTGATCAGTTAGAAAATTCATCCCTGTAGAAGGCTAATTATCTCTCATGAGTCATTAATTGCTTGTAGTTCTCAAACTTAGGGTGCATTTCTATGACATTTCCCACCCAATATTGATAAGCCAACATGCTCATTCATCATTTAGGCCTTGTTATTTTTTTTATTTAATATTTTATTTACATTTAAGATGCCTTCCCCTTTCCCCATTTCCCCTCCCTAGAAAACTCCTGTCCCATGCCCCCCCTTTCCTTTTTGCTTTTATATATATATATATATATATATATATATATATATATATATATATATATATATATTTTAAATGTTAATCAAAGGATTTATAAGTTTGGTAATGCTCAATCAGAAGTGTAACCCAATACCCAACCTAGATATAAAAACTATCTTTGACTGGTGGAGACCTGTGAACATGTGCCTCCATGCCCCCTCGCTCTTTCTCTCTCTCATCACCTAGCTTCTCCTCTCCTTCATCTTCTCTCCTTACTCCATCTCTTCCTCTCAATACTCCTTCCCACTTAGCTCCTCCTACATATCACTCTTCCTGTTAAAGTAAAACTTTTCTCTCAAAATACAGTTAGAGCAAACTTATTCCTAATTGTACCAGTGAGGTACAAGATAGTCCTAATACCCAGTCCATCATTTTGTTGACTAACCAGAACCTCTGTCATCTCTTCTAACTAAAACAGTTATTTTTGATCCTGGCTTTTTTTTTTTTTTTTTTTTTTTTTGGCTTTAGAGTGAATGTCAGCTGAAAACTATATACTCAGATCTTTTCTCTCAAAGTAAATAGCCAGGATTGGCTATGAGACTATGGGTCTTCAACCCCATCAGAAATCCAGAATGACTGAGTTAATTGAAGTTATGGGAAGCACTAAACGTAGCTTCTAAAACTTAGCCAATTTATAGAGACTGCTGAACACCTGAAAAGCCCCTATACTACCGAACGTTCGAGCATCAAATCTTCAGCCTTCTGGCCCAGAGTCATCTGACAGACCTTAGTGGTGCAGAATTATTAAGGGCTGATTACTCTGTCTAGGCAGATATAATCAGTCGACTATTCTGCAAGTGTGTCCTCTTCTGGACAGTAATTTGTCTGTAGATGGAAAGAGGCAATTCTTGCCTAGTGGATATCATCACACAACTGGCATAACACCAAGGACGCTCAATTTCTTCTTAGAATCCACAACAGGAAGCTGTCAGGAGCAGACAGGTCTCTAATCAGAATGAACGTTAATATAGAAATATTTGTAGCGTCAATTCTATGGACTTCTGACGTTTTGAAAACCAACTATCCATGTAAGGTCCCCTGGACTGTTGTCTGTTCACTTCTCTCAGCTTTTTCTAAATAAAATATGGGAAACCTCCTAACAATAAACTCAAAGCCATGAATTTGCTATAGTCCCTTAACTCACAGGTTAACAGTCCCAAATCAGTTAAAAAAGTTAGAGAAGGACTGGGTCTAGGCCTTGTATTCCTGAATGTGTTATACAGGCACATTGTCCATGAGAGTATCAATATTCATCTCACTTTTATATTAATAAGAAGCTCGTGCCAATGAAAACCTTAAATTTGAAATCAAAGTAAGTTTTGTACCATTTAAGAAATTATAACTTCATCTTGAAAATAATTATACAGATTTCTACCAATAGGTTATGGCTATGCAATAAGTCCTAGCTAATCCTCCCTGTTCCAATAAAACCACTACTTTTCCCTAGAAAGACAGACCATTATTAACCACATTAGTCCCCAAGCCCAGGGAATAGGGTCGCTGATTCTTCTTTAACTTCTTCAAGCTGATTATGGGCGTTGAGATATTAGAAGAGGGGTTGGGGGGGGGAGAGTAAGTTGATAAGCCTCTGATGCTGTGTCTTCACTGAATCCAGATGGAATTCCAGGACATTGGAGGTTTGGGCAGGTCTGCTCAGTATGCTTGATGAGTAGATACAACAAGGCTGTGTATTCTACAATATACAATTCTCAGAACAAGTTTTAGTATCAAGAAAAAAAATTCCCCCCCCCCAGGCAGCTGACATTCTTTTTAAAGATGTTGGTTCTAACAACTTTTCTTTTTTTCCCCCTTTTGAAAATTGGTTGTAATATTTACACTTCAGATTTTATCCCCTAACCCCACTTCCTCCCATCACCCAGAAACCTCCCATCCAATCCCCCTCCTCATGCTTCTATGAGACAGTGACCGCACCTACCCCCCACTATCCCCTCCCCACCCTCACATCCCCCCCACACACTCTGTGTTTATTTTTTATGGGACCAAGAAACTCCTCTTCCACCTATGACCGACAAGGCCATCCTCCCTTCCATATACCACTGGAGTCTTGGGTCCCTCCTTATGTGTTCCCTGGCTGGTGGTTTAGACCCTGGGGGGCTCTAGTTGTTTGGTATTGTTGCTTTCCTCCTGGGGTCGCAAACCCTTTCCGCTTATTCAGTCCTCTCTCTAAGTTCTCCATTGGGAAACCCCTGATCATATCAGTGGTTAACTGTGAGCATCGTCCTCTGAGTGTGTTAGTCTTTGGCAGACCTCTAAGGAGACTGCTATATCATGTTCCTCAGATTATGCACTTCCAGCCATCCACAACAGTGTTTAGCCTAGGTGGCTGTACATGGGATGAATACCGAGGTGGAGTGGTCCCCTGATGGCCCCTCCTTCAGTTTCTGTCCAATGTTTTGTTTCCATATTTGCTCCCTTGAGCATTTTTGTTACTTGTTCTAAATAGAACTGAGGCATCCCCTCTTGGTCTTCCTTTTTCATGAGATTCATGTAGTCTGCTGGTTGAGTCTTCGCTAATCCTAGCTTTGGGGCTAACATCCACTTAACAGTGAGTAAATACCCTGTGTGTTCTTTTGGGATTGGGTTAACTCACTCAAGATGATAATTTCTAGATCCATCCATTTACCTAAAAATTTCTCGAATTCATTATTTTTAATAGCTGAGTAATACTCCATTCTGTACATGTACCAGATTTTTGTATCCATTCCTCTGTTGAGGGACATCTTGGTTCTTTCCAGCTTCTGGCTATTATAAATAAGGCTGCTATGAACATAGTGGAGCATATGTCTTTATTATATGTTGGAGCATCTTCTGGGTATATGCCCAGGAGTGCTATAGCTGGATCCTCAGGTAATGCTCTGTCTAGTTTTCTGAGGAACCGCCAGACTGATTTCCAGAGTGGTTGTACCAGCTTGCAATCCCACCAACAATGGAGGAGTGTTCCTCTTTCTCTGCATCCTCACCAGCATCTACTATCACCTGAGTTTTTGATCTTATCCATTCTGATTGGTGTGAGGTGGTATCTCAGGGTTGTTTTGATTTGCATTTCCCTGATGACTAAGGATGTGGAGCATTTCTTAAGGTGTTTCTCAGCCATTCACATTTCCTCTGTTGAGAATTCTTTGTTTAGCTCTGTACCCCATTTTTTAATAGGGTTATCTGGTTGTCTGAAGTATAAGTTCTTGAGTTCTTTGTATATCTTGGATATTAGCCCTCTATCGGATGTAGGATTGGTTAGGCTCATACCTAAGCCTCACAAAGACCCAACAAAGAAGGAGAACTACAGACCAATCTCTCTTATGAATATTGATGCAAAAATACTCAATAAAATTCTCGCAAACCGAATCCAACAACACATCAAAGCAATCATCCATCATGATCAAGTAGGCTTTATCCCAGGAATGCAGGGATGGTTCAATATTCGGGAATCCATCCATGTAATCCACTACATAAATAAACTCAAAGAAAAAAACCACATGATCATCTCACTAGATGCTGAGAAAGCATTTGACAAAATACAACATGCCTTCATGTTAAAAGTCTTGGAAAGATTAGGAATTCAAGGTCCATACCTAAACATAGCAAAAGCAATATACAGCAAGCCAGTAGCCAACATCAAACTAAATGGAGAGAAACTTGAAGCAATCCCACCATGATCAGGGACCAGACAAGTCTGCCCACTCTCACCCTACCTATTCAATATAGTACTGGAAGTCCTAGCTAGAGTGATTAGACAACAAAAGGAAGTCAAAGATATACAAATTGGAAAGGAAGAAGTCAAAATTTCACTATTTGCAGATGATATGATAGTATAATTAAGTGACCCTAAAACTTCTACCAGAGAACTCCTAAACCTGATAAACAACTTCAGTAAAGTGGCTGGATATAAAATCAACTCAAACAAATCAGTAGCCTTCCTATACCCAAAAGATAAACGGGCTGAGAAAGAAATTAAGGAAATGACACCCTTCACAATAGTTACAAATAATATAAAATATCTTGGAGTGAATCTAACTAAGCAAGTGAAGGATCTGTATGACAAGAACTTCAAGTCTCTGAAGAAAGAAATCGAAGAAGATCTCAGAAGATGGAAAAATCTCCCATGCTCCTGGATTGGCAGGATTAATATAGTAAAAATGGCCATCTTGCCAAAAGCAATCTATAGATTCAATGCAATCCCCATCAAAATTCCAAATCAATTCTTCATAGAGATAGAAAGAGCAATTTGCAAATTTATTTGGAACAACAAAAAACCCAGGATAGCAAGAACTATTCTCAACAACAAAAGAACTTCTGGGGGAATCACCATCGCTGACCTCAAAATATACTACAGGGCAATAGTAATAAAAACTGCATGGTATTGGTACAGAGATAGGCATGAAGATCAATGGAATAGAACTGAAGACCCAGAAATGAGCCCACATACCTATGGTCACTTGATCTTTGACAAAGGAGCTAAAACCATCCAGTGGAAAACGGACAGCATTTTCAGCAAATGGTGTTGGTTCAACTAGAGGTCAACATGTAAAAGAATGCAAATTGATCCATTCATATCTCCTTGTACAAAGCTCAAATCCAAGTGGATAAAAGACCTTCACTTAAAACCAGATACACTGAAACTAATAGAAGAGAAGGTGGGAAAGACCCTTGAATACCTAGGCACAGGGGAAAAGTTCCTGAACAGAATACCAATGGCTTATGCTCTAAGATCAAGAATCGATAAATGGGACCTCATCAAATTGCAAAGCTTCTGTAAGACAAAGGACATAGTCAATAAGACAAATTGGCAACCAACAGATTGGGAAAAGATCCTAGGCCTTGTTATGAAAGCCACATTTTTGTAAATTTGTGAGTTCAATTCCCTATAATAAAGATACTATTTTGCAGCAGATGTCCTGGTCCACTAATGCTCTAAGATAGTTTCATCAACCATAACTGTGAAAGTATTTTGTCTAATGAGTCTTAAAGAATTTTTATATTATATAATAATAATATGTAGTAGAATAAGTACCTATAATAATATGTTAAGAAGACAGTAATCACGTCATAATCAAGAAATTTTAATGATTTAATTGTGATAATATCATTAGAAGGTAATGTACAATGAACAAATAATTGTATACAACACACACATAAGAACATGGCAGAAAATTAGACATGAAACTGAGTAATACATACTTCTGTTAAATTTTATTTATTAAGGAAATAATTAATCCACCTAAAATGATATTTGGGTTTATATTTTAATGTATTAAATAAATAATTCACTATTTGCACTAGGCTAATTTTTGAACTCTACCCTTTCCCACATACTTATTTCCTTCTGAATTTTGAATCCTATAGTTAAAGATTTTTCATATCAACTTTTCTCTACTCAAGCCTATTGTTTTTTTAATGATTTTGATTCTGTTCATTTTAACGTTCATGAAACTTATTCATGTAGTTGAATGTTTACTCAAAGTTACTTTTGTGTAGAAAGACTGAAAGAACGAATTGCTTTCCAAATATACGTTTTATTAATATATTTCTACTGAATTATACTTGAAACAATTGTATGAAAGGACATGTTATTGGTTGAAGATTCAGTACAATTTATTTCCATAGGAGAATTTTCCTTCTTTATTTTTTCTTCTTTTCTTTTTATCTTTCATTCATATTGAACAACTTCTGATATCTGCTTCCCAGAAGGATTTTAAAAGTTGGAGAGACTCATCTTTCTGATAGATTACGTTCAATTTTGCCTGTAGGTAGGTGACAGTGGAGATAGCCTGTGTGCTGTGATATGAAATAAGGCATAATAGATTCTGAGTGCCTTCTAACAGCACTTCATCTATTTTTTTTTCTCTTGCAATTTTGTAAGTTGTCTGGACTTTGGAAATAAGGATGTATTTTTAAGTGACATTGGATTTAACTAAGATTTTAAAGGTTGGGTGTATATAGATTTAAGAAAAATTACATCGTCAAATTTTGTTACGTGAAATGATTTTCAGTACTGCTGAGTAAACATAGTTATAGTGTATAAAATCTCAAATGTGAGAGGTGAAAATAAATAATATTTTATAATAAACTATTAAATCAATTTATCAATAAAATAATTAGACAATTGGTTTTAAACAAAAAAATTAACAAATGGGATTTTATTTTCTATTTATCCCTCATTATATTATTTGCATTTGGATAATCCTAGTGTCCAGTCACTTTAACTATATTTTTGTAATAGTGAATAACATAAACTTTAAATTTAAAAATACTAGAAAACTCTATATGGAAACAAATAAGATACCAAATCAGAAAACCCTCAAAGTTATTAAATAAGATAAAATCAGTCATACATTAATAGAATTTGCAAACATTCAGGATTGTATTCAATACTAGCAGCACTATAAAACATGTAGCATATTTTATCATTGATAATTTTACCAAAAGATAGTGTTATTTCCATAAGTAACAAAATGTTTCATCCAATTTCCAAGAGGCTATATAAAGTGTCTGGTAGCTACCCTAAGAAAGATAAAATGAGCTACTAAAGTTTCATGCTTCTTTTTAAACACTTTCAGTTCTTGGCAATGTACTTAGGAAGTATGCAGGTTACAGAGTGGAATATCGACAAGAAAAGATGGGTAGAAGATTACAAGACACACTATTTTCTAAGCAAAATTATAAATTTGAAAAGAAACTTTCCTTTCCTTGCACCATAATAGAAGAAAAAGAAAGCAGTGAAGTTATAATTGCTTAAATGATTACCTGTAGTCTCATTTAGAGACTCTGATGGATCTTATCAAACAATGTGAATATAGATCTGGTATAGGTGATCTGTTCATTAAGAATGTCTATGTTAGAAACCTGATATTCCTGTGGGTGATACAGCACTCTTGTCATACAAGGAGTCATTGTAGAACACTCACCTTTTTGATTCATTGAATACTCTATAATTTACAACACTCTAATCATCATACATTTTCCATGGGATGGATATCATTATTGTATTATATATCTAGTAATAGTTTTTGAGAGAATCTGAAAATTCATGCCTTTCTGAGTGATTGGTGAGAAAGAAAGAAACAAACACAGAAACAAAAAAGAAATAATAAAGTGATAGAACAATTTTTGAGACTATTGTGAATATAGACACGGACATAGAAAAGATTGATTTCTCCAATTTCTTTTTGTTGTTGTTGGGATATAATAATCATTCTATACTAAACTAACTATAAACTGTATATATAACATATAACTATACTATTCTATACTAACTATTAAAAAGTTATATTTTTATTTAAGTTAAATTTAATTAAGAATTTGGAATATGTTTTGTAGATTCCTCAGTCCCACTAACATTGAACATCATTTCGTTTCAGAATTTAGACTGGTGGGATTTCCAATCTTTGCCATGTATATTTATATTTACCTGCTAACTATTTGCACTATTGTATGGTCTTTGAAACTAAGAAGCTAAAATTCAAATATATAATAAAAACATAAGCTAATACACATAAATGTCATAATTTGATATGACTCAATTATTTTTAATAACTAGCTGTGTTCCATTAAAAGAATGACACAATAAGTTTTGAGCAAAATCCTAGTGTGTTTATTCAGCTGAACTGGTATATTCCTAAGTGAGTGAAGATGAAAGAACAATGGAGATCTATATCAACAGCATCAACATTCATAGAGCTTTCAATATTTTGAGAATGTTCTTATGGAAGATGAAAATAAGGCTAATAAAGAGCCACAGAGAAACATATTTAGAATTAATCATAAGATATTTAATTATATAGGCAATAAGAATCACTGAAGTAAAGTACAAAGGAAGACTAAGATGAAAATTATTTTAAAATTAAATAGTTGAGCTCTGAGGACAAATTAAAATAAAACTTGATATTAGCCCATGATAGTGAGAGACAGACTCAGAAATAATGAGATAGCATAGATATATTCATGACAAAACAGTATCTCTAAACAACTGTATCAGCGATTTCTTTTAAGATATACTTCTATTTTGGATATTATTATTATTTTTATTATTATTATTAAATTATTTATTTACAACCCCCAAATTGGTCCCCTTCCCACTCCCCACCAGAGAAAGGATTCCTTACTCCATACCTCCTCCCCTTTGTTTCTGTGAGGGTTCTTCCCCTCCAATCCAAGCATTTCCTTCCCTGGGGCATCAAGTGCCTACATGACTAGGTGCTTTTTTTACTACATATGTGCTGGGAGCCATGAACCAGCCAATGTATACTCTTTTTTTCTTTCTTTTTCTTTTTTTTTTCTTTTCTTTTTTTCTTTTTTTGGTTTTCGAGACAGGGTTTCTCTGTGTAGCTTTTGCTGTTCTGGAACTCACTCTGTAGACTAGGCTGGCCTCAAACTCAGAAATCCAGCTTAACAGCATGTACCACCACTGCCTGGCCCATGTATACTTTTTGTTTGATTGACTATTCTCTGGGAGCTCCCAGAGTTTAGGGTTAGTTGATACTGTTGTTCTTCCTTTGTGTTTGCCATCTCCTTCCACTCCTTCAATCCTTCTTTTAACATTTCTATAGGCAGTCTAATCATTGGCTGTAAGTATCTGCATCTGGTTCAGTCAATTTAATGAATCAAAAAAAAATAATTTTTGAGAATGTTGCTATGCTGAATGTTGATGTGGTAAATACTGTTGGTAAAATTAACCATGGCCTGAGGTCAGTATTTCTATTTTGGTCAAGCTTAAGTATGTCACATATAGCTGATCATGCTAGCACTCTTTGTCCTGGGAATACTTTTATTCCTGCTCATTGTGATAAAGCTTTTCTTTAACAACATCAACATGTTGCCAGCCAAAGTACATGGCTTGAACCTGAAAATGGACCCCCAGGCAGAGTTATTTAATTAACAGGCTAGGAAACCAAGGACAGGTAAGATTCTGCACAGAGCCTTACCAACCTAAGACAGAAGTGCATTGCTTTGGATAATGCATATTCTATGACAGATAAGGAAGGCATTCTTGTCAGAATGACCTAAAGCAGGATCAGTCTTGTTAATGAAATTAAAAAAAAAAAAAAAAAAGGAGAGGCAGAGAGGTTTTGGTGCTGCTTGGCGAGAATCTGACATGGGCCAAAGAAAAAGAAATGGGCTGCTTGGCAGGAATATGACATAGTCCAAGGACAAGGAAGTAGGCTTCAGGCAGGAATCTGACATTAAGCTAGATCAAAGAGGTAATTTCAGGCAGGAATCTAAATCTTAGGCTAGAACAAAGAAATAATTTCAGACAGGAATCTAAATATTCAGCTATAACCAGGAAGTAGGTTTCAGACATGAAAATGACTTTGGGCTAGGACAGTTAAAGTAGGCTCAGATATTTTGGTCATCCTGGTAAACCCTTAGAAACAGTGATCATGGCTGTGCTCACAGAATTATTTTTTATTATCTTGCTTATTCTTTGGCTATTTTATTGACTTGCTTGTTCCTTGACTATTTGAGTCTATTGTATTGCTAGACCCTCATAGAACTGACTTAATATATGCATGTAATTAAAATGATATAAAAGCAAAAAGGAGGAGGGGATAGGATGGAGGTTTTAGGGAGGGGAAAAAGGAAAAGAAGATGACTTCTGAAATGTAAATATATAAAATATCAAAGTACAAAAAAAAAGAAATAAAGAAATATTGAATGAAAGGAAGAGGGAGATGAAGTGAGGAAGAAAGGAAGGGGAAGGAAGGAAGGAAGGAAGGAAGGAAGGAAGGAAGGAAGAGAAAGAAAGAATGAATGAATGAGTGAGTGAGTGTTCTTTCTAACTGATGAGCATGCCTATCATAGAATTCATGTTCAGTGCTCAATATGTGATGGTTTGAATACGCTTGGCCCAGGGAGTGGCAATAATAGAAGGTGTGGCCTTGTATGTCCTTTTGGATGTGGTCTTTAAGACCCTTATCCTTGCTCCGTAGAAGCCAATCTTTTTCTGTTTGCCTTTGGAACAAGATGTTGAATTCTCAGCTCCTCCACTGTGGCTGCATGGATGTTGCCTTGTTCCCTGCCTTGATGATAATGGACTGAAACACTGAACATGTAATAAGTACCAACTTTATGCTGCTCTTATAAGAGTTGCCTTGGTCACAGCATCTATTCATAGCAGTAAAACCCTACCTAAAATGCATATAAAATCTGTTTGATACAACATCATGAAAATGAGTAAAATTGAAATAAAGATAACAAAATTGAAATTCATATATTAATGAGCACAAAAAAATTAATGAAACAATCGCATATATGTTAAAAGAAAAGGAAACCCAGTCTTATCATTTTTGTTTGGCTAATGTCCAAGAGATTTGGTAGATATTTAATGATTTTATGATTTTCTTCTCTCATGCAAATAATAGTTTAAATTTATTATTAATAAAGAAATATGAAGAAATGAAAATTGCTAAAATACATTTTATATAATATAATTAAAAGAACCACATTTACTAATTTGAAACTTCAGAAATACAGTGCCAATCTAGACAACCTGAAACAAGCAAGGAGATTAACACATGTAACACAGTCATATGATGGAGGCCAGAAATAAATGAACATATTATGGCCAATGATTTTAAACTATAACCCTATAAATCAATAAGCAGAATTAATTTTAAATAAAATTTAATGTGACAACCACATAGGCAAAGGAATTGCACTCATATTTCATCCCTTTATACCAAATGTAAGTTAAAATTCTTAGAAAACTATAAAGGTGGATATTTATATGTAAAATACATACGCTTGTGTTGGATCCAAATATTAATTTAACAAATATATAGATAATATGACTACATAAATTTTAAAACATTTGTGCTGTAAATCCTAATATTATAATTTTGGCATATCACCTCATGACATACAAGTACTTACAAATCATGTATTTGTTTATGACTTTTAGAATATAAAATAAAAATCAATAAAATACATGAAGAAGTATATACTTCTCCAAGATGAGTACCATATGTTTAGAAATAATTACCAGTTCTCATTCTATTACCTCTTAGTAACATGCAGATAAGTATCACAGTGATACTTATTTATGTAGAAATATAAAATTTCTTAAATTAGTAATCAAATTAAGGAAAATTATATCACAAATTGATAAAGATGAAATCTGAAATCCTCAAACATTGTTGAAGGAGATGTGAAATGCTTAGCTACTTTGAGAATGTTTGACAGTGAAACTAATTATGCTTTCATCTATCTATCTATCTATCTATCTATCTGTATATATTTATATTTGTAGAGATATGAGATATTAAATGTATCACATGTGTAAGAAAGTGTTCAAATAATCACTATCAGCCTATTCCTAGTAAATACATAACATAAACATCCAGAATGAGAGTTAAGTGATAACTATATAATGAAGTTCTACCTCATTCATACTTTCTGGCATTAGTGTATGAAAACACTAAATATTTATATAATTCTCAACATCCTCAAACTTCCAAAAGGTAATAAAACTTAATAAATAAATCAAAGACATAAAAAGCAATAATAAACTGTTCATTTGATATTACTTATTATATATTAATTCTTTATTTTAAGAAAATAAACTTTTACCAAATGGAAGTCAATGATTATTTCTTCTGGAATGAGTGAATGATATGAGAAAAAAGTAATAGCTGAAATATTAACAATTTACTATAGGAAGGATGAAAATATTCTAATGCTTATTAAAGTTATGTGAAATGATCATAGATTTTTTTTTACAAAAATTAGAGTATACTTTAACTGATTTTTATTTTATTTTCATCACATTTTAAAGTATTTAAAACTAGAATAGTAGTCTGTATTATTGACTTTTCTCATTGTCATAATTATATAACAAATTATATAACAGAAGATAAGTGAAATAAGATAGGTTTATTTTGATCACATGTCTAAGGGGTGAAGTTCATCATGGTGGGTAATAAACAGTGTCAGACAATACTTGGTCTGCAGTACTTATCAAGAAGCAGAGAAAGAAGAATGCATGTCTAGCTCTTTCTTTTCTTGTTTTTAACTATGTTCTGGAATCCATCCATTGTGTAAATGTTACCTATATTAAAGAAATATTCTTCTGCAGTATAACATAACTAGAAATCTTTTCAGAGACATGTGCAGAGAAGAACCTCTGAAGGATGTCAAATTCTCTTCACTTGACAGTGCAGATTAACTACCACACAACCATTCCAATTCCATGAGAACATCTCATGGAATACCATCTTTCATTCCAATTCTCATGAGGGTTAAATTTTAGAAATGGGTAGCAAATTATTCTGAAGACGTGAAAATATAAAAGTGATTGGTTTTACTGACAAGAACATTTATATTGGCTTCAAGTGATGAAAATGAAACTTTTTTCTGACTTATAAGACAATTGGGTGTATTGGAATATACACTGACGATATAAAGAATTGAAGCATATAATCACTGTACGTTCTATGAGGAAAGGAGCAAATATAAGTAAAAAATATAACAAAGATATCAGATAGGTCAAATAGTCTACTTAGTTCTATGTATGCATAGTTTTTCTGATAGTATAATATGAGAAATATGATTTAAGTTATTATTAAAAGTATAAAGAAAAGACTGATGGTAACTGTTACTTGAATACAAAGTGACACTTACTGTATCTGACAACCTTATTTGCAAACAAATAAGAGTTTAAATTGTAGACTAGTCTTGCATACAAGACTACTCAATGAATTGCAGGTTTTGTAATTTAAAAAATAGAGGTTCTGAATAATAATGATTATTTAATAATAATTATTTAATCAATAATTTTGTTTTGTATTTTAAAATTTAATAATTTTAAAAGCTTCAATTGATTCACATATACTTTTACTCATTTTCAAAATGAATATGTCTTCTTATTTTTGATGGACAGCAAGTAACTATCTTTAGAAAATAATCCTCAATAGTTCCCACAGTGTGATTTAAAATCTATTTTACTGTGTCTTAAATCAAAGTATAATGGAAATTATAACCAAAGTAAATGTTAAAAAAATAAATAATCAGGACATGGCAAAATGGATGAGAGAGAATGGGTTTTCAGCCTAGGCTTTTGTAAAATACAGTTGAGGCATTGGCATATGGAACATAGTTTATTTTTGATAATTTACATAGAGGGTGCTAAGATAAAAGATTCAACAGTTTCTCTGTTCTGTTTGGCTCATAGATTGATTTCTCCCACAGTGTTTCTTTGAATAGCAAAAGAGGAATTAAGTATTTTCAAGTCATATTTAGGATAGCACTCATCTACTCATAAGGGCATATGTTTGATATTTAACTGTTGCCTAAAGGTTCTCCTTCATAATAATAAGTGGACCTAGGATTCCAACATTTGTTATCTGAAGAGGTATAAAACATAATTTAAATTAGTAGCAAAGTGAGAATAATGACAAACAAACAGATTAAACTTTAAAATATAAAATTTTACCAGTGTGTATTTTCAAATATTCTAATAAATCATTTATCCACACTTCAGACAAATATCAAAAACTAACATAACCCAGATTTAACCTTACGAAAAAAATCAAGAGAAAAACTGAATTAACTCTGTCCCTGGTGAGTTCTATAACTAGCTGGATTCGTATTTTCTTTATATGCCAAAAAAATCCATAATTAATATGGATGGTAATCAAGTGAAGGTAGAAATAAGTGTGAAACATTTTATGTCTTGACTGTGTCTCAAAGGATTCTGAATAAACTAAACTCAGTCCTAAATGTTCAGTCCTTTAACATGAAAACAACTGGAATTTGGGAGACTCAGATTTATAATTATATGTAGAATAACTATGTTCCTCTCATGTTCTATCATGAATATTAAAGAAAACTTTGAAAAAAGCTAATAATCTCTTAATTTAGTATAAAACAGAGTTTAAAATATTTTTCCTAAAATACTGGGTATTTTTTATAATTTTATTTATTTCGTGGTTTGTTTGTTATGTTCTCTACATAAAATAAAGCCAAATGCCCTTTTTGCATAGTTTCAAGTAAATGCAATAACAATATAAGTTTTCACACTAACAAAAGTTTAACATGTCTAAAATATTCATATATCCTCATATATTCTTAATTGTTTATAATATTCATCATTAAGCAGTGTGCTGTGGTCAATATAATACATAATAAGGAATACATCCATTTCTAGTGATTTCATTACTTGGGGAATCTTTTTCCTGAAAGTTTTCTGTCTGGTTGTTGATGTTGTTTTTACATACAGCAGATGGCAAGAATCATAGAAAATCAGTACAGCAATCAGAGGGATCAGTGATATGATGCAGCTTGTCAGGGTCACTGGATGCACCCACTGCAAAAATTGTAACAACATCTGACAGCAAATGTTGAATCTGCTTAGCAATCAGTAAAGATCAAGAGAGAGGGTGACCTACAGCTCTAAGTGAAATAAGAGCTTTTTTCTTTTTCTTTTAATGCCAGAAGTTTACTTTCAGCAAGAGGACTACATGGTCAAGATTCAGACTTTTTGATGATTCAAAACAATAATGTTTATAGGATACTTGATAATTTCATGTTGCCCAGGTTTGATACAAGGATAACTGTAGGAAAGGTAGGGTAGGCATACATTGAGTTCCTAATTAATCAGTTCATTGAAAACTTACAGAATTTGAAACTTTCTAATAAACTATTTTATTCAAGTTGTATAATCTTCACTCAGTATTTTGTTGGTAAAATCTCATCAGGGGTATAGCTCGTAGGAGTCATGATAAGAATTTTCACATAATTTCAAAATTTTTCAAAAGCATTTGAGCTTTTTGTTTGTTTGATGGTAATATACGAACTCAAGGTCTTACCTTTGCTAGGCAAGATCTCAAATTTGTTTCACATCCTTGGGCCAAGAATTGCAGCTTTGAAGATTTTAACTTCTCTTCCTATTTTTTCAAACTTATTTTGTTATCATCTTCTACATAGACAAGACTTATCCTACTTTACATATGAGTTCTTCAACAGTGGTCTTGCCATGCCATTTTCTATACTTAACTGTGAATTGTTAACTTGAGAAGTCTGTACAGGATCTTAAAAATTTATGAGCAACCTCTGGAATATTAGTTGTACCATGTACATATGTTCATGTATACTATGTCTGTGCAGAAGCTTGTGGGGGCCAGAAGAGAGCATTAGATCCTTTAGTAATGGAGAGTTATTGGTGGGTGGTGAGGTGTCATATTGATGATGGGACTCAATGTAAGTTCTCTGACCGACCAGTAACATCTCTTAACTACTGAGCAACCTCTGGAGCTTCAGAGAGTTGAAATTGTGAGACATGTTTAATATATATATTTTTTTCTTTCCATGTTCTTATTACTTATCATTTATTTTGTATGAAGTTAAATTTCTTCAAGCAATAAATTATCAAAAAGTCAAATTCTATAAACATTCAACAACATGTTATTTTCCTTGGTATCACAATCACCCTGGTATCTCTATTGAGATACCAGTGCTGGTATCTCAATTGAGAACAATCACATGTGGTATGAAAATCCTGTAGCATTGTAGGATGCTGGGATCCAAGATATGCCTCTTTGTTAGGAAGGAAGAGTAAAGTAGTCTACACTGAAAGGAGAATATAAGTGAATTATTCCAATTATAGTAGTACTACTCTATGTTTAATTTGTCTAACAATTCAATTTTATATATATATATATATATATATATATATATATATATATATATATATATAAATTCAATTATATATATTATATATATAATCATAATTTTGTCTTTTGCCACACTTTGGTTATACACACTAGTAAAATATTGTCAGATGGTATTATTCAAAGTTATAAGTACTTTAGAGTTACCTATGGGTAAACCATCCTGCCGTAAATGAGAATTGTGCTCTAGGTTTTAAACAATTGATAAGAGAAACTTCATTTTAAACATCCAACTATCCTAATGGTACTAGAATAATATCAGACAAAAACAATAAACAGGCATTTTTTTAGTGAATAGTTTTAAAAAATTTTTATACTGACAGAGGAGTTGAAGATATAGCCAGTGTTATTTTAATTGAAAAAAAACCCACATTTTCAAATTTACATTTTAAGAAAGATGAATAGTTCCATTTTTTCATGTCCTAGACATTTTTAATTTTATAATTTTAGTACTCATTATGCATACATAGTAAAGGGGCTCTGTGTGATATTTCAATAAATGAATGAAGCTTGCAATAGGCTTCCTCTTTTAGCAGCCATTTTGCTGATATCCCTCATCTAGGGTTGAGAGCTTGTAACATTTTTCTTCTCTATGATGGCAAGCCAAATGGAGCTGTGCTGGTCTTCCTTAGTTTAATAATGCTGAGATTTCAGATATGTATCTCACTTACACAAGATGTTATGTGATAGAAGATATCTTCATCCTATGGGTTTTTACTATTTTTCTTCTCCATCTTCCACAGTCCTCTCTGAACCTCAGGCTCAGGCTAGTAGCATTCTAGGACTACTTCTAAAGAAAAATGCTGGTTAGTCAATGGCTCATATTGACTATACATAACTATAAATTTACAAAAATCTTCAGGAACTCCATAATCTGATATTTTCTAAGTGAAAATTGAGTGAATTTTTTATTTTGCTTTGCTATATTTCTTTGAAAGACAATATACATAAACATGACTTACACTTGTTTTTTTATAATTTATTGTTAATCACAGGTAATTGATTTGTAAAATTATAAATAAAAGGAAAATATATCTTTCTGAGTAACAGTAATACCTTACTGAGAATACACACTTTTTTCATAGTTTCAAATATTACTTTAATCCATAGTTTATTTGTTATCATTTTATATAGTATGTAAACAGTTTTATTATAAGAAAGAATAAATATATGAATTATAAATTAGTGAATTAACAAGTCTTAGAGGCTGTATAGTAGGAATCCCTCTCAGTTTAAAACATAGACAGAAACCTTGATTAATTCTGCCTTTCAGTGACTTTCAACAAAATAGGAAACTGTACAACTAACAGCAAATATGAGTGTTTCTAATTTTTTAACAAGTAATATTAGTTGAACATTTATGGTATTTCACATATATCTTGCATCCTATTCATCCAAACTTATTTAAAGTGATTGTTTTGTCTGAATTAAACTTAGAATGACTGTTTCTTTTTGTAAAATAGTATATAAATGAAAGTAAAATATTGGCGTAGAGTGTTGAACGTTTATTTTACAACATGAGTATAAACTATAAGAAATAAAATCTGCCCATTTCATTGAGAGAAACAAATTGCATTTTAAAAAAATAATGTGTAGGGTTACATTCTAATTCTGAGAAAGCCCAGTGGTGTGTCCAACATCTATGACTGAATTTTGACCAGGACTCTACAGATGATGAACAAATACATAATGAGTATTACATGCTTTTTTTCCCTTTATAATTGCATGGCCCCAATTAAAGCATAACTATAAAAGCAATTAGCAAATATTTCATATTAGCTAATTCTTTAGCCCAGAAATTCCAAATTATCCAATCAATATTTACCAAATATTGATTGCATTATAATGAAAAAGCTTTACGAAATGAAGTTTTAAAATACACTTATACATAGTTAATTACTACATAGTCCTTATATTATACTCTAAAGATTTTTACAGCCAGTATTTTGAAAGCAAAATAGCATTTGTGAGCTAGAAATTAAACTGTTTCTTGAATATCATTAAATAAGATTCTGCATTATAAAGAATCAATCTTTCCTAATGCAATTTGGATATACCATTAGTTTTGAAGCACACCAATTGTCCTAACACAGAGAAGACATTTTTTTATTTATTGTTTCAGATTTTAAGACAAATACAGCATGTGACTAATAGGATAAATAGAAAGACGAGAGTAGTCAAATTTTCAACTCTATTTTTTCAAATCACATTAATCACTGAAGATGTTGATGAAAAAATTTGTTTTCAAGGGAAGTACAGATATTGCTTATGCACAAATTTTTGGACAGTCAGAGAGTATTCTACATATAAATGCATGCAATCCATTACCCCATGTGAATATCTATCGCAATATCATTCGAGCACTGTAAAAATAAAACTGAATAAAACTGAACCAGCCACAAAATCTTACATCTACAATCTCTGTCCTAACTGCAAGATGTGCTTGAGCGATGGTCACAGATTTCCGTTTGTCTTAAGGACAAGCTCTACAACAAAAAGCTCATGCCCTACACTGCCAGGAACTGGAGACTGGATAACACAAAGACCTAAAATAGAATCTAATAGGATTGCCAGAAAATAAAGATTTCTAATGTTCTGCTATATTCCTAAATCAATCAACTTGTCATCAGAGATGCTTTCTCCAGCAGCAAATGGGATGGATGCAGAACCCACAGCCAGGCATTATTCAGAAATATTGTATAAATTAGTTGTCTCCATCGGGGACCTCCACTTGGCTAGCAGAATCCAGCAGAAGAGGAGGACAAATTGTAGTAGTCAAAGAGGATGGAAGACACAAGAAGACTATGCTATACCAAATCAACTAAGCAGGGCTCACATGGGGCCACATCTACTGAAGCAGCAAGCATGGAACTTTGCATGGGTCTGCATCAAGTGTTCTGCATACATTATTGCTATTAGCTTGGTGTTTTTGTAGTGCTCCTGACAGTGGGAGTAGCTGTGCTTTTGAGTCTTTTACCTGCTCTTGAGACTCTTTCCTTCAAATAGGTTGCCTCACCTAGCCTTGATGGGAGGGCTTTTGCCATACCTCATTATTGTATACTGTTTTTTCTAGTTTGATTGTGGTCTCTTAGAAGACTTTCTTTTTTGAAGAAGGAACATAAGAAAACTAGATCTGGAGGGGGAAGGAGAGATACAAGAGGGTACTGAGAGGAGTAGAGGGAGGAGAAACTGTGGTCAGGACATATTATATTGACTTAGAAGCCTTCTATTTGTAAAGACATATGAGTGTCATGGTCCCTGTTGCTGTGTCCTTGAAACCTGACTTGGAGTAATGGAAACTTAAGATATATAGATACATGTGTTTATAAAGCTAGAATAGTCTGAGCTTTGCCATCCTACAAACCAACATCTCAGAAACATAAGTGTTTTCATAATAGACAACACCGATTCGGTTTCAAATTAGTAAATCTTGATAGGATCTCTATAGGGAAGGAATCTCTGAGCAGTATCGTCATGTAGTTATCAGGGATGAGAAAGCTGTAGAGATCAATATTTGCTGAATATATGTGACCTGATTTACCTAAAGGTCAATTGTTTGTCACCATTCTTATTCCAACAACCCTTACTATTACAATAGGTGTGAGTCAGTGGTGTTCTTCAAATGACTATGCTCATGTCAACAGCTCACATTCAAATAGATGTATATTTGCTCTCTATAAAGGAGGGCAAGTGTAATTAGTGAATATACTGAAAATAAGAGAAAGAGAACTCATCCCTAAATGATACACTCATATAAACCTGTAATCTTAAACAAGGCTTAACTTCCTGACTGTCATACTGGAGGAGGCAAAAATAATAAAAGGGCCCAATATTTACCTCTCCCAACTGTTTCCATTACACTTGCCTCTCCTATAAAAAAAAAAAAAAAGAATCTGTATGTGCTATAGATGTCTTAGAGCCACGAAGTGTGGGGTACATTTCTTGTGTATGTGTGTATGCGTGTGTTTCAGAGAACAGAGCAGGACATTAATTTAAACTCCTTCCCAAAGACTTTGTTCTCATAATTCCAATGGGGAAACTATTGAGATGATGTGAAATTTTCAAGATTGCATACCTAGTAAATGGCAAAATTAGAATTTAATGTGGACTCCTACACTCAAATGCATCATTCCTCCATCTTTTTTTTCTTTTCTTTCTTTAATGCTTATGGAAACACACTCTGTACAAAAGATGAGAGAATTTGGATTTATAATTTAATGAGCAATTACTATGTCTATGTGGGTTATGTCCAGGGATCCGCTAGTGTAAACAATGCTGAAACAGGAGTCTTTGTGAAGGACAAGATTCTGAAAGGTTTATGTGAATGCTTAAACTAAACTGCAGCATTGTGCTGTCAGCTAGCTAGAACATCTCTCCATGCACTCTGTTTTACCACTTAACCTGTAACCACTGCCCAGAAGACAAAGAATGGGGCACATGGAAGGGTCCATGGATGCACCCACATTCACCACAGGTAGAGTCTGTGACTGGCTTTTCTGCACAGCTGCAGTGCACGCTGCAGTACTATCCCAGATGGAAGTTGTCTTTCCACAATGTAAGTGTACATATTTTCACCACGTGTTTTCCGGGGGGGGGGGGGTGTTCATCATCTTGATTTTAGTGACTCTAATATTTTAAGATACCAAGCCTTTGACAGTTACTTCTGCTTCAAATAGCTACATCTGTCTGTCATTCACACAAAAATTTGCCAATCCTAGATACCCTGGAGTCTCATATTATTATATTCATGTCTTAATCTTCTTCACTTTTAGAGACACACACACACACATGCAGATAGAGACACACATACATACACACATAAATCCTCTGAAGATAAAAATCTACTGAAGCATGTTGTTATATTAAACATCTCTTCTACTATTTCTTGTTCTTACATATAAACATAAATGTACACACATAAACCTACACGTATGAACACACATACACATATAACTTTTGCAATACATGTAATTAAAATTCCCTCTTTAGCCTCTTCTGCACACATCTGCCTCATTATAATCAGATATCATATGTTAACCAGTGGCATCTTTTCAAATGTAATTGTGACATTTAACTTAGGTTATATATTTTGCTAAGTAGTTAATAATGTTTTCCAAGTTTGGTGATAAATATATTTGAATAAATGAATATACACAGACACACACAAACAGACACACACAAATATATATGTATGTGTGCACGCACCTATTTATTAATATTACACATAGCATTCTCCATATTAGGATACATTATGCCATAACATTAATATATTGTTATACTATCTGTTATTTATTAAATTTATTGTTTGTAAAGCTTAAAATCTAAAAGTTACACTCTGGATAATTAAGCTATACTATGCATTATTGAGCCCACTAAGCATTTATTCTGCAATATGTCTGAGCTTCTCATTTACAATGTTGGAAAGAAATATTTAAATTTTCTTAAATGCGCCAGAAAAAAGGAATTACCTTTAGGTTGTAGTGAATAAAATAATTATTTCATAAAATTTTTGAACACTCATTGAAACATGTAATTTTAATAAATATTTAGTAAAATGATTTGAAAAATTTATAAAACCTGATCTTTATGTCATAATATTAAAAATAAATGTTTTTAAATTTATAAGTATGTGTACAGTAAAATGTTTGACAGCCACTTTAGATATTTGGCCATTGTGACTATGTCAACTTGAAATAAATTAAGATATTAAATCAGGTTTTTATGAGAATAGCCACTGAGAGTAGGTCTGATTTATGATTAGTATTAAATATTTTGTCAAGAAGTGAAAAAAGGGCAAAATAAATTTAAAAATCAGTCATCCAAATTACTGCCCAGAAAAGGACACACTTGCAGAATAGTTGACTGATTATATCTGCCTAGACAGAGTAATCAGCCCTTAATAATTCTGCAGCACTAAGGTCTGTCAGATGACCCTGGGCCAGAAGTCAGAAGAACAGATGCTCCAACATTTTGAAGTAGAGCGAGTGTCCAGGTGTTCAGAGGTCTCTATAAATTGGCTAAGTTTTAGAAACTATAATTTGTGCTTCTCACAATTATAGTTAACTCAGTCATTCTGGATTTCTGATGGGATTGAAAACATATAGTGATTGACCTTAAGAGAAAAGATTTGAGTGGATGGTCGTCAGCTGACATTCATCCTAAAGCCAGGTTCAGAACTAGATGTTTTAGTTAGAATAGATGACAGAGGAGCTGGTTAGTCAACAAAAGGATGGACTGGGTATTAGGACTCTCCTGTACCTCACTGGTACAAATTGGCATAATTATGCTCTAATTGTATTTTGAGAGAAAAGTTTCATTTTAACAGGAAGGGTGATGTGTAGGAGGAGCTAAGGTAGGAGGAGTACTGAGAGGAAGAAAAGGAGTAAGAAGAGGAGAAGAAGAAGGAGAGGAGAAGCTAGGTGAAGAAAGAGAGAAAGAGGAGGGAGACAGGGAGGCAGATGTTCATGTATCTCCACCAGTCAAAGATAGTTGTTATATCTAGGTTGGTCAGTGGGTTACACCTCTGATTGAACAATTCCAAACTTATAAAGCCTATGATTAACATTATTTTTAAAAAAATGTATAAATGCAAAAAGGAAAAGGAGGCATGGGATAGGGGTTTCCTAAGGGTGGTGGTGGGGAATGGGGATAGGGAATGCCATCTGAAGTATAAATAAAATATCTAATAAAAAAAATTAAAAAAAAAATCAGTCATCAAAGTTGATGTACAGAAATTAGTTTACAATAAACTAGGTTGATAGTAAAGGACCAAATTTTCAGACAATATTAGAATATTAAATTATATTAATATAAATTAGTATATAAAAATAAATTAGATAAAGATCTGTGGCTAGTGCAATTTAGGGCAATCACACAAACATACTTTATGAACTTGCTATTAATGATACTAATTCATGTTAATATAATAGTACAAAATGCAATTTAAAATATAAGTAAACAAAATATACAGTTACATGTATTTTAAAACTATAAGACATTTCCTATTGAAATAATGTAGTACTTAATATTATATGGTACAATGCTTTCATGTTGATCATATATGCAAATTATAGCCACAGATTTTTTTAAATGCATATATGTGCATCCATATCTCCATTCACCTGACAGTTATCTATTATCTTCCTGTCAATAATAAGAAAGGAGATCTGCAAATTTAGTCTGAGTGAAGCAAAAGCCAAAATCTCAGTGATAAGAGATTTGTAACTGTATGCTTGTCATAATATTCAGTATATGCTGAAGTTGAAAAGGAATGCATTTTTGTTCATATTATAAAATATAATAATTCTTAATTTGGCATAAATGCCTATCAGAAAAAAAATTACTAAAGGAATGTGGCGGTCATTCATTTCTGTAATTATAACTAAGTTTAAATTCGCTTGGATCATTGTCTAATTGAAATATTAATCAAAGTATATTTTCTAAAAGTAATTTTTTTTTCCTCTTTCCAAATTTCAAATCAATTCACTTTTAAAGATATATTAGGTTCAATGGACACTGACAATAAAACATAAAAATACTTCTCATACAGTCTCAGATTTCCCTGAGAGACTGAGGACATATTGAGTATTTTAATGTACTTCAATTTCTGAGTAGCCTTATAGGTAGGCTAGAGGCAACCCCCAAAGCTTCCTATGGCAAATGTCTCTTCCAATCTGCTTAGTAAAGTCTAACTGCAGAAAAACAAACCTTGATTGGAGCAAGTGACCTAATTCCCTTGAGGCTCTGCAAGACTCCTTGCTAACAAAGTCAAAAACACATCTCATAAGCCTAAAGACACACCCTTTAATGTATGGATTGAAAGATTTTGAGTTTTTCCTTAAATTTCTGTTGCATTATTTTAGAAAGTTTAGATAATATGAGTTAGTATTTTTTCCATAAATTACTGCCAATGAGATTATAAGAAGGCATGATTAAATCTTATGCACATTAGCTTTTTTATAAGCAAACTGTTTGAAATATGCCCTATATTGTTAAATGATACATAAACACAATGCAGGTTGGTGCAATCATGAAACAAAAATATAGACAGATATTGCTAATACATTTTATATGTTTATGTGTGTGATATATATATATATATGTATGTATGTGTGATGTGTGTGTGTGTGTGTGCGTACACATATATAACTAGATATAATTTATACATATGTGCAGCTCTGTATATTCATACATATATATAGGAAATAAAGCAGTAGTTTATCCAACAGTAAATGGATTATATTAATAAATATGTCACCTTATCATAGACTGAAACAGCACAGATAAATATTTGTGATAGGAAACAAATATAAAATTATTTGATTGCTAGGAATTAAAGCAGAAGTTTAAAACTTAAGGTTTATCATAAAACCAAAAAAAGTGAAATTCTTATACTTCAGTGTGGTATTTGAAGTGTCACTTGCATCACAAATGTACTAGCATCAGATTTCTTTGTTGTATAATTATTTGTTTGTTCGTGTGGGAAAATAAGGTGGAAGCATGTTCCATTGATACCTGTAGGAGTCTGAGAACACCTTGCTAAAGTTAGCTGTTAGGTTTTTTCTGTCATGTGAGTCCTAAGATCAAACTTTAGTTGTTAGGCTTAGTAACTGATGCCCTGTCTTGCTGATCTATGGAGTCTTACAAGAACTATTAATAGAAATTTTACCTCTGGATATAAAAGTATGCTCACTTGACACAAGGATTTAAGACAGTGGGAAGAAAAGCCACTGGAATTTAATATCTTCCTAATTATTCTTGAATCTTCATATACAATTAATTAATTCCCTTTCTATGAAATCGTTGAGAAGAGGTCTGAGAAAGTGATTCAGGTTTATGACACAAAATATCATATTCATTAAATGATAACTGATGACATGAAATTAAAATATTAAACACTCAGTATCAAAAAGCTCAAAGATTGTACCTGAAATTTATTAATTAGCTTTTAATGTGTATTTACTCTGATGTAACATGGGGTTCTCTGCAAGTATCTCCAGAAGAGTCTAACCAATTTCAGGTTTACCTTTTCTTACAAAAGTAAGTTAATTTCAAGAGGAGTAACTTCTTTAAAAAAAATAATTTTACTTATTTTATTTTTTTAAAAAAGAGTTCAATGTTATTAAATGTTAAACTATTTAAGATAGTTTATAAGCATCATATTTCATTGAAATTTATATTTTATATACTTTAGGCATATTTATAATTTTAAATTTTTGTTAAAGCTTCAATAATGTTGTATTACAACAGTACATGTTCTTAGTCTAAATTTATTCAAAATTCTTTGTGTTTGAAGCCCTCCGACCTGGTTTCAAATCTTCTCTGGAAACTCTAAGGAAAGCTTTACGTGGGCACACATTTTTTTCCACTTGACTGATCATGGGGGTTTCTTTGTCTCCCACCATAATTTCATATGTAGTTAATTAAATGTATATAACACATAGCTAGCATCAAAATGAATGTTTATCAATATGGCACACTTGTGCATAGAACATATTGATGAGAAAATAAATAATTATAAAATTTCACTTGTTTCCTACCATTTAGAACTAAATGGTTAGCTAAAAATGTGCATTTTATTTGAGCCATAAATATATTTACAATATATACTTAAACTAACAATGTCATACTCTTAAGTACCAAAGTGTACATAGGAGCTCAGAAAAACATCTTAGTAGAGATGATTTGGGAATGAGTAGATTTAAGTTATACTTTTGAATTCTGCCTTTAAGTCATGTAATCATTTAACAAGATATATAAATTTTAATTTCTCTTATTTAACGACGTGGATGATTCAACTACAGTTATTATTATAATTATCTCAATTATGACCCATTTCTTTTCCCAATCCCCATGTAAGCAACAGACAGTGACAAGCCAAAATGACATTTCTAATCCCATGGATGCAAATTACTCTGCCAAATCTGGACTTCTGATGAGCCTCATAGTGGCAATTGGGGACAGCTCTTGTCACAAGTCACAGAGCTATTTCTCAGCTCTAAAATTACATCACTTAGATGAATCACAAAACAGGAAACTTTGAAAAACCAAAAGACTATTTTTTACTGGAATAACTGGATTGTCTTACTAGATCAAATAAAGAAAAAAATTTTCTCCTTTGTTAACACACAATTGGTAGATCTTTGGATCAGTGCTACTTGAATAGAATGAAATTTAAACTGAGGAGACAAGGTAAGCATTATGAATTTGGCTAAAATTACTTCATGATTTTAATTCCAAACTGAACTACAAGTGAGACTTAGACTTTTATCAACTTAAACTTTAATTACCAGGAATGTATTGTGCTAATATTCTAGTGTCTGTTCACTCTATTAAATTAATATATAGCAAGTTCCACTGAGTGGCTACATAAAGGCAGTTAATGTCCACTTGGATGTTGGAATATTGGTATGTCTATTTGGAAGATGTTACACAAAGTGAAGGAGGCATTACCCCAGAGTATAGGGCTGGAAAAAGAATAGAGGAAGGACACTTTCAAACTCATCAAAGAAAAATTCTGCAAAGAAGACATCTCAATTCTGAACATTCATGTACTGGATAAAAGGTATACACATGCATAAAAGAAACATAAAAAAGGGTTAGGTCACACATCAAACCCCATACAATGATAGTGGGGGACTTCAATACTCCACTCTCATAAATGAAGAGTTCATCAAGACAGAAATGAAACAGAAATAATGAAACTAACAAACATTATGAACTAAAGGAACCAAACAGATATCTACAGAACATTTTAAAGAAGAAAAGAAGACAAGATATTTTCTTCATGGCACCCAATGGAATGTTCTCCAAAATTGACCAAATACTCACTCACAAAGCTAGCCTCAACAGATACAAGAAGGTTGAAATAACCTCTTGAATCTTATCATAAATTAAAGATTAGCTTCAACAACAATAGAAACAGCAGAAAGCCTGCATATTTAAAAACTCTCTACTCAAAAATAACTTAGTCAGAGAATAAATAAATAAATAAATAGTTTCTAAAATTCAAAGAAAACAAAGGCACAACATACCCAAACTTATATGACACAATAAAAGCACTGTTAAGAGGAATGTGAGCATTGAATGTCTTCATGAAGATCTCATACTTGCAACTTAGCAGCATTTCAGAAAGCTCTGGGAAAAAAAAAAGCACAAAAAATACCCAAAAGGAATAGGCACCAGGAAATAATCAAACTCGGAGTGAAATCAATAAATTAAAAAACAAAGAGAAAAATTCAAAGAATCAACAATATGAAGAGCTGGTTCTTTGAGAAAATCAACAATATTGACACACCCTTAGAAAAACTAACTGCAAGGAATACAAACAGTATCCAAATGAACAAAATCAGAAAGATAAAGCAGAATATAGTAACAGACACTGAAAAACTCCAAGGAATAATTAGATCTTACTTCAAAACCTGCACTGCACAAAATTAGAAAATCTAAATGAAATGGAGTATTATTTTGATAGATTCCACTTACCAAAATTAAATCTATATTAGGTAAAGAAACTGAATAGTTCTTTAAACACTAAGGTAATAGAAGCAGTCATTAAAAGTCTCCCAGCCACAAAAAGAAGAAGAAAAGAAGAAGAAAACTAAAAGAAAGCAAGAAAGAAAGCAAGAAGGAAGGAAGGAAGGAAGGAAGGAAGGAAGGAAGGAAGGAAGGAAGGAAGGAAGGAAGGCAAGCCCCAGGACCAGAAGGTTTCAGAACAAAATTTGACCAGACTTCCAAAGAAGAGCTAATATCAACATTCATGAAACTATTTCACTAGATATAGATAGAAGGAACACTCAAACTCATTCTATGAAACCACAGTCACCCTGATGTGTAAACCACACAAAGACTCAACAAGAAAACGTTATTTCAGACCATTTCTGTTATTCTGTTGTGAACATTGGTGCAAAAATACTCAATGAAATACCCAAAAACTGAATCCAAGAACATATAAAAACATTATCCATAAAGATCAAGTAGGTATCATCCCAGGGATGCAGGGATAGTTAATATTTGAAAATCCATCAATGTAACCCACTATATAAACCAACTAAAAGAAAGAAAATACATGATGATTTCATTAGATGCTGAAAAAGCCTTTTAAAAAAAATCTAACACCCCTCATTTTAAAAGTCTTGGAGAGAACAGGGATTCAATGGTGCATACCTAGAAGAAATAAAGGCAGTATATAGCAAGCCAATAGAAAACATGAAATGAAATGGAGAAAAACTTAAAGCTATTCTACTAAAATCAAGGAGAAGGCAAGGCTGTTTGCTCTCTCCCTACCTCTTCAATACAATATTTAAAGTTCTAGCCAGAACAAGAAGACAACTACAGGAGATCAAAGTGAAATAAATTGAAAAGGAAGAAGTCAAAGTATTGGTATTTGCAGATGATATAATAGTATAAATAAGAGACCTCAAAAATTCTACCAGAGGGTTCATACAGCTGACAAACCTCTTCATTCATCAAAGTTTCTGGATAAAAAAATAACTTAAAAATATCAGTAGCCATCCTAAGCCAAAAATTCTACAGAGGAATTTCTAATAGCCTCAAAAATGTCCAGTGTCCTTTGTCATCAGGGAAATACAAATCAAAATGACTCTGAGTTTTGACCTTACACCCACCGCAATGGCTAAGAGCAAAAACTCTATGAACAGAATATGCTTGTGAGTATGTGGAGCAAGTGGAACACTCCTCCATTGCTGGTGGGAATGCAAACTTGTATAACCACTCTGGAAATCACGTTGGTGGTTTCTCAGAAAATTGGAAATAGTTATCCCTCAAGACTCACTTCTGGGAATATACCCAAAAGATACTCTACCATACTACAAAAATACTTACTCTAAAATATTCTTAGCAGTTTTATTCACAATCCCCAGAAACTAGAAGCAACCCAGATGCACCTTAACAAAAGAATGGATGGAAATATTGTGGTTCATTTACACAGAGGAATACTACTCAGTTATTAAAAGTTATTGAGGATATCATGAATTTTGCAGACAAATGGGTGGAACTTGAGAATATCATCCTAAGTGAGGTAACTCAGACCCAAAAGGACATGCATAGTATGTACTCACTTATAAGTGGACATTAGACATAAAGTACACGATATCCACATTATAGTCCACAGACCCAAAGAAGTTAAGTAATAAGGAAGGCATAAGCAAGGATGCTTGAATCTCAGTGAATTAAATTATTATCAGAGATGGAGGAAGGGAGGGAACTGGGTGAGAAAGGGAATAAGAAGGGTAACTGGAGATCCAGTGTAGAGAAAACTCAGAAGAGAAGGCAGAGTGTGTGAAATAAAATAGGCAGTGACAGACATGTATAGGAAATACAACAGACCTTGGTTGGGTTGGGAAGTGTTCCAGTGAGTCTATGAGTGTGACTCTAGAGGAGTCTCTTACCAGTAGGGATATACAACCTGAAGTTGCCATCTCTTGTAGATAGGCAAGACTCCTTGTGAAACGATAAAGTCACCAATCTACCCACAAAATTTAGACCCAAAAATTGTCATGCCTGCAAGAAGTGCACAGATAACAATGGAGCAAACACTGGGGAAAAGGCCAACCAACCACTGCTTGAGATCATCCAATGGCCAAGAACCAAAGGCTGACACTATTAGTGATAATTTTCTATACTTCCAGACCCAAGCCTGTACTGTCATCTGAGAAGCTCCTCCCAGCAGCTGATGAAAACTGATGCATAGACCCACAGCCCATCATTAGACAGAGCACACAGAGTTTTGTAGAAGAGGTTGGAAGAAGGATTAAGAAACACATTGGCGATAAAGACTCCACAAGAAGACCAGCAGTTAACTAACCCGGAACCTTGAGGACTCCTAAAGCCTGAACTACCAACCAAAAAGCATGTAAGTGCTGGACCTAGCCCTCCCCATCTCTGCACATGTGTAGAAGACGTTCAGCTTTATCTTCATGTGAGTTTCCCAACAATTGGAGACAAGACGGGGTCTACCCTAACTCTATTGTTTACTTGTGGATACTTTTCTCCTAACTGAGCTGTTGTCTGGCCTCATTAGGAGAGGAAGTGACTAGTCCTGCAGTGATTTTAGGTTCTAGGATGGGTTGGTACCCAGGGCAGATCTCATCCTTCTCTGAGATGAGGAGGAGGGGGCAACAGAGCCAAGGGCTGTGTGAGGTCAGGTGTCAGGCCTAACATGAGGTCTAATCTCAATTCTACCTTCATCCTTCAGTCAAGTACACAGGTGGAGGGCATGATGAACACTCCCTAGAGAGATTTACATACTAATAAGGTACCTGAAGGCCAGAGGGTGGAGCTGATTAAACATTCCTCCCCAGCCCCTCCCCCCTGTTCCCCTCCCTATTTAACTCAGGTCCACCCTGGATCCATCCACCATTAGCCATGACAATAGACCGGTTTTGGAAACCCAAGGACTTCCTCCAGTGTTGGGGCTGTGCCATGAGGAACCCAGAGCATTCCTAGCTGACTGCCCACAGCATGGCGGGAGGAACCCGGGGTTCCCCAGTCATATTTTTTTCCTACAGTCAGGACTGGGAGTTGTTGGGAGCAAACTCCAATGAGAACGTAGAGGAAATAAAGAAATTAGTTAATGAAAAATGGTAAAACAGAAAAGAGGTTTTGGCTTAAAATGGCCTTAGTATTTGCTTTCAGAAATAAACAAGTATTCACAAAATAATCAAGTATATATTTTCTTAAAAAAAAAACACAAAAGAAAAGATTTTAATTACCTGTGGCTGAGTAACAAACTAATCTTAATAAAAAATGACTTACAACAATTTTGTGCTATTTCTTCAGATTCTATTAGGTGTTTGGATTATGCTTTGGTTTATCTTGTAGAAGCTTACGTCTGATGTCTAAAGGCTGAATGAATGATAATATGTGATTGGAGGAGTAAACTTTTGTAAACATGATCAACTTCCGCAATCTCCTTCTTAAGCAGACAAGATTTCAGAGAGAAAACTAATAAGCTGTTCAATGATTCTCAGAGATTCCATAGCATTACTACTGAGTTGTCACTTGCCTCCAGAAGAAGAGAGGATGGAAAATAGTCTCCCCATCATAATGGGGTAGGAGAAATTATCATGAAGCCATACTTAGAAAATAGTCTTTCAAAAATCCAGTAATTTCCAAAAACCAAAGAAAACACCTGTGCAATCATTTGTCATTTTGAGTCATTTGTCTGCTGGCATGACCAATCATTATAATATCTATGCATTTATGAAGATTGATAAACAGCCACAGTTTCTGTGTGATTGACAATGTCTAACAGCTGTCACTAAATTGTGAACATCGGTGAATAGGATGACTTCAACTACAAATCCTAACTTGAGAAAGATAACAAGAACAATTTTGAATATTATAAGTTTAATACTGAATTAGTTCACCAGTTTTGGGGTATATATATATATATATATATATATATATATGTGTGTGTATGTATATATGTGTATATATATGTATATATATACATTATTTTATGTATATGCATATATATGTGTGTATATACATATATACACATATATATGTATATACACACATATATATACATATATATGTACATACACACATATATATACATATATATGTATATATACCTGTATATATATATATTTCTGATATTTCATTTTATATATTATATATAATGTCTACACTAGTTGATGAAAAATGCATTAAAACCCACATAAAAATAGTAGAACAATACTTTGAAAGGAAAAAAAAAAAACAATGCCAGAGTATCTGGGCATTTCAATGTCAGTGAAAGTTATAATGATACATTTACTAAGGAATAATTATATAATTACCAAATATATGTACTTTTACAAAAGATTTTGGTCATTTTTGAGAATTTTGCCAATATAATAGATGCTAATTTTTAGTATAATTTGATATAATGAAAAAATAAAATAGTGTGATTGTTTGTTACACTAATGCAGATAATATCTAGGTTCAAAACTTGGATTGAATCTAATCAAATAATGAGTAAAAATCAGAAATAAAATTACTTCTAAAATTAAAATTATATTTTAACATTAAATTTTACTGGACTTAAGGAAAGAATCCAATGTCTTCCAAAATATTCGTATTTTTCCAGTCTAGAATAAAGCAGTATCATTCAAAGACCTATATTAATTTACTAGCTAGAAGAATGAAGGCTAATTAAATTAGTTATAATAGATTGAAAAGCATATTAAACCAAAGTATTTTAATCATTTAGCAATCTAAATTCCTTTATATTATACAAATAATATGTACAATTTTTACTTGAGATTTAGTTGATCTAAAAATTATAGAAATGAAAATAGTATGGGAAGTATAAAATTATATTAAATTAAGTAAAATTTTCTTATTAGAATATTACTTATTACAACATACACACACATATATAATGTAGTTAGTGTTTAAGACTGATTTGTAAATGTATTAAGTACAACCATCATAGTCTAGATCACTACCACAGTTATGGAGAGATAATCAGACTTTTTGTGTGAGTTTGAAAAATTATCAAATTTCTATATGATTTAATTTTTAATAATTTTTACTTTGGTACACTTTAATGTCTTTCTTTCTTGTGCAGTTTATGGTTAAAAGGAAAGTGTGATACTTTATTCCTATTAGTAGATCATTGATTGGTAAGAAACAGAAGGCCCATATGAATGGGCCTGTCAGCTTCAGTGTGTCCTGGGAAGTAGGAGAAGACATAACATACCATTCTACTAAAACAATGAGAAATAAAAACCTTATATGTGTGTTACATTAAGGTACATAATAATATCTATAATTATACTTTTTGAAGTTATAACGTATTTTAAGATGTTCATAATAATGTGAAGGAAACATATATAAACTTATGTAAACAACTATATAAATAAACATAAAAATTACATATATTTATGTTAAAAGTTTAGCCATTATTGTGTAATTTATGGAATGTTTGATTTCTTCAAGAAAGCTTAGCTTTGGTGGAAAAAGCTTTATAATAGAGGCACTAGTTAGAAATTCTTTTGTTTATTAAGCTTGCCAGGAAAGCAAGGAAAGAAATTCTATTTTTCTCAGTTTTTTTATAGGAATTTATAGCTAATCAGTTAAAAATAAAACTATTTTGATCAAAAGAAAATTTACCCATGGCAGAAAACATAATCATAAAGATTGTAACAATTATATCAACTATATTCACAGTCAGATATTGGAAATTGTACTCTCCTGTTTGTTGAACTCACATCTGAAGATAAGGTGGATTGCCAACTTTTTATCATATTTAAAAGAAATTTTAACTGTGCAAAATATATTAGTATGTAACACTTTTCTCCAGCTTTGCTTTAGGCTAGACAGTGCAACAGAAACTGCTAAATGTCCTTTGATAATCCAGCCATCTTGATTCAGGTCTAGCCACTTCAAGAAACTTTGATGAATTACTGATGCTGCAGCCATGTGACTTGCCTGATACCATTTGAATTTCAAGAATTCTTCAGTAGAGACAACTATGTGCTCTTCACATTGCTTCAATGTAGTTATTTACAATACAAAAAAATTTGAGAACTAGTATACAGTACATCCAACAAATGATTCATTCAATTTATAAGTACACCATATGTTTTACAAGTGCATAAAGCCTATATTCATAATTCATAGTTTTAGCATTCAAATATTTAGACTCTGTGCTGCCTCTAATTCTTACATACAAAACATACAAAGTGTTGTAAAGGTCAGAGATAGATATTATAAGAAACTAACCTGTAGCTCAGTAAAACATTGGTCTTGAAATGTCTATTTCCTATTAATAATGATGTAAAAAAAATCACTGAGAAAAGTAAGTTATAGAATCTTAGTGAAAATTATACACATATGAATGCAAAATACTAGTTAAATATTCTGTATACAGTATATATTAGTCCATTCAGGTTAATTAATAATTATCAATAATTTGGAAAAGGTACAAAGCCACCTTGTGAAACTTCTTAACTTTCCATCACTGACAAGTTTTCAACTTGATTCTGATGCATTTACATGAAACAGAAACTCTCCTTACCATGAGTACATCCCAAAAAGCTTAAATTTCCATGAAAAGTTTTTGTTTCAAGTATCAGGTGATTAACAGAGGACTGTCAAAAGCTGTTATCAGCAATGAACTCTGGCCCCCAAACGTGGCGTAGTGCAGTTCTCAACATTTCTGTCCCCCAAGTGTGGGGCAGCTCGGTCCGCAACAGGAATCTTTGTTCTTCTTCTCTATTCCAATTATTCTTAGATTTGGTCATTTCATTATATCCTGAATTTCCTGCATGTTTTGTGTTTGGAGGTTTTGGTTTTTTTTGTTTGTTTGTTTGTTTTGTTTTGTTTTTTGCTTTGAATTTCCTTTGATAGTTGTGTCAATCTCTTCTATGATATCTCTACACCTAAGATTCTCTCTTCTATCTCTTGTATTTTGTTGGTGATACATACATCTGTAACTCCTGACCTCTTTCCTAGGTTTTCTATTTCTAGGTTTGCCTCCATTTGTGTTTTCTTTATTGTTTCTACTTCCACTTTTAGGTTTTTGACCATTTTATGTAAGTCATTCACCTGTTTGATTCCCATATTTCTTTAAAAGATTTGTTTGTTTCATCTTTAAGGGCTTCTATCTTTTTACATCTGTTTTCCTGTATTTCTTTCAGTGAGTTATTTATATCCTCCTTAAAGCAGTCTATTATCTTTGTGAGATAGAATTTTAGGTCAGCTTTCTAATTTTCAGGTGTGTTGGTGTATTTAGGGCTTGCTGTGATGGGAGAACTGGGTTCTGATACCCACATATATTGGCTTCTGCTGCTTATGGTCTTGCGCTTGCCTCTCACCATCTGGTTATCCCTAGTGTTTGCCCATCTGGGTGACTCTGTCTGTAGTCTGCTCTTTTTTTGTTTCTGGGTTGCTTCAGCAACCATGAGCCTGGCTGTAGGAGACCAACTGTAGAGCCTTCCAGTTGGAGGGTCTTCAGAGGGGGATAGGGGCTACTGATCTATTGCCCTGGCTACAAAGATCTTCTGGGAGGCCTTCAGGTTTTTGGGGTCTTTAATGGAGCAGTCAAGCTGTTGTCCTGTGTGGAGCTGTTCTCCAGTAGGGTCTATGGACTGTGGTTTCTGTTGCACTGTGTACAGCAGAACTCCAAGGAAGCTTTCAGTCTGTGTGGTTAGTCTTCAGATTGTGGTGTCTGTTCTCTAATTGCCCTGTGTACAGAGGAAGTCCTGGGATGCCTTCAAGCTGTGGTGTCTTCAGGGAAACAGACAAGCTGCTCAGTTGCCATGCATGCAGTGGATCTTCTGGCATGCCTCAGGCTGTGGTGTCAGTTACCATGTTGTGGTGTCTTCTGGGGAGCAGACTAGCTAGCAGTCTCTCTCAGCAGAAAGAACTGGGTAGAAAAAGCGTGGTCAGTGGATGGAGGTTTGGGGTTGATGGATCCCCAACTCCACTGAGTTCCAAGCAGCAGGTGTGAGACTTGGGGAAGATTCTTACCAAAATGCTCTGTGTGCAATGGATCTTCTTTAGGATATAGTGTCTTCTGAGGAGCAGACTAGTTAGCAGTCTGTCCCAGATGAAAAGGCGACATATGATAGTATTAAAATGACTAATACTCATGCTATACCATTCAATGCAAGCAAAATTCTATATATGATTAAATTTTAAAGAGCAGCTTGATATTCATTGTTATTTCACAAAGCAAAATTATATAGTAGGTTAATCACTTTCACTGTTTTTATATTTATTATTTATTTATGATAAATATGTATTTCCATTTCCACGAGATCCAGTTCATTATTCACATTTCAAAAGGATTGGGTATTTGTAAGCACACATCATCAAATAAGACCATAAATAAATTTCTTAAATCTCACTGCGATCAAACTATGTGGTTCATAACTAAAAAGCGTATGCATGGTAATTGACCAAAGGGAGTTCCTCTTGCTGATGCATCAGAACAGTAACTTCCATTCTCAGAATAAAAATGTAGCTAAAGTACATAAACAAAACCAATTGCATAATGATCATTTGTAAAGGGATAACTCCTTCCCTAGCAATTAATGTATGCAAGGTCACTTTAAACAATGTGCTATATTCTTAAGTAACATGAGAAAGGAAAATTTAAGAACAGATCTTACATATTGCTACACAGTATTGAAGATTTTCAAATTAGGCAAGCATTTTGATACTGCTTTGAAATGTGACATGTTTAAAACCTAAAAATGCTTCAGAGATGGGAAGAGAATATCTCATTTCTGAATTTATCTATTTTTAATACCAATTAATATTTTAAATTTTCCTAGAAAAATCTATGTTTAATAGTGATGAACTTTGTTAAGAATTATTAAAAATTCTGTTAAAATTAGCAAGATGTGAATATTTTATTCCTATGTGATTGATATTCTGAATAGAACAAGGACCCATGCACACTTTCCTTGCTGTTACAGTCAGATTGTACAAACCAATGTTAATAAAAGCCTAACAAGTCTGCCTATACATACTTCCCTCTTTGCTGATACATGAAATTTTCATTTATATATTTATACACATATCATGAGTGGTGTGAGTGTTTAAAATGGTAATTTTTTTTATAATCTTGAACTTTATGTGATCTAATTTAAATAAAATTTATAATGCTGTTTTCATAATTATTCTAATATGTTGACAGCTTTCCCACAATGTTGAGTGGTTGAGGGCACAGCTGGTATCCTGGCACCCTATCACATTAGTCTTAGCCACCAATCCTTATTAGGCCAATTAAAGAGACAAGTGAAAATTAGATAAAGAACATTTAGTCAGTGTTGTCACATTAGAAGAAGGAACAAAAAGAGGTTCAGTGATACTATAAGTCTAATTTGTATTATATGTGAGGTTTAGGCAGAAAAATAAATAAATAGCCACATAAAGGGATACTCATACCCATCATTGATCCAGAATTGTCTCGGGGCAAGGTGATTCAACATGTTGTCATAACTGTGCTAAATCTCTTTCCAGAACCTAAGTTCTCTTTGGGGGTAGCACAGGTTTCTGCCTTTTTCTTTCTTACCAAAATGAAACTCATATATAAATTCCAGAGGTTTTTTAGTCTATTGTTCATAGACTGAGAGCCAAAGCAAGGGATACAGTGTCACTCTTTAGAATTTTCCCATTCCCACCAAGCCATTGGAAAGAATCCTTTCTTACTACCTCATTTTGTTTGTATAAATTGAATTTAAAATGAACCTATGGGTGGTCTGACTACCTTTTTATTCCAACAACATAGATATGAGGGTGAAGACTTACTTAGAAAATGCATAGTAAACAAAAGAGATTCTATTTGCTGAGATTATCCTAAGTAGGCTCCTTAAAAAGAACAAATTCTGTAGACTGAAAGACTTCTTTAATGTTGGTTTTCAATAAGAAGTAAAACACTGATATTTTTTAGAGTATTGTAATTATCTTTGCACCACTTTCTTTGTGTATTTGTTATTAAAAATAAAATGTATATTTTCTACTATATAAGAAACATTTAAGTTGGATTATTTATTTTTACTACAGTTGAGTATAAAAGAAAATACAATTTGCATTATTTTTCTTAAATCTTTAAGACCTGATTTTTCTCTAAAGCATCCTTGGTAGTTTTATTAACTAAAATTTATGAAAGAATACAAAAATAGATAAAGGTCTTTGTTAAAGCTTCAGGGAAATTATACATTGAGAGAATATATAACTTTTGTCTTTCTCTTGATTTTAGTTTTTTGTTTGTTTGTTTGTTTGTTTGTTTGAAAAAGGGTCTCAGATAATGCATGCCAACCTTGAAGATATGTGACCAATGCTAACATCATCATACTTCCAAATACTAGTGCTAAAAAATTGCTATGAGTAGCAAAGTGGGCTAATGTGGACTAGGATTTAAATTTATGACTACCTGCATGCTACTCTGTCAATTGAATTATATTCACAATATCAGGATTATACCTTTAAACTTCATTTCTCCCTAAGTACATACTGATGTACTATATCTATTAAATCAGAATCAGAATCTGCATCATCTGCACAATCAGAATTATAAAGAAACATAGTATATATGTATAGTACTTTTTATTTCTCACCCAACCCTTTTTTAAGATTTAATATCATTTTCATGAATAAGGTAAATCAGTTCATTTTCAGTCAGTGTCTTTCAGAAGAGTTATATCTCTTTTGAAATAATATTACAATATTGTTACAGTCTGTTTTATTATGGGATTAACTGAATTCTGATCTTCTGAAATAGGTATATGAACTAAAACTGGATATTTGTACACTTCCATGAATTATGAACAAATCCATGTAATGTGAATCTAAAACCTTAGGAGCAGATAGAACAACGTGTTTCCTCTAAATTGCCTCTGTACAATGTTTTCATATTCAACCTCCCTTCTCTATTAGCCATAAAGATCTATTAACATATTTTCCATCTCTTTAATACTCATCACTCTAAAGTCTATGAATCTATCTATGAATGATATCAGAGAATAAGTAGAGTCTGTATTCTTTTAGAGGATGCACAAACACACAAGCATGATAGTGTAAAATTCACACAATTTTTTTCTCTTCCATTTTAATTATTGAACAGTCACCACATGAAAGAATCACAATGAATTTACCTGTTAGTTGTTCAAGTTAGCATTTTTTCTTTCAGACTTTAGTAATTATAAGCAAAAGTAAACATAAACATGTATGTGATACACACACACACACACACACACACACACACACACACACACACCACATTTACCAATTGTTTCTTTAGAGCTAGGTTATATAGTAACTTTACCAGAAAATGTCCTTGTTCACAGGGATGATGCATTTCTTTCTATTATGTTCTAAGTTTCTCCCTAAAGGAACACTTAATTTTTCCTTCCACATTTCTCTTGCTGTAAACAGCAAAATATTATTTTGCATACTGGATAATTTAAAGCACAAGATTTGGGTATTTTTCAACATGAATTTTTTGGTGGCTGATTTGGGGATGTAGACATTTTAAATTTCAAGATATTTCTACTGTTCATGCTTTAGTTGGCTCTAAGCCCTTCAGTATTCTACTGAGAGGAAGGTCTGGCTGAATTACTTCAGTGATTTTTAATTCCTTTATGTATTTATTAACATCTAATATTCTGTTTCCAGGGACATAGTTCTTATTCTTCCCACAATTCTTCTTGGATAACAGGTGGAATCTCTTGAAGACTTTTTTTTTTTTTTTTTTTATTTTTTACAACAAACAGCAATTACATATCATAGACTGGTAACTTTCTTTCTTTCTTTCTTTCTTTCTTTCTTTCTTTCTTTCTTTCTTTCTTTCTTTGCTTCAATGTTCTCTCTCATTAAATAAGCACACAATTCCTTCTGTCAAATTGTAATCTTTTGGAATGAATGGTATCTAATATCCACTTATTCTGATGCTAATAAATGTCTTCCAAGCCTCCTCTTTTGTCTGATGCTAAACTCAGTAAAAGCAATGAGTCTTCAAATCTAGACTAGACTCATTCTGAGTAACATCTTTTATGAAATGGGAGTTTGGAGAAGAGACTTGACACTGGTATTCTTTGGCTTGCAGTTTCTGGGTTGAAGCCATGATATTTTCGGTTAAGGATGGGCTATTACGGTTTTGTCAGCATGCCACATTAAAGATAAAGTCCTTTGCACAAAGCAGGAATGGCTAAAAAAAAAATACAGGGAGTTTTCAATGCCTGTCCTCACTGCCATTAGTTAGCTTCATTGCTGGATTTCCAGGACCTGGAGAAAATTTTGAAATTATTCTTTTCTTGGGAGAAAACTTGTAGCTGAGACATGGAGGAAAAGGAATCCCTATAATTTTAGGTAAAGCTGACTATAGCAGAGATGTGGATATTCTATACATAGGTAAAGGAGAATGGAGGAGTAACCTAAATTTCAGTATAAACATTTGTCCCTATAACTAAATGTTTAAAATATTTCTTGATATACAACTTTTTTTGTCATCTACAGAGTACAGAGAGATTTGATATTTAGAATTTTTTTGTGCTGAAGCCAATGAAGATTATCCCCTACTTCTTACATTATATTAGAAGAGTAATATGACTTTAATTTGATAATCTTAGTGAAGAATTTGGACATGACTTGGCAATTCTCTATATTATGACAATATTCTAGTGTTGAACAAGCTCTGATTCTGAATCTAGAGACAGGAGCTTTGAGGATTTCTGCTTCTTCTAAAGAGTTGGTTTGGAACTTTGTGTGCATTCTTGGCCTATTCTGAGGGACTGAAAGCTTTTCATTTCCAATTGTCTCTACTGTAATATATTTCTAGAGCCACTCTGAGGATAGTTTTGATGACCTTCAACCTTAAAGAATAATGGCCCTGTTCTTTTGAGAAGGTAGGAGAGATGGTCATCCATATATTATTCCTTTGCTTCAGTTTCCGCAAGCTACAGGACTTCTCGGAGTCTCTTTAAGCTTAGATTCTGCTTTCTTTGTTTCTTTTCATTTCATCTTTTTATTGATTGTTTTTCTTATGCTCTGTGTTGTCACTGTCTATCAATGGTGAGAGCAAGGAAGTGCCTCTGGAATGAGGTGTGTCATCAGCTTGATTTTCCTTTGCACCTACCTTAACATGCACCTTAGGAGAATTATAGCAAGAAATGCCCCCAGAATGTCTTGTTCTGCTGGGTGAAATTGTGTAGGAGGGTTCTAGGGCATTTTAATCTGCATGCTTCTGCAGCCACAGTACCTCAGATTAGTTCACACATTATGATACTTTGTAAACATATCCTAGCATACAAATTCTGTCAGTGTGCATATTTGGAAATATGATGTTACTGTATGATTTTCAGACAAGTAAATTATAAGGCTCACTCACTACCTACTCTCTGTCTATGTCTCTATGTGTCTGTCTTTCTGTCTGTCAATCTCTCTCTCTCTCTCTCTCTCTCTCTCTCTCTCTCTCTCTCTCTGTGTGTGTGTGTGTGTGTGTGTTTGTGTGTGTTTCTCATTTTTCTCTCGAGTTAGTTATCCTTAGATGTCCATTTTTTGTTCCTTAAATAAAGACAGTTTTAAAATGTACATGAGTTTGTGAATGCTGTTTTACTGTGTTTATTCATGTTTCTGGACTGTTCTTTACAGAGCATTTCTCCCTGTTATCTGGGGCTATTTGAAACTCTAAATTAGCCAGATAACCACACCAAATGTGTTAATCTCCTCATTTCTGGGATTAGCAGCATTGACCACTAAGATGACTTTTGTTTTTATTAAGGTTCCAGCAATCAAATTCAGATCAAACTGCTTGCTATGAGAGCTTTACTAAAATGTGTATTTCCCAAGCGTAGAAAAGCCAATTATTTTTATCTGTTTAGCTTTACATTTCAGCTTTCCATGTTGGCTAGAAGAAATTGCTAATCTCTAATTTCTTTGTAGATTGTATAAATACACTAATAAATAATCTTAGTCACTTTAGATTTCTGCTTAATGACGTTCATGAAGTTTGTTCTGAAACCTCTCTAATCTTTCAAATTATTGCTTGGGGAACTATTGTATTAAAAAGATGAGAGAGAATTCCTGTGTTCCAAGAAAAAAAAATTTAAAGTTGGTTAAAGGGTGCTTTTATTTCATTTAAATTATGAACTAGCTCATCTCTTTACATAAACTTCTATTGTTGTGTTGTTGAAAAATCAAGTTCCTATTGGCATGGCAGTAAGAATTACCTAATAAGAAGTACAACAATTTGCTAGGAAATTAGCAGTGACATGAAGAAGGATTCATGAAAACTTAGTTTGGTTTCTAGTAATAAACACAAATTATTGAAGTATAAAATTAGGCATCCTCTTTAAGATGGGAGTTCATATTACACATGCAAAATTGGTTATGAGTAGATGGTAAGTTCAAGCAGTTGTTTGACTACTAGTGTTACAAATGAGAAGCTGAAGATGCCCAGTATTATTTTACTCTCCAAAGTAAATATACAAATATTAAACTAATGTGTATGATTCCCAAGTTCTTAGATTTCTATAACATAGTAAGTAATCTTTCCATTTAAAGTATAAGTTAGCTCATGTTTTGCCATCTAGCAGTTGCTACAGCCTTCCATATGAGGTTGCAATGAGTATTCACTAACATGAGGTGGTGCATCTTCGATTGAAGTATGAAAGAGAAAGAAACCCAGCTGCCTGGAGAATTTCAAGTCAGAGCTCTTCTGTCTATGTCACTTTGATCCTAGACTGCCCGAGGGCTTCTTATAAATTGATATATCCAGAGTCTCTAACTTCTATGACTTTCTTCAGTTCTATTCCTTTTGTAGGTGACATTTCATATCCTGTCAACACAGAGATCACTAACTTCAATTTTATTATATAACAAATGAAAGAGAAAATTATTAATAAAATAACTTTGAAAGTATAGATTTTATATATATATATATATATATATATATATATATATATATATATATAAACATATTAATATTGATTTTCTATATGTTGGTGAATTTACAGATCTTTTTAAATATATAGATAAGACTTGTTACATGGGAATGTTTTTTTAATCTTTAAGCTTAGTATTTCTTTTACTTTTTGTCTATTTCTTCTACTTTTATTAGGTTAAAAACTATAATTTATATTTACTTTAAAAAATTCTACTATTACTAAAATATTATGTATGGTTCTAGTTAGGATTTCTTAGATTTTTTTCTACTGTTGCATATCCTTAAAAAATACTAGAGTATGATCATTTATAAACTCATCTTCTAGGGTAAATTTTTCATAATGAATAATCAAAATAACTAATGCAAAATATCATGGATTCCTGTAAGAGTAGCAGAAGGAATTATATCATTTTCCTCTATGGCAGCAATAGTTCCTTTCTATTGTTATGTGCATGCATTAGCCTTACGCATACCTTGTTTCAATCTTCAACAATATTTACTATAATACAATGAAATCCATTATCCCTTCATGTTTTATTTTGACTATACATTTCTCTCTTTTAATTTTTATATTAATTACATTTTGTCCATTACTCTAAAACTTTAGTCAGGGTTTTTATTTGGAAAATACAAAGTATTTTGATTAAAGTGAATAACTGAAATATATAAACAAATGAGTAATATGTATTTTTCTCATTTCTAAAATCACTTTCTGCTATATTTTATTACTTAAATATGTGTTTTTCTTATAAATGTTGATGTTTGTTGCCATTTTTACCTTATCTAATATTTTTTAATAAAAATGATATGCTCTGTGATTAGATATGAGACTTGATCTGCAGGAAGGATACCATGTCTGGTCTGCTAAAACCTTTCCCAAACCAATGACTTGGGAGATTGTACTTCCTGTGGCTGGGTACTGTCTATCCTAAACTTAAATGGTTTAAGTACATAGAACTCGAAATTATTTAATATGTTTTTTTCCCAAGCTGTTTGTATTTCAAGAAGAAATGCTAATTTTGTTAACTCATGAAGAGTATTAGGAATTGATAACTGTATGAAGTTTGCACTTGTGTCTTCTCAGCATGTAATGATGGGACAGCATCCTCACCCAAGCTGCAATTCCAATACAAATTCAACTTTAAGTTCCAGATTTATGTAACTGTAGACTGATACATTACTGTGATATCACATGATTTAATGAGCTTTAAATCTTAATTCAGTAGGGGAAACAGGGAAATCTAGGGTGCATATATTATGTTGTACTTTACTTTAAAGAATGAATTCCTTTGTTTGTGGCTCCTGTCCTATAACTTCAAACACATTTTTAATGCTTTCTGAAGTAATTTTAATAAAAGCTTATGGGTAGGATATGTCATAGTTAAGAAAAACAGGTAGAACTGGAAACATACAAAAAAACATGATAATAAATGATAATAAAAATTTCAAGAGTTTGCTCAGAAGAATTTTTATTTGAAAGATGCTCAATACATGATTTGTAAGACAGAAAATAAAATCTTTCCTTATACAACAAACATTCAATTGATACAAATGCATTTTAAAAAGAGATGCTTATCAATTCTAAAACAATGAATAAATATCTATAGATACAAGTTATAGTAATATTATAATTATTTGAAACTAATTATGTCAAATGTTCTTACCCTACTTCTGAAAACACCACATACTTGAATCATTAGCCATGGAGAAGTCAAGTTCTTACCATCTGAAAGCTTTATGTCTGCTGGCCATTTTTCTTACATCTAGAAAATTCTATGTGTGGTATTATGAAAGAAGTATGCCTGGCAGTCTTACACAGGCTGAGAACTAAACACCTGACAAGATGAGTCACTGATGAACCATACCTTGTTGTACTGAGGTAAATATTGTGAATTGCTTAGTTATATTCTTTAGGGGAGAAACTTGTTCTATGATTCTGCTGAATTAAAACAATAATAATATATACTCTAAAGTAGTATTTTGTACCCATAGATTAGCATACTTCTGAAATATTATCAGAGGAGTTTCATTTTGCATTAGAAGGTTATTAATTCAGCAGTGCAAAATGGGTCAATATGCAGAAACATGAAACTATGGAAGACTCCTATTCAAATGGAATATTTATATAACATCTGTTTTGTCTAAAGTGGGGTGATTATGATATAAGATGGGGTGGAAAAAATGGAAAGAGACATGATGGTGGATGGCAAAACAGGGCTTCCTAGGCATATTAGTGAAGTTTATTACACTAAATCATATTGTTTGAGACTGTATGCAAAAACCTTGCACAACTACAATCCTTAAAAAACTTGTTTGAGATGGGACTTAAGATGTTTCAGTGCTATCTGAGGAGCTACAGGCAACCAATGGCTTCTAAGAGAACAAGAAATGAATCTTTCCAGAATTCAGGCTATGACAGTCTTCTTATGGTTCTAATCATTGACTGATATTCATGTACATAAAATCAACATTAAATGAACTCTGTGGTTATTAAATGAAAAAAGAGAAAAAGCAATTCATGGGACATAGATATGGAAATAAAATGTGGGGATGAGCATAGAGGAAGAGGAAGGTAGAGAAGAACTAGAGGTGTATTCAATCCAAGTAAATCATATGTATATATGAATGCATGGTGACAAAATACATGTTCAGTCAGTGACTAGAAGAATCAATCAATGATTAAATGAATAAATAGATATGTGCTATGTGGTGAGTTCCACAAATAAATAACTATAACAAATTGTCTATCCTAAATTTTTGACCACAATAAAATAAAACTGTATGAAGATATAATCATGTGTTAAAATCTCTTAATGTTCATTTATATTTTAAGATTTGATACATACTAATAAATGCTGGTTAATTAATGTTTATATTCATCTTGTGAATGGTGGTTTTACAGTCATGATTCTTTGCATAAGAATTATAGGGACTAGTCCACACATATTGTCTAAGAAATTACTTATTTTGTACTAGATTTTGATTAAAAAGAAGAAAAAATTTGTCTATCATAAAATCAAATACTAACTTTGGAGTAGATTTCAAACTCAACTATGAGCTCTGAAAAGAAATTAGGACCACATTTAAAATTTTGTCATAAAATAAAATAAAACAACTGAAACAAAGTTTATTTTTCACCCATTATAAACTGAATGATTTCTTATTTCCCAATTGGGTCTACAAGTGAGTAAGGTTGTTTTTGTTTGAAAGCTGGTCACATAGAGCTGCCATGCTTATAGGAGGCTCTCCATTCTAACTGGAAAAGTGAAGAAAAAGGATAGGTATTTGATGTCTATGTAAAATAGAACAGGATGCATTCTATAAAATCCTCAGATATTAACAGGGATATTATGTTGGGAGAAAAGAAAAGGCAAGTTGGGAAGCCCCAAATTCTTTGTTTAAAATTTAAGCTTTCAGCTACCAGAAGAAGAAACAGAAAACTGAGACCTAGACCTGGACATGGAAATACTCTGTTCATATTTATATTTATGTTCAAATTACCTGCTTGGAAAAGAAAAACTTAAAATCATGTTTTTAAAGAATCAAGGGTATCCATGAGATATTCTAATATCCAGGATACAATCCAATTTTAACATATGAAATGCAAGGAAAATCTAAAAGAATAGGAATCAAAGGCAAAGTCAAGAGATATTTGCCTCTAACTGACCCAACTGAGTTTATAAAATTTCAGTAGAAAAACAAAAATGTGTAACATTGAAGATATATGAAGCAAGGTCATCCAAAGTCTAAAAAAAAAAAGAAAATAAAACGTTGAAATGAACAGCAGTGAAATGTAGTACAAATTCAAAAGCTACAACATGCAGCTTATACACTATTAAAAGTGAAGTATGTGCTGGGTTAGTAAGTAGCACTAGGAGGGCTAGAGCCTGCTATTTAGATCAAGGTAAACTCAAACTCACAAGTATACTTCTGGCGCAGTCTACAGAGTTCTGGGGTTAATGCCATGTGCCACTACTCTGGCAGCACAGTTTGGATTTTAGTTATTAGAAATCAATAATAATCAAGTAATAAAAATGGATAGATTTATATTTCCCCAGGAAAGTAACACACCACAATAAAAGCAAAAAATAAAATGCAGACTTTTATAGTCTAAAGGATTGCTTTAAAAGTTAAGGTTTAATGTATCTGGATTGCAGCATTTGAAGCTGAGTGATTTGATGATAGATGAGCAAACAAATAAAACAAGTCCAGAAAATTTTTTTTACCAGAAACAAGAACTTAAATAGGAAAACCTCGAGTTTTCACTAATAAGTATTATTAAATGTGGAACACAATTTAGTAAGGATTTAAATAGTCTTTTTATTTCTTTCAAATAATATACAATGAGGAATATAGATATATGTGTATATATATATATATACATATATATGTATATATATGTATATATATATATATATATATATATATATATATATATATACAATATTGCATAGGACAGTAGGAATGGAATTGACAGTTACTGTTATTTCTCAACTTTGATGAGTAACTACTACAATGTAATTGTTTGCTGTAAATTTAAGATGTGTGTTTTATATGAAGCTACATGTTGTTATAAAGGTATTTCTGTCCCACCAGCAATGGAGTAGTGTTCCTCTTCACATCCTCACCAGCAACTGCTGTCACCTGCATTTTTAATTTAAGCCATTCTTATTGGATTAAGGTGGAATATCATTGTTGTTTTGATTTGCATTTCCATGATAACTAAGGATGTTGAACATTTGTATAACTGCTTCTCAGGCATTGGAGATTTCTCAGTTGAGAATTTTTTATTTAGTTCTGTAACCCATTTTTTAATAGGGTCATTTGGTTCTCTGGAGTCAAACTTCTTGAGTTCTTTGTATATTTTCAATATTATCTCTCTATCAGATATAGGGCTAGTAAATTCTTTTCAAAGTCTATAAATTGCCTTTTTGTCCTATTGACAGCAGCCTTTTGTCCTATTGGCCTTACAGATGCTTTTTGGTTTTATGAGGTCCTATTTGTCAACTGCTGTTCTTAGAGTATGAGTTATTGGTGCTCTGTTCAGAAAATTTCCCCTGTGCTGATGTATTCAAGACTCTTCCCTTCTTTCTCTTCTATTAGATTCAGCATACCTGTTTTTTTGTGGAGGTCATTGATCCACATGGACTTGAGGTTAGTACAAGGAGATAAGAATAGACCAATTTTCATAATTTTCAAATATACAAAATATATCTAAAATAGTGTTGGACTTAGATAGAATAAAAAATAAATCAAATAGGTTTAATAAAAACAAGAGAAAGTAGTAATTACATAAATGGTAATGATTTATTATTCCCTGGTTAGTAGATTGACTAGAAAGCTATTTACTGATTCTTTGATAAGTGAATATTATATAGAACAACAGCTTTAAAGTACATTTAAAAAGATATATATCATAAATGGAAATTTTGTATCCAAGGAAACAAAGTTCTATGCACACAAAGCTTAGATAAAAACATACCTAACAGCTTTATTCATAATACTCAATATTGGTCATGACCTTTCAGCATAACCATGTATATGTTATAATAAACTACAATATATATAAAATAAAACAACAAAAGCCAACAAATGTTATATTTTACTAAAAAGCATTTTCAAGGCATAGGATAAATAAAAGATATAGTGAACAAAACAATACTTTGGATTCCTATAAATTCAACCTAAATAGTACTGACAAGAAGCAAATATATGCTTATACTGGAAACAGTAGTACTGGGAACATGGAAGGTTCATTGGTGTTAAATGAAACTTAATTGTTTTTATTTAATTTTATTAAGTTTTGTAAAACATATACTAATTAGAAATAGATAGATGTATTTTACATTGGTTATATTTATTTTAGGTAATCTGTTTGCTCTATAAATTTCTTAATTTATTTTTTATTCTTTTTTTTAAAAACTATTTATTAAGCATTTCCTTCATCTACATCTCAAATGATAGCCAAATTCCCGGTTACCCTTCCATAAACCCCCATCCCATATTTGCCCTCTCCTCCCTCCTCTTTGCTTGTATGAGGGTGCTCCTCCACCCACCTACAGTCTCATGCCCTACCGCTTCAGCATACACGTATGTTGGGGCATCAAACCTCCATAGAACAAAGGGCCTCTCCTCCCATTGCTGTCAGATTAGGCCATCCTCTGCTACCTTTGTATCTGGAGCCATGAATCCCTCCCAATACACTCCTTGTTTGGTGGTCTAGTCTCTGGGAGCACTGAGTACTGAGACCACCTCCTGTAAATAGGCATGGTCTCTGGTCAAGAGATGGGGCCACTCATCCATCTCAACATTTTTAACTCATAAATATTCTTGTCCAAAGGAAAAACAGGGACAAATAATGGAGCAAAGAATGAAGAAAAAGCCACCTGGGAACTTACCGGCCTGGAGATCCATCCTGTCTGCAGATACCAAACCCTACACTGTTGCCATAGACAAGAGGCAATTCCTAAATTATTTTTGTAACAAGTACTTATCTTAGGAAAATGAATAAATCTTATACTTTTTACAGGTCTTTCAAAAATGACAGGGACACAATTAAATTATATATAATAATATATATAGTGAATATTATGCATAATCATAGAAAATATATTTTAAAATGTTATACAATATACACTCTTGATTAGTCTATTATTCTTATCTTATTATTATATAATAAAATAGAAATATCATAAACAATAAAAAAATATAAAACAACACATAGAACTGTTTTGTATGTTTATGCAAATTTCAGAAAAATAAAAAAACAAGAATAGAAATCAATTTCAAATTAATGAAAGATTCAATTACATGCAGTACATTATTAAGAAATTTAATAATGTATCACTTTTCTGCATTCTTAAAAAACATTGTCTAAAATTAAAGACTGATTAAATATTAAGGAAATTGTGAAATTATCATTGGAAGAGTTAGTAACTCAAACATCATATAGAGAAACTTGTAGAGAAAGTGGAGAATACTCATGAATGCACAGGCATAGGAGAAAACTTCACGAACAGAGTATAGTAGCTCAGGAACTGACTTTCTTTCAGAACTTTCTGCCAAGAATGCTTTCCTTACCATAGTAGAATATGCATTATCGAAAAACAATGCACTTCTTATGTTGGTAAGGCTCTGCAGAATCTTACCTGTCCTTGCCATGCCAGTTTGTTAATTTAATAGCTCTGTCTCACAGTCCATTTTCAATTTCAAGCCATGTACTTTGGCTGCCAACATGTTAATGTTAAAGGCAAGGTTTAACATAATGGGCAGTAATATAAGTATTCCCAGGAAAAAAAATGGCTAGCATGATCAAGCTATATATGCCATTCTTTGAAGCTTGACCAAAATAGAAATACTGACCTCAGACCATGGGTAATTTTATTAGCAGTATCTGCCATATCAACACTAAGCAGTGCAGAATTCTTTATATTCATAAGCTCACTATGCAAAGTTAAAACATCCAGAGAGATGTTAGAATTATGCCAAATACCCTGCAAGTATCTTTAAACTTTTTCCTAATTATGTCTACCACTGTAAATTTTAAAAATAACATGAAATCAATGGTATTTGGCATGACACTCGAGATGCCAAAGCTTACTCTTAAGCTTTGAACCTCCTTCCTATAATTTGAATAGGATAAAAAGCATCAATACATTGTTCCAAATGCCTATCTAACACCTCTTGTATATTCAACACATTAGTGATATTTTTGCTAAATTATTAACAAAAGTAGTTTTCTTAACTTCTTGTATCAAAGCAATTTCAGAAGCTGTGGTGCTAGCAATTAATGTAAGTAAAGGGGGAGAGACAGAGAGATTTTAGGGCTGCTTGACAAGAATCAGACATGGGCCAAGGACAAGGAAATGGGCTGCTTGGCAGGAATATGACATTGGCCAAGGACAAGGAAATGAGCTTCAGGAAGGTATCTAAATCTTAGGCTAGAATAAAGAAGTATTTTCAGGCAGTAATCTAAATGTTAGGCTAGAACAAGGAAGTAGGCTTCAGACATGAAAATGACTTTGGGGTAGGACAGGAAAGTAGGCTCAGATATTTTGGTATCCTGATAAACCCTTAGAAACAGTGATCATAGAAGTGTTCACAGAATTTTGTATATTGCCTTGGTTGTTCTTTGACAATTTGTGTTTATTGTCTTGCTTGTTCCTTGACTATTTGTGTCTATTGTACTGCTAGTTCCTCAGCATAGATCCTTTTCTTCCTGGAACTATATATCTTATAGGGCTCAAAAGAACGTCTAGCCTTATACTGACAATTGTTTTATCATGCTTTCTAAGTGTATGTGATTAATTCATACACTGTACATTAATTTATTGCTTTAGCTGGCTATTCTAGCTTTCATCAGTTCAGTCCTCTCTTGTGAATCCTTAAGTGACATTAGTCACAGAGGTAACGGCAGCCATGCTGTAACTAGTAAAGGGCTCTGCAAATAACATCTTAGTCAATAGTATGAAAAAAAATCTTTGCATTAAAAGAAAAATTTAAAAACATTGAGTATACTCCAAAGAATGCTCAGCTTCCTTTATATCCCATAACAATATGAGAAATGGACCCAGATTCAGAGATTCTGGCTCACTGACAAGGAATCTCAATTAAAAGATTTTGCCTCACACTTTTGGAGACTGGGAGAGAAGAAAGTAAGAAAACTGGCTTGCATAGGAAAATCGAAAACCATCAATAACTTGAGTGTGATCCTCTGAGGAAGACGCTCTCGTGACCCAGAGAAAAATGTCTTGAGCTTAGGTGCTTGTAAAGCAAACATTTTTAAACTTCAACAGCTGTAGGGGATGAACTCTTGGCTGAAATTCCATTAAAGCCTAAACTTCACTGATTGTATACCAAGAAGTCTTTGTTCAGATGGCTCTTCTATGCGAGCCCTCTGCTCATAGCTGTGGTGGTTAGGCCATGCAGTTACACTGAGGTTTAAATGAAGAACTACTTTCTTCAGGAAGTATTAAGAAAAATATAGTGAATGAATTCTACTTGTTCAAATTAAATTATTGAACTAAACATAACTCTAGGAAATAGTAGCTACCATTATTTTTAATGGTAGCTACATGGTTCACGCATTAGTGAACTTGATTTTACAGTATCATTACTTGGTTTCTGTGTACAGTTATATTACTTATTTTGACCAATATAATATGAAACTATGTTACTTAAAAGAAGTTTCTTGATTGTACTCTGAGCACAGTAAAGAACACCAAGGATATAGGTAAAGCAGTTCAGTTTGCAGGTTTGCAAAACTATAAAGGATAAATTTAAGTTTTCTGCATTATTAAATTTTTGAGATGGTTAACTGCAAACTGAAGTCACTATTTGTACAATCAAAACAGTAATTTCATAAAAATTGTAAAGTCTAAAGATTTGAGGTAGGCGTAGAGTTACCTTCAGCTTAGATTAACATGTTCTTTGTACCCAAGGTTCAAAAGCTCTGGATATTAAAAGGTGAAAAGCAAATATCACCACATGTCAGAAACAAACAGAAGAAAGCATGTTCTCTGCCATAAAGCAAACATAATTGAACAATGAGTAACCTGCAAAGAGGGTGGTAATTTCATTTAGATATACTGCAATTTTCTTTCTCTCCTTGAAATAAAAATTTGTTCTTTCTCTAATTGCTTCTAAATCTCCTCTCTGGAGATTGGATTTGGAATCCTGCTTTGGCTCAACGGTAGCCCAGAGAGGACAGTCATCAGTACTTACATTGTGCCCTACATGGAATACATTTTTTGTTCATGTAGATAACCTAATTGCTGTTTTTCCATGTCTCTCTATATGAGACTTGGATAATAGTTGTGTGCCCTTGTAGTTTTCATCTAACCTGTATTCAGTTTATTTCTATCAAGATAGTAACTGTTTTTTACTTCTAGGAGAAGAGGTAAAGGCAAATGTGTTGATGAGATGATATACAGAAAAGGTCAAATAAAAAAACTACATAAAACTTTAGGTATTTTTACTACTTACACGATGTCAAAAGCTGAGGGCAGTAAATGCATAACAGTTACAAAGGGAGCTATAGAGGAAATACACTTACTTTACATAGGTGAAAAGAGAGAACTGCTTAATGCCGTTTTTTTAAAAAAATTTATATGCTTAATTGAAATACAATTATGTCACATTTACCTTCTTTTTACTTCAGCTCCTCATAGATGATCTCTCTCAAAGCTCATTTGTTTCCTCTTCCCTAATTGATAGCTTGTTTTCCTCTGTTATTGTCATAAATATAAGTATATTTGTATGTATATATATATATATATATAACTATGTGTGTATACATACACTTATGCATATATGTGTGTGTGTGAGAGAGAGAGTGTGATACATGCACACAAAAACTCCAAATCTATAACCTGCTGAGTTCAATTTGGTTAGTAGTGTGTATATGGTTTCATACATGAGCACTGTATTGGTAACTGTAAGAGGAATTATCCTTAAGAGAGTCTAATGTTTCCCCGCTACATTAATGTGTTCATTAAAATCTATTCTTCTATTCTTCTTTATGTAGCCCCTTCTAAAAATCTCTCTCAAAGCAGACTTTATAATATTCTTTCCTCTCTTCTACTGAGGTCCCTGTGTCACAGATGAATGCATCATAAGGTTGGATTCTTTTATTAGAGTGTAGGCCAAAAACCTTGGGGGTATGTCCCAGATGGTTCTCACCAGTACATTTTTTATAATTGTTTTATTTATTTACATCTCAAATTTTGTCCCTTCTTCTGGTTCCCCTTCCTACAGTTCTTTCCACCACCCCTTAACCTCTTAGAGGGTATACTACCTTCCCTTAGCAAAAGGCATTCTCCTTCCCTGGGACATCAAGTCAATACAGGATTAGCTGTGTCTTTTTCTATTGAGCCCAGACAAGGCAGTCCTCTGCTATTTATGCGTTTGGGTCTAGAAGCATCCCCTGTATGCTCTTTGGTTGCTGGCTTAGTATCTGTGAGCTCCCAGGGGTCCAGGTTAATTGAAACTGTTGGCCTTCCTATGGGGTTACCATCCCCTTGAGGTCATTTAATCCCTCCTTTAACTCTTAAAAATGGGTTCCACATATAAAGCAGACAGGTGCTACCTGGAGAAACACTAGTACTATAGTGAGGTCACTACAGCCATTCTGGATTATCTATGTAGGGTATGAGAGACTGTGGGTTGATTTAAGTAACTTCAAATTCTCATTTAAGCAGCATAGCACCAACTAGCTATAGAATAAAAATGAATAATAATCTGATTAACCAGATACCTGTTTAGACCACAATAAGAAACCCAGAAGGGCCACATGTGGAAACTATCATTGACTGAGACCTGCTTATTATAGAAGAAATTTGACCTCAAGTCAAAATAAATCTCACAGCAACAAAAAAGGTAAAGAATTACTTATAGTACTTATTGAACAACATTACTTCACTCTAAGAAAGAAAATATCTTCTAAGTTAGTAGAAAAATCCATTTTATAAAATAATCTCTTGATCCAGATTGATTTATGCTGATGTAGGCTACAAATATCCAATGAACATATGGACAATGATTGTATCATGACAGCAATTCACAGTTGCTTGTACTGCATTATGTGACTTAAGGACTTGTTTAAATTAAGACTTGATAACATATTAAAGCAACCTGACAACAGAATATTATTGCTCTGGATTAATATAGATTTTAGTCTTAGACACTTTTTCTATTTGAAGTCAGTATAACTTAGCAACTAAAAACGGGTCTTTTGACATTTTTATTTAGGCAATTTTAAGTAGTGTTTCTTAGTTCTAATACAGAAATAATGAAGAGCTATATTTGTTGTGATAAATGTGTTCATTGATGGTTGTTACCTCTGTATTTATTGTACCAATTGATGGAATTTTATTGTTTTACTGTGGTTTGTTCAGCTATAGTGGTTCTTTTAGACATATTTACTTTTAAAATGGAACTCCCCAGCCATCAGTGAGCAATTGTTGCATATATTTTAATCATTTCTTATGTAGAATAATTGAGACTCTCTACACAAATGAGTATTTTATGATTTGTTGATTCAAGTTATAGTACTTTGGCTTCTGTTGACTTTTCTCTGAATCATGCTTTCCTCTGTCTTTGGTAATATCATATCATTAAATAGCACAGCTTAGGATGGAAAAAAGTCTGTAAAAGTGCCTAAATGAAAGTAGTAGTGCCTGATCTCTGATACCCGACACCCACTCAAAAATCAACCTGTTAAGTACATACCCCAAACTGCAGTACTGTGGAGGTTATAGACAAGTGGATGGTCACTGAAGTCCAGTGGCCAGCAAGCAGGGCCAATTTATTTAGCATCAACATCAATGTGAGATCTATACAAAACAATTAGTGTGTAGAGCAATTGAGGAAAGCTAATAAACCTAAGCCACCAGCCTACATAAGCACACACGACAGCAACACTAAATAACACACTTCTAGATCTTATAATAATTTTTTATAAAAATGAGAAAATGAAAGTGAAAAGTATTGACTGTAAAAAATCTCTCTAAAATAAATTACGTAGTTAAACTCTACCACTGTCTAATTGAATTATCTAGTTTCTAACTACTAAATGTGTTAATTGCAGAAAATATTACATAAACACAAGTATGTTTTAAAGTATTTGTATTAGTTTTTGAAATTTCCACAAAAGGAATTTTGGTCATAATCACACCCAACTTCTCCCCTTAAATTCTCCCCTACCTGCACCTTCCTACGCAGTCAACTATGTTTCTCCTTCTCCTTCTCCTCCTCCTCCTCCTCCTCTTCCTCCTCCTCCTCCTCCTCCTTCTTCTATTACTTCGCTTTTGTCTCCTCCCCCTTCCCCTCCCCTCGCTTCTCTCCTCCTCTTCCTCCTCTTCCTTTTTCTCCTCCTCCTCCTCTTAATCCTTCTTCTTTTTTTTTTCTTTTAAGCAATAACTAATCAACTTTATTTTTTCCTATCCATATACTTTTGGATGTGGTGAAGGCTTAAATTTTTTTATTAATCATTTCATATTATAAAACATCAGTTACCCCTCCACGAACCCCCATCCTGTCTCAAAGAACCCTATGGTGAAGACAATGGATTACTCTGTACAGATTGACAGTGGGGCCTCATACCAAGGACAGCAACTACATAATTCATTGAACATGGAAAAGTCAAGCTGGTGCCTATATGGAACTTTGACCCCTATATTCTAGTGTCTTTGGTGTGGTGGTACTCTGCAGAGTACCAAAAGAGGAATGTTAACACTTACACAGCCTCAAAATATTTGATTTATAATCTATCCTGCCTACATATGATAGAGAAGTGTTGACATAGAACTTGTAGAAAAAGCCAACCAATGTCTGGCTTAACCCAAGGGTCGCTCCACAAGAAGAAACCTGATTTGCTCTGCCCTGAAATAACAAAATGAAAATGCAGTTGAATTCATCTTTTTAAAAAAATGTTTTGTTTATTTTTACTTTTGTTTCCTTTGTTTAGTTTAATTTTTAGCTGTTTTATAAATAATGCATAGAATACTCTGTAGTGCAATGGTTGAAAGGGAAATGCTTCCAAAAGGCTCTGTTATTTCAACTCTTGTTCTCCAGATGGTGGGTCTACATGAAGAAATTATGGAACTTTGAGGAAGTGTAGCTATTCTGGGGCAAGAAGGTTATCAGACTAGTGAGCACTTGAACTATATTTGAAAAAGGCTAAGGTCAATTTGTAATATAGTTCATATTTTGCTCAATATAAAGTTATTTTTAAGTGTTAGGAATTAGAAAAATGTCAAAAATGTCTTCCCAGTTCATATGAAAATACTAAGAAGTATGTACTTCTGATTTTAAAAATATTGCACATATGAACCAATTTCTAAGACTCATTCTGACTGCTTTGGAAGCCTGCTATAAAGAGACAAAGACCTAATACATGGCATCCTAAAAAACAAATTCAAATAATTTACTACTCAAGTAGCTATAATGATTGAAATATTATTTTTCTTATATAAATAACACTAAAATATGTAGACAATATTATAATACGGTTATAGACAGACCCACTAAATTTGAATAAATACCAACTACAAATCAGAAAAAAATAAGTTATTTATGAAAATCTTGGTGAATAATTAGAAAGATTTGAAAAATATTTTGAACTTGATGTTGTAGAACATCATATGTATAAAACCTATGAATCACAGATAATATATAAATAAAATATTTATACATAAAGTGAGGCTGAGAATGGTTTTTCAAAAGGGAGACACTAGGATCATAATTTATAAAGCAATATAATGAAAAAATGATAATGAAATTGAAGTTCTTAAGTATAACGTGTCATACTTGTCATTCATCTTTTACAAAACTGAGACAATGCAGAATGAATGTAGCCTTGGAGAATGTACCACTGACTGAGTGTCAAGTATACTAATTAAATTTTATTTGGGGCAGAGTGACTTTTTTGATGCACCCTATAGTCCACAGCTCTTTGTCAAGTATTTGATATAAAGAGTTTAGAAAACTTAAAAATGAGTATATATTACATTTTAAAATGAATGAAAATTTTGAATAGTATACCAAACAAGACTGCTAAGATCCATCAGATCTTGAACTTTGGACACATCTTTTTCAGTGGTCCTTAGATTTCAAGGGGTGCTCACAAACCTGGCTATTAGGTATTTTCTTCTGTAAATATTCTTTATAAATTATAATTTTATTTGAATTATTTTTTTCAAAATTTTACTCATTTAATAATAGTTAACTTAGTTACAAACTTATTTCTTAAGTTCAAAAAAATTTAAAAGATTACATATATGTTTCTTCATTAAGAACAAATTTAAATATTATAACTAAGCTAGTGTATGGAGAGTAATATCAAGTTATTTATGCCAATTCAATTATTAAAATTTCTTGCATAATACAGTTACTGAAAACAGATAAAAGATATATTGAGATATAGATTTTAAGAACATTTAATTATGGCAATTAAAGACATTTTTAACTCTAACCTTTGAACATTCTGTGTATAATGATAGGAATAAGAAAAAATTAAAATAATAGGGTATCGTTGAAATATGAAAATTGTAGTTTTTTTGTTTACTTTAATGTGGGCAGAAACCATCTTAAAACGTGGAAGTTATAATTAGCTAATATTTTAATGTGCATCTCTTTAGGCAAAGTGTTACATGGAAATTGCCCATTATATTCTGGGAAGTGCTAATTTGTAGACACAGAGTAAACCACCCTACAAACATTAAAAAAATCTAGGCCATAATATAAAAGTCAATATAAAACAATTAATGTATTTTGTCAAATGGATTTTTAAATCTTCACATTTAGAAATTTTAAAATTCAAAATGTTAAAGATCTATAAAATATTTGTTTCACATAAAATAGTAAGTACTTCTTACAAAGTATTATTAACTTTCAGCAAAACTTAAAAACATAGGGGAGAAATAAAGAGGAAATCATCAATCCCTTCAACTTCATGTTTTATTCAGAAAGTAAAAGCAATTAAATGTTAGAAAATATCAAAAAATTAAGAAACAATTCTACAAATTTGTTTTTAAATAAAATATCAAACATAAAAAAATTATAAAGTGTTTAAAACTAAGGCAAGATTTAAACATTGAGGATTTTCTTTTTCTTTTCTTTTTTCATATTTTTTCCTTGCACACAGCTGCAGTTATTCTTCTCTCCTCCCAGGATCACTGCCAGCCTCATCTACTCCTCTGTTTCTGTTCAGAAAAGAGCAGGCCTTTCATGGATATCAACTAAACATGTCATATTAAGTTGCAGCATCCAGGAAATGGTGGTACAAACTTTTAATCCCAATACTCAGGAGGCAGAGGCAGGCTAATTTCTATGCGTTCAGGTCAGCCATGTCTACAAAGTGAAATTCAGGACAGCCAGGGCTCCCCAAAGAAAATACCTTTATTAAAAAAAATAATAAGAAGAAAATAAAATAAGAAAAAAAGGTTAAAAAATAAATTATTAATTAATGTATTTCTATTTATGGTATTCATTATTAAGGCATTTCATAATGTTAAATATATTTGCTTATATTAACACCTTTAATCAAATTTTAAATTATCACTTTTACTTGTTTTTCTCCTAGTTAATAAACATGCTATTAAGTAACCTTTCAAATTGCATACAAATATATGACTAAATGAAAACATTAGTTATACTTGTCTCTTTGCCTGCTTTCTGAGACTCCTGAACTGTCCTTTATATTGAAATTTCTCCTTAGTATGTCCTTTTTATTTTTAAAGAAAAATAATCTTTTTCTATGTTATATTTTATGTTTTTTACAGAAATATTTCATACAACTGAATTTTCATCATATGTACTTGTCCCTCCACCTAAGAGACATCCCATACCTCCTCCACGTACCTCCTCAAATACATGTGCTCATCTGCAAATATGTATTTTACTTTAGTTTAAAAAGAAAATGTCAGCATTTCATTTTCAACTGAAATAGGCTTATATCGTTTTTCATGGATCTATCATATCTCCATTCTGTACTAGGTATGCTCTTGGGAATCCAACCCCTGTCCCTTCCATTTTCAAGCAGACAGCCTCTCTTCATTTTGTAATTATTAGCATATATGTTAGCATTAGCATTGTCAAGGACAGCCCAAAATTCAAGGAAACCAAGACAGGCAGTGATGGGTAGCTTTATTGGTTATGACTGGCAAAAGTTGCTTGCTGTTTGTAAGTTTTTGTTTTCCTTTAACTTTTTGGTATTCAAAGACCAAAAACCACTAGTTTCTTGTAATTCGCTCCTGATATCACCAGAGGACTAAGAAAAATACAAGGCTTAATTGCTAGGGCTCTTTTCTCTCTGGCTAGAGGGGCACTCAGTGGCAGGGTAAAAGGTTTAGAGTTCTTTAATGCTTCATGAGCCAGAGAGAAAAGAAAAAGGAAAAAAGGGAGAATTCAAGCAAACACATAGACATACACAGACACACACATTTTGTCTAGGCCCAACCAAACCACCTATCTCAATAATTCCACAAGTGTTCATGCAAACTTACATACATATACAAATACAGACACATGTACACATGTACAAATATATAAATGTACAAATATATAATATATATTTGTATAAACATGTATAAGTATTTGTACAAATATATATTTGTACAAATATATAATGTATATATATTTGTACAGATACATATATATGTACAAATATATATATTTATACAAATATATAAATTTACACTATATATATTATATGTGTAGAAAGAGAGAGAGAGAGAGAGAGAGAGAGGAAGGATGGGTCTGAGCCCCAAATGCTACACTTTATTTCTTCTGTTTATTCATTTTAGACAAAAGTTCTATAAAAAAAGTACCTCAGAGATAAAATGTTACACAAAGTGGGAGTGATAGAAAGATGCTAATAGTAAGTTGGAAGCAGAGTTTCATCCTATAATCTCATAATAATTTTAAAGCAAAAGTTTCACATGGTCTACCTTTATTTTAATGCCCACCTGTGGCTTCATCCTTGAGTCAGACCTACAACTAGTGTTTTCCTTGCTCAAAAATTTGTGCTGCCAGGCAGTGGTGGCGCACATCTTTAATTCCAGTATTTGGGAGGCAGAGGCAGGCGGATTTCTGAGTTTGAGGCCAGCCTGGTCTACAAAGTGAGTTCCAGAGCATCCAGGGCTACACAGAGAAACCCTGTCTTGAAAAAAAACGAAAAAAAAAAAAATTGTGCCAAGTCTGATCTCTTATCCTAGTGCAATTAGTCCATTACAAATGAAGGTTTACAGAACTCTATTTGCAGCATATTCTATAGGGTGGGCTGATGCTCAAGAGTTATTAGTCAATGACAATGCAATAGTAATTAATTTACTTTAGTTCTTTTTCCAAGGGTGGGATGCCATGTGATGTTACCCTCTTTCATACTAACATATCCGTTAACATTTCCATTGTTCTGATTTTCTTTATGTACATATTTCTAGGTAAAACTCTTTAAAAGCAGACTTTCTTATAATTTGACGCTTAAAACAAAACTTCTCTGTTCCTGTGTTTGTAATGTCTTCTGAGCGATAGAAACAAAACATGTGAAATCCAGGTTGTTTAATGAAGCCTCAAGAAATAAATTTAGTTTATGACTGCTTAAAATTAATTAAGCACAACACATATAATTGTATTTGTATGTATAAACACACAAATATTTACACAAGAACCATAGACAACATAACCTTCCTATATACATGAAACCTACTTTAGAATAGAAGGTTAGAGTAGTCCTCTTGATTCCCCATTCAATGGAGACTATCAAAGGAACATTTAGTCACTTCTCAGTGGTTGTTTTTGTGTCCCTATAGTTTAAGGCAGCTACATTTAAGACAAAGGAATATAATGATTCAAGCTGGATGTAATCTGAAAGTCCATATTCTAGTGTCTTTCTTCTATTTTTTCTAACAGGCTACCAAGAGAGGGAAATAACTAAACATTCCTACTCACTGGAAAAACTTTTAAATTTCTATTTTATATATTAAAGTTATAAGACAGAATGGCGAGTGAAGAGAGAAGACTATAGTGAGACTACAGGTTTCATGTGGTTGTTTTGATGAGGATGACTCCCATGGGCTCTTATATTTTAATCATTATTCATTAGAGAGTGTAACTGCTTGAGGATTAAGAGGTATAGCTTTGTTGGTTAGATGTTGTGTTGTATAAGAAAATGTGTTGATGGAGACATGTCTAGGGGACTCAAAAGTCCATGTGTGGCTGATTATCTCTTTCTCCATCTGCCTGTTGTAGGCATATGAATTTCTCAGCTACTACTCCAGTGCCTTACCTGCCTACTTCTTACCAGCTGAAATTATTAATAAACTAATTAGATGCTTTTTGAAATAAGACTTACCTTGGCCATAGAGTCCCACAACAATTGAATAATAACTGAGACAGAACTTACGGCCTAGGACTGGAATACTGTAGTGGTAGGCAGTGGTAGGCCTGAACAAACTGTTTTTTTTTTTCCCAATAACATTGAATACTTAATGATTTTTTTTGACTAGAAATGCAATTGAACATTTTAAACAGGAATTAATAGACCTTTCTATGAAAGAATGTTGTGCTGAGGTTAAAGTGGACTGAGGGGGGTCCCGAAGTTTTAAGGGGGAAGTATATTAGTAAGTGGACTAAATACAATTTATTTATGATATTTTAGCAAAAGTATGTTGGCTTTTTACTCTATCCTAAAAACTTGTTCTGAGGCTAAATCAAAGAGCTTTTTGGTAACTGTAAAGATTACAAGACACACTAGAACTAACTGGGTCATGTGGCTATTTCGTCTCTTCTTTCAGTTTTTCCTTCTTTTTTTAAAAAAGAAACACATTTAATGAGGGCTGGATTATAGTTTCAGGGGTTTAGTCAATTATTCTCATGACTGCATGAAGAAGCTGAGAGTGCTACGTCTTTTTCTGTAGGCAGCAGAGGGACAGTGTGTGCCACACTGGCAACAGCTTGAGCATATAAAACTTTAAAGCCCATCCCAAGGTAGCACACTTCTTCAATTAAGGCCATATCTACTCCAACAAGGCCATAGCTTCTAGTAGTACCACTCTTTATGGTCATGTATTCAAACATATAAGTCTATGTGGGGCATTTCTATTCAAATCACAACATCCAAGAGTCATGTGTTTTTTAATGATCACTCTTATGCAGATATACAAGGAAAATCACTAAGAAAAGCAAAGGAAAATACAAAATGTATAGTTTCAGAAGGAAAAAAAGAAGAACCCTAAAATTTAGTGTTGGATACAAGTCCTGTGCTCAAGGAGATAAAAAGTTTTAAGAAAAATGTCTTGCTAAGTGTACTAAAAGAAATGATGATCTCAGGCCTAGACTCCACCCAGCTAAGCTTCCAATTTGGAAAAAGAATTAAAGGAAAGCTTAAGCTGCAATTGAAAGCAACAACAATAGATAGTTTATGCTAATACCATGCAATGAATGTTCCAGGTTTCAGACCCAACAAGCTAACGGATTCCCCAGTTTAGGCTATATAATCCAGACTTTATTAAGAAAAATATATTTAGAAAGGTTATGAAATCTTCCTGTGGGTTAAAAAAAAGTAGCTGAGGCAAGGTGTATAACAGGGAAATCATGCTTTGAAGCCTGGGGAAACCAATGCTTGAAGCAGTGAAAGTAAAGCAGGCAATACATTGGAGACACCAAGGTGATGGAAAATGCAGAGTTTGGGAATGCCTGTCAAAGAGAGGAATGAACCAGGTGCAGAACCATCATAAGATAGAGACATGTCAGATGCCATCCCCTTACCCTATTTCCTTCTCCCCCCCCCGCAGAAAACCCCTATTCCATGCCCCATTTTCCTTTTTGCATTTATACACTTCTAAAAATGTTAATCAATGCTTTATAAGTTTGGTAATGCTCAATCAGAAGTGTAAGCCAATCCAATTAAAAAATAAAATTAAAAAAAGAAAGCATCTAATAATCCTTTAAAAATCAGACATGGAGTTGCAGAAATTAGAATTCTTCTGCTGGATTTCATTCTTGAATTGGTCCTGTATTTCCTCACAATGTTCCCTTTAGAATGATAAAGTATACTTTATTCACTGTTTGTTGGAAAAAATGTGATCTACTTTTTCCAGTTTGACTTAATAAGGGATTAGTTACAAGACTGCTTAGATTCTTAGAAGAAACTTTTGATTTTAGATTTTTATTTATTTATTTTATTAGATATTTTATTTACACTTCAGATGGCATCCCCTATCCCCATTCCCCCCCACCCCCCTTAGGAAACCCCTATCCCATGCCTCCTTTTCCTTTTTGCATTTATACATTTTTTTAAAAATAATGTTAATCATAGGCTTTATAAGTTTGGAATTGTTCAATCAGAGGTATAACCCACTGACCAACCTAGATTTAACAACTATCTTTGACTGGTGGAGATACATGAATATCTGCCTCCCTGTCTCCCCCCTCTTTCTCTCTTTCATCACCTAGCTTCTCCTCTCCTTCTTCTTCTCCTCTTCTTACTCCTTTTCTTCCTCTCAGTACTCCTCCTACCTTAGCTCCTCCTACACATCACCCTTCCTGTTAAAATGAAACTTTTCTCTCAAAATACAATTAGAGCATAATTAGGCCAATTTGTACCAGTGAGGTACAAGATAGTCCTAATACCCAGTCCATCCTTTTGTTGACTAACCAGCACCTCTGTCATCTATCCTAACTAAAACATTTAGTTCTGAACCTGGCTTTAGGATGAATGTCAGCTGACGACCATCCACTCAAATCTTTTCTCTTAAGGTAAAGAGCTATAAGTTTTAAACCCTGTCAGAAATCCAGAATGACTGAGTTAACTATAATTGTGGGAAGCACAAAGCATAGCTTCTAAAACTTAGCCAATTTATACAGACCTCTGAACACCTGGATACTCGCTCTACTTCAAAACATTGGAGCATCTGTTCTTCTGCCTTCTGGCCCAGGATCATCTGACAGACCTTAGTGCTGCAGAATTATTAAGGGCTGATTACTCTGTCTAGGCAGATATAATCAGTCGACTATTCTGCAAGTGTGTCCTTTTCTGGACAGTAATTTGTCTGTAGAAGGAAAGTGGCAATTCTTGCCTAGTGGCTGTCTCACCACAACTGGAGTAACTCCAAGGATGCTCAAGTTCTTGAAATGTAAATATTATATCCAATAAAAGAGGGAAAAAAATATAAAAGCAGTTAGAACCAACATTCTTAATAAAATGTCAGTCCCCTTAAAAAAAACTATCTTAATACTAAAATTTGTTTTGAGAATTGTATATTGCAGGATGATCAGCCTTGGTGTATCTACTCAACAAACAAGCTGGGCAGACCTGCTCAAACCTCTGAGGTCTGGGAATTCCATCTGGAGGCAGCGAAGACACAGCATCAGAGGATTGTCAATTTGCTCTCCCCCCCACTCCTCTTCTAATATCTCAACGCCCATAATCAGCTTGAAGAAGCTAATGAAGAGTCAGTGCCCCTATTCCCTGGGCTTGGGGACTAAGGTGGTAAATGTTGGACTGTCTTTCTAGGGAAAAGTAGTGGTTTTGTGGAAATAGAGGGGATTAGCTAGGGGTTAATTGCATAGCCATAACCTATTAGTAGAAATCTGTATAATTAATATCAAGATGAAGATATAAATTCTTAAATGGCACCAATTTACTTTGATTGCAAATTTTAAGGTTTTCATTGGCATGAGCTTCTTAGTGATATGAAAGTCAGATGAATATTGTTACTTTCATAGGCATTGTACCAATATAACACATTTAGGAATACAAAGCTTAGACCTAGTCCTTCTTTAACTTTTTTTAACTGATTTGAGATGGTCAGCCTGTGAGTTAAGGGACTATAGCAAATACATGACTTGGAGTTTATTATAAGAGTGTTCTCCATGTTTTATTTAGAAATAGCTGAGTGGAGTTAACAGGCAACAGTCCAGATTACCTTACATGGATAGTTGGTTTTCAAAACATCAGAAATCCTTAGAACTGACATAACAAACATTTCAGTATTAATGTTCATTTTCATTAGAGATCTGTCTGCTCCGGACAGCTTCCTATATTGAATTCTAAGAAGAGATTTTAGATTTTAAATAGTGTTGAGACTCAAGAACTGTGTGAATATTAGAAATAAACTAAATTCCTTTTGCATTATGATATGGCTGTAAAAATCTAGGGGCAGGAAATATAATGTGATGGTTTAAATGAGAACAAGTCCTATATATTTGAGTGGTTAATCACCAGGTATAGGAGATACTTGAGAAGAATTAGAAGAACTAGGAGGTGTAGCCTTGTTGAATGAAGTATGTTTGTATTAGTGGGCTTTAACTTTTCAAAAGCCCATGGCTGGTCCAGTCTTTCTGTTTGCCTGTGGTCTATAGATCAGGAAGAATGTAAATATCTTAGCTACTGCTCCAGTGCCATGCCTGTCTGTTTCCTTCCTGGATGTTAATGGATTAACCCTAAGAAACTAAAAAAAAAAAAAAAAAAAAAAAAAGCTTCTAATTAAATGTTTCTTTTTGTAACATGTAGAAATTACTTTTATACCTCTGACATAATTGTCCTCTTAAAGTCTTAGTGATGAGTAAGTTCCTAGTTCTTTCTGAACTCTGGCTGCCTGGTTCAACTCAGATGTTCTGTCCCAACAGCCTCTCTAAGCTGACAGATTCAATCTGGCTTCTCTCTGCTTCTGATGGAATTGGTCTGCTTGGCCTAAAACTAACTCTGATAATTTGTTCTTTTCTTCTTGTTCCTTCTCATTCTCTGTTTTCAAAGGCACCTGCTAACCTGTGCTGAACTGCCAGTGCTTGCAAATGAACTTAACTCCTTCACTCACTTGCACTTCCAACTCACTGAACTGAAATGTCCCAAACTGCACTGACTGAGCTCAACTAACTCTACTAGATTGACTGAACTCAACTCACTGAACTGACTGACACGAACTCAACTGAAATGTCTGTGTAGAACTGACTGATTTAAGTGCCCTCTCTATTTGGGCACTGCTCTTAAGTAGCCTCCCTTTCCTGTCTGTTCTTGAGAGAGTTGGGCATGCCCTATCTATGGCTCACTCTGTTAAGTCTTTCTCTGATTCATCACTTTGTCCATCAGTTAGACCCCATTTTCAGTTTCTTCCTTCTACAAACTAATTGTATTAATCAGGTTTTTGTGGAGCCACAGAACATATTGAATGTCTCTTTCTATTAAGGAAATTTATTATGATTACTTAGAGTCTGTAGTTCACCTAACCCAACAATGGGCAGCAGTGGTTCGGAAGTTATAGAATCTAGTAGTCTCTCAGTCTCATGGGCCAACTTGTTTAAGCTGGTCTTTTGTAGAAGTAGATTCCAACAGATGTGCTGTATGTAAGTACATAACGTCCCTATGTAGGCCTCAGCATGTGTAGCCCAAATTAAAGGTGTGTACTTCCACTCCTGGATTTGAGACTCATTTTTTCTTAGGTTGACTTTGAACTAAGAGATCTCCTAGCCTCAGTCTCCTGGGATTAATGGTGTGTACTACCTTGCCTAGAACTAAGTTGTCCATGGCCATTATACCTCAAGATCTCCATGCCAAGATTCAGGTCAGAAATTTGTGTCTTCCAGCATCAAGATCTGGATCACAAGTGTGCCCTACAATTCTTGATTGCAGTTCATTCCATATATAGTCAAGTTGATAAGCAGGAATTGCCATTAAACTAAACTTACCTATATTTTTTTAGAATTAATGATGTATATTAAACACATATCTGTATTCCAGCCATAGCAGCAATGTTACTGGATTAAAAATCCCTCTACAGTAAGATTTCCCTTGGTCATACTGTCTCTTTCCAATAATAAAACACTAAATAAGACAGGCAGGTGGTGTGTTTTACAAACCACTTTTATATTATTTGTCCCAGTTCCTTTAATCCCCTCAGAATTCAGTCTCCTCTTCTCCTTTGTATTCCCTCTCCTAAGCATCTAAATTATTTTATCTTCTTCTCTAATGTTCATTCTCCACCACCTTCTCCAAGGTTCCTTTTGAATTTCTGCTTCTAAAGTTACTTCAGATTATCTGCTGTAACCTACAGATTTGGGGCTAGGATCACATATAATTGAAAACAATCTGCATCTAAATTTCTGTGTCTGGGTCACTTTACTCAAGATAATATTTTCTAGCTACATCTATTTATCTGTAAATTATGTGATTTTATATTTTCTTTAGAGCAGAGTAGAATTCTATTATATATATGTACTATATTTTCAATATTCTTTATCATTTGATGGGCAACTAAGGTGATTCCATTTGCCATATATCCAAGGAAGGCCTTCAGCATGGGCCATATAGATCCAGATGTGGTCCTGTAATGGCCAGGACCACCACCTTGAGCCATGGGGTGGGAGGCATCACTACTAGTTACTTATATGGGACTTTCCTTCCTTACCCTTGGGTGTCCAGTTTTGCCCCTATTCATCAGGCCCACATCCTTTTGTTACTCTTTCCTTCCATTTCTCCACAACTTACTTTGGCTTCTTAGCATTGCCCATGGTCTCTGACTGTCTAAGGTTGTCTCAAAAATAGTTTTAAGTATGCTATGCCCTGTTTGTGCATTATGGTGCAGTACAGGGATCATCTTAGACATGGTCTTTCACTACCCGAACTACAGGATGTGCAGTACCTGACTAGAGATCATCTCAGACTAGCACACTGTCTGGGCCTCATAGTACAGGTTTGGTGGTCATCTCAGGCTAGGTTCTTGTCTGGAACCCCTGGCTCATGTTTGTACATAATATTAGGGTAATAATCATACAGATGTTTGTACTGAGCATAGGAAAAACTTGTCCCCTCTCTACCAACAACTGTCACACATCTGACATAACACCCACATCTTTAACACCTCTAGGGGCAGTCTGATTATCTTAAATAAAACTTAATTTATAAGTTTAGCACAGATATGAATAACATTAGCTAATAATATAACATCTATAAAAATCTGCCTTATGAAATTGTTTAAATCATATGACAAAACTTTTTGGAAGTCAAATTTAATATTTTTGGATTGTGATTGGCAGTGGGAAATTAAAACTGTGGATAAGGAGAATTTGTGCACTGACTGTCACACACACACACACACACACACACACACACACACACACACACACACACCACACTTCAGTTGAATGGTGTTTGTTTTAGTTTCATCATGTTTCAGTAAGGTGCCTAGGCATAGAAGAAAGAGGACTGTTCTTCTGTGTAAGTAACAGAGGTGATTAAATGGACTCTCTCCAAGTAGCTTTTTCAGTAATGCTCATTTAGAGCTGCAACATAGATAATGGCAGGTCCTAACTATACAACCTAAGCCAATTTGTTAGAACTTATTGAGGCCAAAACACTAGTGAATAAAGACACTCTTTGATTATATAATATGGAAATCATCAAGTCAATTGAGCTGTGACTTAGCTCTGATATTAAATAACCAGATTTGATAAGGTCAGTTCCTGTATGGATTGATGTGGGTTACTAAGAAATCAATAGCAAAAGAATTATTGAGTGAGCTAATGAGTAATCAATGATGTTAGCAATGATAAAGAACCTTGGGTAGCTCTGAGTGAGATTGGAAAAGTTCCAGATGCGCACGATTAACATTGTACAGTTGCAGTGTAATTTGGCCAAACGCTTAACTAACACTTCTGAATACCAGACACCATTGACTAAATCACTCAAAATATTCAATGTCGCAGAATATATGTGGTATTCATAAAATTATTATAATAAAGAAAGCCATAATTCTAAGCTTTTACACAGAAAAATTAAGACTGTGATTTCTGATTTTCATCTTCTAAATGTTGAAAGAATTGTCTCTGTTTTGCAGATCAATATTCTTTGCCATTATTTTAGCCAACTTTTATCTTACCATAAAAGTTTTAAAACATTGGTTTCATGTTTTGCATCAAAATTTTATATTTTTTCTATTGCCACAAATTTATTATAATATTTTAATACCACTCTTAATGAAAAAGATAGCATTTCTGACTTCCACATCTCTTTTCCAGAAGCACATGTTTCCTGCTTTTGAAAGACATTATGAATGCCAATATTGTTTTGTTTACAAAATATTATAAAAATTTTCAACTTGTGAGATAATAAAGAATAGTTTAACTAGATTCCATATAATAACACTAATGATTCAAAAAATTTAAAATTGTAAAGTAGTTAAGTTAAATGTTCCTTAAAGCACCAACATATTTGAAAATATACAAACATTCATATCAGATGTACTAGTGAGTTTTATGATAAAATGAGTTAAGGAACTTGGAAGAAACAGTAATATTACCTTAACTTAATAACTGAATATTCAAATTCCTTAACTTATTTTATGATAAAAGTCATTAGAAGTATGATATATAGCTCAGAGCAGACTTAACCTGTAGAAAGCCAGTTCAGTATCCAAGCAGGTAGGCAAGACTTCTACACTATTAAAAGCCTCAGTCACAGAACTTTTTGTGTATACAGAAATTTTTCTAACTAAACAAGAGACAAGCCTTCAGTGATTCTGCTGGAGGCCTCATGTCATGGATACTAGCAAAGAATTAAACTCAGTCACACAAATTCTTTGCTTAGAGATGAGCACATTGACTAAGTTCACTTGGATTTCTGAGATAAGCAGACCCATTCCAAAAAGGTGATGCATATAAATTCAAGTAGAAGGAGAAACCACATCATCCCCACACCAAGGATGGCTATAAAAGATTATAGTTTGCATTTAAAAAGATACTGACTGAAAGAAAAGTGGATTTCTGAGTGCTACTCACATAAAGAATTAGTGACTATTTAGAGGGTAATGTTAATTAGGTACATTAATAAGACTATCAAATCAGTAGATTGAATTGCTTGAATAAAGAAAAATAAGAAAATGGTAGTACATTGAGATAGACATAAAGAAAAAAATGATTATAACTCTAAATTCCAAAGAATTCAGAGAAATGAGCAACAAATGCTACAATATATACAATATAAAGAACTGAAATAAACACAAAAAAGACAGTTACCTGAAATAATAATTCATAGAATTATTATCTCATATTTACAGAAAGAAATAGAAACCTCAAAACAAAAAGAATTCAGAAGCCCCACTATACTGAAGCCCTCACTTAGCCAGGGAACACTATGATATTCTTTCATATTTTATTGTTAATAGAGGGGAAAAAAAGAAAAGAAGGGGAAGAATCAGGAGCACAAGGAGAAGAATAAAGAAGGAGGAGGAGAAGGGAGTACAAGGAAGGAATCTGCCATACTGATTCTATTTTCTATTGCCACAAATTTCTTATAAGATTTTAATACCATTTCTATTGAAAAAGATAACAGTTCTGACTTCTACATCTCTTTTTCAGAAGCATATGCAACCAGAAAAAATAACACACAAACAGGAAATAGAGAACATCTTTCAATCATAATGTAAAATGTTGACATTCTCTAGTTAATTGGGGGTGAGCGGGATGTAAAGTAGTAAAAAAATTAAATTTAAAAATGTGAAAATTATTTTTATATTCTATCAGATGGGAACAGATCAAGTTAAAAAATGACTTCAATAGAAACCACACAAACAAATGTGGTCAAAAAACAAATAAATCAAACCAAAACCACAGATTTATTTTCTCCAAAAATATATAGCTCACAGGTAATGACGTATAGAAATGGATTTGAAATATTGAAAATCCCCTATTTATTTAATAAAAGCTGTAATCAAGTAGACCTCAATTTTCATAGCTGATAAAGCAAATTTCAAATCTAAATCTGTCATACATGTGCTATTAAATATCATAAGTGGGACTATTCCTCAATAATAAGCAAAATTTATAAATATATATTTACCAAATCTTATATCTTCTAATTTAATACAATAACTATGAAAAACCTTAATAGTCCTAATCCTCAATAGTGATTATCCCCAAAAACCATTTTTTCATTTATTGGTATTATACTGGAAAGGTCAACAAAGAAACTAATTATAAAATAATAAGCCTAGATTTAGTGGCTATTATTAGAATATTCTATTTAGAAGTAAGAGACATTTAAAATTTTATCAGCAGTTCATGGAAACTTTTCTGAAATTAATTTTGTTATGGACCCAAAATTGTTAAGATCATAATTGTTTTCATTTTTTTTTTTTTTTTTTTTTTGCATTTTATCAGATAGGAACATGTTGCAGTAAATCTCTCGCACATTGGAAGTCCATAGAAGAAAAGACACAAGTCAATAAGTATCAAATGAATGCTGCATGCCTAGATTGGGCAGATTTACCATTAAACTACACTATTCCCTGGCTAAGAGAGCTCTTAACAACTTGCAGTTTCCTAGGTCTTCTTCGTCTTCTCTCTCTCCACCAACTGCCCTCTAGCTTCAACCAACTGCCAACCTCGGGCCGCCCTCTCTCCCCTCCTCTGGCTCCTCCCACTCCTCTTCTACTGCCCAATCACTGGCTGTAGCCTTTATTTAACAAATTTGATTGGACAGAAGGTTTACAAGATTCACTCCTCCTTCGCAGCCCCTCCCAGGAGTGGAGTTACCATGACAACAAGAGGCTAGAGCTATCCACCACATTTCCCCCTTTTTGTCCAATAATAAAATTTTTTTTTCTTTTCACATATTAATTGAACACTAACTATATTACCATGTTGTGTTTGTTAAAGTACAAGATAAACCTAACACCCAGTCCATCATTTTTGTTAACTAAATAGAACCTTTGCCATCTCTCTCAATTAAAAAACTTAGTTCTGAACCTGGCTTATGTCCTGTCTTCAAAATGAATAGCATCTGAAAATCATCTTCTCAAAGTAAATAGCCTGGGTTGGCTGTGAGATTATAAATCTTCAACCCCATCAGAAATCCAGGATGACTAGTTAATTAAAGATATGGGAAGCACAAAGCGTGGCTTCTAAAACTCAGCCAATTTAAATAGACCATTGAACATCTAGACAGTTCCTTATTTCAAAACGTTGGAGCATCTGGTCTTCAGCCTTCTGGCCCAGGAATCATCTGACAGACCTAGTAATGCAGAATTACTAAGGGCTGATTACTCTGTCTTGGCAGATATAATCAGTCGACTATTCTGCAAGTGTGTTTCTTTTTTGCACACTATTTTGTCTGTAGATTAAAAGAGGCAATTCTTGCCTAGTGGCTGTCATACCACAACTGGTGTAACTCCAAAGATGCTCAATTTCTTCTTAGAATCCAAGACTGGGAAGCTGTCAGGATCAGATAGGTCTCCAATAAAATAAATGTTTATATAAGAATGTTTGTAATGTCAATTCTATGGATTTCTGACGTTTTTGAAAATCAACTATGTAAGGCAATCTGAACAGTTGTCTGTTAATTCCTTTCCACTAATTTTTTTTTTATTATTAAAAAGGACTGGGTCTAAGCCTTGTATTTCTAAATAAGATATATAGGTACAATGCCTACATGAGAGTAATATATTAATCCCACTTAATTCCTGAGATTGAGCTCTCTAATTCCCTTCCTGTCTGAAGCTACATTTGTAAAGTATTCCTTAAATTACAACACATGTATAATTTACAAAGTAACCAGAACCATCCACCCCAACATAAGGAACTGGGGAGATGATCTCATTTTGTCTGCTTCCAGCTGAATTGGGGCAAAGAATTCCCATCTGGGGGCCCAAAGAGAAACAGGAAAATTGGCTTAGTCAAAGGAGAGCTAGCTGGCATCATTTGCCTTGAAGTCACTGTGTACTGAGAAAGTTCATAGCAAAGCTGACACCATAACTGTTACAGTCAGAAAGGTTGGACAGGCAAGCTAGATATTCTGGAAAAGTTCTGGAAGCAAGTCCTTAAAAGAAGCGGCTTCGATGCAGTTGCAGTAGAATCAAGCACGAAGCTGGAATAGGAGGTCCTAGAGACTCAGAATCCCCGAGTATAAATCATGCTAGGGCTGAGTTTCTCTTCTTTCATCCTGTAACATATAAAACTTAAAAGCAACAGGTAGTTTTATAAAAACATTCACGTGGAACATGTAGGGCACACAGCTTTGTCAATGAAGATCAATAAAGAAAGGCCACTGCCCTCTTCAGGTTAGTTTGATTACTTAATCAAACTATATATAACTTATATACTTGCCCTCATAAAGGATGGCATGTATTAAGTCATGAGAAATTATTACCCAATTAAATGTTCTTGGCTTTGTATTGACATTTTAGTCCCAGCCAGTTAAGTCCATATAAGAGACATAACACCATATATACATCACCCATTTGGTTGGTTGAGTTAGTCTCCCTTTTCTTCTGTGTCGACTAGTGCTTCAGGGGGTCTCCCTTTGTCATTTCTGATCTTTATCATTTTGGAAGGAACCCACAGCTTTTCTTTTCTTGTGGAAACATAAACATAACCTCTCCCCCAGCGTAATACATTTCCCACTTTCCATTCTGACGTCATAATATCCTTAATATAAACAGGTTGATTTAGTTCAGAAGTTTTTTCCACAGTCCAATGTCTCTCAGCAGCTGTGGAGTTTTGTTCATTAGCATTTAAAAAATTTAGAGTTAATAAAGCACTATGTAATCTATCTTTGGGGGTTCTTATTGATCCCTTTTGCCTATTAAGCATCTCCTTTAGAGTTCGATTGGATCTCTCCACAACTGCTTGTCCCGTAGGATTATGTGATATGCCTGTAACATGTTTTATATTATAATATGTAAAAAACTTCTCCATCTTATTAGAGGTATATGCTGGACCATTGTCTGTTTTAATTTGTATGGGTATTCCCATAATGGCCATGACTTCTAACAAATGTGTAATTACAGAATCAGCCTTTTCTGATGCTAATGCAGTTGCCCATTGAAATCCTGAATATGTGTCTATAGTATGGTGCACATATTTCAGTTTGCCAAACTCTGTAAAATGAAAGACATCCATTTGCCAAATGTCATTTCTTTGAGTACCCTTAGGGTTAGTTCCTGTAGGCAATGGAGTTTGGTTATATAATGAGCAAGTAGGGCATTGCCTCACAATTTCCTTGGCTTGTTGCCAAGTAATAGAGAAACCTTTCTTTAAACCGTTGCTATTAACATGATGTTTTTTATGAAATTCTGAAGCCTCTAGCACGCTTCCTATCAATAGCTGGTCGATATCATTATTACCTTGTGCTAGAGGGCCTGGCAGACCTGTATGGGATCTTATGTGTGTTATATATATGGGGTTACTTCTATTTCTAATAATTTGTTGAAAAAATAATGAGGTCAATTCAGAATTATCTTGAATAAGTTCAGCAGTCTCTATGTGTAAAACAACCCTTTCGGCATATTGAGAGTCAGTTACTATATTAAGGGATTCTTGAAAATCTGACAATATCATGATTATTGCGTATAATTCAGATTTTTGAACTGACTTATAGGGACTCTCATCCACCTTACTTATGTCTTCTGATTTATATCCTGCCTTTCCTGATTTACTAGCATCAGTGTAAAATGTAGGGGCTCCAGATATCGGAGTTCCTTTTAAAATACGAGGGATAATCCAATTAGTTCTTTTTATGAACTGAAGCCGCTTGCTTTTAGGATATTTGTTGGTAATCTCTCCCAAAAAGTTACTACATGCTCTTTGCCAATGTTCATCTTGTGCCCATAACGAGGTAATTTCTGCATTAGTAAAAGGTACAACAATTTCAGCTGGGTCCATTCCAACTAATTGTCTAAGTCTCATTTTTCCTTTCAGTATTAATTCAGAAACCTTCTCAACGTAGGTTTTTAACTTTTTACTCTGTTTATGGGCTAAAAATATCCACTCTATAATATAATCTTCTCTCTGCATAAAAATTCCAGTAGGAGAGTGAGTAGAAGGTAAAATAACTAAGATGCAGGCCATTTTTGGCTCAATACGATCTAGATGTGTATCCTCCAGTTTTCTTTCTACCAAGGCTAACTCCTTCTCAGCATCAGGAGTCAATTTCCTAGGACTATTTAAATCTTTATCACCTTGTAAGGTTTGTTTGTTTGGTTGGTTCCCCCCACTCCTCTTCTACTGCCCAATCACTGGCTGTAGCCTTTATTTAACAAATTTGATTGGACAGAAGGTTTACAATATTCACTCTTCCTTCGCAGCCACTCCCAGGAGTGGAGTTACCATGACAACAAGAGGCTAGGGCTATCCACCACAGGATCAGAGTAAGCTAAAAATTTACTTCAGAGGAAATCTCCAGGACAACAAAGGGACCTGAAATAAGGGAGGCTCCCAAGAATCAATGGGATGACCTTAGCTGTGACTCACTACATTGGGGATATAGAACCTAAACAAGCCACCTCCTGTAGCCAAATAAGAACCCCAGTGGAGCAATGGAGAAACCATCCTACCCACAAAACTTTCAACCCCAAATTTATCCTGTCTACAAGTAATGTAGGGATTGGAGAGGAAACAGAAACCAAGGGAATGGTCAACAAATAACTGGCTCAACTTGAGACCCATTCCATGGGCAAGTAGCGATTCCTGATATCTGCAAGCAATACTCTGTTATGCTTGCAGATAGGAGCATGCACCTGTAGAGCACCACCCACCAGCTTATTCAGACAGATACAGACACCCACAGCTAAATAGTGGATTCAGCTTGGGGACTCTTATGGAAAAATAGGAGGAAGGATTGCAGGATCTGAAGGGGATAAGAATGCCACAAGAAGACCAACTGAGTCAACTAATCTGAACCCTTGGGGATCTCAGAGTCTGAACCACCAAACATAGAACATACACAGTCTGGGACTAGGCCTTCCTGCTCATATGAAGCAAATGTGTAGCTTGGCCTTTATGTGTGTGTCCTGAACAACTGGAACTGAGGCTATCCAAAAAGCCATTGCCTGTACATTACCTGAGCTGTCTTGTCTAGCTTCAGTGTGAAAGGATGCTCCTAGCAGCTCTGAGGCTTAAAATGTCAGGAAGGGAAGAGGATACCTAGGATGGCCTTACCCACTCAGAGGGGAAGGGGAGAAGAAATGGGAAAGGATTGTGGAAGGGGATACCTGGGAGGGGGCAGTGAGTAGAATGTAAAGAAGTAAAAAAATTTAAATTAAAATTTAAAAACTGAAATGTAATCTCACTATGCTACTCTGCTGAGTCTTGATGCTTCAGATACTGCTAATAAAATTATCCATGGCCTGAGGTCAGTATTTCCACTTTGGTCAAGCTTCAAGAATGGCATATATAGCTTGATCATGCTAGCCATTTTTGTCCTGGGAATATTTTATTCTTGCCCATCCTGTTAAAGCTTGTCTTTAACAACATCAACATGTTGGTGGCAAAAGTATGTGGCTTTCAAATGACAGAGTTATTAATTTAACAGGATGGCAAGCCAAAGATAGGTAAGATTCTGCACAAAGCCTTGCTAACCTAAAATTTAAGTGCATGGCTTTTGCTAATGCATATTCCATGATGAGTAAGGAAGGCATTCTTGTCAGAACTACCTAAGACAAGCTCAGTATTGTTTATGAAATAGAAAAAAGGGGGAGAGACAGAGAGCTTTTGGGGTTGCATGGCCAGAATCTAACATGGGCCAAGGACAAGGAAATGGGCTTCAGGCAGGAATTTGACTTTAGGCTAGAACAAAGAAGTAATTTCAGTCAGGAATCTAAGTTTTAGGCTAGAAGAAAGAAGTGGGCTTCAAGCATAAAAATGTCTTTGGACTAGGACAGGAAAGTAGGCTCAGATATTTTGGTCTTCCTGATAAACCATTAGAAATTGTGATCCCAGGTGTGATCACAGAACTTTGGTTATTGCCTTGCTTGTATTTTGATTATTTGTATTTTTTGTCTTGCTTGTTCCTTGACTATTTGCATCTATTGTATTGCTAGTTTCTCAACCTAGAACTGACCTTAATATTTGCATGTAATTAAAATGGTACAAAGGCAGATTAGAAAAAAATAAAATATACATAATTTTTTTTTATATTTTATCTGATGGGAACAAATTAAGCTAAAAAATTACTTCAATAGCAACCATGTCAACTCCACAAATTAAAAAACAATAAACTAAGGGATATACTTAGAAATGAACAATTTATATCTTGAAATTATTATATCTGAGAACTTTCAGAGAAACATCAATTAACTTATTATTCACCTTTCTTAACATATAAAAGTAAATCAAACATAAATGTTTTTGTAGCCAGCTTTAAGGAATAAGAAAAAATTATAAAAGAGATTAAAATAGTAAATCATACAATCAATCAAATAAAAATTTTTCTCAGAAAAGAAAATGACTAGTCTTTAGCCAAACTGATTAATTTAAAGATAATTTATTAATGATATTGGAGAAAAAACCAAGATGTTATCATCAAACAATGCACTGAAATTGAACAGGACATTATAGCATACTTAAAATACATATGTGCTTCAAACATAAAAATCTTTAGTAACTGAACAAACTCACAAATACAAATGACCTACAAAATTAAATCAGAAAGATAAATAATTAAATAAATACATGCAAAACAATATGACTAAATTGGTAGGTAAAGTATTCTCTACTAGGCCTGGAGTGATACACTATTCCATTATATCAAACTTTTAAAGAGACCTAAAACATTGATTCCTGGAATTCAATACATACAATATAAAGACACTAGAATCTTATCAATCAAAACATCAACCAAGTATATAAAAAATTAGGAAAATCTTAAAACTTCCTCTCTACACTGCAAATTGATTGAAGGATATCTATTTGCTCCACTGCTGTTCAGTAGTGTGCTCTAAGTCTTAGGTAGTTAAAAATACAAAGGAATGCACACATTAAAAAAAGTAGTGAAAGCATTCTTATGTATAAATTGCACATTTAGAGATCTAAAGTAGCTTATGTATTCAATCAGAAAAATTAAAATATGATCAGAACCTTTAGCAAATTTAAAAGATTAAAACTATTAAAAGGTAACATTTCTCTCTATGAATTCCAAATGTAGCAAGAAAGTAATTAAGTGAAATATCCTTTTCATAATAACTTTCAAAGAAATTTAGGAAAAAAATAAATATATTAAGGAGTAATGTATTTCCACAATGAAAATTTTAAGACTCTAAAAGTAGAAAATGGATAAGACAACTGACAGATGACTTTCTATAATTATATCTTTTCAGATTTAACTTTGTGAAAAGGGCTGTATCAAAAAAAGTGGTATAGAGGTTGAAGACATCTACATTGTTGTCAAGAGCAAATGCAAGGCTTCAGAAATTGAAAATATTTTCACTTTCTCCATATCCAATTGAGGGCTATTGTTCAAAATATGTAAATAACTTAAAAAACCTAAATATTGAGAAGACAATTAATTCAATTTATATTTGGGTACAAATTTTAACAGAGAGCGCTTAAAGAAATGTTCAATATTTTTAAGCATGTGAGAAATGAAAATCAAAACTATTTTGAGATTCCATCTTACTTATATCAAAATGGATGATATATAACAAATGTTAGCTCATGTTAGCACATGAAATAAGGGGAAACACTCCTCTATTGCTGGTATGCTAGCAAATTTGTATAATCTCTATGGAAATCACTATGATAGTTCCTCAGAAGACTAAGAATAAATATTACTCAAAGTCAAACTACAACACATTTGGTCATTTGCTCAAAGGATGCTCTATACTAACACAACATACTCACTCCATAATGTTCATTGAAGCTTTAATCTATAGTAGCCAGAAACTAGAAAACAACCCAGATGCCCTTTAATTGAAGAATGGATAAAGAAAATGTTGAACAATTACACAATGAAAGAAATACTATACAGCTATTAAAAACAAGGACATCAAGCAATTCGCAGACAAATGAATGGAACTAGAAAAAAATCATCCTGACACAAGCCAGACCCCAAAAGACAACAATCGTCTTTCTTATACTACTTATTTATAAGTATATATTATCTGTTATGTAAAGGGTAAATATGCTACAAACTACAGACCCAGAGCATCTAAGTAACAAGGAAGATACTAGTGGGGCCACATTGATTTCTCTGACAAGAGAAACAGAGTTGATTTTGTTGGTAGACTGCTAGAATTTGAAGATGGAAACAGGAATGGATATGACCTAAGTATTAAGTTTGACAAAATACTTTGAGAATGCATTTTCAATTACCTGAGCTAATATAAATTCATATAATTTCTGAATTTAAGCCATAAAATGTAGGTCTTTATTTTGAAAATATCGTACCTTACCTAACCAAATACAACTGTCAGAAAAATTTTGAAACTTAACTTTAAACAGAAAACTTTTGATAATTCAACCATTCATTGAGCAAACTTTTATATTTTTTCATTAAAATAGTCATACTAAGAAGTGAAAAATCCATTATCAAAGTAATAAATTTTATAGTTTTCATCAGCAGATAAGTAATATAATACTTACATGGTAAAAGGTCCTTGTTCTAAATAGATATATTAATTTAAAATTCCTACAGTAACTGTTTTCAACTTCACCTCTGCACTGTGCTTAAATTTCTACTGTTAGTATAACATAGAAGACATTATATTATGTGTCTGTATTATAGATTTTCTAAAATCCTTTCATATCCACTGAACAATTTACAAACTAGCTGCTTATATGTCAATAATTACTTCTGTCAGAATAATGAAATATTTTCCCTTATATTATAACAATATATAAAGGATGAAATATTATAAATACAACATTTAAAGTAATATTATTTGCATCAATGCAAGATTCTATCTTCATTCCTAAAATTTACAAAATACACTAGAACTATAAGCTAACTTAAAACACACAAATGTGGTCAGGGAATGGTGGTACACATATCTAATCAAAGTAATACCTGGGAGGCAGAATAGGGGAGATTTCAGTGAGTTCGAGGACTACACACAGAAACTGAAGTCTGGAAAAAACAAACAAACAAACACACAAACAAGAAAAAACAAAGAAACAAACCAAAAACCAAAATAACAATTAAAACAACAATAGCAACAATAATAAAAAACCCAGACTAATAAATACAGTACAATTTTTTGTTTTATTTTACTGATAATGATTCTTAAAACATTCATGCATGCTAAGCTTGGTACTCTAAGGAAAGTATATTTTAGAAAAATTTAGAAATATTCAGACTAGATGAAATTAAGATGTAGAAATTGAAACAAATATTGAATATTACAAGTGTATAATAATTATTTCTTAAAATATTCATAATTTGATAAGAATAGCTTAAATCTTGGTTTTACTTGGCCTCTGTTTTTTATAAATATCATAAAAAAATAATATAAGTTCCCACAAATTCTTATAAAATTGTTTAAATATTTATTAACAAAATGCACTTTCTGTTATAAAAGAGATGAATCAATGCTCATTTCAATTTAATCTATTTTTTCCATATTTGAGTCAATAGTTGAAAGAAATTCAATAGTGAAAAAATTTAATTCAATATTATGTATCCTTTCACTCCAGTGAAAAAAAATAACAAACTATTGTCTAGACTCTTTTGTCAGAAAAACATATTTCTTCTTTTAATAACACTTCTCTGTTATAAGCACTGTTCATTCATAGTTAGCTATGTCTCTTTCAATGTAACTGAATCTCTTGCTAACACAAGTCCCCCATCTTTAGCCTAAAACTTTGTGTATGTAGGCATATGAGAGAATTAGAATTTATAACATAATTACTTAGTTTACTTACTATAAATATTCTAAGAAATTCTTAGTATAGCCAGTTCAAGAGCACATAAAATTCTGTTATTTGAAAACAAATCATCTGTACTTAGAGAACTACATTAACAAAAATTGAATAAGGCAGAAATCAGAATAGTCCACACATTTGAACTCAAAATAATTTAAAAAAAAATACTGAATTTCTATATGAAATTTGGTATGACTAAATTAAAGGAAAATATAAGCCAGGGATTAAGGTGTTATGCTGTGTGATAGTATGAGTTGTCATTGTTACCAGAGAGATGTAATTAGAAATTAATGAACAATAACTTGAGAAAAAAATGTCTAAAAGTTTTATTTTACAATAAACCTTATAAGACAATGCTTGTTGTCATATGAATGGGTTTCATTAAAGCTTCTTCACCCCATTTTATGTGTTACATAGCTTTTTTTAAATATAAAAGAACAATAAATATAATTGAGTTTCATAATTAAAAATAAAATGACATATGCATTAATAGAGTAATGGTCTTATGAGTGAATTTCATGAAAGTGTCAGACCCCTTCTAATGATTATTAGATACAGTCTCTATTGTGTGGGAGTTCTTCTATGATTACTTGATAATACTTTTGACAGCAAACCGTTAAGCAAATATATTAAAGGAATATATAATTTCTGAGGTTAATTGCTCCCAAGATTTTATCTGATCATACTTTGCATGAAATATCACACTATAGCTATCACATTAATATGTTTGTAAGTCAGCTCCAGTTAATATCTTATATAGAAAAAAATGAATGTACATGGCACTTGCATTACACATTCTATTTATTAATAATACAATGATGTATCTCTGCTACAAAGTAAATGAGTGATTTTGTTATAAACATCATGTCTATGTTATAAACAGTTCCATGTAGCTTCTGTTTGTTTCATATTGACTTATTGAAATTAGCTTATCATATTAAATAAGTGACTTCTAAGTTCCTGCTTGGAACAGTAAATTGTACACTATGATACCAATAGTAAAAAGCTCAATGCCTATCAAAAGAATAAACTACATAATTTATGTTTTTAATACAGGTATAGATAAATTGTTTGAAAAATATGCTAGATCTTAGGTTTTATGTATTTAAGTTAAAAATTATGATGATATAGAACCTAGAAATTATTACTTGTCCTCTAGTCTGTGCTGGTGCCCTGAGCAGACCTAGATCCCCAGCTCAGCACCCAATCCCAGAACACCCAGAAGAAGCTGGATACCCAGGAGATCTAACATGCCCAGGAACTTAGGATATTGAAGGAGCATGCTGGCTGCCAGAGTGATGGGTGAGACAAGCTGATGCCAGGACAAAGGATGATGCTGACCTGTGAGCTTGCTGAGTGCCCTGACAATGGTGACTGAGAAGCTGTATTGGATGTATGTTCCTGACCCACGTTTGCTTGCCTATATCCCAGATGGGAAAATCTGCCTTGTCTCATGTTTTTAGACCCTGTGAAATAGAGAATCAAAAAAAGAAGTTATAATGACTCTTGTATTTTTCTTAAATGTGACAAGTTGTTCGGACTAAATCATGAACTAGTCTAGAAAAAAATGGAAATAATAGTCTTCATTAGGAAGGCTGGTTCTGGATACTTTCAGAGACATATTTAGAAGTTGGCTGCAGTTCTCTATGATGTTATTTTAACAAGAGATAAAGTTTGGAAGGATCTGGATTTGAAACAAGTGTTAGTACATGTGTTAAGGCTCTTTTAATTATCAAGTTAAAATTATTTTTATAACTTTTACAGTATTTAATGTAAGTTGCATTGATTGTACACTTTCTCTTTGTGTTAGTGTGTTGAAACTAGTGTGGCATGTCTGTTAAGGAGGGCTATCAACTAGCTTTTGTTTTATTGTCCTGAGTATTACAGAACCTTGGTATTCAGAAAAAAAGCTTGCAAGTACAGGAAGAAGTGAGTCAGGCTTTACGCAGAAGCAAGAGTGAAGTGGGCTTTATTATAGCTGGTATAACAGCTTTAATTTCATTAATTCCTAGCACCACTGCTTCTGCAATTGCTTTGACACAAGAAGTTAAGATAGCTACTTTTGTTAATCACTTAGAAAAAAAATTCTTACATGTTGAGTATATAATAGAATTTAGATGGGTGTTTGGTACAATGGATTGTTGTTCTTTATCCTATTCAAATTACTGGAAGGTGGTTCAGAGTTCAAGAGTAAGGAGCCATCTTGAGTGTCATGCCAAATACCATTGGATTTGTGTTACTTCTAAAATTTACAATAATAATCATTATAATTAGGAAAAAGTTTAAAGACATTTGCAGTGTATTTGGCACAATTCTAACACCTATCTGGATGTTTTAACTTAGCATAGTGAGCTTGTGAATTTAAAGAATGCTGTTCTGCTGAGCATTAATACAGCAGATACTGCTGATAAAATTACCCGTGGCCTGAGGTCAGTATTTCTATTTTGGTCAAGCTTTAAGAAAGACATATATAGCTTGATCATTCTAGTACTGTTTGTCCTGAGAATATTTTTATTCCTCCCTTGTGTTAAAGCTTGTGTTTAACAAAATCAACATGTTGGCAGCCAACATGTTGTATGTAACTTGAACCTGAAAATGGACCCCTAAGCAGAGTTATTAAATTAACAGGCTAGCAAGCCAAGGACTGGTAAGATTCTGTACAGAGCCTTACCAGCCTAAGACAGAAATACATGGCTTTTGATAATGCTTATTCCACGATGGGTAAGGAAGGCATTCTTGTCAGAATGTCCTAAGACAAGCTCAGTCTTGTTTATGAAATAAAAAAAGGGGGAGAGGCAGAGAGCTTTTGTGTTGCTTGGCAGGAATCTAAAACTGGCCAAATAAAAGGCAATGGGCAGCTTGGCAGGAATCTGTGGCCAAGGACAAGAAAATGGGCTTCAGGCAGGAATCTCACATAAGGCTAGAACAAAGAATTAATTTCTGACAGGAATCTAAATATTAGGTTAGAACTAAGCAGTAGGCTTTAGGCATAAAATTGACTTTGGGCAGGACGTGAAATTAGTATCAGATATTGTGGTCATCCCTATACACCTTTAGAAACAGTAATCATAGAAGTGTTCACAGTATTTTGTTTATCGCCTTGCTTGTTCTTTGACTGTTTGTGTTTATTGTTTACTTATTCCTTGACTATTTTCACCTTTTGTATTGCTAGTTACTCAACCTAGTACTTACTTTAATACTTGCATAAAATTAAAATGGTATAAAAGCAAAAAGGAGGAGGGAGGAATTGGATAGGAGGTTCCTGGGGGAGAGGTGAAAATGGGGAAAGTTGATGAGCTCTGAAATGTAAATAAATAAAATATCTAATAAATAAATATAATTTAAAAAATAAGGTTATCACTGAAGAAACTCTATACGTTTGTTTTCTGGGTGCCACAGTCATGTATATACAAACACACAAAGTGGAAATTTCTCATTTCTTTGGCAACTCAGTTGTGTTACGTGATGTTTTTCTGGAAGCTGTCTTATAAGAGGATGTTTTGTTGATGCACATATGTGGGTGAATCTTTTGCTGAGATAGACATGTGAGAGGATGTTTTGCTGAGGCAGATACTTTTGAGCACTCATGATGTTTGAACAGGTTGTAAGTATAACCCAATGGACAGTGAGCATTTGCTCTTGCATTGGTTTAGTTAATTGCAATGCTTCCCTGGTCTTCATAGAGAAAAAAAGCACTGACAAACTTTTCTTGGTATTCTGGCTGCTTCTTGCCACTTCTGCAGACTCATGCAAATTCAGTAAAGTCTTGCAGTTCCTTCTAGATTGAGATTCTGCTACTGATTTATGTTTGATGTTTACCAATTCGGCTAAAGTGCTGCTATTGATTCATGCTTTTTGTTTTGTACTGAACTGATATCCTGACAACAAATGTTGGAATCAAACTAAAGAACTACTTCTGAACATATCAAAATCCCCTGTTTCTTATAAACCTTTCTTCTCCTGTTTCCTTTGGTTGGTGGGCTAGAAGGGCAGTTGAAGAATTTAATTAACTTACTAAAGTAGGTTTTAAAAATATAAATCTACAGACACACACATACCAATAAAATTAAAAGAAACCAGACTAAATTATAATGACAATCCAAATCTGATCTTTATGAAAAAACTAGCTGTTTGAGAAGTTGGAAAAATGAGTTAATCCTTCCAGAAGTTGGTATCCTAATCTTTATTAAAGAATAAGGTAAAACCATCCCTTTATACTCACATGAACATTGATCCAGCTCTCAGTGTAAAAGCTTTTATAGTCTCTGATGTAATAACATCACATAGGTGGTTTTGATCAATTATAAAAGAAAAAATGAGCTTTGAAATAGAAATATAACTTAAGTAATTAAGGATAGTCTTAGGAATAGTTCTAAATTGAAAGAGAACTGGGAACATACATTAAAAAGAACAGAATTTATGACAAATTCTGATGCAGGAGAAAGGGAATAACTAGCCAAGAGCAACTACGCCTAATTAATTTTACTCATTACATAATGCACAATATATTTATTTATATATGCTTAGATATGTATAACTAATTACAATTTTTTTCTAAGTAGGGTTAAAATCTCCCTGTGAGCTCTGACTCATTGTGATGATTAGGCTTGCCTTTAATTCATGGAGCTCTGCAAGTATTTGTTATAATTTTTAAAAAATATATTTTATTTATTGGTATTTTTAAATATTTAATGTTGATTAATATTATTATACAGATTTTAAAAATCTTAAAAAACATATAGAATAAAAATGTATGTGAATTTATTTCTCTGAGACTATATTATATATAAAATTCTAACATTTCCATATTTACAATAATATCATACTATAGCATTTTTCTCCACATCCTGTTTTCTGAGACAGTATTTTCAGTTGATCCAGGAGTTTATTAATTGATCATTATGACTGCATAGTGAGTCTCTACTTTATTCTTGTCTGATGTAGCATAGCAAAACAAAAGGTTCACTGCTGCACCTGACTTATACCTGAGTATTCAACAAGTCTATAGACTCATGCAGAAAGCTCTTTAGCCAATAAGCCATCTCCACACATACAGAGGACATTTTATGTACCTATTTAGTAACTAGTTTTTAGTATAACTTATCAACAGAAATACATTGTCTGCAACATAGAAACTGGTATTTAATGATTTTAAAATAATTTTAATTAAAAAAGAGTGACTCATTGATAATCAAGAGAATGAAGCAGGAGAATCAAGGTTTTGAAGGTAAGCTGAGTTTAATCATAAATCCCAGGTCAGTTTTCTCTACCCACGAAGGCTCTGTTTTAAAAAATAATACCTAGTATCATAAAATATTAATTTAAGTCAGATAGGTGTCCTCTTTCTCATTTGCTTATCTTAATTTTTGTTTTAATAAGTGAATTAATGATTGGTCAAAATTCATGAGAAAAGTTACAAGGTGAATATACAGCTAATAATTGTAAAATTATGTTGCTTACTTTGTTAGTTCCCTCAGTTAGAATTTCATTACCTTTTCTTTCTCCTCTTCCCTTCACCCCTAGCTCTCTTCTCCTACCATTTCCTCTTCTCTCCTTCTTCCCTTTTTCTATCAACTTCCATCTCTGACTTTCTTCTTTTTAAGAAGGAAAATCAAATGGGGCATGGATCTGGGAAAAAGCAGAAGTGATAAAAACCCAGAGGAGTTGGGGAATGGGAATCTGTGGTAGGAGAGAAGAGTCTGTTTCAATAAAAGAAGAGAAAAAAAGCCATAGGTCCCTCCATGTGTATAATTTGGTTGGTGGGAGCTTTGGGGGCCTGTTTGGTTGACATCATTGTTCTTCCTATAAGGTTGCAAACCCCTTCATCTCCTTCAGACCTTCCCCTAACTTCTTCATTGGGGTACCCATGCTCAGTCTGATTGTTGGCTGTGAGCATCTACAACTTTATTGGTAAGGCTTTGGCAGAGGATGGACTTATCTGGCATCAATGGGAGGGGAGGCCATTGGTCCTGTAAAGCTTGATGCCCCAGCATAGGGGAATGCTAGGGTGGTGAGATGGAAGTGAGTGGGTGGGTGGGTGAGTGGGGGAGCACCTTCATAGACAGGGGTAGAGGAGTGGGATAGGGATTTTCAGAGGGGAAACCAAAAATGGGGTTAACATTTAAATGTAAATAAATAAAATAACCAATAAAAAAAAGAAAAAGAAAGGCATTTTAATGCAAAGGAGTTAATTGAAAACATCACTCACTGCAGATATTTATCTCATATCTTTGTTGATAAGTTTCACTTGGTAACTAAATTATGTCTGGTCTAGCATGCTTAAGAGTATGTGCTTTAAGAAAATTAATATAAAAGTATTATACTTATTACCTCTAGATAAAATTAAGTAATGGGAAAATTCAGTAAATAGAGCTAATTTTATGGAGAATGTGTTTCCTCATTCTGTAATGCTTTTATATTCTGATGTATGTAGTGTGGTCACAATTATTTGCCAGATTCTTCATCTCTGCAACTGTTATCATTTTTCAAATATCTATTAAGTTTCCAAATAAGGTAATGCTGAAAGAAATAAATTACATTTAAAAGTATACATTTATACAAAATGTGTTATATTAATTGAAATAAACATTTGAACATAAAAAAACACATTTTTCAAAGAAAACATTTTATATTCTTAATCTTAGAATATTATATCCTTATTCAGTATACATCCCACTGTTTGAAAAAATAGACTACTTATTTAAATATTATTTCTTATAATTACCATGAAAATACTATTCATCTTCTTTAAAAATATTAATATCCAGATATCACTGTGAGTGATATTTTCCATATATATTCATTTAATCTCTTATGCATTTGTTGAATAACAACATACATGTTGAAACAAAATGTTGATGTTAGCCTAATTCAGTCTTTATTAAATTTTAAGATAACATCATTAAATTGTAATATTTAAAATCACATTTGAATGTGATTACTCTCTATATTACAGAATGCTCTGTAATTTAATAAAACTCTATATTTAAATGCTCACTTGGATATGTTCTGTTAATTTCCAACTAATGTTTAAAATGGAAATATACAAGCTCAATAAAACTTGTATGCAAAGTTTCAAACTAACATTTTTTATAGTAGATTGACCAATCTCCCTATTGAATATTAATGAAAAAATACTCAATAAAATTCTCACAAACAGAATCCAAGAACACATCAAAACAATTATCTATCAGGATCAAGTAGGCTTTATCCCAGGAATGCAGGGTTGGTTCAATATATGGAAATCAATCAATGTAATCCATTATATAAACAAACTCAAAGAAAAAAAAAACACACAATCATCTCACTAGATGCTGAGAAACCATTTGACAAAATTCAACACCCCTTCATGATAAAAGTCTTGGAAAGATCAGGGATTCAAGGTCCATATCTAAACATTGTTAAAGCAGTACACAGAAAACCAGTAGACAACATCAAACTAAATGGAGAGTAACTTGAAACAATTCCACTAACATCAGGTACTAGACAAGGCTGCCTACTCCCCCCCTACCTATTCAATACAGTACTGGAATTCCTAGCCAGAGTAATTAGGCAACAAAAGGAGATCAAAGGGATTAAAAATTGGAAAAGAAGAAGTCAAAATTTCACTATTTGCAGATGATATGATAGTATACTTAAGTGACCTCAAAACTTCCATCAGAGAACTCCTAAACCTGATAAACAAATTAGTAAAATGGGTGAGTATAAAATTAACTCAAACAAATCAGTAGCCTTCCTCTACTCAAAAGATATACTGGCTGAGAAAGAAATTATGGAAGTGACGCCCTTCACAATAGTCACAAATAATATAAAATACCTTGGTGTGACTCTAACCAAGCAAGTAAAAGGCCTGTATGACAAAAACTTCAAGCCCCTGAAGAAAGAAATCAAAACAGATTTCAGAAGATGAAAAGATCACCCATGCTCATGTATTGGCAGGATTAATAGAGTAAAAATGGTCATCTTGTTGAAAGCAAATTACAGATTTAATGCAATCCCCATCAAAATTCCCACTTAATTCTTCACAGAGATAGAAAGAGCAACCTTAAAATTCATTTGGAATAACAAAAAATCCAGGATAGTAAAAACTACTCTCAACAATAAAAGACCTACTGGGGGAATCACAATTCCTGATTTCAAGCTATACTACAAAGCAATAGTGTTAAAAACTGCATGGTATTGGAACAGATACAGGCAGGAGGATCAATGGAATAGAATAGAAGACCCAGAAATGAACCCCCATGCCTATGTTCACTTGGTCTTAAACAAAGGAGTTAAAACCATCCAGCAGAAAAAAGACAGCATTTTCAACAAATGGTGCTGGTCCAACTGGAGGTTAGCATGTAGAAGAATGCAAATTAATTCATACTTATCTCCTTGTACAATGCTCAATTCCAAGTGGATCAAGAACCTCCACATAAAACCAGCTACATTGAAACTAATAGAAGAGAACATTGGGAAAAGCCTCAAACCCATGGGCACAAAGAAAAAGTTCCTAAACAGAACACCAATGGCTTATGCTCTAAGATCAAGAATTGACAAATGGGACCTCATAAAACTGCAAAGCTTCTGTAAAGCAAAGGACACCGTCAATAGGATAAAGTGGCAACCAGCAGATTGGGAACAATCTTTATCAATCCTACATCTGATAGTTAATTTCCAAGGTATACACAGAACTGAAGAAATTAGACTCTAGACTATCAAATAACCCTATTAAAATGGGGTACAGAGCTGAATAAAGAATTCTCAACTGAGGAAACACGAATGGTTGAGAAGCACCTAAAGAAGTATTCAAGATCCTTAGTTAGCAGGGAAATGCAAATGAAAACAACACTGAAATTCTACCTCACACCAGTCAGAATATCTAAGTTCGAAAACACAGGTGACAGCAGATGCTGGCATGGATGTGGAGATAGAGGAACACTCCACCATTGTTGGTGGGATTGTAAGCTGGTACTACCACTATGGAAAGCAGTCTGGTGGTACCTCAGAAAATTGAACATATTGTTACCTGAGGACCTAGCTATACAACTCCTGGGCATATACCCAAAAGATGTTTCAACATATAACAGGGACACATGCTCCACTATGTTCATAGCAGCCTTATTTATATTAGCCAGAAGTTGGAAAGAACCCAGATGTCATTCAACAGAGAAATGCATACAGAAAATGTGGTACATTTACACAATGGAGTACTAAGCAGCTATTAAAAACAATGAGTTAATGAAATTCTTAGGCAAATGGATGGAGCTTGAGAATATCATCCCGAGTCAGGTAACCCAATCATAAATGAACATACATGGTATGCACTTACTGATAAATAGATATTAGCCTAAAAGCTCACAATACCTAAGACACAATGCATAGACCACATGAAACTCAAGAGGAGGAAGGAAGACTAATGTGTGGGTGCTTTGGTATTTCTTAGAAGGAATATCAAAATACTCAGCCAGAGCTCCCAGGGTCTAATCCTCCAGCCTGAGAACACAAAGGGTGGGACTCACGGCTCCACTTGTATAGGTAATTGAGGATGGCCTTGTTAGGCATCAGTGGAGGCCATGGTCCTTGAAAATTTAGATCCCTAGTGTTGGGAAATGTGGGAGCAAGGAGGCGGGGTTGGGAGAATAGTGGGAGCACACCTTCATAAAAATAGGAAGAGGGGGTATGTGATATGGGGTTTTGGGGGAAGAATGGAAGAGGAGATAACAGTGAAAGGTAAATACGTAAAATATACAATTTTAAAAAATAACAGATAATGAGTCTGGCAAAAAAAAAAAAAACTAGATAGTTTACTTATTTCAAAATATTTTCAAAGGTTTCCATGAGATGCTTATTGGCTAAGATCTTATTTTAAGTTCTTCACAAAAGAATTTAAGTCTCTGTTTAATATTCTCAAGAGAGATGCAAATCTAATTTCCCTCAACAATTAATTGACAAAAAGGGAGTAATTTTACAAAGTAGAAGAAGCTATCATTAATTGATATACTATGTAGATTAATTGTTGGCTGTTTTATAATGGTCCTTTGATAAAAGAGATTATTAATAAAGATTTATATTTCTTTAGTGTTTTCATGAGTCTCTGAGTGTGGAAGGTGTTGGTGCTTCTGCACTGATTTTACAAGAACCCTGAAAAATTGGCTTTAAAAACAATAGAGGTGAAACTCTACCCCCAGAATGAGTCTTCCAAAAATACTCTCCATCATGACTTGTTCACTTTTAACTTTCTAAAACTGAAGGCTCATGGCAAATCTGCCTCTGACTGCCTCTGGTATCGCTGAGTCCAATACAAACTATGCCACAGCTATGTGGAAGGACCTTCTTATCCTTAAATGGAATGGCCAGGACCCAGTTCTCATATGGGGCTGAGGATTGATATGCCTGTTTGATACCACAGAAGGCATAGCTAATGGCCGCCAAAAAAGATTAATGAAATAGATGCCCCCACAAAACCAGACCCAATCATGAATAACATGAATAACAATTGACATCCAGGGAAGAGAAATCTCCCTGAGAATTTCCTTCTTTTTCCTTTCCAGGTAAAAATGAATGACCCATGATGGCTGCTGTTAGGAGTTCTAATCCTGATGCTGGCCTCTGGACTTATACTACTCAGACCTTCAGTGGGCCATTGACAAGGACATCAAACAGCTAGAGATTGACATCACTAACCTGAAGAAATCCCTCATTTCGCTGTCTGAAGTGATCTCCAAAAATTGCAAAGGACTTTATTGGACTTGATTTACTCTTTTACAATACAAAAGACTGTGTACAGCTTTAGACTGTGTATAGCCCTTAAAGAAGAATGTGGCTTTTACATAAACAAAACAGAGATGATTAAAAAGAGCATGAAAAAGGTCAGAGAAGGTCTTGAGAAGAAATGGAGAAAGAAAGAGAAAGATAAGAGCTAGTAGAAGAACTGGTTTTCAACATCCTCATGGTTGTCAACCCTACTTCCTTTCATGTTGGGACCATTAATTGGGTTATTTTTGCTTATTTCTTTTGGTCCCTGGGCCTTAAATAGGCTAACTAACTTTGTGAAACAACAGATAGATAATCTGATAGCAAAATCTACTCAGATACATTATCATAAGTTAGCTATGGAGGACCATGAGACTCAAGATGAGGTTGTTATTCTATCTAGGGTGTTCCCAAATCCCATCTCCACCCAGCCTAAAAGAGGGGACTTCTGCCCCTAGACCAAGCAGAGAGGGGCCATCCAGAACCCCCTCTGACTGGCGATCTGAATTCTTGCTTAGGCTGCGAGGCTAAGCATTACAAGGGAATATAAATAAAAGTTAAAATATGTTTCTGGGTTCCCTAGAGGACAAGCCTGACTGCATAGGGGTTGATGTCAAAAGTATCCCCTCTCCAGGAAAAGGACATTAGGATGGGTATGGCCCTCATGGCTCACTAGACAACCACAAGAGGACCAGAGCCATTACAAGGTCCTTTTTAATTACTGGAGGTTAGGCCTCTAACCCAATCTTGGCAAGATTAGAATCACCATGGCCTTTCTATACTTGAAAAGAAAGGAGATGTCAGGGGCAGCCCAGCTTATATATACTGAAGGCCTAAAATCAGCCATAAGCCTAAAATCAGCAATAGGCCTGACATAAATGCCTGCTAACACAAAGTCTTGGTTCTCTGTGGAAAAATACTGAAACAGATGGCTATAAGCTATTGTAAACAGGCAGCTTTTGTGGAAATTTACCAGCCAGTAGTCATAGACCTTGTAAATAGGCAGCCTTGATGGATAGTACCAACTTAGATAAGGACAAGTAAATCGTAGGCAGAGTCACAGTGACCTGTCCCCTGAACCTTCACCCAGCTGATACCCTGATCTGAAAGATATCTGTACTCTCTCTGAACACCTATGCTCCTGTGTCATCCCCTTCCCCACACCCTGCATTTTTGTGTTTATAACCCCTGTGTTAAAAAGTAAAAATTATTATTTGATAATTTTTAAAAAATTAGAAAAAAGTAAAACTAATAAGTATTTTGTAAATGAGTTTTAAAAAAGATATTCAACTTTTATTTGCTTTTCAAGTGATCTAAGCAAACGTAATCATCACAGTATGGAATCAGAACTGTATTTTATCTATCATTCTCTAACCAAAGGCCACAGCATTATGTTTGTAGACTCAAATTCAAAATTTGCACCAAGTTCAGTTCTACACAGGACTGTGAAACTAACTATTCTGGAGTAGTATATGACCGCAGAAAACAGAATATAACAGAACTAGATTTTGTTCTCAAAATAACACTTTTAGATCAAGTGGAAAAGTTATCATATAGGTATCAGAGTGTAAAAAAAAAAGTTATCATATAGGTATCAGAGGTAGCAATTCAATGCTCTTTTTAAATAGTATTCTAGGCTGTTTTTCAGAATATCTTGCTACAAAATATACTTTATGCCTTCTGGATAAAAGTAATATGTTGAAATTTCTGCAAATATATTTACATATATTATGATACATGCCTCTATGACTACACTCAGGATGCTAAGGAAAAAGAATCTAAAGTTTGAAGCCACCATGAGTTAACTTCAAAGACACATTGAAGCACACATAAGTTTTCCTTCTTCTCCTAAGAGACAGTAAGCCTTTGCTGAGTCCCTGTTTTTAGTTCTTAGATCAGTATAAGAATTATTTCTTATTCTTTGAATTTAGAATAAAAACATATGTTTTAAAGGTTACAAATAATTTAATCCCTTTTAGTAGATAAAAGGTATATTTAAAGTAATTAAACTCATTTTAATAATCAGTATTATTATTTCTGCAAATTTAAATATTAGCTGAAAATTTATGGGGATGATGAATAAATTATTTTTACTCATTTTAAATCTATTTATCTATTTATCAGGTGGCATTATAATTTATCAGTTTAAGGTACTTGATGCCAAGACTGATGACTTTTTAGAATCAATGGAATGGACTAGATGTTATGAAAGACACTCTCAACTTATCATATGACCAACAAATGGACAGTAATATATGCATTCCCACCATATATATATATATATATATATATATATATATATATATATATGTGTGTGTGTGTGTGTGTGTGTGTGTGTGTGTGTGTGTGTGTGTAAAATTAAATGTGAAAAAATAGAATAATATATTGATCATATGATATTACAATAATAATTCAATAATGTCATGTTTGACAGACTACACATAGTTTAATATAATTGCAATTATATTAACAAACTAACTACAACTCATAAGTTGTAAATTTCAAGTCTTTACAAAGAACATAACTCTTTGTCAAAGAATTGAAACTTTAAATGAAGTAGGTTCAAACAAAATGAAAAGCACCTATATACCATGTTATTTTTCAGTTTTCTTTTACCAGACCATACAAATCATTAGAACATCTTTAAATCCAAGACACATAACAGTTCTGTAAAAAAATTGAAATGATATAATTTTTAAAGTCATAGATATCTAGTTTTGAATAAAATATTTTGTGTACAATCTGTACATAGGAATGATGCATCTGTTAATATTTTCAACATATAGTTAGAAGTTTCTCTTTTCAGAGAATAAGAACATAATATACTATGATGTAACTGAATTACACATGACCTAAGCAGCTGTGCAAACAATTTTAGCCAAACATGGAAGATGTATAAGCTTATGTTAATAATATGAATGCACCCATGGAGTCATAAACTGACAACACCAGGAAAAAATGAAGACATGAGTAGAAAAAGAATATATTAGAATCTAATTTCTTTTAACATGATAAAGTTTCCTTGTGATTTTCTGGTAAGGGATGAAAAGAATGGCAAGATCTTTCTCTGAATTAAGAACCAGTGAGTAAAAGACATGTAGTAGAATGCAATTGCCATCCTTAATGCTGTACATGGAGAAAGTAAGTAGGAATGCAAAACCTAAAAAAGAATTTGTAAAATGTGCAAGAGTACATGTGAAAAGTTCTACCTACTTGGTGCCTATGTATGATCTGAAAAAAAAAAAAACCAACACAATAACTATACTTATAAAGATAAGATGAATTGGCACAAGAAATATTAACCATATAAAATAATTATAGGTTGCTTAAAAATAGAACAAGTAGGAGAAATCATCTTCCCAGGGGAAAAGCACACCAAGGGGTTATTATTGCCAAATGTTTAGTTTTGAAAAATTATATGCCATGGCATGCAGTTTTAGAGACCAGCCTGATCTATACTCTGAGTTCCAATTCCAGGATAAACAGAGCTACATAATAAAACACTTTCTGAAAAAATAGTAATAATAAAGAGAAAAAAGAAAAAAGAGAGTAAGTAAGAAAAAATATATACATGCAATTTACATTATATAGAGTCAGAATTTAAGTCTCAATTTAAGTCTTAAACAACAATTAAGGAAAGAAGCAATGAATCTGAAGGGTTGAGAAGCATTTAAGAAGGCTATGGAGAAAAGATAGGGGAGGGAGGACAAATGCAAGTATAATCTCAAAAATTAAATACTTAAAAGTATTTTTCAAAGTAACTTGGATAGACTCACATTTTTATTTCGATATTTCTGTCATATTTAAACTAAGTGATAGTTTTTCATAAGAAAACTAGATCTGCCTTTATGAGGGTGGGAAAGGGGAGAGGGTGGATGTGGAATGAGGGCTTCGTGTAGGGGTAACCAGAAAATAGGGTGCCATTTGAGATGTAAACAAATGGAGTGATTAATGAAAACACTATGAAATATTTAGTGTTAGATAAAATGAGAAGAGTAGTTATTAATATGTGATTGTCTTCAAATTAGATTATCTCACCTTGATATTCCTTTGTAAAAGATGGTGTTAAAGAGGCTGCTTTTTTATAACACCTGTTTTTTTTTCACTCAAATAGATTTGTATTAAATTATATTAAACTAAAGCAGTCCAAATAAAAATTTGCATATCAAAAATATGTGAATCTGAATAAACATCAAATATAACATTTCTTCTCAAGAAAAAACTTCAGACTTAAGCCTTATATTTTAAATGATTATAATACAAGTTCTGATTATTTTTATAAAATATTTGCAAATATTTTAAATCATATTTATTTAACTTTTCACGTTTTAAAGCAGCAGGTTAGAGCATAAACAATATTTAGAGCTCTATAACATCCTATATATCTCTTAAATTTCCCAGTTTTAACTCTGAATAAATTTGAAATTCTATAAAAAGAGTTAAAGACATTGAATTATATCTGATTTTAAAGGAATTTCCTTAGTTTTCTAACAGTACAATTACGGTAGTTCTTCTGGAAGTAATTACATTTTTCTACTTCGCCAATGCTGCCTATTAGTATTTCAGCAGTTGGTGGGGGACAAAAAGTGTCTCTGGAATGACAGATACCAGAAGAACTTAGGAGATTTGACTTACTGCAACATAACAAAGTGAAGATGGGCTTCTCTGTATGAAAGGGGCATTGATTCTCTTTTCCTCCCATGTTTACTTGTATAAGCTTTATCTTCCACATATGTTTATGTAGAGAAATCAGGCCTTACTCAGGGGATGCTGATCTAGAAGATCTGAGGCATTTACTGTGTTAATGGACAGGCAGCATGCAGAGATAGACATAAAATCAATTCATAGCCTTTCAGTGGGAAGACTCATCTGGCAAATATTAACTGAATGGCTATTGTATGACATTAAGTGTTCTAAGCTTTAGGGATTCAAAGATCAGACCTCAGAGTTTGGTGCAGAGTGCCAGTGACAGGTAAACAGATCTTGTTTGGTGATAAGATCATCTGGACTGTTTTTCAGTTTTAAATATTAACGCTTTCCATCTCCTCTTAAATATCTTTGAGGAAACTGAACAATCTAGACTGGAAACAGCATTGAATGCTTGCAATTACCCAGGGAAGGTTGTTTGGTTGTTTGTTTTCCCACACCATCAAAGAAAAGATAATCTAAGGTACAGTCTTGATCACTCACTCCCTACAGTATGCCTATGCAGAACAAGCAGAGCAAACCAAGAGAGGTTTGATGTAACACACATTCCTGTGATGTGTATGTAAATCCAGGGACCACAATGATTAAAACAAAACCAAACACTTCCTGCTCAAGAGACTTTTAAGCAAGAAGCAAAATAACATCAAACAACAGGATCCCCTCCTAAATTAAGAGAAGAAAAATGCTACCAACCACGAAGAGATAAAATGACAAAAGTATATGTAAGAAACACCTTCCATGTTTAAGGAAAAAAAAAAAAAAAAGGTTATGAACTCAGAGACACAGGTGCTAGGACTGGGGAAAAGTGAACACTTGCCCTTATCCCTGTCCCAGAAGCTATATCTAAGTGACAACCACTGGCAAGAGAAAATTTATTTTTTTTTTCCCCAATGGAGTCTCAGTGGGTACATAAACTACTCTTAAGGGAAGGCCACACGCCCAGCATTAAATGACCAAACCATAACAAACTATAAAGAGATATATTGTGGATATTTCTTTTTTGTTTGTTTGTTTGTTTTAATCTTCACAAGTATTTTGTGGACAAATATAAATCCTGCTTTTATGGTTCTTATGGGATTTATATGTGCATGAATATATGTATCCTTCCTCTCTGATGTGTTTACTGTGTTTTGTCCTTTCTTTCTTTCTCCTCTCCCTTTTTCTTTGTTTCCTATTCAAGTTTCTTTGTTTTTATTTATCATATTTCATTTATTATTAATTTTATATGCCTGCTTATTTTCTAATAAGACAGAGAAATACTGCATTTTGTAGATAGTGAGAATGAGAGACCAGTTGTGGGAGGAAAAACCATAGTCAAAATGTACAGTATAAAAAATAAATCTATCTTCAATAAAAAATGAAATAAATATTTAAAAATATTTCCTACCTACAGTACTGTACAAAAGAAAGTAATAATGGATGATCAACAGATGCAGCTCCCCTTTTGAGTGCATATCCTTACTCTATCAGAGGATCAGAATTAAGTTTCCAGCACTCATTCCCTGAAGCTCAAGATTGCCTGTAGGTCTAGCTCCCTGATAGTTAATGTTTTCTTCCCTTTCGTGTGGACAAATGTATTCATGTGTCTATATGAACATACACACACACTCATGCATACACACACATTAAATTTTTTGAATCTTTACATATGTGTGCTCTATTTTGAAAATGCGAATAGTCAAAAAATTAATAATTGGTTCTGTGGGAGGAAGGCATTTCAGGGTCAGAGACAGAATGCAGTAATTAGAGGCTCTAAAGGGAACATTGGAACAAGGAAGGTTAAATTGCTTGGGAATAGGAGACCACAGAAGAGAAGGAGGAGTAAGTCTAGAGCCAACTAATTGTGAATTCATTCTGAAAAAGTTTATGGAAACATAATATAGTGTAGAGTCTTTTTAAAGTATACGTGTCTAAAAAAGAGTTTTAAAAAATCTCCACATAGCAATGTAACCAGTAGAATGCATCTACAAGATACAACAGTTTAGCAAGCAAAAAGTTTACAATGCTAGATGCACTAACACTTGGGAGTTGTTGGGCAGCAGGGCTCTACAGATCCTCAGACATTACAGGTTACTGATTGTTCCTGGTTACTTTAATTCTTAGACCCACTTAACAAGACAGAAATCATGCCTATCGCTGGAAACTAGCTAGCTACTAAGTACTTCTGAAGTCATCAATTTGGGAGAAGTGCCAACATCTACCTCTTTACTAATCGAGCACGATCCATAACTGTGTTATAAAAATATGTCCATATACACAGAGATAAATATAGTCCTTATACCTCATGAGTGAAATTTCTCTTTGCAACAGATGGTGACCATTACAAAGAAATACTATCATTTAAACTACAGAGTTAAAGAGCCAGGCACAGTGTACATATCTTTGAAAAAAACCCTGAACCTAAGTTCAGAGAACATTCTAGAAGAGGGGACAGGAAAAATTATATAAAATATACTATTCAAAAGAATTCTGAACATTATTAACAGAAATCATAATTTAATAATTGTGGTACTAATTTTTAAAAAGATATTTCTAGCAGTGAATTATTTGTATGAGACATTGATCATAAAGTCAAGCCAGTCGTAAGTTTTTCAGTTGTGTTAATATTACTGTAGATGACAAAGCCACTCATATTAGCAAAGTGTAGGAAAGGGGCAAGGCATCTACTAAAGTAGTGTTACAGCATTATGACATCATTTTCTTTTTTTTTTTTTTATTAGATCTTTCATTTACACTTCAGATACCATCCCGTTTCCCCATCCCCCCCCCCTTAGAAAACCCCTATCCCATGCCCCCTTTTCCTTTTTGCATTTATACATTTTTTTTAAGAAATGTTAATCATAGGCTTTATAAGTTTGGTATTGTTCAATCAGAGGTGTAACCCACTACCCAACCTAGATATATCAACTATCTTTGACTGGTGGAGATACATAAACATCTGCTTCCCTGTTTCCCCCCTCTATCTCTCTTTCATCACCTAGCTTCTCCTCTCCTTCTTCTTCTCCTCTTCTTACTCCTTTTCTTCCTCTCAGTACTCCTCCCACCTTAGCTCCTCCTACACATCACCCTTCCTGTTAAAAGGAAACTTTTCTCTCAAAATACAATTAGAGCATAATTATGCCTATTTGTACCAGTGAGGTACAAGATAGTCACTCAAAAAATACCCAGTCCATCCTTTTGTTGACTAACCAGCACCTCTGTCATCTATCCTAATTAAAACACTTAGTTCTGAACCTGGCTTTTTCCTTGGCTTTAGGATGAATGTCAGCTGATGACCATACACTCAGATCTTTTCTCTCACAGTAAATAGCTATAAGTTTTCAACCCCATCAGAAATCCAGAATGACTGAGTTGACTATAATTGTGGGAAGCACCAAGCATAGCTTCTAAAACTTAGCCAATTTATAGAGACCTCTGAACACCTGGACACTCGCTCTACTTCGAAACGTTGGAGCATCTGTTCTTCTGCCTTCTGGCCCAGGATCATCTGACAGACCTTAGTGCTGCAGAATTATTAAGGGCTGATTACTCTGTCTAGGCAGATATAATCAGTCGACTATTCTGCAAGTGTGTCCTTTTCTGGACAGTAATTTGTCTGTAGAAGGAAAGTGGCAATTCTTGCCTAGTGGCTGTCTCACCACAACTGGAGTAACTCCAAGGATGCTCAATTTCTTCTTAGAGTTTAACATAGGAAGCTGTCCGGAGCAGACAGGTCTCTAATGAAAATGAACATTAATACTGAAATGTTTGTCATGTCAATTCTAAGGATTTCTGATGTTTTGAAAACCAGCTATCCATGTAAGGTAATCTGGACTGTTGCCTGTTAACTCCACTCAGCTATTTCTAAATAAAACATAGAGAACACCCTTATAATAAACTCCAAGTCATGAATTTGCTATAGTCCCTTAACTCACAGGCTGACCATCTCAAATCAGTTAAAAAAGTTAAAGAAGGACTGGGTCTAAGCTTTGTATTCCTAAGTGTGTTATACTGGTACAATGCCTATGAGAGTAACAATATTCATCTCACTCTTATATCACTAAAAAGCTCATGCCACTGAAAACCTTAAAATTTGTAAACAAAGTAAATTGGTGCCATTTAAGAATTTATATCTTCATCTTGATATTAATTATACAGATTTCTACTAATAGGTTATGGCTATGCAATAAACCCTAGCTAATCCTCTCTATTCCGACAAAACCACTACTTTTTCCTAGGAGACAGCCCAACATTTACCACCTTAGTCCCCATGCCCAGGGAATAGGGGCGCTGACTCATCATTAGCTTCTTCAAGCTGATTATGGGCGTTGAGATATTAGAAGAGGGGTGGGGGGGAGTGCAAGTTGACAATCCTCTGATGCTGTGTCTTCGCTGCCTCCAGATAGAATTCACGGACCTCAGAGGTTTGAGCAGGTCTGCCCAGCTTGCTTGTTGAGTAGATACACCAAGGTTGATCATTCTGCAATATACAATTCTCAAAACAAATTTTAGTATCAAGATAGGTTTTTTTTTTTTAAAGAGGGCTGACATTTTATTAAGAATGTTGGTTCTAACCGCTTTTCTATTTTTCCCCTTTTATTGGAAATAATATATACATTTCAAATTTTATCCCCTTACCATATTTCCCCCACCACCCAGGAACCCCTTATCCCATCCTCCCTCCTCCTGCCTCTATGAAGGTGTTTACCCACCTACCTCCAGCCTCCCTCCCCACCCTCAGATTCCCCCCCCCCTCAGTGCTCAGTCTTCAGGGTACCAATGATCTTGTCTCCCACCTATGCCCAACAGGGCCATCCTCCCCTACATATACAGCTGGAGTCATGTGTCTCTCCCTATGTGCTCCTGGGCTGGTGGTTTAGACCCTGGGGAGCTCTGGCTGGTTGGTATTCTTGCTCTCCTCACAGGGCCACCAGCCCTTATGGTTCACGGTTCCTTCAATTTACTCTCTGACTCCTCCATTGGGAACTTTGATCATATTAATGGATAGCTGTGGGTACCTGTCTCTGGGTATGTCCGACTCTGAGAGACCTCTAAGGAGACAGCCTTATCAGGCTGCTGTCAGCTTTCCCATCCTGACATCCCTATCAGCGTCTATTTTTGATGACTGCCTATGGAATGAATACCCAGACACAATGGTCTCCCTACAACCCCCCTTCAGATTCTGACCCACACTTTGTCTCCATATTTGCTCCCTTGGTTATTTAGTTACTCCTTCTAAGAAAGACCTAGGCATCCTCACTTGTTCTTTCTTCTTCATGAGCTTCATGTCGTCTGGTAGTTGAATCTTTGTTGTTTCAAACTTTTGGGCTAATCTCCGCTTATCAGTGAGTAAATACCATGTGTGTTCTTTTGTGATTGGGTTACCTCACTCAGGATGATATTTTCTAGATCCATCCATTTACCTAAGAATTTCTCGAATTCATTATTTTTAATAGCTGAGTAATATTCCATTGTATAAATGTACCACATTTTTTGTATCCATTCCTCTGTTGAAGGGCATCTGGGTTCTTTCCAGCTTCTGGCTATTATAAATAGGGCTGCTATGAACATAGTGGAGCATATGTCTTTGTTATTTGTTGAGGCATTTTCTGGGTATATGCCCAGGAGTGGTATAGCTGGGTCCTCAGGTAGTGCTATGTCCAATTTTCTGAGGAACCACCAGACTGACTTCCAAAGTGGTTGTACCAGCTTGCAACCCCACCAACAATGCAGGAGTGATCCTCTTTCTTCACATCCTCGCCAACATCTACTATCACCTGAGTTTTTGATCTTAGCCATTCTGACTGGTGTGAGGTGGTATCTCAGTGTTGTTTTGATTTGCATTTCCCTGATGACTAAGGATGTTGAGCATTTCTTAAGGTGCTTCTCGGCCATTCGAGTTTCCTCAGTTGAGAATTCTTTGTTTAGCTCTGTACCCCATTTTTTAATGGGGTTATTTTGTTGTTTGGCATCTAATTTCTTGAGTTCTTTGTAAATATTAGATATTAGCCCCCTATCAGATGTGGGATTGGTAATGATCTTTTCCCAATCTGTTGGTTGCCGTTTTGTCTTGTTGACAGTGTCCTTTGCCTTACAGAAGCTTTGCAATTTGATGAGGTCCCATTTGTCGATTCTTGATCTTAGAGCATAAGCCATTGGTGTTCTGTTCAGGAACTTTTCCCCTGTGCCTAGGTATTCGAGGGTCTTCCCCAACTTCTCTTCTAATATTTTCAGTGTACCTGGCTTTATGTGAAGGTCCTTTATCCATTTGGAGTTGAGCTTTGTGCAAGGGGATAAGAATGGATTAATTTGGATTCTTCTACATGTTGACCTCCAGTTGAGCCAGCACCACTTGTTGAAAATGCTGTCCTTTTTCCACTGGATGAATTTAGCTCCCTTGTCAAATATCAAGTGACCATAGGTATGCGGGTTCATTTCTGGGTCTTCAATTCTGTTCCATTGATCGTCCTTTCTGTCTCTGTACCAATACCAAGCAGTTTTTATCACTACTGCTCTGTAGTACAGTTTGAGGTCCGGAATGGTGATTCCCCCAGAGGTTCTTTTATTGTTGAGAATAGTTCTCGCTATCCTAGGTTTTTTGTTATTCCAAATGAATGTGTAAATTGCTCTTTCTATCTCTATGAAGAATTGATTTGGAATTTTGATGGGTATTGCATTGAATCTATAGATTGCTTTTGGCAGGATAGCCATTTTTACTAAGTTAATCCTGCCAATCCAGGAGCATGGGAGATCTTTCCATCTTCTGAGATGTTCTTCAATTTCTTTCTTGAGAGACTTGAAGTTCTTGTCATACAGATCTTTCACTTGCTTTGTTAGATTCACTCCAAGATAATTTATTTTATTCGTGGCTATTGTGAAGGGTGTCATTTCCCTGATTTCTTTCTCTGCCTGTTTATCCTTTGAGTAGAGGAAGGCTACTGATTTGTTTGAGTTGATTTTATATCCAGCCACATTGCTAAAGTTGTTTATCAGGTTTAGGAGTTCTCTGGTGGAAGTTTTAGGTTCACTTAAGTATACTATCATATCATCTGCAAATAGTGTAATTTTGACTTCTTCCTTTCCTATCTGTATACCTTTGACTTCCTTTTGTTGTCTAATTGCTCTAGCTAAGACTTCCAGTACTATATTGAATAGGTAAGGTGAGAGTGGGCAGCCTTGCCTAGTCCCTGATCTTAGTGGGATTGCTTCAAGTTTCTCTCCATTTAGTTTGATGTTGGCTACTGGCTTGCTGTATATTGCTTTTACTATGTTTAGATATGGGCCTTGAATTCCTGATCTTTCCAAGACTTTTAACATGAAGGGATGTTGAATTTTGTCAAATGCTTTCTCAGCATCTAGTGATATGACCATGTGGTTTTTCTCTTTGAGTTTATTTATGTAGTGGATTACATTGATGGATTTCCCGAATATTGAACCATCCCTGCATTCCTGGGATAAAGCCTACTTGATCTTGATGGATAATTGTTTTGATGTGTTGTTGGATTCGGTTTGCGAGAATTTTATTGAGTATTTTTGCATCAATATTCATAAGAGAGATTGGTCTGTAGTTCTCTTTCTTTGTTGGGTCTTTCTGTGGTTTAGGTATGAGTGTAATGGTAGCTTCATAGAATGAATTGGGTAGTGTTCCTTCTGTTTCTATTCGATGGAATAACTTGAAGAGGATTGGTATTAGGTCTTCCTTGAAGGTCTGAAAGAATTCTGCACTGAAACCATCTGGCCCCGGACATTTTTTGGTGGGAAGATTTTTAATGACTGTGTCTATTTCTTTAGGCGTTATGGGACTGTTTAGGTGGTTTATCTGCTCCTCGTTTAACTTTGGTACCTGGTATCTGTCTAGAAAATTGTCCATTTCCTCCAGATTTTCCAATTTTTTGAGTATAGGCCTTTGTAGTAGGATCTGATAATTTTTTTAATTTCCTCTGTTTCTGTTGTTATGTCTCCCTTTTCAGTTCTGATTTTATTAATTTGAATGCTGTCTCTGCGCCCTTTGGTTAGTCTGGCTAAGGGTTTGTCTATCTTGTTGATTTTCTCAAAGAACCAGCTCCTGGTTTTGTTGATATTTTGTATAGTTCTTTTTGTTTCGACTTGGTTGATTTCAGCCCTGAGTTTGACTATTTCCTGCCGTCTACTCCTCTTGGGTATACTAGCTTCTTTTTGTTCTAATGCTTTCAGGTTTGCTGTCAAGTTGTTAATGTATGCTCTTTCCACTTTCTTTTTGTGAGCACTTAGAGCTATGATTTTTCCTCTTAGTACTGCTTTCAATGAGTCCCACATGTTTTGATATGATGTGTCCTCATTTTCATTTAAATCTAAAAAGTCTTTAATTTCTTTCTTAATTTCTTCCTTGACCAAGTTATCACTGAGTAGAGCATTGTTCAGTTGCCAAGTGTATGTCGGTTTTCTGATGTTTTTGTCCATGTCAAAGACAAGTCTTAATCCATGGTGGTCTGATAAGGTGCTGGGGATTATTTCAATCTTTTTGTATCTGTTGAGGCCTGTTTTGTGACCAATTATATGGTATATTTTCGAGAAGGTACCATGAGGTGCTGAGAAGAAGGTGTATTCTTTTGTTTTAGGATGAAATGTTCTATAGATGTCAGTTAAGTCCAATTGGTTCATAACTTCTGTTAGTTTCATTGTGTCTCGATTTAGTTTCTGTTTCCATGATCTGTCCATAGCTGAGAGTGGGGTGTTGAAATCTCCCACTATTATTGTGTAGGGTGCAATGTATGCTTTAAGTTTTAGTAATGTGTCTTTTATGTATGTGGGTGCCCTTACATTTGGGGCATAGATGTTGAGAATTGCAAGTTCCTCTTGGTACATTTTTCCTTTCATGAATATGAAGTGTCCTTCTTTATCTTTTTTGATTACTTCTGGTTGAAAACTGATTTTATTTGATATTAGAATCGCTACTCCAGCTTGTTTCTTGGGACCATTTGCTTGGTAGATTGTTTTCCAACCTTTTACTCTGAGGTAGTGTCTGTCCTTTCCACAGAGGTGCATTTCCTGAATGCAGCAAAATGTTGGGTCCTGTTTACGTATCCAGTCTGATAGTCTATGTCTTTTTACTGGAGAATTGAGTCCATTGATATTAAGAGATATTAAGGAAAAATGAGTGTTGTTTCCTGTTATTTTTGTTATTGGCAATGGAGATATGTTTGTGTAGCTACCTTCTTTTACGGTTTTTGGAGGATTACTTTCCTGCTTTTTCCAGGTTGTAGTTTCCCTCCTTGTGATGGAGTTTTCCACCAATTATCCATTGAAGTGCTGGGTTTGTGTTGAGATACTGTGTAAATTTGGATTTGTCATGGAATATTTTGGTTTCTCCATCAATAATGATTGAGAGTTTTGCTGGGTATAGTAGTCTGGGCTGGCATCTCTTAGGGTCTGTATGATATCGGTCCAGGATCTTCTGGCTTTTATGGTCTCTGGTGAGAAGTCTGGTGTAATTCTTATAGGTCTGCCTTTATATGTTACTTTGCCTTTTTCCCTTACTGCTTTTAGTATTTTTTCTTTGTTTTGTACATTTGATGTTTTGACTATTATGTGGCGGGAAGTATTTCTTTTCTGGTCTAAACTATTTGGAGTTCTGTAGGCTTCTTGTATATTTATGGACATCTCTTTCTTTAGGTGAGGGAAGTTTTCCTCTATAATTTTGTTGAGAATATTTACTGGTCCTTTAAGTTGGGAGTCTTCCCCCTCATCTATTCCTATTATCCTTAGGTTTGGCCTTCTCATTGTGTCTTGGATTTCTTGTATATTTTGGGTTAGTAGCTTTTTGTATTTTGCATTTTCTTTGACAGTTGTGTCAATATTTTCCATGGTATCTTCTGCACATGAGATTCTCTCTTCCATCTCTTGTATTCTGTTGGTAATACTTGTATCTATGACTCCTGATCGTTTTTTTAAGTTTTCTATCTCCAGGGTGTTCTCCCTTTGTGATTTCTTTATTGTTTCTACTTCCGTTTTTAGATCCTGCATGGTTTTGTTTAATTCCTTCTCCCTTTTGGTTGCATTTTCTTGTAATTCCTTAAGGGATTTTTGTGTTTCCTCTCTAAGGGTTTCTATCTGTTCTTTGAGAGTGTTATTTATGTCTTTCTTAAAGTCCTCTATCATCATCATGAGAAGTGATTTTAATTCTGAATCCTGCCTTTCTGGTGTGATGGGGTGTTCAGGGCTTGCTATGATGGGGGAACTGGGTTCTGATGATGCCATGTAACTTTGGTTTCTGTTGCTTACATTCTTGCGCATGCCTTTTGCCATCTGGTTAATTCTAGTGTTACCTGTACTTCTGTCTCTGATTGAAGCCTGTCTTTCCAGTTGTCTTGCTTTTGTTTGGTCTTCTAGGAGTCCAGATGTCTTTGTGATTTTTTTCCAGCTGCCCTGATTACAGTGGTATCTCTAGGATGCCTCAGGATATGGTGCCTCCAAGGTAGCAGTCCAGCTAGATGTCTGCTGTTCTGGGTGCAGTGTCTCCTCTTGGATATCTCAGGGTATGTTGTCTGACACTCTGAGTTCAGTTGTTCCTCTGTGGCTCTGGGTTGAGCGGACCTTCCAGTATGTTTCAGGTGGAATCCGGGGTCCACACAACTGCAGACCTGGTAGAGGTCTGGTCTGGGGCTCAGACCCTGCAGGCCTCAGGCCGGAGGGGGGGCGAGCAGCAGAAGGAGCATGCTAGCACCGGCTATGGGTTCTATGGATCCCCCAGAATGTGTCTGGGGGACTCCTGGGTGCACTCACCCACAGGCCTCAGACTGCAGGAGGGGCGAGCGGCGGAAGGGGCGTGCTAGCACTGGCTATGGGTTCTATGGATCCCCCAGAATGTGTCTGGGGGGCTCCTGGGTGCACTCACTCTCAGGCCTCAGACTGCAGGAGGGGCGAGCGGCGGAAGGGGCGTGCTAGCACTGGCTATGTGTTCTATGGATCCCCCAGAATGTGTCTGGGGGGCTCCTGGGTGCACTTACCCGCAGGCCTCAGACTGCAGGAGGGGCGAGCGGCGGAAGGGGCTTGCTAGCGCTGTCTATGGGTCTATGGATCCCCCAGAATGTGTCTGGGGGGCTCCTGGGTGCACTTACCCGCAGGCCTCAGACTGCAGGAGGGGCGAGCGGCGGAAGGGGCGTGCTAGCGCTGGCTATGGGTCTATGGATCCCCCAGAATGTGTCTGGGGGGCTCCTGGGTGCACTTACCCGCAGGCCTCAGACTGCAGGAGGGGCAAGCGGCGGAAGGGGCGTGCTAGCGCTGGCTATGGGTCTATGGATCCCCCAGAATGTGTCTGACATCATTTTCATAATTGCTAATGTACAGTCAAATTCATACATTTTTAAGACAACCACTTCATTGAGTAGACTGTTGTTTCTGTTCATTAAAATGTTCTACACCATCTGTATACAGAAGTTCATAAATATGTTATTGTTATTCATGTTTATCATAGAAATTAAATAACTCATTTCTAAAATTTAAAGTTACAGTAACTCATAATTAAAATACAAAGTAGCCCTTAAGATATTTACTAAGAATATGTTGGGTTTTGGTGTGTCCACGAGTATGAAATGAGAGAGATTTTTTTCCACTGGTTAATATAAATCAATATCAAACAAAATAAAAACAAACAAACAAACAAAAAGACCTTAGGACCATTCTTTCCCATTTATTCTTTCTCATTTCTTTCATTGTGTGTTCCTATGGGCACTTTACGTATAAGGCATTATCAATGGGCCCATCTCCAGCTGACACAGTTGTGTTTAGAAAGAAAATATAAAATGAATGGGAGCATTTAGAGAGTGAAGTGCTTGCTCCAGGCATCTCTGATGGCTTAGATAGTAACAAATTAGTATAATACTAACAAAATTAAAATGTCTTTTTTTGGACTCCAGCTGATTTTGGGAAATAAAAGGCTGCAATCACTGTAGGAAAGAAGACTCATCAAAGAAACAGAGAGGGAGCATGGAAACCAATAAGTCATTATTATATACGAAAGGGCTGGCCTGGACAGGATTCAGTTTCAAAAGTATCACTGGACAACTTCATGAAATCAAACTGCAAAGAAATGCTCAAACAGGTATCAATGAGATTCGAGTAAGTGGGTTTTGCTGAAACAAATAAAAAGTGACATAGGTAGCTTCTGTGTCCGGAGTAACATAGCTCAGGGGTCCTCTGGATTCTTCATGTTAGTTGTATTAAATCAACACTGTCTTGCTCAGTGATCATCAACACAGTCCTCTTGAAAGCAAATTCAGATAAATGATTTCATGTTTAAGTTGATCATACAGAAAGCTGTCAAGATTTAGCATCCTCCCCCAACCATGATTCATTGCAACAAAACTTAAGACACAGCTGTCAAGATTCACTTATAAATATTTATAGGCATGATGGGTCTCATCATTAACCTAAGTTTTTCAGGTTACGAGAAAACAAAATGAAAGGAAACAAAACAACAAAATAACAACAACAAAACCCCTGCTATTTTGATTTTTTGTTTTCTTAAAACTTCATGGCCATGTGAACCATCAGATTTCTACTTTCAGTGACTCCATAAAGATTTCTGAAATTTAACAGTATGCAGTCTCTACTCCATCCCCAACTGGCTACCTCTGTAAGGCTTATTTTTATTATTTATTTTACTATTGATATTTTTGTATAATTACATCAATCTCCCTTTCCTCTCTTCCCTTCAACTCTTTTATATACCTCTCCTTGTAAATAGAACTATGAATTCTAGCTAGTCCACATAAAAGACACACAATCTAGTTTTTTAATGTACAAATTATAAGCCTAGATAAAGTTTGGAGCTATTCTAACCTCTATCTTAGGTTAATAATGTCCCTTATTATTTGTGGTTTCTCCTGGCCATGTGTTCATGGCTTATTTCCTCTCATGGTGGCCTCCTCCTCCTTTGATTAAAAAAAAAAGCACAAAATTGGAGACCAGGAAGGAGACAGGCCCAAAATACTCGAAGTTGTGCTTTGAATCCTTACTATTAAGAAGTATCTACCAGGATCTTTCTTTTGACACTGCCTGACCCAGATTTGCAGAAGACTCCAGTAAGAGCATATAATGACTAACCTTGCAGAAATATAACTTTTCTGACCACAGCATATCAGTATTGTTTTTTACAGAAAATTCAAGCCAAGGTTTATTGATCTTTGTTTCCTCAATTTAGAGAAACGGATTATTGTCCGTTTTTTGTTTGTTTGTTTTTTTTGCTTTTTTGTTTTGTTTTGTTTTGTTTTTTCAGTAATGGAGATGTGATTCGTCACCTTTAGGCCTCCTGGGAGGATGAAAATAGATAATAATAAGAACACATACTTTTATTCAAACCACTGCATTCTGCTCCCTGGCCTTTATGGTTCATTGACATATCATAATGCAGAATGCATTTTGTCCAGCTTCCAAATTCAACTTTAGAATATTTTTAAAATATAGAAAGTATGCATTCTTTTATTTTGAAATAACTGTTATTTTATGCAAATCAGCTTATATCTAAATATAACATATAATATGTAACCTACAAGATTTAACGTGGCTTTCTGATAAAATATTGAAATATTGAAATCAAAGAAATGTAGGCAGATGTACCATCCACCCCTGGCAGCTGCATATTTCCATTCATTCTCCTGGCTCTCTAGGACTCTCCCCATATCATACCCTGTCTCTTTATTCTCCTCACCACCAATCTCTCACCCACGTCTCTTTCTTGCTCTGCATCCCATGACTATTTTTTCTCCTTTCTAAGTGGGATTAAAACATCATGACTTGGGCCTTAATTCTGGTTTAACTTCTTTGGGTCAGTGGTGTGTAACATGGGTTTCTGAACTTTTTCGGCTAATATCCACTTATCAGTAATTACATACCATGCATGTACTTTCGGGCTATATAGCTGGGTCTTCAGGTTAAACTACAATTTTCTGAGATACCTCAAGACTGATTTGAAGAGAGGTTGAACCAGTTAAACAATCCAACTAGCAATGGAGGAGTGTTCCTCTTTCTCCACATCCTTGCCAATATAGGCTGTCACTTGAGTATTTGATTTTTGCCATTCTTGGTGGTGTAAAGTAGAACGTTGGGGTCATTTTGATTTGCATTTCCTTTATGGCTAAGGATTTTGAGCATTTTTTAAGTGCTTCTAGACCAATCAAGATTCCTCTGTTAAGGATTCACTATTTAGTTATGTATTCCATTTTTATTGTTTTTTTTAGTCTAACTTCTTGAGTTATTTGTATATTATGGATATTAGTCCTCTGTCAGATGAAGGGTTAGAACTCCTGGAAGCTCCCAGTCTCTGAACCTTTAACCAAAGAGCCTGCAGGGGCTGGACTAAGGCCCTCAGCACATATGAAGCAGAGGGCTGCTAAGTGTGGCCTCAGTGAAAGATGATAAAGTTAATCCTCTAGACAATTGATGCTCATGGATTGTGGGAATACAAAGGCAAGGGAAAGTGTCCTCTTAGTGGCAAACTGGAAGGTGGAGGAATTCTCTGAGGGGGGACTAGAAGGAAGTGTAGGATTTGGGATATAAATAAATAATTACATACATACATACATACATAAGTATTGAGGGCCTGGGTTTCTTCTGGTCTGAACCACTGTACTATGAGGCCTTGGCCACTAGCTCCACACTCAGCTCCACAACATCCAGAAGAAGCTCAAATCCCAGGTGCTTTATAATGCCCAATATTGAAGGATATCAGGAATTTGGTCACAACAGGATTTCAGGATCCTAGAGGCAGCTTGACTCCCAGGAGGTCTGACATACCAAGGATCTCAGGATCCCAGGATCCCAGAATCACAGGATCACAGAGACAGCTAGACTCAGAGGAGTTCTGAAATAACCAGGATAACAAGAGAGAAAGAGAATTCTCAACTAAGGAAACTTGAATGGCAGAGAAGCACCTAAAAAAATGTTCAACATCCTTAATCATAAAAAAAACATTGCCAATCAAAACAACACTGAGATTTCACCTCACACTAGTCAGAATGGCTAAGATCAAAACTCAGGTGACAGCAGATGCTGGCAATGATGGGGAGAAAGAGGAACATTCCTCCATTGTTGGTGGGATTACCACCTGGTACAACCACTCTGGAAATCAGTCTGGTGGTTCCTCAGAAAATTGGACATAGTATCACCTGAGGATCCAGCTATACCACTCCTGTGCATATACCCAGAAGATGCCCCAAAATATATCAAGAACACACACTCTACTATGTTCATATAACAGTATTTATAATAGCCAGAAGGTGGAAAAAACACAGATGTCCTTCAACAGAGGAATGGATACAGAAATGTAGTACATTTACCTAATGGAGTACTACTCAGCTATTAAAAACAATGAATTCATGAAATCGTTAGGAAAATGGATGGAACTACAAAATATCATCCTTCTTCCATTCTGTGTTAGGGCCCTGAGCAGTCCCTGGGAGCCATCCCTACACCCACTTTCAAAAGACCTAGAGGTGGCCAGACTCCCAGGAGCTCTAATATGCCAGGATGACAGGTGAGAAGGCAGCAACAACCCCTACGCCCCTGAGCAGGGAATGATTGGAACCCGTGGGAACTCAGGAACTCTTTAATGGCCAGTGGCTCTTTCAGGTCTGTACTGGTATCCCTAGCAGTCCCAGGCTGCCAGCTCTGCACCCGATTCTAAAACACCCAGAGGCAGCGGGAATCCCAGAAGCTCCAAGATACCCAGGAATATAGTATAATAAGATCATAGGATCTCAGGAGTTTGGTCATACCAGGATTTCAAGATCCTAGAAGCATCCTGACTCCCAGAAGCTCTTTCACTCAGGATCACAGGATCACAGGATCACAGGATCACAGGATCACAGGATCACAGGATCACAGGATCACAGGATCACAGGATCACAGAAACAGCTGGACTCTGTAGAGTTCTGACACAGCCAAGAAAACAAGACAGAAAGGCTCCAGTCATAGACAGTGAGTGAAGGTAACACTAAAGCTTTAGAAGGAAAAGAAGCAAATGCATCCAAGAGGAGTGGACAGCAAAAAATAATCAAAGTCAGGTTTGAAATCAACCAAGTAGGAACAAAACGAAGTTACACAGAATCAACAAAACAAGGAGCTGGTTTTTGAGAAAACCAACAAGATATATAAACCCATAGTTAGATTAACCACAAGGCAAATAGACAGTATTCAAATAATTAAAATCAGAACTGAAAAGGGAAAAATAACAACAGAAACGGGGGAAATTGAAAAAAATTATCAGATCCTCCTACAAAAGTCTGTACTCAACAAAACTGAAAAATATGGATGAAATTGACAATTTCATAAACAGATACCAGATACCAAAGTTAAATCAGGATCAGATAAACCATCTAAATAGTTCTATAACCACTAAAGAAATAGAAGCAGTCATTAAAAGTTTCCCTATTGAAAAAAAGCCCAGGACCAGATGGTTTTAGCGTACAATTCTATCAGACCTTCTAAGAAGACTTAATACCAATTATCTATAAACTATTCCACAAAATAGAAACAGGAGCACTACCCAATTTGCTTTATTAAGCCATGATTAAGCTCATACCCAAACCACACAAAGGCCCAACAATGAAAGAGAACATCAGACCAATCTCCCTTATGCATATTGATTCAAAAATATTCAATAACATTTTCAAAAACTGAATCCAAGAACACATCAAAACAATCATCCACCATGATCAGTTAGGCTTTGTCCCAGGAATCCAGGGATGGTTCAATATACAAAAATCCATCACCGTAATCCACTATATTAACAAACTCAAAGACAAAAACTACATGATCATCTCACTAGATGCAGAGAAAGTATTTGACAAAATTCAACATCCCTTCATGATAAAAGTCTTGGAAAGAACAGGAATCCAAGGACCCTACCTAAATGTAGTAAAAGCAACATACAGCAAACCAGTAGCCAACATCAAATTAAATGGAGAGAAACTTGAAGCAATCCCACTAAAATCAGGGACTAGACAAGGCTGCCTACTCTCTCCCTATCTATTCAATATAGTACTTGAAGTCCTAGCCTGAGCAATTAGACAAAAAATGGTGATCAAGGGGATTAAAAATTGGAAAGGAAGACGTCAAAGTATTACTATTTGCAGATGATATGATAGTATACTTAAGTAACCACAAAACTTTCACCAGAGAACTAACCCTGATAAACAACTTCAACAAAGTGGCTGGATAAAATTTAACTCAAACAAATCAGTAGCCTCTGGCTACTTAAAGAATAAGCAGGCTGAGAAAAAAATTAGAGAAATAACACCCTTCACAATAGTCACAAATTATATAAAAATGCCTCGGTGTGAAACTAACCAAGCAAGCGAATCTTCAAGTTCCACAAGAACTTCAAGTCCCTGAAGAAAGAAATCAAAGACGATCTCAGAAGATAGAAAGATCTCCCATGCCCATGGATTGGCAGGATTAATATGCCAAGAGCAATCTACAGATTTAATGCAATACCATCAAAATTCCCACTCAATTCTTCACAGAGGTAGAAAGAGCAACTCTCAGGTTCATTTAGAATAACAAAAAAACAAGGATAGTGAAAACTATTCTGAACAATAAAAGAACTTCTGAAAGAAGAATCACCATCCCTGACCTCATGCTGTACTACACAGCAATAGTGATAAAAACTGAATGGTATTGGTACAGAGATAGGTAAGAAGATCGAGGTAATAAAATCAAAGACCCAGAAATGAATCCACATAAATATGGTCACTTGATCTTTGACAAAGGAGTCAAAGGAGCTGAAACCATTCAGTGGACAAGAATCAGCATTTTCAACAAATGGTGCTGGTACAACTGGAGGTCAGCATGTAGAAGAATGCAAATTTGTCATTCTTATCTCTTTTTGCAAATCTCAAGTCCAAGTGTATAAAGTTCCTCCATATAGAACCAGATATACTGAAAGTAATAGAAGAAAAATTGGGAAAGAACCTCAAACACATGGGAACATGGGAAACTTTTCTGACTAGGAAACCAATGGTTTATGCCCAAAGACCAAGAATTGACAAATGGGACATCATAAAATTGCAAAGCTTCTGTAAGGCAAAGGACACTGTCAATGGGACAAAACAGCAACCAACAGATTGGGAAAAGATTTACCAATATTACATCCAGTAGAGGAGTAATATCCAAAATATACAATGAATTCAAGAAATTAGACTCCAGAAAATCAAATACCTTTATTAAGAAATGGGGCACAGAGGTAAGCAAAGAATTTTCAACTGAGGAATAGCAAATGGCCAAGAACCCTTAAGGAAATGTTCAACATCTTTAGTCATCAGGGAAATGCAAATCAAAAGAACCCTAAGATTTCTCCTCAAACCAGTCAGAATTGCTAAGATCAAAAACTCAGGTGATAGCAGATGCTGGCAAGGATGTGGAGAACGAATATTCCTCCACTAATGGTGGAATTGCAAGCTGGTACAAGCACTCTGGAAATCAGTCTGGTGGTTCCTCAGAAAGAACCCAAATGTCCTTCAAGAGAGATATGGATACAGAAAATGTGGTACATTTACACAATGGAGTACTACTCAGCTATTAAAAAACAATCAATTCATGAAATTCTTAGACAAATGGATGGAACTAAAAAATATCATCTTGAGTGAAGGAACCCAATCACAAAAGAACACACATGGCATGCGCTCACTGATAAGTGGATATTATCCCCAAATCTCACAACATCTGAGACATAACTCACAGACCTATGAAGCTCAAGAAGAAGAAAGACCAAAGTGTGGGTGCCTCGGTCCTTCTTAGAAGGAAAAGCAAAATACTCAATGTAGCAAATATGGAAACAAAGTGTGGAGCAGAGACTGGAGGAGAGGCCATCTGGAGACTGCTTCACCTGGGGATCTATCCCAGGTACAATCACCAAATCCAAGCACTGTTGTGAATGTCAGAAAGTACATACTGACAGGAGCCTGATATACCTGTCTCCTGAGAGGCTCTGCCAGATCCTGATATATATAGAGGCAGATGATCGAAGCTAACCATTGAACTAATCACAAGGTCCCTAATGGAGAAGTTAGAGAGAAGGTTGAATGTTGGGAGCCGTAGTGAGTATGTCAGGATGCGCCCTTCCAAGATGGCGCTGGCCTCGTGTCTTCCCAGTAGTAAACAATTAACTGCACAGCTGCAAAGGCAGAAAAAGTCACTGGCCAATCCCAAGGCGTAATATTGGGTGATGAGTGAACAGTCAATCAGAAGTGAATATGTCACCCTAGGGTGTATTTAAGCTAGGCCCCTTCCACGTCTCCTTCCTTCCGAGTCCTTCCGCGTTTTCCACGTTTGCTGATTCAGAGTAAAGCCTCGTTTTGCAGTAACTACCCGAATTGTGTCTCTCGTGTTTCTCTCCCACGGGTGAGGGGGGACACGACATGGGAGGTGCGCGCAACAGTTGAAGGAATTGAAGGGGCTTGTGGCCCCATGGGGAGAGCACCAATACCAACCTACCAGAGCTCCCTGTGTCTAAACAGCTAGCCTGGGAACACACATGGAGGGACTCAAGGCACCATCTGTATAGGTAGTGGAGAATGATGGCCTTGTTGGACTTCAGGGGGAGAGGAGGGCCTTGTTCCCGTATTGGCTGGATGCCTCAGTGTGGAGGAATTCCAGGGAAGAGAGATGGGATGGGTGGACGGATGTGTGGGCACACCTTCATATGATAAGAAGGATGGGGCTGGAAAAAGGGTTTTCTGCAGGCATGAATAGGGAAAGAGGTTAACATATGAAATATAGATAAATAAACTATCCAATAATAATAGTAATAATAATAATAAACAGATAATGGAACTGGCTACCACAGTTGACCATTTGAGACTTTTTGTCAGCAAATTAATATTACCCATATTACTAGGATTCCTTATCATTTTCAAGGACAAGGGACTGTGGAAGAAGCCCATGGAAGTTTAAAACAATATCTTCATAAAATAAAAAAGGGAAGGTTTAGCCCCATACATCACAAATTATTTTATATAACGATTTCTTTATTTTAAATTTTTAAAAAATATTTGGATGCCAAGGAACTTTCTGCCGAGTGGCTATGGCACCCTATACCTAGGCATACTTATGCATAAGTGAAAGGGAAGTATCACTTACTGGCACAGAGCATGATCTCAATCAGGCATTTAATATGGGGAAGAGATCATGTTTGTGATTTTTCTGCAGGATGCTGAAGAAGCATATTGGTTGCCAGAGCAATGGGTGAGACATGTTGATGCCAGGAAAAAGAAGGATGCTGACAAGTGAGCTAGTTTAGTGACCTGACAATGGTGACGGCAAAGTTGTATTGGATGTGTGTTACTGAACCACATTTGCTTACCAATACCCCAGATGGGACAAGCTGCCTTGCCTCAAGTTTTTAGACCTTGTTGAACAGAGAATCAAAAAGAAAATTTATAATGACTCTTGTATTTTTCTTAAATGTGACAAGATATTCGGACTCAGTCATGGAGTGGTGTAAAATCAACTCAGTATTGGAAATACCAGTCTTCATTTGGAAATATGGTTCTGGACATTTTCAGAGACATATTTGGAAGTTAGCTACAGTTCTTTATGATGTTATGCTAGCAAGAGATAAAGTTGGAACATGATCTGTATTTGAAACAAGTGTTAGTACAAGTGTTAAGTATCTTTTAATTGTCAAGTTAAAATTATTTTTGTATCTTCTACAGTATTTAATGTAAATTGCATTGATTGTACACTTTCCAATTGAGTTAGCATGTTGAAACCTGGCATGTCTATTATGGAGGCCTATCAACCAGCTTTTTTGTTGTTGTTGTTCTGAATATCACAGAACCTTTGTATTCAGAAAAAAATTGTAAGTACTAGAAGAAATGAGTCAGGCTTTAAGAAGAAGCAAGAGGGAACTGGGCTTGATTATTGCTGGTATAACATCTTTAATTACATTAGTTGCTAGCACCACAGCTTCTGCAATTGCTTTGACACAAGAAGTTAAGACAGCTACTCTTGTCAATCATTTAGCAAAAACTGTTACCAATGTGTTGATATACAAGAGAATTTAGATAGGCATTTGGAACAACGGATTAATGCTCTTTATCCTATACAAATTGTTGGAAGGTGATTCAGAGTTTCAAAGTAAGGATCCATCTCCAGTGTCAAGCCAAATACCACCAGATTCATGTTAGTTCTAAAATTTACCATGGTACTCATTTTAATTAGGAAAAGTTTAATGACACTTGCAGTGCATTTGGCATAATTCTAACACCTCTCTGGATGTTTTAACTTTGCATAGTGAGCTCATGAATTAAAAAAAAAATGTTGCTTTGCTGAGCATTTATGTCATAGATACTGCTGATAAAATTATCCATGGCCTGAGGTCAATTTTTTCATTTTAGTGAAGTTTTAAGAATGGCATATATAGCTTGATCATTCTAGCCCTTTATGTCCTTGGAATATGCTTATTCCTGCACATTATGTTAAAGCTTGTTTTTAACAACATCAACATGTTGGCAGCCAAAGTACATGGCTTGAACCTGAAAATGGACCCCCAGACAGAGTTATTAAATTAACAGGCTGTCAAGCTAAGGATGGGTAAGATTCTGCACAGAGAATTACCAACCTAAGACAGAAGTGCATTGCTTTTGATAATGCATATTCCACCATGGGTGAGGAAGGCATTCTTGGTAGACTAACTTAAAACAGACTCAGCCTTGTTTATGAAATAAAAAAGGGGGAGAAGCAAAGAGATTTTGGGGCTCCTTGGCAAGAATCTGACATGTGCCAAGAACAATGAAATGGGCTGCTTGCCTGGAATATGACATTGGCCATAGATAAGGAATTGGGCTTCAGACAGGAATCTGACATTAGGCTAGAACAAAGAATTAATTTCAGGCAGGAATCTAAATTTTAGACTAGAACAAGGAAGTAAGCTTCAGACATGAAAATGACTTTGAGCTAGGACAGAGAAATAGACTCAAATATTTTGGTCATCTTGATAAGCCCTTAAAGACAGTCATCATGAGAGTATTCATAGAACTTTGTTTACTGCCTTGCTTGTTCTTTGACTATTTATATTTATTATCTTGCTTGTCCTTTGATTATTTGCATCTATTGTATTGCTAGTTCCTCAACCTAGAACTGACCTTAATATATCTATGTAATTAAAATTGTATAAAAGCAAAAAGGAGGAGAAGGTATGGGATAAGTTGTTTCTAAGGAGGGTAAATGAGGAAAAGGGATGTCATCTGAAATGTAAATAAATAAATAAAACAAAAATAACAACAACAAATAAGAAAGTATCATCCTGAATGAGGCAACTCAATCACAAAAAAATACATGTTGTGTTCTCACTGATAAGTGAATATTTTAGCCCAAATGCTCAGAATATCCAAGATACAATTCACAGATCACATCAATCTCAAGAATTAAGAGGACCAAAGCGTAGGTGCTTTGGTCCATCTCAGAAAGGGGAACAAAATACTTATGGGAACAAATTTGAAGACAAAGTGTGGAGCAGAGACTGAAGAAAAGGCCATCCAAAGGCTACCCCACCTGGGGATTTATTCCATATACAGTCTGCAAACCCAGACATTATTGTGGATGCCAAGAAGTACATGATATAGCTGTCTCCTGAGATGCTTTGCCAGAGCCTGACAAATACAGAGGCAGATGCTCACATCCAACCACTTGATTGAGTACAGGGTTCCCAGTGTTGTTCCCAATGGAGAAGTTAAAGAAAGGACTGAAGGAGTTGAATGGGTTTGCAACCCCATAGAAAGAACAATAATATCAACCAACCAGATTCTCCACAGCTCACAGGGACTAAACTACCAACCAAGGAATACACATGGAGGGACTCCTGGCTCCATCTGCATATGTAGCAGAGGATGTCCTTGATGGGCATCAGTAGAATGAGAGGCCCTTGATCCTCTAAAGGCTAGTAGCTCCAGTATAAGGGAATTTAATGTTAGAGAAGAGGGACTGGGTTGGTGGTTGGGTAAACACCCTCATAGAAGCAGTGAAAGGAGGATGTGATAGGCGGTCTTACTGGTAGAGGCTTGTGGGGTGGACAGGGAAAGGGAATAACATTTGAAATGTAAACAAGAAAATATCTAATAAAAAATTTAAAACTATTCATGACCAATATAGTAAAAATGCATGTTACTCACCTGATGAAAAAGAAGTTTTGCAATGAAATCCAAACAATAAAAGGTATTTTAAGGTCAAAAAAAAAATTATTATCAAAATTAGATTTCTGCATGTTTTCACCATAAATGTGTAAAGATCATGGAGAATATTGAAGAGCTCCCAAAATTTATATTTTTCTTGAGATATATTTGTATTTGAGGAAAATGATGATGCTAATATTTACCAATATGAAAGCATATGTATTGTGATGGTTTGCATATACTTGGCCCAGGGTTTGGCACTATTAGGAGGTGTGGCCTTCTTGAAGAAGGTGGAGTAGATGTGTCACTGATCATGTGGGCTTTAGTTTTTCTGTCCTAGATGCTTGGAAGCTGGTCTTCTCTTCTTTGCCTTCGGAACAATAAGTAGAAACCTCAGCTCCTCCTGCACCATGCCTGCCTGGATACTGCCATGCTTCTACCTTGATGATAATGGACTGAATCCCTGAACCTGTAAGAAAGCCCCAATTAAATGTTGTCCTTCTAAAAGTTGCCTTGATCATGTTGTCTTTTTACAGGAGTAAAATCCTGGCTGAAAATTTTGCCAAACTCATTACTACTACTATCATATCGATAGCACTTAGTATGTGCTAAGATCTATGAAGTTTATTGTGCATTCTCACAGTATATTAATATATGTGCATAAATTTGTGTGTACATATAAATGTTTACCTAAAATAAATATAATGTTTATATTCACATACATGTATTATCATAGGTATTGTAATCATTACAGTGTCAATATATTAGCCATCAGACTTCGAATTTACATATCTCTTTATAAAAGTATGCTAAGCTGTATCATTGTAGACACATCGTTCCGGAGATAAAAGAGTATGACTTTATATATTAGGAAAGAAAAAAGTTGTAAGCACAATTTTACTCTAAAACCAATCTGTCACATATTCTCTTTCAATACTTTGACAAAAGAAAAAAAATCTTAGAATCAAATGCATAATAGCTTCTAAAACATAGCATATTGTTTTCATTTTTATTGTTTAGATGACTAAATAAGTTTCAGTTAAGATTATATAACAATAAATATTTGAAAAACATTATGATAAAATTGATGCAAAGATAATCCCAATTTTTTTTGTTGAAAGCTATTAATAAATTATAAAACACTCATGGTAAATTATTCAGGTGTTTATTTACTGTAAACCTTACATTTGTCATATTTTGTATTTTGTCGATTGTCACTTCATCTGAATTCCTAAAGATCTTGAATATATTTATAATTTCTGTACATCTGTGCTTATTTCTAATTACTGGTGTTAATAACTTATTTTTAGTTAGATTATTTTCTTTGTCCTTTTTAGTTCCCAGTAAACTCAAGTCTTATGTGAATCAATTAGAAAGACTGTCATTGTTTTATTGAATATGTGTTTTATATGTGATTGACTTTTCCACAAATTTCTTACTTACTTACAACTAATTTGCTTAGATTAATGAACATATTTAATAAATTTTTCTTGTCTCACCAATCATTTCAAATAATCTACATTCAAGCTTTTTGCCCTAATTTATTTTTATTGAAATTTGATTTTTTTTCATATGCTATATTCTAGCTTATTATTTCCTGAACTTTCTCTATGTTCTTTCATACAGATTTAAGATAACCTTTTTGTCCAGCAATTAACCTGCTGTTTAAAACATTTTCTAGTATTTTTCTTTTCTGTGTTTTTGACACTCTTTAGGCTTACATATGCAGATTTAAACATGAATATATATACATATATATGTATATATTTTTTCATCATATTCACTCTTTTGCCCTTGTTCCAACATACTAGAAACTTTCAAAAGTAAAAACTTGAAACCAGTGTTACAAATGTCCATTGCAAAAAAAGACATGGGTGACAAGGAAAAGAACATCCTAATATTTGGAATAATGTAATTTTTCTACTATACTGTAAATCAACTACACATGACCCCAAATCCAAATTTTATGCATTTTTCCTTTGGAATAAACAAAGAGTCCACATAGAGCAACCCATGACTCCAGCTGCATATGTAGCACAGGATGACTTTGTTGGACATCAGTGGGAGGAGCTGCCCTTGGTCTTGTGAAGGCTCAATGCCCCTGTATAGGAAATGCCAGAGCGGTTGGGTGGGTGGGGGGCCATCCTCATAGAGCAGGGAAAGGGGAGATGGGATGGTGGTCTGGAGGGGAAACCTGAAGAGGGGATAATATTTGAAAATGTAAATAAATGAAATATCCAATAAAAATAATAAAATAGTAATAGACATACAAAATACATTTGTTTATCTTTATAACAGTGCTGCTTATAATTGTCAAACCTGGATTCAGTCTTCAATAGGAGAAAGCCTAACATCTGTATTGTAACCAATTAATACAAAATTAAGTAGGAGTTGGGGGGAACTGACTCTGAGAGGCAGGGACTTGGAGTTGGAACAGTGTTTGGAATGTAAATAAATAAATTTTATATTTTATGATACTTCATATATTCTCCTTTGGATGGTGTGAATAAGAATGAACTTCATTAGTTCATGTATTTGACCACTTGCTGGTACTGTTTGGGTAAGTTTTAGAATGTTTAGGTCTTGGATCCTCCATGAGGAGGAGTACTTGCTAGTATGAGTTTATGAGTCTCTGTCGTCACCCAACATTCAGTTGGCACTCTTTGCTTGGTATGTGTGTGCGAAGGTTTCATCTCGTCTTGCTCTCCTCTGGATTCTTACTGCTGTGTTGTCCAGAACTGCACTAGTCCCCCATTTGGGTGCCAAAAATGTCGTGGCCCGAGCAAAATGTTGAGGTCCAGGCTGCCCCGCATTTGGCGGCCACTGTATCCTGGTCCAAGCTGGCGCTCTGCTCCTAGGGTCAGGGTTCAGCAAGAGAGAGAGTGAGGACGGACTCGAAGAATGGAGACCAGACAGAGTGTGTTTCAATCCCGTTTATTCTTCAGTCTCTCTTCCTCTAAGTGTCTGATTCTCTCCCTATAGTCTGATTCTCTGATCTCTCTTCTGTCTGCCTCTTGCCTTTATATGTCTCACTTCTCAGCCATGCCTTTTGGTCACACCTTGTCTCTAAATCTGATCTCTACACTTCTAAGTCACACTCTTAAATTACACACCTTTAATCTCACACACCTTTAATTTCACGCACCCAAGGTATCTAAACCAAGATCATCAGAGTGTGCTCAGCTGTTGTAGGCTATTGCAATCCAAGTCTCATGTCAGGGTATATGGCTCAAGATGGCTGCAAAGCTGATAGCCTCTTTCTGCTAAAAGTCAGCCCCCAACACTGTGTCTCATCCATAATTATGTCTCTCCCTCTGAAACCATAGCCAATATCAGTTCTGTCTTACTGCAACAGTGAAAAGTGAATATACTGCATGAAACGACAAAATGGCAACAATAAAGAACAAGGAAGTGTTTGACATCGATAATGGTCAGAAGCCCATAGAATGTTGTCATAAGTGGACAGCAGAAAGTTATTTTTTTTTAATAAGTGGCTCTACATTAAGATATGCTCTAGTACTTTGGATTAGTTACTATATGTATTGCTTTAATTGAATTTTACAGAATATGTAAAAGAAGAGTTTCATTATTAAATGTTTTAAGATAGTGAAAAACAGTTTAACAAAGACAAAGAGAAATGTTATCTTTAAAAAGCCTTTGAATTTGTATAACCTTTCTGCTCTTTTAAAACCAGTTTTTCTACATATCTATGGCAAAACAGCATCCACAAGGATGCTTATATTCTCTTATATTCTCCACTTATATTCTTTGTTTCATTAAAATATAAGACATACCTGTTTATTTCCATAACCACACTATTATTAAAATAGAAGTAAAGATCTTCATATGTGATAAGAAACATACTAAACAAAAAGAACTAAGTTACTACAATGATACATTTTAGCAGACTCATATTCTTGGGAAAGAGAAGTCTACATGTATGTTATTTGTTTTAAATTTTCTATCATTTATTATTTTTTAGTAAATTTTAATATATTGAAATGTAAGAAAAAATATTAAAATAATCAAGAGAAATTTAAATGTAAAATACATTTACCAAAAAGTAAAATATTATTTTCAGTTTCAATGGAAGATACGTAGAAACATGACTTTATAAGAAACATTCCACACATTAAAGAGCATTATGTCATTGTGAAGGTAAAACACTATTTTGATTCAGAAATAAGGGTATATTTCATTTCTTGAAAACTGATCTAAATATATAAGGGTTGTTGCAGATTTAAAGTGACCATGCTGTGTGTCATTTTTATCAGAGTAGCTTTACACAATGCTCTATTTATTTCTCTTCACCGTGTCAATTAATTGATATATTCCTAGGTAATGATTTTTCCTATAATGTATTTACCTATTTTTTTTTAAATTAAGTACCTGAATATAAGAAAGCCAGCAGATTACTTCCTGTTATAAGTTACACTTCCCTTATTCTTGGCATAATGTCTCACAGGCTTTTCCTGGTTGCATATCTTTCAGCTTTTGATTCCTCATTATGATTGCTTTGAATATAAAGGGGAAATGCAACAGCAGCCAGATTCACTAACACATCCTGCTGAGATCTTTTCACTTACAGTAGCACTTCCTTTTCTTCCACATCCTACTAAAGCACATCTTAATGTCATATTTTCTTTCCTTCTGAGTGAGATTAAGTTGGGGACCAGAAAAATCTACTTTAGAAAAAGAAGGAAGGGAAATAACTTCATCATCCAAGAAAGATATAGTCTACCATATGCCTTCAATGCAAACTATTTCTTTCTTACCCAAACTATGTGTTATAGAGGTTTTAAAGGTGAAAGCATGTAAGAGGTAGAAAAAAAAAAAAAAACCTGTTGAAAAACATCATTGGTCACTTACTAAAAATGATAAAGACTAGCTAAAACATATTCAGAATACTGTCCTCAGAGAAAGACCCACATTTAAAGTCTGATTTATATGAAAGAAAAGGTTGAAGGCTTTTCAGCTGCTGAGCAGAGCTTATCAGTGTGATTTATCATTTGTATTTGCTAATTGACTTATCAACACTGACCCAGTTGAAGCTGCTTTCCACCTCAAAGGTAGCAGCACAATATTTCTTAATATTATCCTTCAAAGACATGGCTTCATGGTGTCTGAGAAGGAAATTCTGGGTTTTAAAACTGTCAAGGGGCAGCAAGAGGCAGAAATATAGCACAACTGAACAGAGAAGAAATAGATTGTCATAAAGTTTCTAAAGTAAATGAGCTACAAAAAGCCAGGAAGTCAAGAGCAGGTTGAACTGATATGTGAGGAATTCCTGTTTTTAGCTCCTGAGATTCAAGGGATATTGAATCCAGAAAGCCTTGTGATAGTGACAGTGGCATCAGGAGCAGTAACAGATTCATGACACACCAGGCTGCCAGGACAGGGATTCAGAGACACATCTAAACAAAGTACATGTGAACCAATTCACAATTTCAATTTGAAACAACTGAATCTGGAACTGAATTAACAATAAGAGATATTAGTGAAGACTGCCATTGTTCATTGATGACATAATATTTTATTCTAATTTATTATTCGCATAGTACTATCACAATCAAATTCTGAGATATCTTGCCTTATGTTATGTTTCTGGCCCCACACTCACTACCATGGCAGAAAGGCTACATCCAAAAGGTCCTGAGTATTGAGGTCCTTAACCCCAATGCAATGAGGATTGTAGCCATAATTTCATTAAACTCCAGAAGGTCACTTATACATCTCATAACAAGCAAGGATGAGAGTAGGTATTTTGATTTTGACAGGTAAACCCCAGTTCATTTTTCTTTTTGCTCATGTGCTGACATCATTCACTGTTTTCTCTGCTATATCACCTAGATCTAGTCTTCAAGATTGTGATCATTACATATTAAAAACCTTTACATTGTCTACTTGATACAAAGAGTATATGAAATTTTGTTGGCTTCCTCTTCTCTTTCTTAATCCCAAAAAGATGCAAGGAGAATGACTGTGATCCCAGTTTATGATGGCTAAATTAATTAAAGTAAGCAATTAATCAAAGCAAGGACTTTTATTCATGTACATGAGCTGCCACTCCTCTAAGGGAGAGCTCAAGAGGTCAGCATTTGATGTGAGAAAAACAGTGCTTTTCTATTTCAGAAGAATGCATTTTCTAAATGGGATATTTGGTGGGATAAAATAGGTAAAGTTCTAGGATTGGAATATAAGTATAAGTTAGTCATAATGATCTCTGGAAACAAGTCATGATTGAAGGTGGACATAACTAGGTAGTCATAGGTGGTCACAATAAGCTGTTAAAACAAAGGTAGGGTTGCAACACGGTTATTATATTTTTTGAAACATAAACATAATTGCCATTTTCTGGAACAGGACGTACAGAGCCATTTGTAATTAAGAATACAGGTGAGGAATAGCCAGATCCTTGAGAAATAGAAGTTTAATTCTAAACCAGAATTAGCCAATTTGACTTCATTATATGATGATTTTTAAGACTAAGATGGAGGTAGGCTAATTTGGCAGTTTCCTTCTCCCCACCCCCAATATTCTTGTTCTTTTGTTTTTTCCTTTTTATTTCTTCTCTATTTTAGTCTGGCCCCTGCCTTTGACTTTATCTTATGTAATTTTGGGTCTTTTCTACTTTCAATACTATCATAAAATTATTTTGATCCCATTAAAATTAAAAATACTGAAAGACAAAGTTTATTATTTGAATTAGAGTAAAGACATTCTTTCCTATATAAATATCATTTTTACTCCATTTAAAAGTTTCCTCAATTTTTGTATATTTTTTTTACCTAATATTTTAGCTATTTTATGTGTATGTGTTATAAGATAAATATTTAGTTTTCTTGTCTATTATTAGGGCTAGCCATTTTTTTATGTGAACTAACAGTAGATATTAGTAATTGTGCATATTTTCCAAGCATCATCTCATTAAGCATTTGTATAAAAATCAGGGGCAGAGATCTCACAAGACTTACACAGAGCCACACCTGTACTAAAGGGTCAGAATACGAGATAAACAGCATCTGACAAACACTAATTCTGGCATTCTATTTTTAAATTTAAAAATGTAATTACTAAGACACAAAGCTGGCTGGCAAAACATATCCCTAATAACATTTAATTAAATCTGAACAAAAGTTATATTTACTTTTTCTGTTGGGGTCTACACCTAGAAAGTGACAGTGAAGATAAAATGTTGTGTCGAAAACTATCTGTCTGCTAGAAATCAAACTCCGAATATTTGGATTATGTTGACAAAAACAACTCAGAAGTTGTCATAAATATGGTCAATTAACAAGAGAGACAAGAAATATGAAATTGAAAGGAAAAGCCAAGTCAGACAACTTAAACAAAATTCATGTTTGTATTCAATGAGCTAGAAATAAATATAAGTAAATAGTGGTTTTAATTTTTAAAAATCAAATAAAACTGCTTATTGTCTACATATATATCGACACTTTCCTATAATCTGGACAAGAAATACCCTATTTAGTCAAGGGTGAACTTCGGGATGCATAATACCTTAATTGATGAAAGGTTACAGAGTCTGCATGGATGGTAAATCTGCATTATCTGAGAATACAGATGTATGGTGACCTACATTTTTAGAGAACAGTTGGGGTTCTGAGAGTTTTTAACATGGAAGTACAGATGTGTGCAAATGTGAGAAAGAGAGGTAACAGAAAGTGAGACTGAGAACAAGCCACAGAGAACAAGAAAGACAGATGCAGAGAGGAAAAAAAGGGAGAGAAAGAATAAGAACTCCAATTATGTATTTTCACAAAAATCTCACTCTTATCTTAAACAGTACAGATAGTTATAGTTTTGTTTATTTGTATGCAATTTCTACTAAAACACAGAGGTTCAGAACTTTCATCTTACAGATACGTGTTAAAAATTCTACTTTACTTCAACTAACTCTTTTGCCCCCAAACTCATGTGTTTTCTTGATATGTCACATAGCAAATTCCTCATATTTTTAAAAATTTCTGTCTGCTTAAATCAAATTAATAATGGATAAACATCTCACTGTAAACACTAATTAAATATTTTAGAAGATACTGTTACCCTAGTGTCCTTAAAAGTATCTTGTGAAACAATTACTTGCCTGAGCTGAATTTAAAATATCACTTTGAAAAATAAAAGACTAAAATTAGGAGAAAAGTATCAAATATCCAGACATCATTACCACTAATAAATATAAATCTTTAAATTGTGATATTTAATGGCTATAGTACTTTCACAATTACTATTCATGTTTTTGACTTATACCTATCCAGTATTAAATACTGATTGTTGGAAATTTTAAAAACTGTCATCAGCATAAGTTCTTCATAAAACTGCATAATGTATCATGTAAAACATTTGAGGAATAAAATTAAGGTGCTTAGAGTGTTTGCTGTAAAATAGCATTAGATTTTAGGTATAAATATCAGATGATATTAGAAAGACAAGTAACATTTGAATCATAACTTTAGAAGATGAAGACCATGAAATTGAAAATTCTTGTCCATTAGTGAATGGGAGTGGTCTAAATGTATTGAAATATCAACATACCAATGATTTAATACTGACACTGAAGAACTTGGCAGGCATTGAATTTTTAACTTCGCTTTATTATAAAAACTGATGTGATATTATTTTCAAATGAAGTTTCTTTCTTGTTCTCTTTCTTGCATAAAGCCACCTAATAAAATTTCAGTTGCTTACAATGATGAATTCAAACTTAAGAAACATGTCATGCCTTTCTATAAAAAAAAAAACCTGATTTCTGAATGATAGTTTTGCATATTACAATTTTGTTTAATGAATTATGTCATATTTCAATAGCTATTATTAGCAATAGAAAAAAGCTTCAGTATAGTCTAAACCAACATAAATCTAAATGGTGATAACATTTTAGTGAAAAGATAAATTTTATGTTATATCATATAACTATATAGTTTATATAATCTGTTATGTTCACTGGTAATAATAGCATATATGAAGATATAATTCATTTACAGTATGCGTTGCTTCTTGATTTTAATTTTAAGTGATGCATACATAACTTTCTACAGATACATGTACTAAAATGGATAATTATTATATGCCAATGAAACTTTAATTCAGTATATTAAATTCTCTCCTTTTTAAAATAAATATGAGACATAAAGCAAAATAAAAGCTCTTTAGGATAGACTGATAACTGAAAATATAACAAAGGCTTCCTCTTTCAAGCCCTACATATGTTACCATGGCTAATTAAAACATCAATAGCTTGTACAACAGTTAACTACTATCCACTATTATTTTGCTTTCAGTAATAAATAAAGATTGCTCCCTTAAGCTTTGCACATAAAAGAAAGTAAATACTTAACAGTAAATGAGATTGAAGGTATCATGATATAGCCCAGCATTTTATTACAGAATACTTTCAAATTCTTTTGTGTCATTTCACTAGAATAATGAGGAAAATATGATTTTTAAAAAGAAGTAATTCAATGAGATAGATACTCACTAGATAAAACTATTTAAATAATATTTGAAAAATAAAATTTTAATTTTATCAATCAAAAATTATATTTGATTGTAATGATACAACATTTTCAACAAATATTTTTTATAACAAGTTATAATCTTCATTTAGCAGTAATAAAAGTAAAATTAGAGAAATATCATTCATCCTTATAGTGTCAATACTTCCAAGGAACAAAAAGATTAACAAAGAAAAATATTTAAGTTAGCTATGAAGAAATACAGAGTCAATTCATCTGAACAAATGTGTTTTAAGAGCAAGGTTTCTAAGCAGAATCCTGAAAAATGGATAAAAGGTATACAGGAAAAAACAGAACTGACCTTGTATTTAGGAGGGGTAGAAAATATGTACATATACACTAGTAAATATCTATACACAATTCTAGATGTAGGTAGAGAATGACCATTTCTGGGGAGCTAAATATGATCTTTTTAGATTACATACCTTACAATCTTTCTTCATGTGCTCTCAGAAATATGGCCACACCTTCATGAAACCCAATCTAGTACCGAAAATTGTGCACTTGCAATATCCTATTTCTTTAAAACTGTGAGCATGCTCAAGACAACTTTGAATTATACACTATCTTGATAATTCTGACAAATATATTTGCTAGGAATTACAAAACAAAACATATTTACAGTAAGAAACCAGAGTGACTGAATGAGACTGGTCCCTGTTAACTCATACAATTGCATCTGTGGTACCTACTTTGTGGAGGGGTTTCAGAAGCATTAGCAGGTGGTCTTGATAGAAAATATGTGTCACTGGTAAGTGAGAATTGATGTTTCAATAACTCACACTGTGTTGCTATTTTATGTCAACTTGAAGCAAGCTAAAGTAAGTTAAGAGAAGCTATCCTCAATTAGGAAAATGCCTCCATAAGATCAGGCTGTAGGCAAGCCTAAAGAGTATTTTCTTAATGACTGATAAGGAAGGGTCCAATGCATTTTAAGTGGTGCCATCCCTGTGCTGGTAGTCTTGTGTGGTATAAGAAAGAAAGTGGACAAGAGGTTAAAGAACAAGTTAGTAAGCAGTATTTCTCCATGGCCTATGTGTCAGCTCCTGCCTCCAGGTCTCTGTCATGCTTTTAGTTTCTGTCCTGAATTCCTTTAGTCAACTGTGATATGGAAACATTACTGAGAAACTTTTCCTCTGCAACTTTTTTGGCATTGGTGTTTTATCATAGCAATAACCATAAGACAAATATTGCTCACAATTAACTCTTGATGGATGCCTTCAACCTGAGGATAAGGATATGTTTCAGCTACTGCTTCTACAACATGCCTGCCTGCAGCCATTCTTTTCTCCATAATGGTCTCTCTAACTCTCTGAAATCATGAGTCCCAAATTAATTACTTTTATTTTATAAGATGCCTTGGTTATGATTTCTTAGCACAGTAATATAAGAGTAATTAAGACAGAAATTGGTAGCAGGTGTGGAGTATAACTGTAACAACCCTGACAATGCTGATTTTTGGAGGCATTTAGAAGACTTGGTGACTTTGAACTAAAAAGAAAAAAATAATGTTTGAATGCTATACCCAGATTTTACTGGATTTTTTAGTAAAATATTGGTGACAGTAGAGCTGGGAGTAATGTGGACTTTGAAAGCCCAGCTTGAGAGGTTTCAGAAGAAAGCAATATTAAAAACTGGGCTATGTGGGATCTCAGAAAGGTTCTCCAGGCAGGAAGTTTGGTAAGGCAGCAGCTCATTAAAGGCCTTCTCCACAATTCCTCACTGGGCAGCCCAATGACAGGAGAAAGTCCATGAGTTTTACAGGCTTTATTTTCATGAGGGATGGTAGTTGAGTCTGGATATGCACCCCTTCCCCCCCCCACCCCACCCCACCCCAGTGAAATTCAAGGAAGACCAGAGTTAAATAGGGAGGGAGAGGGGCTAGGGAAGAATGCTAAATTGGCTCTTCAAGCATCCCATTCATATGTAAATCTCTCTAGGGCCTGAGGCCTGTAGTCACACCCTGCCCTCTATCTGTGCTCTTTGGGTGGGGCTGCATTGCCCTGAATGTGCTGGAACAGTGTAAGTCAATGGAGTTCCACGCCACTGTTAGGTGCCTAGATTCTGGGAGCACAGCGGAATAGATGTCCATCCCTTAAAGGCAATGGACACCTGTTGGGTCTCTGGGCTTTCCAGACAGCGCCAGCTATCCTATCATGGTCCTACAGGAATACAGATATTTTTGTGATATTTTGATAAGGATTATTGTTTCTGCATCTGTAGAAAACATGCCTCAGATTAATTTCTTAAAGTTTTTAGAGATCTTGTATTTTTTTTCCCATTTTGACACTTTGTCTTAGTGGACTTAGTTTATATACTATTGTTTCCAATTTTATGATTCTCTGTGTGTTTGTGTGTGTCTGAGTGTGAGTGAGTGTGTGTGTGTGTGTGTGTGTGTGTGTGTGTGTATGTATGTATGTATGTATGTATGTGTTTATGTGTGTGTATGCTCTTATTCAATAAGTAAATGTGGGCATGTGCTTGGCAGTCAGAGGAACACTACTTTGGATGTTGGTTGTCCCCACATGGAGGCCCAGAGGTTGCCTAGCCATGGTTCTATGGTTGTGAGAATCAACTAAACCTCTGAAATTGTAAGAAATCCCCCAATTAAATGTTTTCTTTTATAATTGTTGCCTTAGTTATGGTGTCTCCTTAAATCACTAACAACTCCTGTATGCTTCTTTGATTTGCTGAGTATAATCTCCTTCCCTAAGGACCCTTTCATTCACGATGTTTGCCAAAACTGTATGTGTAATTTCAATTACATATTTATTTATTTATTTACTTACTTACTTACTTATTTATTTTAGATTCTTGGAGTAGTCTCCTGACAGTACTAGAACTTTCTCTAAAGAACAGAGTGTATTAGAACTCAGTGGATCTGCTTGGCTTTGACTCCTGAGTGCTGCCATGAAAGGTATGGACAACCACCACAGGCAGGTAAAGAGGCATCCTTATTCAAACCACCACAGAGGCTATATTGTTTGAAGCAGTGAGATTGACACTTGGACTTTGTTGGATGCATCAAAATGTTGAAGCTTCTAGAGTTATGGGTATCTGCCAAAGAAAGATTGCTACTTCAGACTAGAAAACTTATTGAAATCAGCAAAGCTAGAAAGGTATAAAAAGCTCAGATCTTTGACATAAAAGCATAAAATTATATGAATTTGGGTGTATGCTGCTGGATTTTGTTTGGTCTGTGTTTGCCCAGTGGTTTTACACTATGATCCTTTTCATACCTTTCATAATACTAATTTATATTCTGTGTCATCACATAATAGAAATGTGTAATTTTTAAATTTAATTTTAATTTGACTATGAAATATTGGCTTGTGTACCAGAAGTGAATTTGAACTTTGAATTTGGACTATGTTGAAAATATGTAAGGCTATGGAGAAATCTGAAGTTGGAATATATTTCTTTTGCATTATGATATGGCTCTCACAAAAGTAACAGAACTAGGGAGTAGAATGTGGTGGTCTGAAAGAAAATACCTCCCATATGATCATATGTTTGATTTTTAGTCTCAGTTGGTGAAATGATTTGGGAAGAATTAGGAGGTATATACTTGAAGGAGGTTTGACACTGGGGGAGGGTAGCTTTGAGATTAAATAGCCACATCATTCCCTATTAGGTCTCTATACCTCTTACTGTGGATCAGGATATAAGCTCTCTGCCTCCTTTCCAATGAAATCCCTTCTGTTTGTTGCCATGAGTCCCACTATGATGTCTTTAGAGTTTAACACTCTGGAGCTTTATTGTCCCCAAGACTTTTGTTCATTGTTTATTAGTATAATAATAGAAAAGTAACTAAGAAGTGAACTAGTATGAAATTTTCATATGCTTTATTAACAGATTCTCATAACCATAAGCAGAATGTTAGAGGGTTATAGTAAGAAAGTATTAAGTAGTGCCATCACATATAAAATAATAAATATAATGATGGAAGAGGGCTGTCATTTCTGAGGAAGAAAATACATTTCTTCTTCTCACACGTTTTCAGGGAAATAATGGGTTTTTCATACCTTCTTATTTTCTTTTCTCTTCCTTGCTTTATTAGAATCTAGGCCATTTTGTTTCATTGGTCATCACATATTTTATATATTATTTTTCATTATTTCAATTTCTCATTTCCTGGTATATAATTGTTAGCAAACTAGAAAAATAAAATAGCAGTTTCCAATCAATTTAATGTCATAGTTCTTCATCAAAATACTGGGAAAAATTCATTTTATAAATTGACATGACTTGTTGCTTTTATCATTCAAGAAAATATATTTTAAGTAAAAGTGTCTGAGTTTGTTTCCATTGCTTCTTTTCTTGGTATTCAAATTTTTAATTATAGCAACAAAACATCAAAATCAAATTTCAAATTAACATATTTTTTAACAGTCACCCAGGTAGGGGAAGTCTTTTTAGGGTATAAATATTGCATATACAGATCTTCTAACAAATGAGTATTTGCTCATGGTTATGACAGTGTATTATCAAGCTAAGGAGTGAATATGGTGTAGGTACTTTTCTGAAGTTCCTCTAAAATTTCAAAACAAAATTTGTCTTTAACTGATAGAACACTTGAGGGTCATATAGAAAGATCTGAGTCATCAGTCATGTTTGATACATCCCCCAATCTAGAGGATTTCCTAAGTATTCCAGGATTTTCTGAGGGAACAGTTACTGTTTGAGGAAAATGGATGTCATTTGAGCCTTGCCATCCTTTTTTGTTTTAATACATTAGCCTCATCCTTCTAAACAAAGACAATATAGTGTGTGAAACAAATGATCTGGGGAAAAAAATAAATATTGTCTGAACTCCACTTTTTGCTTTCGGAATAAACCAGAAATTCCAACAGTTTGGATTACCTGCTTACATTTTACAAGGCAGGCCATTGAGAAACAACTCAGGTTCTTCCCAGATTTTCTGGTTGGAAATGAAAATTTACTTCATCCGGATATGTAGCATTGAAGTGTCCTTTCATCTCAGGTGAATGCTCAAAGTGGCATTTGGTATTTTACTAAGAAAAACATTTTTACAAGTTTCAAATTACCTCTACTCTTGATATGTAGGCAGGGAGTATTGAAAGCATCTAGGAAAGGAAGTTTATATTATACTAGGTGACTGAAATTGGTGTGACTGTAATGTCTTTGCTGGCTGTTAGCTGAAGCCCATGAGTTATGCTGAGGATAATCCTATCCTTGTTGAATATTGTGGTTCATGGAAACATCTTTCCACAAGCCTGGGGGACAAAGACTTTTCTAATATCCAAGGTCACATCAAGTCAGTTTAACTCATCAACATAGATTTTCCTTGGAGTTCGTTCCTTTGGTATGGCTCTTGGTCCAGACACAATTTCTACATCATTTGGGTATAAAAGACTGTTTGGATTTCTTTTTTTTTTTTAAAATTGGCATTGGCAAAAATCTAAAGAGGACATTAACTAAGCTGGAAACTTGTAATGATAGAACAAAGGAGAAAAATTTAAGATCTTATTATTAAATCAAGAAAAATACTGAATGTATAACTTTGACAATATATTTAAAAGTGATATTCTCAGGCATGAGAGGCAAACTGAAATGCCACGAAGGATATATAAATAAAATCTGTAACAAATAGAACACACAACGAAGCTATTGTCTTAAAAAATTAAATGAAGGTGTAGTAGAGATTATTGGGCTGGAAACTGATAATAACTGATAACAGGGAAAACCTCCGTCTCAGATGAGTCTGTCAACTGTGTTGAAGGTTTATTCTAAAAGGACTAGGTTAAATAAGAAAAAGGTCATTTCTTCAAGGAAATAAATTTTAAAAAGCAACAAAGACTTAAATAAATGATTTAAATAAATGCATCTAATTCAAAGTGACTACAAGAAATGACTTTGAACATCAGTATGAGAGCCTCAAAGATTTCTTAACAAGTTTCAGTGCGATATTTTTTACTTGGGTAGATTTCAAAAGAGTTGCTATTTCATCCTTAAGAAACATGGCTGAAAAAAAAATATAAAGTTGAGACTATAAGAAAATTCTAACAAGATAAGAAGAAGGATTACAGATTCACTGTTGGGAAAATGGACTACTATATTATGAACAGAATTGTTAAATTCATGAAACATATGATTGGCATAATGCATCCATGATATATGTAGGGTTCCAGAAAATTATTTAAAAACCATAAGAATGTTATTTTTATATTTTAATATGTGTAAGTTCTTCTTTTAAAATGTTTAGTTTTAATTTTAAATACATGGGATATGTGGGTAAGTGGTGCTTGTAAGCTCAGATGAATACAATTTAAAGAAAAAAGTTTCAGACTCCCTGTGGCTGGATTTAAAATTACATGCTTGAAGCTGGACATGGGTGCTGGGAGCCAAATTTGATCCTTTGAAAGAGTAGTATGAGCCCTTAACATCTAAACCACCTAACCAATTCCTATGTATTGATTATTAACAAATTAAATAAAGTACATTAATTCATGATTGTTGATATCACTAGCTAAAGGTTTTAATGATGAATAGGATAAGAAAGACAGCATAGATAGATAGATGATAGATAGATAGATAGATAGATAGATAGATAGAAGCATTTTACATAATATATGTATATATATTCATATACATAAAATATGTTATCTGTAGTATAAAAATACTTCATTATATTTAGATAATACCTTATAGTCTCTTTTTTAACTTTATGGGGCCATTACCATATTTTTAAATCATTTATCATTCTTTAAAAATGCTAGCAAAGAATGTAAACATGAGTCACCTATATACAGGAAAAGCTCACATAAATACTGTATGTTTGAATTAGTACCCACTTAAATTTTTATGGGAGAAGTATGATTATTCTGGAAAATCTCTAAGCACAGAATAATTGATCTTATATATGAATGTAGAAAGATTAATTTGCATATAATTATATATTCAAAGAAAAATTGTTGGTGCCAGCTGTAGTAATTTGATTAAATAAATAATAAGGATAGAATGTTAGAATGATTCTATTCCTAAGTTACTCACTAGGAAGAAAGATGTCCCATTAACTGATTGACTTGGGGAACCATGATGTGAAGCAACTTTAATTTTAAAAGACTGAAAAATAAAAAAGAACTATTTCCTCAGTTTTCCCATAAGTAAGTAAAAATATATTTTGGGTGATGAGGGAAATTTTAGATAATATTTTTTTCTTTTGACTTTTTAAAAGTAACATGTTTAAAATAAATCATTCCCCTTGCATCTGTATTTCAGTTTTGGTGATTTAACAAGTTTTGTTCTATATAGTTTACATTACCCATGTATATATCAGTTTCTATTTAAAGCAAACATTGATGAAACACCTACCTAGCTTTGTGACAATGTTTCTCTGCTTTGATTTTGCTCACTGAAGAACCCATCCATACTTCCAATCTAAGAAACAATTAGTATTCAATCTGATTCTCACAGAAGAACATTTCTTTTGGACACAGTAGACATCAGTTGCAGGAAAGTATTAGAGCTACCCCACACAAGTAATAAGAAAGTACTATAATCAAATAGTGTATAGATACTAGACTGCCCCAGCTACTAAATAGATGTGGGTGAGAAACAAGAATCTATTTCAGTTTATTTGATGGCATACTTAACATAAAAATATAAGAGAAGAGTCCAAATAGTTTCTCTACAGTATGTATATTCATTCATTGTTAATTAAAATAATTGTACAGCATATTTTGATCATATTCTTCCTTGTCCTCCAATTCTTCATAGTCTCCTCACATTCCTAACTACTCACTTCATTTTATTTTACTCTCAATAAATAAATAAGTAAATAAATAAATAAATAAATAAATAAATAAAATTTAAAGCTTAAAATAATAGAGACCCCATAGAAAGGCAACTAAGGGTGTGCAAAAGCAAAATCTAGAACAGAACTCAGAAGTTCTTGCAATGGTTACTAAACTGGTTGTGCAACCACAGGCCTTTGGTCAATAGCCATTTAAATTGGGTTGTCAAAATGTGGACATTTGTTTACAACATGTAAGTCCAATATGAGTGTGTAAAATGCTTTTCATTGAGAAGAGAATAATCTAATATGTCTTAAATACATACATATACCTTTAGATTGCCTTAAAAAACATAACATCATTAAACAAATATAAATTTAAACATGTAAGTATATAGAAAAATTATAGATACTAGTAAGGAGTGGGAGGTTGCTTAGTGTGTATATTGCTTTGTATGAGAAGGGCTCCGTATGGTCCTGTATATTAATGGTTAGTCACCAGAGAGAGGAACTGTTTCAGGAGAATTGGGAAGCTTTGCTTTGTGGAGTCTGTCATTGGTAGTTGTCAGGGGCAGTTTTGTTTATACATTGAAGGACTAAAATCAGCCATAGGCCTAAGTCAGCCTGCTAACACAAAGACTTGGGTCTCTGTGGAAAAACACTGACACAACTATTACAAACAAGCAGCTTTGGTGGAAAATTGTCAGCCTAAATAGTCATAGACCTTGGGTAGCCTTGGTGGATAGTACCAACTTAGATAAGGACAAGTGAATCGTAGGCAGAGTCATAGTATCTTATCACCTGAACCTTCGCCCAGCTGATACTCTGTTCTGGAAGATATCTGTACTCCCCCTGAACACCTACACTCCTGTGTCATCCCCTTCCCCACATCTTGCCTTTTTGTGTATATAACCCCTGTGTGAAAAAGTAAAATTTGAAATTAGATCAGCCTATAGACAGATAGACATTTTTTGTGTCTTTGCCTGTTTTCCCCACCCCACCACCCCTGCTCTCTTTCAGGTGACCTTCCCGACCCCTGTTTAATGCCCTGCTGGCCAGGACAGGTAGTGACTATGAGGTTTACAATCCTCTCACCAGGCCCAATGTTTCTTTTTTGCTCCCTATTATCTGGGGATCAGGACTCGGAGCTCTAAGTTACTGCCCCAGCACCTTCCTTATATGTTTCCATCATGTTAATCATGGACTGATACTATAAGACTGTATGCAATCCCCCAATTTAATACTGTTTTTAATAAAATTTGCCTTGGTTATGGTGTTTCAGCACAGCTATAGAAAAGTGAGGAAGGTAGTGTGCATGGCAAATTCATGTGCAAGGGTGAAGAGTTGAGTTCAAATCTCTAATGCCATTTAAGAAAAATCCTGGTATCATTAAACGTATAGTTCCAATATTGGAGATCAGGGAGAGTGAGAACCCAGAAGGGATTTAGGTAAACTAAGAAGTCAAAAGATCTGCTTTCTGCTTTAGTGAGTTTCCTTGTCTTAAACAATGACACAAGGAGCAGTAGTGTCAGACAGCATTTTCATCCTCTGGGTTCTATAGGTGAGCACTCAAGAGCATTCCTCTACAGTCTTATATACAGACACCACACATATACAGACAAACAAACAAACACACACATAAACACAATCACACACACACACACACATAGACACATGCAGAATGAAAAAAAATTAACAAGTTCAACATATTAGTGGATCGTAGAACCATGAAGAATGGGTTAATAAATGTGAAACAAATACAGAATTAAAAATGCTAAGCCCTTATTTAATTTTAAAATTATGTACTGTCATTTGATATCAATTCCCTCTTTTATTTTTTTAATTATTTATGTTTGGAATGACAATATTTCAAATATAGTTTAATTGTAATATATACATATAAGCATTTTAATTTTCCCTTGACTAAAAGTAGGTTTAAGTTAAATAAACAAGAGGCAGCATGCCCAGAGAATATTCCCAGCATGCCCATACCATGAGCATAGTTAATTACTCTAAAATGCAAAAACAAGATCAGAAAAGGTCAAGATATATACATATATATTCTATAGTTTTGAATATTTTTTAAAATTTTTTCTCTGACACAAGAACATCATACTGTATCACAGAATTTTTCAACTTTCTCTCATTCTTTGGAGAAAGTCACACCCACTGACTAATTCAAAGTTAAAGCAATTCCATGCAGCAGCAAAAATCTTCTGGGTTGCAAGAAAAATTGTATGGGATGATGTTTCTGCTGTATCACATTTTATTATCACTGCTTCTGAATAAGACATTTCTATTGCCAAAGCATTTTCAGTGTTTACAGGTTATTCTTATATTTGGTCATCACATTACAAAATTGTACCTCAGTAAAAAGTAGATGAGGAAAATAAAAAATACTGTTGTGAATTCATGTTGTCACCCCACAAACATTACTTAATCTTTAATATTTAATAAATATTTAACTAGTGTTTGAGAATACACTAAGTTTAAATAGGTGATTCAGGAATTTATTATGATTTGCAGAAAAAGAATGCAAGCAGACATTCAAGTTCTTAGTATTAATCAATGATGACATCCAATGTACCTTAACACAGTTGTAATATATATTACATATATATATATATATAATATCATCATAATATATGTTATATATTTTATATATTATATATGTATATGTATATTACAGTTGAACAAAGAGGCCACACAGCTAAAGAGATAAAGCAAGAGGGGTTATATGGAAAGATTTTGACAGAGAAAAGAGAAAGGGAATGAAGTAATTATATTATAATTATGAGGATTAAAAGAATAATGAAATTAGAAAGATCACTCACAATTTATCAGAAAATTATTTATGCAGATATCTTTAAACTTTCCAGCTAATATAACTTGTCATGGTCTTCACAGAAGGTCAGAACATCATGGTAGAAATGCTTTAGGATTGCTAGGCAGGATATAGGTTGATTTCTTAACGGACAAACTTGTTTGGATTTAAATTATCTCTTTGGATTCTTGAAAGTTTTCTTTAATATGGTTATCAAGATCTTAGTGATTCAGGTTTGCCCACTCAATAGCTGTAAAACTGGACAACCAGAAATACTAAATAAGCAAAAATATATATTTCTAGATCCTAATTACTTTCCTTTGAGACTCAAATTTCCTCAAGGTAATGGAGAAATTGATAAAATATTAAATAAAAAATTCAGAGTCTTGATTAGGAGAGAGAAAAATTAAAAACCAATAAAGTTCAATTAGAGACTTTTTAATTTTATAATTAATCATGTGGTACTCATAATAACTGTTCCTAAAGAATTTAATAGTGGTTAATAGACAATAAAGGGGTAAAATGTAAAATGGCCACAATCTTTCCCCAACTCTTCCACAAGAGTCACCAACCTCTATCCAGTGTTTGGCTGTGGGTCTGTATCCATCTGAGTTAGCTGTTGGATGTAACCTCTCAGAGGACAGCCATGCTAGACTCCTGTCTGCAAACATAACAGAGTATCATTAATTGTGTCAGAGATTGGTGTTTGTCCATGGATGGGTTTTAAGTTGGGCAGGTTATTGGTTTGCTATCCCCTTAGTCTCTGATCCATCCTCCCTGTGTTTCTTGTATACAGTATACATTTTGGGTTAAAAGTTTTGTGAGTAGCTTGGTGTCCCTATTGCTCCTCTGGGGTTCCTCTCTGGATACAGGAAGTAGCCTCTGCAGGTTCCACATCTCCAAAATTGTGATTCACAGTTATAGTCATCCCCATGGATTCTTAGGTGCCTCCCCTATCCCAGGTTTTGTCATGTCCTTGAGATGCCCTGCCCCGAAGGACATAGGAACTCCACAGGAAGCAAATAGAGTCAACTATCAAGCACCCTTGGTGTTCTCAGAAACTGAACCACCAATAAAAAAGCATACACGGTACATGGGCTGGACCTAAGTCACCCACCCAAACACTCACATATGTAGCAGATGTGTAATTTAGTCTTCGTGTGGGTCCTCAACAACTAGAGGTGGGCCTATCTTAAAAGCTGTTGTCTGTCTGGGGGATAATTTCTTCTAGCTGGGCTATATTGTCTGGCTTCAGTGGGAAAGGATATGCCTAGCCCTGCAGAGACATGATGTAACCTAGTACACACACCGGGAGCCTGGAGGGGCAGTGAGTGAAATGTAAAATGCATAAATAAAAATAATTTAAAAAATGTAAAATAGTTTATTTCATTGATCCAGCATAATTCCATTTGGGATATCTGGGGAAGAAGTGATAATTTATTCTTGAACACTAAATTTGCAAAGCAGCATTTACGAGCAAGGTCTAACCACATTAAAATAGCATCTTGTTCACAGTGTTCACATATGTTGGGAATGGAAGAAACATAATGCAAAAAGAGTCAGTTTTAAGGGCAGAAAAATGTCTCCTCTCTTTCTTTGGAGGTTTAACCTTTTCGTAGAAATGTAGGAAAATAAATTCTGACTCCTGTCATCCTAACACAAAAATATGTGGCTGGTTATTAGAGAAAGGGATAAAAGAACTATGCTTATAGTTAAAAACGGAAAACAGGAAATGGAGTTAAAAAATAAATTAAAAAATAAAACTAAAGTTAACATGTTAATTTTATGGTTAAAAAACTTAAAAATGATTGTTATTCTGGCCAATATTAAAAACACAATATTCACAGCTATCAAAGCACACTTTACAATAGCACCTCACGTTAACATTCAAGTTCTTTGTGGGGAGCCAACAGAAGGCGGCTATCATCATCCTTGCAGCCATCTTGAGACTTGTTTACAATCACCTACAACAGCTGAGCACACTCTGATAACATCTTGTTTTAGATACCCAGGATCTTCCCTTGGGTGTGTGAGACTTAAAGGTGTGTGACTTAAGGGCGTGACTTAAAGATCAGATTTAGAGACAAGACTTAAAGGCGTGGTGATTTAAGGGCGTGACTTAAAGGAGTGACTTAGAAGTGAGACATATAAGAGGCAGACAGAAGAAATTATTAGATACTAGGCATTAGACGCTTGGAACTGGGAAAGAGACTAGCAACTGAAACTAGGATTAGGTGCCAGGAACTAGGGACTGGGAACTAGGGACTTGGAAAGAAGAAGAGAGACTGAAGAATAAACGAGATTGAATCACACTCTGTCTGGTTTCCATTCTTCTCATACATCCTCATTCTCTCTCTTGCTGAACCCTGACCCACAAACCGGAGCAGCTTGGGGCAGTTCGGGCTCTAACAATTTAGTCTCCAAGGCCTTTGGCAGTGTGGGTTCCAACACTGATAGAGCGGTCCCTGACATTTTGGCCCCCAAGCTTGGGGCAGAGTGGTCAGCAACATTTTGGCCCCCAAACTTGGGGTAGTGCGGCTTGCAACACTTCTTGGGTCCTTATGAGCATAATTTCAAAAAAAAAAAAAAAAAAAAACCATATTAATTACATCAACAGAAACTTTACTTAGGAATCTTTGACTCATTTTCCAGAAGACAAAAACTAGATAAAAAAAAAAAAGAGAGAGATTTCTTTATTTCTAGAACCATAACAAATGTTAAAGAGGCTCCAGATCAGAGAAATGACAGGATCTTTCAGTTAGGTTAGCTTTAGGGATGTCCTATTTAAAGTTAAATGTAGAGAAAGAATCAGAGGGATGGATATGATGCTTGGTAAAATGACTATTACATATAAGTATTAAATTCACTAGAGAGAATTGATTTATTCATAAGCCTAAATTTTTCACCTATGCAGATGCCAAGCATAAGAGAAACAAATAGAGAAATAAAATTTAAAGAGCTTTAAATATGCATGTACTTATCCAAACTGAAGAATCCTTCAGATAGATTAGAAGTATCAATGTTTGCTTTCTTAAATTACTAGATAATTATATTTCTGTGTATATATACAAATATATATATGTATATATGTATAATATATAATTGAGAGGGAGATAAAATGATTTATTGACATAAATTGATATTATAGAATAATTAAATGTAATTATCTCAATCACCTAAAATATGTATTATGTTTTGTGGAATGAATATCTAAAAGCTACAATTTAATAATTTTAAAGTATGATTTATACACTTGAAAACTAAGACTTGTTTTACATTTTAACCTTTAAGAGAAAAATGTAATGATTAAATATAATTCCTACCAAAAATTAATAAACTGACTGACAAAATCTTTATAAGTGATTTCTGCATATTAATGAAAGTATGTAGGATGCTGGTAAATTATATTTTATTACATTTCTTACAAATTAAAAAGAGTCATATATGTTCTCTTTTCACTTATTATTAATACTCTTTATACCAGTATTAGCAAATCTGTGGTGCATTCAGAGGCTACCAGAAACAATTTCTTTTTGAATAATTTAATGATTTTTATAAATGGCATGGATGGATGTATTCTTAACTTTCCCAATCTTGCTTTGGCCTGTAGAAGAATGGGATATAAAAATTTAAAGGGCTGGAATTGACACTGTTCACAGTTGGTGCGGCAACATTTTCTACCTCAATACCTCAAGGTTTAAAAATCAACAAGATCAAAATGTTGGCCATCTTAGAGTGTCACTGTCTCCAAGAATGATTCCACATTGATTAAAGAAGTGAAGCTGATAACCATGATTGAAAAACTGGGTTAAAAACTGGGGAAATATTTCCCCTCCAAGGGCTAACAAAATATAGAGCTTACTTTTAATTATCTGCAGATAAGTAATGAATGTCATAATAAATTATATTCATGGGTATTTTATTCTCTTTTTGAGAAACAAGGTGTCTTTATAGGACTTCCAGACAATCTACTCTTTTTCCTGATAGCATTAAAGGTGGCCTGACTCTTTCTATTTATATTACATTGAAATAAATCTTCTTAGAGTTTATCTATATGATTGTGTGTGACTATTTCCTAACATACTTTAATGTAATTGGTCAAATGTTCTTTCTATATAAGATGATACTGTAGAAGTTGATGTTAAATAATTTTTGCACTGAAAGGTATGTAGTTTTATACTTTCATCTCCAAAATATCCTTCTAAGACCTAGAGTGAAATATGTGAAACCACAGAAAATCCTAAATCTTGTATGTACTGAAATTTTATAAAAATATGTACATATCTTTGATAAAATTTACCTTAAAAATTAGGATAAACACTTTTCGGACATGAAAGGACTGTTGTACTTATAAACCTTTTTGACTCTGTCGTTTTTCCAAGACAAACAAAAGATTGTAATTTATAATTATGTAATTAATTGTTCAGGAGCCCATGAAGCCACCCCTAGCAGAGGAACTCTGACAGTAGAAGGCTGCTGGAAAGTGGGAATTCATTTTTTTAAGAGAAGATATCCCTAAAAGTTTATTCTTGCTACAACAGATGACCCCCTGTGGTGGTATGGAGAAAAATTGGTTTGACTAGTGAGTTTTTGAGGAGGATATAAAATTTGAACAAAGACATTAGGTGTATGGAAGAATATGGAAGAGAAAGAAAGGAAGGGCATAATAAAATATATTATATATTGTTATATTTTATAAGTATTATGCATTTTATAATACTATATATTTATATATTCGTATATATTTATGTATAGATACATACAAATGTATATATTTATATATACAATATTATATTATAATATAAAATATATATTTTACATATATAAAATATATAAAATAGATATTGAAAATATAGAAATATATAAATATATACTTGTTACATATTATATATATATTGAAATAATAAAATCTAGAACAACAGAAGAGTAACATTGACAACTTAATAACATAGACTTTACAAGAATACATTTATACATGATTACTTCTTTTTATGTTGGAGATGTTATTCAGTAAAATAAAGTTGCTTGAACACAAACAAATTGATGAATAATTTATGTCAAAGATAGGACTGAGCATGAGGACAGTAAAATAGGATTCTACAATACAACTCAAAATTGTGGAGAATTAAAACAACACATTATTAATTTCTGGAATTTTCCAGTAAATATTTTCAGGCAGCCACTGACCATCTGTAACAGAAAATGCTTGGAGAAGAAAAAAACAAACAAACAACAACAGTAAGACCAAACCACTACTGAAAGCTATGAAGATTTACACAAACTTAGGTTTTAACTTTTATCTCGCTAACACTGTATTGAATAATTTTTAAAAGTAATATTTCATAAGACCATGTACATGCATTTTGTTCCAGAAACAAAATTTGGAAAATGTCATTTAGTAATTATAATATGAGAAAATATGTTGCCATTTGGACATTCAGAGAAAAACACATCTAAATAAGAGAAGGAAGATAAGAATACATAGCATACTTTATTATATTTAAAAAATACATAATAAAGCAAAGTACTTGAGAAAATAATGCAAACTTAAAATATCAACAATAAGCAAAACTCTGAAAATTCAGTGATGTTTCTTTACTAGTTTCATAAATCACAAATTCCTTTATGAATTGCTTAAAATTCATGATCATTAAAAATGTCCATTTTCCCAATTAAAAAAAAAAAAACCCAACATCCTAGGTAAGAATCAGTAAAATGCCCATAACAGGCTATTGAAACCAACTGCAGTTCTAATAAAACAGCTAGTATAATTTAATGTTTTCACTGTAAGTAAGACATCAAAATCTCAGACTTGTACCATCTGCTCTGTTTAGTTACTTGGAAATATTGCAGAAAAAAATTAAATAACATGGCTTTGTCTCTGCTAAGATTTGTCACTCTGTAAATAGTTTCCTACCACTTCCTACAAACCACCCTGATGGTTGACAGCCAGATACAGTTTTTCTCTAGTTTGGAATGTTACTTTCTATTTCCAACACTTTTTTTTAGAGCATTCATATTTTTTTCATTACAGGAAAATAAAGTAAAAGTTTATTGATATATAAACACTGAATCCCTATGGCTAATAGTCTCAAAAATAATTAAATGATATATGTTTACACAAATTAATCACAGCTATGTATGATTTTAAAAGCCAATCATTAAGGCAACTATTGCAATTAAATTTTATTTTATTATTTTATTAATTTTTCAAGAGAATATGGTATACCTTCTGTAGTGTTTGTTTCACTTTGTTTTAATCATACACATAATTTTCAATGTATAGTTCTCCTTGGCACTTTGACACATAGCATTGCATAGACTCAGTCTGTGCATGTGTGTGTGTATAACATATATATGATTCTTGAGCTTTAACCCTATAAATATATGTATGTTTATTTAATGTGTATTATTTAAAAACTCATTTTGATTCAATAATAATCAGGGATTTAAAGAGAAGCAACAATATTTGATTATTTTCTACATATTTTTAATAATATAGAAACAGTAACTTCATACTTCTAAATTCACTCCAGAGCTGTAGCTTTTTCTTCCGTGTCAATTTTCCCCTACTTGTTTATGTAAATATATTATTCTGAATGTTCTTAATGTATTGTCAAAATACTTATTTCATATATTTATTAAATATAAACCCAATCGATGACAGAGTGTTTGTTACTTGTGGTTTGATTCAGATTACCTTATGGGAAGGCAAAGTTTTGATCATATCAATGAGATATATTAGTCTTGATTTGGCTCTTTAATTTTATGGTTGAGATATCTTAGTAAGTTATATGAAACTATTTCAGTATATGCCAGTATCTATATTTGAACAATATTTGTATTGCTTTTTTGGATTATTTAAATGTTCAGATATAATTTCATTTAGTGCTCTAGGACATTTCTAAGTGTCACCCAAAGTTAAAAGTTTGCTTGATTTAACATTTTTCTGCTTCCAACACAAACAATATCGAAAATTTCTTAATTAATATATAAAACTGTCAAAGAATTCAACCATAAAATTTAAAATAAAAATTTAAAAATCATGAAAATTAGAAGCAAAAAAGATTAGATCCATGTGGTGGCTTTTTTTGTTGTTGTTGTTCATATTCAGGTTTTCTGCATGAAGCAAAGCACAAACGTATTTTGGATTTTTACTTTTAAAATCATAACTTGTTTATATGTGTATTTTTTTTGATTCTCAGCAATCTATATATAATATATATATATAGCAAATAAATTATTTTATATACCTCAAATCTTCTGGGAATTTATGGAATGCACATATTTCAACAAATCAAACTTGATTTTATCCATTAATAATAAGTAGATGCTTCACAATTGATGTGAAAACTTGAGAAGAAAAACAAAGAACTATCATTGAAAACTGCCACCATGTCTTCTTTCCAAACTGTGGGGTGGTGTGCTGTGAGAGGAAGCTGGGTAACTGGTCGAGCATGCTTTGAACCCCAGAGACCCTAAAGGGACCTTAGGAGTCACTACTGGGACCCCTGGTTCCTTTCACATAGCTTCAGCCCTTCACAACCCCTCCCAAAGAGGTTTGTGGCTATTGGTCAGGTAGCACAAGTAGAGGGCATAACTACAGGCCACAGAGCCTCAAGAGATCTTCATATTCCTTAGTGACAATAAAGATCTTAAGACCATATTTTTTTTTTTTTTTTAGGTATTTCGAGACGGGTTTTTAAGACCATATCTTAAGACCATGGACTACCTCTTGTCTTTGGGGCCCACCATGGGGAACTGTGGAGAAGGTCTTCAACTACAGAGCTGCTGTCTAACCTCCTGCCTACAACTTCTCTATGGTCCAGCCACGGAGACCCAGCCAAGACCCAGCCAAGTGAGTCACCCTGATCAAAAGCCCTGTCCCAGCTGGCCGGAGCCAGAGCTTGTATTCTCCCCCTTCCCCCTTCAGTGGCTGATTGATCCAGCCTGTACCCACCCAATCTCACTCCTTCTGAGGCCTCTCAGTGGCACCTGAAAGCCCAAGGGCTTAAGACCATTCAGTCCCTGGCCGCCTCCTGGCCCAGGGATCTTCAACCCAAAAACTCCAGCCCCCACGCGGGTCTCAGACTGTGCTCTCCTTACTCCTGGACTGGAGCCCTGTGGCTTCTCACAGCCCAACATCCGCTCTGTGTGCATGGAGTAAACACAGTCAAATTCTGGTGTCTTTGTCTCCCTGAGCAACAGCTCCAGCCCCTTGAGGTGGCAGATATGTGGGACCCACAACTCAACCCAACAAGATCCACACCTGAGAGAGCACGCTACAGCCCAACACCAAACCATGTTTCAACCTTTCCTACTGTACTAGATGTACAGAGAAAGACTTTGTTATATAGAAAAATTCAATGGCAAAATAACTGAACAAGATACCTGCATGGATCTTTTAGGAACAAATTTCTAAGAGAGTAAAGATTACAAAACCCCAAAGATTAATACAAGGACCATGCTTTAACAAGCAAAACAACATGACAAAGCTGTGGGAAGTTAGAGAGATTCTTACAAGAAGCATTTAAACTGCTATATGAATTTGAAATCATAATCTGATTCCAGTCAGAAATATTTGAAAGGCTCAAGGCCTAACACTATTACTGAGGCTGTGGAGCATTCAAAAAGGAGGGGCCTATCATAACTGCCCTCCAAAAGACTCAACAAGAAGCTGAAAGAGTCAGATGCAGGTATTTTCAGCCAAATAATGGAGAGAAGCTGCTGACCTCTGTTCTTGATTTAAAATTTGGAAGAAGCTAAGGAGGAGGGCGACCCTGTAGGAGGACCAGCAGCAGTCTCAATTAACCTGGAACCTTAAGATCTCTCAAACACTGGACCACCAACCAGGCAGCATACACCAGCTGACATGAGGCCCCCAACACATACACAGCAGAGGACAGCCAGGTCTGGGTTTAGTAAGAGAAAATTTAACTAACCCCCAAGAAACTGGAGGCCCCAGTTAGTTTAGAGATCTGGTGGGGTTGGAGATGGGGATATCCTCCTGGATACAGGGGTCAGGGGAGGCGGTATAGGATGTGGAACAGTCAGAGGGTGGACCAAGAGGGGAATAAAATTTGGAGTTTAAAATTAATTAATTAATTAATTAATTTAAAAAACAAAACAAAAAATACCTGTTTGTGTACATATGTAACTCTACACAGGTTTCTAGCAGGCACCCTGGCTGTGTTGACCAATAAACATTAACGGAATAAATGTGACACAGTTTCTTCTATATAAAAAAAATTATTCAATCAGTTGAATAACTACTTATTTTACAGTTTATGGGCTAAATGGATTAAATAATTATAAGATATTATCCTCTCTTCAAAATAAAAAGTAATCTGTCACATATATTAAGTCAATATAGAAAACAGCCATACAGAAAAATTAGATATGACCTTAATACTTGCATGTCATTAAAATGGTATAATAGCTAAAAAGAGGAGGTGGATGGAATAGGGGAGTTATTGGGGAGGATGGGGAAAGGTGATAACATCTGAAATGTAAATAAATAAAATATCCAATAAAAAATATATTTGTTGTTACTCATGTAATGGAAAATTTTTATCTACTTTTTGAAATGGTTTCAAATGATTTACAATTAGAGATGATTAAAATAAAGATGAATACAGTGTTTGTGGTGATTATAAAAAGAAAGATATTTAATTCTCCAAAGCAAATATTTAGCTTTTGAAATGTCCAGATAGAAGTAACTGTCACAGCACAACTTACTATATCATATTTTTTAACTCAAGTCCAGAAGAACAGGAAAATTGTGTAAGCAACCTACGATAATTTTATACAAAAGTATGCTTATAATTCCTAATACAATTGTGATGGTATATATAAATTGTTAGATGCTCTCAGAGAACATCAACTAAAAATAACAATGAAGATATATTATGTGATTATTTTACGTTTATTTTAGTTCCAAACTTAATTATTGTGATTTTATCTGCACAGTATAATGTAATAATATGTTATTATTTCTGAGGGTTTAAATGTAATCGTTTGTGATATACTAAATTTAAGTCTAAATTTACATATAACTTCAGATGATAGTTTCCTTAAAACTAAAAAAAAATTATCATGCAGGAATATTGATATAAATGAAAAAGAATATTTATAAAGTTGGGATTTTAAAAATATTAATTTTCAACTTGCTATATCCATTCAATATTATTCTTTTGGACAGCAGGACATATATTTTTACTCTTTTCTTAATTTAGATATATGTATTATTGATTATTTTAAAAGAATTTTCTAAGTAACAAATACTAATACCGATTTATTGTCAGTAAAGATGCCAGAACATTTCTTCTAAAGAAGAAAAATACTCCAGGCTTAAATTAAATAGGAAATATATATTGGACCTTTCAATAACAAAAACAATTTCAGAGATATTACAAAGCATCTTATGGATAACATAAGTAATATATTTTAATATCTTACTTTTATAAAAACATTGATTTTATAGATTATAACCTAATACATACTTCAACTTGTCAAGTTATATTGAAAACTAAAATAAAATCATAGTAAACTTTCATCCCTGTCATATATATTTTCTAATTTTTATTGAAAATTTGAAACATAGCAGACAGATATAAGCTTTCTGTTAAAGTTTTGTCAAATCTCAAATAGAATATTCATACTTATCGAGTTCATGTCATGTTTCATTTGAAATAACAACCGTAATTAGGAATCAAATATTTCATTCTTTGTTCCAACATATTACACATTGTATGTGAATACTTGGTAGAATTATTATCATGCTACAAACTTTTTGTTGAAAAAAAATCACTTGGACTTTTTCTATTCAAAATGAATTCAATTGGATTTCTTCCATGTAAAGGATAAAACACATTGCTTACAGTAGTACAAGACATGAAGACATATATAAGTCACTATAAATAAGACACCAATAAGACAGTAGTTCCTGAGTGAGATAAAGGAACACTCTGACATCTCTGCTAATTGTCAGCTTACTTATCAAGGAAGGTGTTTTCTAGGCTCTCTACAGGAGAGCCCTGATAGTAGATTCTGAGATGAGTAGATGGAATGAGATTGGCAATCTCATGGGTTTAATAATACACAATATTATGCCACAAGAAGAGAGATACCAGAAAGGGTACTGTAAAATTGTGAGACAATCACCTCTGAAGGATTCTGTGGAGTACTTATCAGTAAAAGATCTAAAAAGTGTAGGCTCAGATCAGGAATGGAACAAATTCAAAAGAAACAGAAGGACCAATGCTTTGTGTTCCCCCAAAATAGATAACATGGAGTCTTATCTCCTGGAACACAAAAATCCTCACAGGTCTTTGGGAATTTGGGCAGAAGACTAAGAAAAATGGTATATTGGTAGTGGGATGAATGGACTATGAAGCATTGTCTTTTTTTTTTTTTTTTTAAGTTGGGGTTGCTGTTCACAAAACTTTAAAACAGTCCAGCACCACACACAATAAGAAAGTACATTGTAGCCAGAAGTATCAGCAACAGAATGCTTTAGAAGCGTGGCTCCAGACTAAACATTATTGAGTTAATGTAAACCATATTATAAGAAAAATTGAAGAAACAAGATTTTGATATAATCATGTAGACTACTAAAACAAAGATCTGTGACATTAACAGTACTATAATCATTAATATAAACCTTCAGTAGCCATGTTTTGTGTCCTTAAATTTTATTGACTTTCTTTAATTATGAACATAAACCATAATCAAATTTTTTAACATGTATCAAAATAGAAGAAAACTATAATGTACAGAGCAACAATGGTAAAGACGATACCATGTTTCTCACAGGAAATAGACAGCAGTGGTGAAGAAATTGGTGATCCTGAATTATGCATATAATGAAATACTTCTGTTTTTTATTCTTGAATATTTTTTTTTATATTCCAGTCTTTATGCTCCTCCCAGTTTCCCCTCTGACTCTTCCAAATCCCATACCTTCTCCAACTACCACAGTCTTCAAAAGGGTATCCTCACCCCCACCCCCAATCCTTACTACACCAGATCACCCCACTCCCTGAGGCCTCAAGTCTCTTTAGGGTTAGGTGCATCTCTCTCATTTAGGACAGACCAGGCAGTCTTCTGGAGTATATGAGTTGGGGGCCTCATATAAGCTGGTATATGTTGCCTGCTTGGTTGCTTTGTGTCTGAGCAATCACAGGGGACCAGGTTAGTAGAGACTACTTGTTTTCCTATGGGGTCACTCTCCTCCTCAGCTTCTTCCAGCTTTTCCCTAATTCAACCACAGGGGTCACCAGCTTCTGTTCATTGGTTGGGTGCAAATATCTGCATATGACTCTGTCAACTACTTGTTGGGCCTTTCAGAGGTCAATCATGCTGTGGGGCCTCACCTTGATCTGGATACCAATTGGGGCCGGTCACTGAACATCCTTTCCCTCAGGCTCTTCTTCAATTTTGACCTTGTAGTTTTTCAGACAAGAATAGTTCTGGGTAAGAGGTTTGGTTTTTTTGTTTGTTTGTTTGTTTTGTTTTTTTCCCCATGGAATGGCAACAACATCCCTCCACTTGATGCCCTGTCTTTCTACTGGAAATGAACTCTACAAGTTCCCTCTCCCCATTGTAGGACATTTCATTTAAGATCCCCCCCTTTGAGTCCTGAGAGTCTCTCATCTCCAAGGTCTCTGGTACATTCTAGAGGGTTCCCCCACTTTCTACCTCCTGAGGTTTCTTGTTTCCATTCTTTCTACTGGCCCTCAGTGATTTAGTCCTGTTCCCTGCCACCAGTCCTGATCATGTTCTCCTCTTCCTCTCCCTGTCCCCTTGTGCACCAGAGACAGACATGTTGAACAATGGAATAGAATGAAAGACCCAGAAATAAAACTATACACTTAAGGACACTTGATCTTTGACAAAGAAGCCAAAAGTGTATAATAAAAAGAAAGCATCTTCAATAAATGATGCTAGTCTAACTGATAGTCTATATGTAGAAAAATAAAAATACATCATTATTTGTCATCTTGCACAAAGCTCAAGTCCAAGTGGATCAAGGCCCTCAATATAAAACCAGATACACTGAATTTAATAGAAGAGAAAGTTGGAAAAAGCCTTAAATTTATTGGCGCAGGGAGGTATTACATTCACAGAACTCGAATGGCTCAGGTTCTATGACCAAGAATTGATAACTGGGACCTCATGAAATCAGAAAGCTTCTGTAAGGCAAAGGACATAGTCAATAAGATAAATCAGCAAGCTACAAATTGGGAAAAAATCTTTACTAACCCCATATCCAATAAAGGACTAATATTCAAATATAAAGAACTCAAAAAACTAACCTTTAAGAAACCAAACAACCCAATCAAAATATGGGGTATAGAAACAGAGAATTCACAACAGAGTAATCTTGAATGGCTGAGAAGCACTTACAGAAATGTTCAAAGTTCTTAGAGATCAGGAAAATGCAAATTTAAACAGCCCTGAGATTCCACCTTACACCAATCAGAATGCCCAAGATAAAAAAATTGAGGTGACAGCACATGTTGGAGAGGATGTGGGAAAAGTAGAACACTTCTCCATTGCTTGTGAGATTGCAAACTAGTACAACCACTCTGTATTTCAATCAGGAGGTTCCTCAGAAAATTGGAAATAGATATACCTGAAGACCCAGCTATACAACTCTTGGCCATATACCCAAAAGATGCTCCAACATGCTACATAGCTGCCTTATTTGTGATAACCAGAAGCTTGAAACATACCAAATGTCCCACAAGAGAAGAATGGATACAGAAAATGTAATTCATTTACACAATGGAATACTAACCTGTTAAGAATGAGGATATCATGAGTTTTACAGGCAAATGAGTAGAATTAGAAAATGTCATTCTGAGTGTGGTAACTTAGACCCAAAAGGACATGCATGGTATGTACTCACTAATAAGTGGATATTAGCCAAAAAAGTACAAAATACCCAGGATACAATCCACAGAACTCAAGAAAGTTAACAAGCCAAAGGGGCCAAGTGAGGATGTCTCAATCCCACTTGTGAAGAAGAAAACAATCATGGGGGCATGGCTAGGAGAGAGAGAGAGAGAAATACTTTACAACACCAGGAGAAATAGACATTTTTGATTCCATGAAAACATAATAAACCTATAATCTAAGGAAATATTAGTATAAATATATCTTACATTGAAAAACCATTCTATACACAGTAAACAAAGCATTCAAGTAATAAACTTTCAAATGTTATGCTTGGTACAAATGTGAGAGTATCCAAAACACCATAAAGTAGAAAATGTTAGGCTTATTTGTTTCCCACTAATTTTATATTCTAAAATCAGGGCTTAGTGACAAATCAGCATATCCAAGAGAAGTAAATAAACCAAAATTAATTACTATAAAAAAACAAATACTTTGGCACAACAGTTTGGAAGCGCTTTTATCATAGAAAATAGTTAATTTAATGTGCTACTTATGGTGATGTAAACTTGCATGTGGGTTAGAGAAAAAAAAATCAACTAATTCTACTGTCCTAGCACTTGCTCAGTAAATTAGTGTTTTCAGGTAACTTCATTAACTTCTCCATAGCCTCTTTTTCTCTATTGTACAATGTGAATAATAATGCCAATTCTATTGTCCTTGGAGTTTATTTTACTATATGTTCTAAACACGCTTATAAAATACAAAATACCCATTTTTCTGTAATACTTGTATAGTCTATACACTGAGTGTTGAGGAAGAAAGGGGGTGACTTATATAGATGGGATATGGAATATCCCTCACAGCCTCACGTTATCAATGCTTCATCTCCACTGATGCTTCGGTAGTGTGTGGAAACATTAGGCAGTAAGACACAAGAGGATTCTCCTCGACTATGTTGTCAAGCACTGCTTTCTCTCTCTGATTCCTGTGTGCTGTCAAGTAAAGCAGCAAACACCTTACATGTTCCCACTGTCCAAATGCCTAAGACAAGTTGGAGGATTATACTATCTAAAACCTTGAGCCAGAATGAAATGTCCCTCTTTTTCAGTTGTTTTTTTCAGGAATTTCATAAGTAATTACAAAAGTAATTAAAATATAAATATATCAAAATACCTACTAAAGTAGCCCAATAAACATTTTCATTTATGGAAATAAAAATGCTATCAATAAAAATATAGTTCTGACATTTGTTAAAATTAAGGGGATAAAGATTACAAAGAAATACTCATGATTCTTAGTATGTGTTTAGCCCAGAATAGAAAGAACACATCGACTAGTCAAGAGACTCCAATCATCTCATTTCATCATGAAGTAAAATGCATAAATGTATAAATGACAGTATACCAATATTTATTATTAGTTATATTGTTTTAATTTAAGACAAGTCACAGAGTTCACAAGTATTTTGCCATCTGACAGCTGTCTGCTTGCCTGTGGGAAATCAACTTTTCATCAGATTCAAGCTGTAAGTTAACAAACAGATGGTCACACTAAAAACTGACCATGATGTTTATAAGTAACTGACATCCATTCTGGTCAACTCAGCTGAGAAACTAATGACTGAATGTGAACTGAGAGTGAATTCTTCAAAGAAAGAATTTAGTGGAAGAGAAATTATCACTAAAATGACTTTTTAGGAAGCAAAATTTGTTTTGAATAAGCACAAAATAAATACATCTGTTATTACCATTTGATATTCACACAATTATCTAGAATATTTAGCAGGAGTTATTGAAAAAGTATGACTTTTTATTTATTCATTTTGTTACAACTAAAATAAAATAATTGTAAACTTATAGTTCACTTCAATTTAGGATTTAGTTATTTTATCTATATGAGTGTTCTATCTACATGCACACCTACAAGCCAGAAAAGTGCATTGATCACAGTATAGATGGTTAGGATCCACCATGTGATTGCTGGGGATAGAACTCAGGACCTCTGGAAGAGCAGCTAGTGCTCTTAACTGCTGAACTATTTCTCTAGCCCTTCACTCCATTTTATAAATCAGGACATGATCAAGGCTGGACCAGCCTCAGCCTCCAAATTCTAGGGTAGTTAGGAGTGACCACAGTTAACTATAATATATATTGTTTTATCATATTCATTAGCATTACAAATTCTCTAATTTGTGAAGTGTCCTCTCCTTCCAAACTTCCTTATTATCTTTCTAAATGTACATTTGGTTGTCTAGTCAATATAGAATTCTTTTTATTATTTTTTAAATTGAATATTTTATTTATTTACATTTCAAATGTTATTGCCTTTTTCAATTTCCCCTCTGCAAACACCCTATCACACCCCCTTACCCTACTTCTATGAATGTGCTCTCCCCACAACCATCAACTGCCCTAGCATTCCTCACCACTGGGGCATCAAACCTTTGCAGGACCAATGGCCTTTCCTTCCCATTGATGCCAAATGAGGCTTCTTCAACTCCTTCAGCTCCTTCAGTCTTCTCTCTAACTCCTCCATTGGGAACCCCATAATCCATTCAATGTTTAGCTGTGAGCATCTGCCTCTGTATATGTCAGGCTCTGGCAAATCTCTAAAGAGACAGCTATATCAGTCTTCTGTCAGCATACACTTCCTGGCATCCACATCAGCATCTACCTTTGGTGACTGCATATCAGATGAATACCCCGGTGGTACAGTCTCCAGACAGCCCCTCCTTCAGTTTCTGTTCCACACTTTGTTTCCATATTTGCTCCCATGAGTATTTTGTTATTCTTTCGAAGAAGGACCACAGCAGCCACACTTTGGTCTTCATTTTTCATGAGCTTTATGTAGTCTGTGAGTTCTATCTTGGCTATTGTGAGCTTTTGGGCTAATAGCCAATTATCAGTGAGTGCATACCATGTGTGTTCTTTTGTAATTGGGTTACTGTTAGGAGCCGCAGTGAGCGTAACAACATTCTCCATTACAAGATGGCGCGGGCATCCTGTGCTCCCACAAGTAAACAACTAACTGCGCAGGTGCAAAAGGCAAAAGCACGCCAAAGTCACTGCCCATCTCCGGGGTGTAATATGGGGTGATGAGTGAACAGCCAATCAGAAGTGAACACGCCACTCTAAGGTACATATAGCAGTGCCTTTCCCGGGGCTTGGGGTCTTTCCGTTTCAGCTGATACAAGAATAAAGCCTCGCTGTAGTAACCACCCGAACACTGCCTCAAGAGTCTCTTTCGCGGGCAAAGGGGACTCGAAAAGGGGCGCAGAACAGGTTACCTCACTCAGGATGATATTTTCTAGTTCCATCCATTTGCCTAATAATTTCTCAAATTCATTATTTTTAATAGCTGAGTAATACTCCGTTGTGTAAATGGATACATTTTCTGTATCCATTTCTCTGTTGAAGGACATCTGCTTTCTTTCCAGCTTCTGGCTATTATAAATAAGGCTGTTATGAATATAGTGGAGCATATGTCCTTGTTACATGCTGGAGTATCTTCTGGGAATATGCCCAGGAGTGGTATAGCTGGTTCCTCAGGTAGTGCTATGTCCAATTTTCTGAGAAACTTTCAGAATGATTTCCAGAGTGATTGTACCAGCATGCAATCCCACCAACAATGGAGGAGTGTTCCTCTTTCTCCACATTCTTGCCAGTATTTGCTATCACCTGAGTTTTTGATCTTAGCCATTCTGACTGGTGCGAGGTGGAATCTCAGGGTTGTTTTGATTTGCATTTCTTTGATGAATAAGAATGTTGAACATTTCTTTAGGTGCTTCTCCACCATTCTAGTTTCCTCAGTTGAGAATTCTTTTTTTTTAGCTCTGTACCCCATTTTTATTAGGGTTATTTGGTTGTCTGGAGTCTAATTTCTTGAGTTATTTGTATATATTGAATATTAGCCCTGTATAGGATGAAGGATTGGTAATGATATTTTTCCAATCTTTTGATTGCTGTTTTGTCCTAATAACAGTTTTCTTTGCCTTCCAGAAGCTTTGCAATTTTGTGAGGTCCCATTCGTCGAATCTTGATCTTAAAGGATAAGCCATTGGTGTTCTGTCCAGGAAATTTTCCCCTGTGCCCATGTGTTCAATGTTTTTCCCCACCTTCTCTTCTATTAGATTCAGTGTATCTGGTTTAATGTGGAGGTCCTTGATCCACTTGGACTTGAGCTTTGTACAAGGGGATAAGAATGGATCAATTTGCACTCTTCTACATGTTGACCGCCAGTTGAACCAGCACAATTTATTGACAAAGCTGTCTTGTTTCCACTGTTTGGTTTTAGCTTCTTAGATACCTTTTAAGAGGAAAGTATTGTTTTGCTTCGTACAGAACACTAAACCAAATTCAGTTCATAACTCTTGTGTCAAAACAATTTTGTACATAACCATTTATCCTGAAAAACATCTTTTAGTCAATTTTCTACCTATTATTTTCCCAGAGCAAGGATATTTTAAGATACCAATAAAAACATTTTATACACAACAAATAATGATTAAAACACATCTCATATTTTTTTCTCTAGAATAACACTTTTTTATTTTATTTATTTATTTATTCATTCATTTATTTATTTATTTATTTTACACTCCAGATAGGATAACATTTTGATACTTCCCAAGTGCTCACAGAAAGCTGCTTAGGACTTAATATAATAAAAGCACATTTTATTAACATTAAGAACATCATTTTATCTTAAATTAATATACATACATATATTATAATTGAAAATCGGTTGAGTTTATCTCAAATAGATTTGTTGATCTATTCTAATCATTTACATTTTATCCCATGAAATGGTTTTGAAAAGTGATCTCCTTATAGAAAACATATTTGAGAAATAGTTTGCATAATTATAAAATATTTTTGATTTCTCAATAATTGCAAAGTTGTACAAAGGGATGTATTATATACTTTATTCTTCTCTAAATTTATGATTTTTCTGTTCACTTAATTAGCATTAAAGTACTATAATTCATTGTGGCATTTTTTTCTATTTAATTTTTATACAATATATAAAATATAAGAGCATGATTGTTCCTCACTCAACTTCTACAGTATCCTCTAGACTTCCTTACTCCCCCAAACTTATACTCTGATTCTGTCTCTTAAAAACAAACAAACAAACAAAAATTGTAAAATTTCTGAAGCTCTTTCTATCTTTTTGGAGTAGAGAGTACCTTTTGTTATTCTGATTATTTTTCTTTAGTAGGTTGTATAGAACTAATTTTTAATTCTCTCACCTTCTCCATATGATTTTAAATAATTAATTAATTATTTAAATGAAATAATTAATGAAATGGCATTTAATGAAAAATTCATATTTAAAATGTAAAATGTGTACATATTTTTAAAAATTATCATATACATTGAGCTTAAATGTTCTTGTTAAAAAATCTCCTGCATATAAATATTAAAGATATCTAATAGGTGATATAACTAAAATGAGTTTTTAAAACATTGATCTGTTAACTATATAAATAAAACTGTTGCATTAACTTAAATAAATTAAAACTAAAGTATAGCAAAATATGGCCTTTGTGTTTTGATATAAAAAATTGTTGATATATTAGTTATATTTTTATTTTTATAGATTATAGGCAGTTATATAGTTGTCTCTAAATAAATTTACATTGTGCAGGTTATAAAACATTTTTTGTTTAGTTGGGTGTAACAAAGTTGTTTATCAGTGTAGCCCTAGATTTTTAACACACTGTGTTCATTTGTTTGTTTAACTGACTTCATTCTGGATATATACCAATTTAAACTGTCAGACTCCATACTCATGCTAAAAAATCTTGCTCAATTAGAATGCAATTTTTCTATTGATTGCATTTTCTATAGTCTTACAGACTAAATTAATTTTTAAAATTTTATTTCTGAGATATAGTCTTCATTGATGTTTATTGAAAATTTCCCATGAATTTATTGTATAATATGTAAAGATTAACTATTCACAACTACAGTGATGAATAATATTATTATCCCTAAGAGGCCTCTTGTTTTCCCTATTAGTCACTTCTATGTATACCAAATGCTATGGCAACCATTATATTTTAATTGTCACTTGATTTTATCATGTTTTTAAATTTATATATGTTGGGGTACAGTTTTAATGATTTCCTTTTTATTAACATACTGAAAGAAAACTAGAAGTTATTCAGGCCTTTTTCAATTTGTCACTAATTTAGGGACTCTACACCAAAAATATTATTATAGGCTATTTCCAATGCTATTGGTTATTATCCTTAATCTGACAATAAGCTACTCATAGCTCACATCTGTCACCAAACATGGACAAATTGAGCCAGTGCTCAGTACAGTTTTCAATATTCTTTCCCACTTCGTGAATTTCAGACATTCTTTCCTTTTGGAATAGAGATGACTGTTTCCTTATCCTAACTTTTCTTATTTATTTGATTGTATGGGACTAGTTTTTAATCCCCTAATCTTCTCCACATAATTTTAAAATTAATAAAATTGTACTTAATGTAAAATACAGGCTCAAAATGTAACTTAGTGTCTGTTTAAAGGGACTTGAATAAACTCTGTCCTTAAATGCTCCTGTCCATAAACTTTCCATAAATACATATTCAAGATATCTAACATGTGATATAACTCATATCCATTATATTTATAACTTTGATGTGTTAAATGTAAAAAACCATTGCATTAGCTTAAATAAATTATTAATTAATAGGTTAGAGTGGTTATTAACAGAGTTAGGATGGGGCAAAGTGAAAAAGTAATTAAAATATGTTATAAGCATGTATGAAATTCTAAATAAATTAACCATAGTATTATATTAATATGTAAGTTGTCAAATAATCAAACAATAAAAATTTTAATATAAGTAAAGCCATTTGGGATCAGCTTTTAATACTGAGACTCATTTTGGCTGTGATTCTAGCCTAACCCTGTTAAGGAAAAACAAAAACAAACAAAAACAAAACAAAAGAAACAAACAAACACAAAACAGTACATGCTAAATTCAAGTACATCTGGGAAAAATGTATTGATTTACAAAGGATGATGTTTGCAGAGAAGATGAGAGGAATAAAACCAGACATCAAGAAGCCTAGTAAAGGAGAAAGTTAAAAATAAGAAAGATTACTCTTTATTTCAAAAAAAAAAAAAAAAACATTGCTCTATGATGAAGTCTTCATGATGTATCTGTGTGTGATTAATTTTATTTGAATTGACAATTGTGAGTAAAGTGTATTTATATAAATATATCATGGATTATCCTATATGCTGTTCATTAACAAGATGCCTTGTTCCAAGAACAGCAAACTTCTGAAATATAAGAATAGTATGTCATCATTCATGAATCCTCCCCCTAGAAGAGCAACCCATATTTCAGAGAGATGGTTTCTCATTAGAAACTGTTATCTGTGTACAGCTGCTTTCCATGTGATAAGTTCATATGGCCACTTCATCGAAAAGTATTCGCAGATAATTCAGGAACTAATTGACAATAAGTGTAGACTGAATTTATGTTTTACCATTTCTGGAAATTACTGTCAGATTTTCCATTAAAAATTAGTAACTCTGATGCTTTGAATCAGATCGCTTAGTCTTTAATGAGACAATTGAATTTAAAGTCAATGTAACTTAATTGGCACACTATGTATGAGCAAACAAAGCACAAGCCAGGGTTTGTATAGACTCTCCTATATTAAAGGAGAAATTGCTCCTATAACTTTTCCTTATTCTAGGTATTGGAATATTTTCTTATGTATTTAGTACCTCCTGAGAAAGGACAGTTACTTTTTCAGTGTATTTCTTTGGATGGAGGGCATAAGCTTTGACCCTTAAATCCCTACTAATAGATTATTGGATTTAAAATCAATTCCAGTGTCTTGTGAATCCTGGGTCACTGATGTATTTATAAGCTTGGAGTCTTCCCAAACAGTATAATAATTTCTGAGTCTGCCAAGTTTGTTATCTATTTATTTTTCTTCATTATTGTTATTTCTTATTTTTTCATTATTAGTGTGTATTTCCATAAATGTATGGTGTGTGTGTGTGTGTGTGTGTGTGTTTATGCACTCATAGCACATGTATGAAGATCAGAGAAAAAGTTTAAAAACATTTTTTTACTGCACTCTGGTTTTTAGAAATTTAACAGTCAGCATTTTATTTTCATTGTCCCTTCCCTTTGGTACTTCCAGATACTACAATGATCTTTTAAAAAATAAATAATTAATTAATTACAAATTAATTACACCCTTACAAATTCCTTCCCCCATTATTATCTTCCACTTCTCCTCAGAGAAGGGACAGACCCCCCTTGGGTACCACCTTGCCCTGGAGATATCCAGTTGAAGCAGGTCTGAGTGCATCCTCTTCAACTGAGGCCCAGATTATAGTATTATTTCTTTTCAATTTAATCACTGTCTTGAAGCCAGTGGTGGTTTTGCCTGCTTCTCTGATGTTCCAACTCCAAGATTAAGAACCTTAAGCAGTTCAGGAATGATATGTAATTATATGTGTTGTTAATTTTATTATAACAAAAATAACTGACATTCTGGGGGATCCATAGAACCCATAGCCAGCGCTAGCACGCCCCGTCCGCCGCTCGCCCCTCCTGCAGTCTGAGGCCTGCGGGTAAGTGCACCCAGGAGCACCCCAGACACATTCTGGGGGATCCATAGAACCCATAGCCAGCGCTAGCACGCCCCATCCGCCACTCGCCCCTCCTGCAGTCTGAGGCCTGCGGGTAAGTGCACCCAGGAGCCCCCCAGACACATTCTGGGGGATCCATAGAACCCATAGCCAGCGCTAGCACGCCCCTTCCCCTGCTCGCCCCTCCTGCAGTCTGAGGCCTGTGGATAAGTGCACCCAGGAGTCCCCCAGACACATTCTGGGGGATCCATAGAACCCATAGCCAGCACTAGCACGCTCCTTCTGCTGCTCGCCCCCCCTCCGGTCTGAGGCCTGCAGGGTCTGAGTCCCAGACCAGACCTCTACCAGGTCTGCAGTTGTGTGGACCCCGGATTCCACCTGAGACATACTGGAAGGTCCGCTCAACCCAGAGCCACAGAGGAACAACTGAACTCAGAGTGTCAGACAACATACCCTGAGATATCCAAGAGGAGACACTGCACCCAGAACAGCAGACATCTAGCTGGACTGCTACCTTGGAGGCACCATATCCTGAGGCATCCTAGAGATACCACTGTAATCAGGGCAGCTGGAAAAAAACCACAAAGACATCTGGACTCCTAGAAGACCAAACAAAAGCGAGACAACTGGAAAGACAGGCTTCAATCAGAGACAGAAGTACAGGTAGCACTAGAATTAACCAGATGGCAAAAGACAGGCGCAAGAACGTAAGCAACAGAAACCAAAGTTACATGGCATCATCAGAACCCAGTTCCCCCATCATAGCAAGCCCTGAACACCCCATCACACCAGAAAAGCAGGATTCAGAATTAAAATCACTTCTCATGATGATGATAGAGGACTTTAAGAAAGACATAAATAACACTCTCAAAGAACAGATAGAAACCCTTAGAGAGGAAACACAAAAATCCCTTAAGGAATTACAAGAAAATGCAACCAAACGGGAGAAGGAATTAAACAAAACCATGCAGGATCTAAAAACGGAAGTAGAAACAATAAAGAAATCACAAAGGGAGAACACCCTGGAGATAGAAAACTTAAAAAAACGATCAGGAGTCATAGATACAAGTATTACCAACAGAATACAAGAGATGGAAGAGAGAATCTCATGTGCAGAAGATACCATGGAAAACATAGACACAACTGTCAAAGAAAATGCAAAATACAAAAAGCTACTAACCCAAAATATACAAGAAATCCAAGACACAATGAGAAGGCCAAACCTAAGGATAATAGGAACAGATGAGGGGGAAGACTCCCAACTTAAAGGACCAGTAAATATTCTCAACAAAATTATAGAGGAAAACTTCCCTAACCTAAAGAAAGAGATGTCCATAAATATACAAGAAGCCTACAGAACTCCAAATAGTTTAGACCAGAAAAGAAATACTTCCCGCCACATAATAGTCAAAACATCAAATGTACAAAACAAAGAAAAAATACTAAAAGCAGTAAGGGAAAAAGGCAAAGTAACATATAAAGGCAGACCTATAAGAATTACACCAGACTTCTCACCAGAGACCATAAAAGCCAGAAGATCCTGGACTGATATCATACAGACCCTAAAAGAACATAAATGTCAGCCCAGACTACTATACCCAGCAAAACTGTCAATCATTATTGATGGAGAAACCAAAATATTCCATGACAAATCCAAATTTACACAGTATCTCAACACAAACCCAGCACTTCAAAGGATAATTGGTGGAAAACTCCATCACAAGGAGGGAAACTACAACTTGGAAAAAGCAGGAAAGTAATCTTCCAAAAACCGTAAAAGAAGGTAGCTACACAAACATATCTCCACTGCTAATAACAAAAATAACAGGAAACAACACTCATTTTTCCTTAATATCTCTTAATATCAATGGACTCAATTCTCCAGTAAAAAGACATAGACTATCAGACTGGATACGTAAACAGGACCCAACATTTTGCTGCATTCAGGAAACGCACCTCTGTGGAAAGGACAGACACTACCTCAGAGTAAATGGTTGGAAAACAATCTACCAAGCAAATGGTCCCAAGAAACAAGCTGGAGTAGCGATTCTAATATCAAATAAAATCAGTTTTCAACCAGAAGTAATCAAAAAAGATAAAGAAGGACACTTCATATTCATGAAAGGAAAAATGTACCAAGAGGAACTTGCAATTCTCAACATCTATGCCCCAAATGTAAGGGCACCCACATACATAAAAGACACTTTACTAAAACTTAAAGCATACATTGCACCCTACACAATAATAGTGGGAGATTTCAACACCCCACTCTCAGCTATGGACAGATCATGGAAACAGAAACTAAATCGAGACACAATGAAACTAACAGAAGTTATGAACCAATTGGACTTAACTGACATCTATAGAACATTTCACCCTAAAACAAAAGAATACACCTTCTTCTCAGCACCTCATGGTACCTTCTCGAAAATAGACCATATAATTGGTCACAAAACAGGCCTCAACAGATACCAAAAGATTGAAATAATCCCCAGCACCTTATCAGACCACCATGGATTAAGACTTGTCTTTGACATGGACAAAAACATCAGAAAACCGACATACACTTGGCAACTGAACAATGCTCTACTCAATGATAACTTGGTCAAGGAAGAAATTAAGAAAGAAATTAAAGACTTTTTAGATTTAAATGAAAATGAGGACACATCATATCAAAACATGTGGGACTCATTGAAAGCAGTACTAAGAGGAAAAATCATAGCTCTAAGTGCTCACAAAAAGAAAGTGGAAAGAGCATACATTAACAACTTGACAGCAAACCTGAAAGCATTAGAACAAAAAGAAGCTAGTATACCCAAGAGGAGTAGACGGCAGGAAATAGTCAAACTCAGGGCTGAAATCAACCAAGTCGAAACAAAAAGAACTATACAAAATATCAACAAAACCAGGAGCTGGTTCTTTGAGAAAATCAACAAGATAGACAAACCCTTAGCCAGACTAACCAAAGGGCGCAGAGACAGCATTCAAATTAATAAAATCAGAACTGAAAAGGGAGACATAACAACAGAAACAGAGGAAATTAAAAAAATTATCAGATCCTACTACAAAGGCCTATACTCAACAATATTGGAAAATCTGGAGGAAATGGACAATTTTCTAGATAGATACCAGGTACCAAAGTTAAACGAGGAGCAGATAAACCACCTAAACAGTCCCATAATGCCTAAAGAAATAGACACAGTCATTAAAAATCTTCCCACCAAAAAATGTCCGGGGCCAGATGGTTTCAGTGCAGAATTCTTTCAGACCTTCAAGGAAGACCTAATACCAATCCTCTTCAAGTTATTCCATCGAATAGAAACAGAAGGAACACTACCCAATTCATTCTATGAAGCTACCATTACACTCATACCTAAACCACAGAAAGACCCAACAAAGAAAGAGAACTACAGACCAATCTCTCTTATGAATATTGATGCAAAAATACTCAATAAAATTCTCGCAAACCAAATCCAACAACACATCAAAACAATTATCCATCAAGATCAAGTAGGCTTTATCCCAGGAATGCAGGGATGGTTCAATATTCGGAAATCCATCAATGTAATCCACTACATAAATAAACTCAGAGAGAAAAACCACATGGTCATCTCACTAGATGCTGAGAAAGCATTTGACAAAATTCAACATCCCTTCATGTTAAAAGTCTTGGAAAGATCAGGAATACAAGGCCCATATCTAAACATAGTAAAAGCAATATACAGCAAGCCAGTAGCCAACATCAAACTAAATGGAGAGAAACTTGAAGCAATCCCACTAAGATCAGGGACTAGGCAAGGCTGCCCACTCTCACCTTACCTATTCAATATAGTACTGGAAGTCTTAGCTAGAGCAATTAGACAACAAAAGGAAGTCAAAGGGATACAGATAGGAAAGGAAGAAGTCAAAATTTCACTATTTGCAGATGACATGATAGTATACTTAAGTGAACCTAAAACTTCCACCAGAGAACTCCTAAACCTGATAAACAACTTTAGCAATGTGGCTGGATATAAAATCAACTCAAACAAATCAGTAGCCTTCTTCTACTCAAAGGATAAACAGGCAGAGAAAGAAATCAGGGAAATGACACCCTTCACAATAGCCACGAATAAAATAAATTATCTTGGAGTGAATCTAACAAAGCAAGTGAAAGATCTGTATGACAAGAACTTCAAGTCTCTCAAGAAAGAAATTGAAGAACATCTCAGAAGATGGAAAGATCTCCCATGCTCCTGGATTGGCAAGATTAATTTAGTAAAAATGGCTATCCTGCCAAAAGCAATCTACAGATTCAATGCAATACCCATCAAAATTCCAAATCAATTCTTCATAGAGATAGAAAGAGCAATTTACAAATTCATTTGGAGTAACAAAAAACCTAGGATAGCGAGAACTATTCTCAACAATAAAAGAACCTCTGGGGGAATCACCATTCCGGACCTCAAACTGTACTACAGAGCAGTAGTGATAAAAACTGCTTGGTATTGGTACAGAGACAGAAAGGACGATCAATGGAGCAGAATTGAAGACCCAGAAATGAACCCGCATACCTATGGTCACTTGATATTTGACAAGGGAGCTAAATTCATCGAGTGGAAAAAGGACAGCATTTTCAACAAGTGGTGCTGGCTCAACTGGAGGTCAACATGTAGAAGAATGCAAATTAATCCATTCTTATCTCCTTGCACAAAGCTCAACTCCAAGTGGATAAAGGACCTTCACATAAAGCCAGGTACACTGAAAATATTAGAAGAGAAGTTGGGGAAGACCTCGAATACCTAGGCACAGGGGAAAAGTTCCTGAACAGAACACCAATGGCTTATGCTCTAAGATCAAGAATCGACAAATGGGACCTCATCAAATTGCAAAGCTTCTGTAAGGCAAAGGACACTGCCAACAAGACAAAACGGCAACCAACAGATTGGGAAAAGATCATTACCAATCCTACATCTGATAGGGGGCTAATATCTAATATTTACAAAGAACTCAAGAAATTAGACTCCAAACAACAAAATAACCCCATTAAAAAATGGGGTACAGAGCTAAACAAAGAATTCTCAACTGAGGAAACTCGAATGGCCGAGAAGCACCTTAAGAAATGCTCAACATCCTTAGTCATCAGGGAAATGCAAATCAAAACAACACTGAGATACCACCTCACACCAGTCAGAATGGCTAAGATCAAAAACTCAGGTGATAGTAGATGCTGGCGAGGATGTGAAGAAAGAGGAACACTCCTGCATTGTTGGTGGGGTTGCAAGCTGGTACAACCACTTTGGAAGTCAGTCTGGCGGTTCCTCAGAAAATTGGACATAGCACTACCTGAGGACCCAGCTATACCACTTCTGGGTATATACCCAGAAAATGCCTCAACAAATAACAAAGACATATGCTCCACTATGTTCATAGCAGCCCTATTTATAATAGCCAGAAGCTGGAAAGAACCCAGATGCCCTTCAACAGAGGAATGGATACAAAAAATGTGGTACATTTACACAATGGAATATTACTCAGCTATTAAAAATAATGAATTCGAGAAATTCTTAGGTAAATGGATGGATCTAGAAAATATCATCCTGAGTGAGGTAACCCAATCACAAAAGAACACACATGGTATTTACTCACTGATAAGCGGAGATTAGCCCAAAAGTTTGAAACAACAAAGATTCAACTACCAGAAGACACGAAGCTCATGAAGAAGAAAGAACAAGTGAGGATGCCTAGGTCTTTCTTAGAAGGAGTAACTAAATAACCAAGGGAGCAAATATGGAGACAAAGTGTGGGTCAGAATCATAAGGGGGGGTTGTAGGGAGACCATTGTGTCTGGGTATTCATTTCATAGGCAGTCACCAAAAATAGGGATGTCAGGATGGGAAAGCTGACAGCAGCCTGATAAGGCTGTCTCCTTAGAGGTCTCTCAGAGTCGGACATACCCAGAGACAGATACCCACAGCTATCCATTAATCTGATCAAAGTTCCCAATGGAGGAGTTAGAGAGTAAATTGAGGGAACCGTGAACCATACGGGCTGGTGGCCCTGTGAGGAGAGCAAGAATACCAACCAGCCAGAGCTCCCCAGGGTCTAAACCACCAGCCCAGGTGCACATAGGGAGAGACACATGACTCCAGCTGTATATGTAGGGGAGGATGGCCCTATTGGGCATAGGTGGGAGACAAGATCATTGGTACCCTGAAGGCTGAGCACTGGGGGGGGGGGGAATCTGAGGGTGGGGAGGGAGGCTGGGGGTAGGTGGGTAACACCTTCATAGAGGCAGGAGGAGGGGGGATGGGATAAGGGGTTCCTGGGTGGTGGGGGAAATATGGTAAGGGGATAAAATTTGAAATGTAAATATTATATCCAATAAAAGAGGGGAAAAATAGAAAAGCGGTTAGAACCAACATTCTTAATAAAATGTCAGCCCTCTTTAAAAAAAAAAAAAAAAACTATCCTGATACTAAAATTTGTTTTGAGAATTGTATATTGCAGAATGATCAGCCTTGGTGTATCTACTCAACAAGTAAGCTGGGCAGACCTGCTCAAACCTCTGAGGTCCGTGAATTCCATCTGGAGGCAGCGAAGACACAGCATCAGAGGATTGTCAACTTGCTCTCCCCCCCCCACTCCTCTTCTAATATCTCAACGCCCATAATCAGCTTGAAGAAGCTAATGATGAGTCAGCGCCCCTATTCCCTGGGCATGGGGACTAAGGTGGTAAATGTTGGGCTGTCTCCCTAGGGAAAAGTAGTGGTTTTGTCGGAATAGAGAGGATTAGCTAGGGTTTATTGTATAGCCATAACCTATTAGTAGAAATCTGTATAATTAATATCAAGATGAAGATATAAATTCTTAAATGGCACCAATTTACTTTGTTTACAAATTTTAAGGTTTTCATTGGCATGAGCTTCTTAGTGATATAAGAGTGAGATGAATATTGTTTCTCTCATAGGCATTGTACCAGTATAACACACTTAGGAATACAAAGCTTAGACCCAGTCCTTCTTTAACTTTTTTAACTGATTTGAGATGGTCAGCCTGTGAGTTAAGGGACTATAGCAAATTCATGACTTGGAGTTTATTATAAGGGTGTTCTCTATGTTTTATTTAGAAATAGCTGAGTGGAGTTAACAGGCAACAGTCCAGATTACCTTACATGGATAGCTGGTTTTCAAAACATCAGAAATCCTTAGAATTGACATGACAAACATTTCAGTATTAATGTTCATTTTCATTAGAGACCTGTCTGCTCTGGACAGCTTCCTATGTTAAATTCTAAGAAGAAATTGAGCATCCTTGGAGTTACTCCAGTTGTGGTGAGACAGCCACTAGGCAAGAATTGCCACTTTCCTTCTACAGACAAATTACTGTCCAGAAAAGGACACACTTGCAGAATAGTCGACTGATTATATCTGCCTAGACAGAGTAATCAGCCCTTAATAATTCTGCAGCACTAAGGTCTGTCAGATGATCCTGGGCCAGAAGGCAGAAGAACAGATGCTCCAACGTTTTGAAGTAGAGCGAGTGTCCAGGTGTTCAGAGGTCTCTATAAATTGGCTAAGTTTTAGAAGCTATGCTTTGTGCTTCCCACAATTATAGTCAACTCAGTCATTCTGGATTTCTGATGGGGTTGAAAACTTATAGCTATTTACTTTGAGAGAAAAGATCTGAGTGTATGGTCATCAGCTGACATTCATCCTAAAGCCAAGGAAAAAGCCAGGTTCAGAACTAAGTGTTTTAGTTAGGATAGATGACAGAGGTGCTGGTTAGTCAACAAAAGGATGGACTGGGTATTAGGACTATCTTGTACCTCACTGGTACAAATAGGCATAATTATGCTCTAATTGTATTTTGAGAGAAAAGTTTCCTTTTAACAGGAAGGGTGATGTGTAGGAGGAGCTAAGGTGGGAGGAGTACTGAGAGGAAGAAAAGGAGTAAGAAGAGGAGAAGAAGAAGGAGAGGAGAAGCTAGGTGATGAAAGAGAGATAGAGGGGGAGACAGGGAAGCAGATGTTCATGTATCTCCACCAGTCAAAGATAGTTGATATATCTAGGTTGGGTAGTGGGTTACACCTCTGATTGAACAATACCAAACTTATAAAGCCTATGATTAACATTTCTTAAAAAAATGTATAAATGCAAAATGAAAAGGGGGCATGGGATAGGGGTTTTCTAAGGGGGGGGAATGGGGAAACGGGATGGTATCTGAAGTGTAAATGAAAGATCTAATAAAAAAATAAAAAAAATAAATAAATAAATAAAAAAAGAAAAAAAAAGAAAAAAAAAGAAAAAAAAATAACTTTATTTTTCCCTTCAATTATAATATCAGTTTGTCATTTTAATACAACTTTATGTGGCAGATAAAGTAAACCACTTTTTTATTTAATCTTTCCAGCTTTTATTCAAGGGCACTGACTTGAGGATGCCTTAAATTTTATTGAAAGCAGCCACATCCAGGGACTGTACGTAGTTCTCGAAAGCAGTAATCTGCTCTTCCAGCTTATCTGTCCCGACCTTATCATCTTCAACCACACACTGTATTTGAAGCTTTTTAATTCCGTATCCCACTGGAACCAACTTAGAGGAGCTCCACACCAAGCCATCTGCTTGAATGCTTCAGACACATTCCTCTAGATTTGTAATGTCTGTCTCATCGCCCCAAGGCTTCACGTCTACTAAGATGGAAGACTTTGCAACAACTGCAGGCTTTTTAGCTTTCTTTGATTCATACTGTGCAAGGCGTTCTTCTCATAGCCTCTTTGCTTCTTCACTTTCCTCCTCGTCGTCAGATCCAAAGAGATCAATGTCATCATCATCTTTAGCATCTGCATCTCCACTTCCTGTGGTGTCTTCTACACTGGTAGGGCCATACTTGACCAAAGATTTCTTCACTCCCAGCAGGCTGGCCTTTTCTTTTTCGTAAGACTTGATGTGATTATACCAATTCAGGGCATGACACAGGTCAGCGGGTGGTGGCTCAGAGACTGCTTCAAATACTGCCACGTCTGCTTGTGATGGCACATACCCTTCAATGTAGCTCTTGTCTGCCAGGTAATCGTTGAGCACCTGGAGGCCGGCAGGGGTTTTCAGGTCTCCAAAACCCATGGTCGGCTGTAACCAGGAGCGGAGCAAGAGCGGAGGAATAGAGCGCCAGAAGCACGCGGCCAACGCTGAGGGAAAAAGGGCAAGTAACCCACTCTTATTCATCCAATTTTACAGCATCTTTTTCATCTGGAATATTTTACTTAAACTCCATAAAATGCCATTTTTTTTAGAACTGTCTGAAATATACAATAGAGTAAATCACAAAGGAAATAATACATTGTACTATGGATTGTATTTAATTCTCTTTGCCAAATTTTAATAAATTTAATTAAATTTTTATAAGTAATAATAACGAGAACCATGGGGGTGTTGTATCACTCTATTTTCTGTTAATATAATTCAATTATATTAATGGATACAACACTCTAAGTTCAATGCCATAGCATTGAAATAAGGCTCTTTCTGGTGATTGTTTGACAGTTGGTGACATCACAATGTCTAGACAGTATGAAAGAAGTAAGAAAGGAAACTGGGCCTAGCCTTCAACTTCTGAGTAGTCTCCTGAGAGTCCTCAGAGTAGGAGTAAGAGTGGGAATGGGTGTGTCTCTGATTCCTTTGCCTGCTCTTGTGACCCTTTTCTTCCTACTGGATTGACTCTTCCTGCTTTCCAATGAATGTATGTATTTAGTTTTATTATAACTTGTTGTGCTGTGTTTGGGTGATATCTCGGGGAGGACTGCTCTTTTCTGAAGAGAAATGGAGGAGGAGTGGATCTTTGGGAAAGGGGAGAGTGGGGGGACTTGGAAGAGTGAAGTAAGAAAAATCTGCATTTTGGATGTAATATATGAAATAAAAAATATTTTTTTTTTTAAAAAAAAAAGAAAACAGAAGTCAGTGGCTCCAGTGGTCAAATCTTCTATTTCCAAGCCTTTCCATTTAAAGTTGAGCCAACAAATTATTGACATATAGTTGTAAAACCAAAATTATTTGTAAACTATTTTGGTAGCACAAAAATCATGGAAAGCTAGCTGATGTGTTTCTATTACAGACACTTTGTCTGCATTCACCTATCAATATTTTTCAGGAAGAAGTGCTACAGGATGCTAACTGTTTTCAACTTTGCTCTTCTATTTGAACAAACCTAAACGATAGCATTTATAAGAAAAAAAAAAAACTTTCAACTTTAATGTTCTAGAACAATGTTAAAAATGTTGGTAGGGAATGTTTTATATTATCAGGGCTCTTCTAAGAATGACAAAGAAAATGAAGTTTGAATGCAATTGTTCCTCATCCTCTTCCCTTCACCTCCTGATGCATGAAAGAATATATATCAAGACCTCATTCATTTTATAATTGGACAATATATTATCTTGCTGTCGTGATGGACAATAATTTATTTAGGAGGTATATAAACTGTGTTGTAGTATACATGGCAAAAATATTGCCAGTTATCAAAAACATAGCATATAATAAAATACATTTATCTGAGACTAAACTTAAAATAAAATAAATGTAATACCATCCTTAGACAAGGAACTGTGCAGATTTCTTGGCATATCTTAAATAAAAACTTATAAAAAGAAATACCAAAACAAATTAGTAGTAGTCCTCCTTTCTTTTGAACAAGAATAATAATGCGAAGATGATCTATTTGAAAAAAAAAAATGAATCTCATGGTCAGAATGTAAAGAGATAGGATATGCTGGCTGAATTGAGACATCCTGTGTTCATTCCAGTCTTAAAGAAAAGAAGTCACTCACTTTCAGTGTATCTGAAACAACTTTAAGTCTCTCTAAAAGGTTTCACAGAAGAAATCTTAAGAGTTGAAAAAAATGAAAAAGAAAGAAAACAAAAAAACAAACAATCCATGGCTAAAACAACTGTTTTTTTTTCATATTATCTTATTAACTACTGTTCCTGAAAGGAAAAGGATTTGTGAAAAATATTTCTACAAACTGCTATCTACATACTACTAACATGAAAACTCTGAACAGCAAAACCTCCCCTGTGTAAATGTCTCAGATTTCAGTTTCTATTCCTTTTCTCATTCCAATATCAATTTCAATAAATAATATCCATTATCAAATATTATTTGTATCACTCTTAAGAAGATCTAGAATAAACTGTCTCATTGTACAAGATAGTTATCTTGGACAATGCAATAGCTGATATTCTTCTTGACATTGAATTATATTACATTCAATTATTGTCATATTTCTATATCTCTTCCCCCATATACTTTACATAGTAAATAATCTGTAAATGGCAGCCTGTATAAACATTTCTATGTTACATTGTGGTGGTTTGAATATGCTTGGCTGAGGGAGTGCCACTATTAGGAAGCGTGGCATTATTGGAGTAGGTGTGGCCTTGCAGGAAGATGTGTGTCATTATGGGCTTCAAATTTAAGAACCTTATCATAGCTGTCTGGTAGCCATTCTTCTCCTAGCGGCCTTCAGATGAAGATGTAGAACTGGCATGTCCTCCTGCACCATACCTACTTTTACAATGCCTAACTCTCACCTTGATAATAGTGAACTGAACTTCTGAATCTGTAAACTAGCTACAGATACATATTGTATTTATAAGAGTTGCCTCACTCATAGCGTCTGTTCACAGCAGTAAAACCATAAGATAAACATCATTTGAGATGAGTAATTAGTTATAATTATAAAACAGCTGAAAATCATGTAGTGTCTTCTGTGTCAGAGGATTTGTTATAAGTTAGTATGACTATACATATTCAGGTAACTTCATGCTTCTAAGTTTTGTTTTTTCATGTGAATTCTTGTTATGCTTTTATTGTTTGTTTCAAGTAATATATAAAATAAAAGACATTATATTACATGTGTTTTCTGGAATATTTTGATTCAAATTTTAAAACATTTAGATACATTATTTTTTATTCCAGAACCTGTGATGTTTAATAGTTCATAGAATGTTAGCATTATTTTTACTAGATGGTCAATAGTCTCATACTGAAAGTATTAGTGATGAAAAATTTCAGATTCAGTTCTTAACTCCAAGACTTAATAAATTATGTATTTTAATAAATTATTGGGTAGGATCATCCTTGAAGTTATTGCTGAGTATCTTGTACAAACACAGATCAACTAATTAGGAAGTGTAAAAGTATTACTCCCAGCAGGTTCAATGGGTTCATGCCAAGGTATGTTTTCTATCCTAGAGAGGCGATCTAAAAAAACATCCATCAAACAATCCCCAAAGAGCTAGGATTAGCCAAATCCTATTCTATTGATGTTGTGTATGGATTTATTGCAATGCCAGCTGTGTTCCAAGATCATGGGACAAGCTTAATGTTAAAGTGACAGCTATGGACCATGCCAGTTGTTTCTATGTTAAGACTTTGGAATTGCCTAGCTTTGCTAAATAAAAACAAACTATTCAGATTTTGAAAGTTTTTACAACTTTGGAAAAATCAAGTTAAAAATTGTTTTGGGGGGATAAGAACCATATTAGATAACATATATTACTTAATATTTAAAAACATCTTGGTTGATATATTGATTTAAAATGTATATAGTATTGTCGAATATTCACTGATAATTATTAAATTATTCATAAAAGATAATAGATTTGATTGAGATAATAATGTCCATAACATGAAATAAATTTTAAATTTTACTCATATAAATACTGTTATAACTACTTGAAGTTCTGAAATATTATATTAGCCCTAAGAAAAGCCTGATATACATGTTTCAATGCTATAAATGTACAGCCTTCTTCTAATACTTATTGACTGCTATTTGGCTTCTATCTTCATATTCTTCCTTTAGCTTAAAATATTTCATACTAGTATACCATGGTAAAATATGAAGAGTTAATCCAACTTGTGCCTGTAAAGAATGGTGTGCATCCATATTAGGACAAGTACAGTCACATATCCTGTTGTAGAATGTTTCATCTCTTAACATGTATCTATTATAACATTGAGTAAGTGTATCATCTGTTAACATATGTTACAACATGCATCATAAACACTTTATTCTATGTTTCAATAAATCCAATTGTGTTGACATATCACTTTTTCTATTGATGGCATTCAGACTTTATCAAAAGTTTTATTATAATAAATAGTCCTATATGTATCTATGTGATTAAATTCTTAAGTTTAGTTTTAGGTAGATATATGTAAGTAAAAGATATGAAGTCAAATACAAAATTAGTGTATATAATTCACAAAACACAAAATTCTTACAACATGAGGCTATTATATTTCCAGCAATAATGTGTTGCTCTGGAGAATCAAACCCCTAAGGACCAAAGACCACTCCTCCCACTTATGTCCAACAAGGCCATCCTCTGCCACATATGCAGCTGGAGCCATGGGACCCTCCATGTGTACTCTTTGGTTGGTGGTTCAGTTCCTGGGAGTTCTGGTGGGGTCTGGCATGTTGATACTTTTGCTCCCTCCATGGGACTGCAAACCACTCAGCTCTTTCAGTTCCTTCTCCAATTTCAGTCTTTCTATCCCCTCCTCCACAATCATTTTCTAAGCTTAGAAAAGAGGAGAGTAATATATGTGTTATATTTGCAGTTGGGCATTCGATATTATTAGTCTCTGGACCATGACCAGTTGAGGGTTTTAGCTTTAATCACCATCTGTTGAAGAAAGTTACTTTTCTCATTACTGTTGAGACATGAACTGATCTGTGATTGTAAGAGTAACTCATTAATAAACAGTTTAACATAGTGATCACTTATTCAAATAATTGCAAGAAATTCTTGGGATTTGTGAACAGTGTAGCCAGTTTCTCAGTCATAATTATCTTCAAAGATACAGGTTTCATTTTGTAAAGCAGGACTTAAAACCAGTCAGAAATGTTTGATTGCTCCCATGATATTCACTCTACCATTCCAGCTGTGGACATACCTTGCCAGAGTCCTTATTGTTATAATTATGAGAGTTCACAGCTGGATAAAACCGATTATCATTTTTTTTTCCACTGATAGAATGCTACCATAACACCTCCCAGAACTATAACACTTCCTCAGTAGGAATGAAGCTTCTAGGTGAGAACTGACTTGTGTTTCAAAATCTGGTGTCTTTCTGGATTCATGATACCAAGTACTAGCCAGTAGTCTTCACATGAGCAATAGTTTGCTATGCTTAAGAGTTCTGTGGGAACTACTTTACCAACAACTCTAAAGAAGGAACATCCAGTATAGGTAAATTCCACTTAAACACTGTATGTGTATCTGTACATTTATCAATTTCAGAAAGCATATACAGTAGTAGTCTCCCTATTTTTAATTTTTCCTATGTCACTTATTCCTCACCCATTCTATATTCTATGCTACCACTCAATTTCCAATCCAATCTATCTCTTTATTGTTATATTCTTCCACTTTATTTATAACACTGAATTCTATCTCTCTGCCTTTAGATGCATCCCACTCTTCTTCATGGGCCTTTAACAACCTGCAAGACCTCTATCAATACACATTCACATATCACAAGAATATTCAAAGCTAACAGTGAGTAGAGAAAACATGTGACATTTGTCTTTCTGAACCTGAATTACTCCACTAATAAACTGTTTTTAGATTCAACCAATTACTTGAAAATTACACAATTTCATTTTTCTTTCTTTTTTATATTCAAATCTGTTGTTTTATTTTTAAAATAAAAAATATTTTATTTTTTTATTTTAAAAATAAAAATAAAAATTTATTTTTAAAATAAATATTTTCTATTTTTATTTATTTTATTTATTTATTTGTTTGTTTATCTATTCATTTTGCTTCCCCCCCCATCAGGAACACCCTGTCCTGTCCCCTCTCCCACTGCTTCTATGAGGGTATGCCCCCATCCACCCACTCCCTCCCCACTCTCAAATTCCCCTACACTGGGCCATCCCACCTTCATGGGAACAAGGACATCTTCTCCCACCAATGTCTGACAAGGCCATCCTCCACTGCATATACAGTTGGAGCCAAGGGTCCCTCCATGTGTTTTCCAGGCTGAAGGTTTAGACTCTGGGAGTTCTGATTCATTGGTCAATATTGTCACTCTTCCCATGGAGCCACAAGCCCCTTCAGCTCCGTCAGTCTTCTCTCTACCTCCTCCTTAACAACTGGGTAATACTTCATTATTTTTGTTGTTTGGAGTTGCTTCAACTATTTTGAGATCTTTTGTATTTACACATGAAATTTGCAATTTTATCTAATTCTCATTAAGAAATGCATCAAATTTGGCCAAGGATTGTATTAAATCAGTGGATTGAGTTAAGTCAAAGTAATCCATGGACATGAAAGATTTTCCTATATGGTATTGTCTAATTTTTCTTTGTAACTTTTCCAGCTTCTTAATTGCTCAATTCTTTCATTACCTTTGTTATGTTTATACAAAAAAATTGAAAATATTGTTAAGGGGATTATTTTTCTGGTTTCACTTTGGGCTATTTGTTATATGTCTATAGAAGGCTACTGATTTCTTTGTGTTAATTGTATAGCCTATTAATTTCCTGACAATAGACTGAACTTAAATACTTTAAAGTAAAAAAGATGGTATAAATGCACAAATTCAAATAATATTAATTCAAAACCAGATTCCATGGTACATAAGTAAGCTACTCTGAAGAATTGTTTGTATCATTAACAGAGAAGCAAAATGTAGTTTAGGTTAGTTAGCCAGAGTATTTTATGAAAAACAATTGGGGCATGATGCCTACATATTTTGGTGGGTTGAATTTTATGCATGTAAAGCTTTCCTCTACATAGAAGACATAGCTCTCTCAAAAATCAAGATCACTTGTGTATATCTCGGATTCTATTTGACAAGATGTTGAAATTTAAAACAATTATGTTATACAGATAATCATCCCATATTGTAAAACTAAATTGAAGGATGATTTTTATTTTCCCTAATAAACTGAAATAAGTGAAAGTGTGATCAAAGCAAAATGATCTTCTTACTAATTTTATTGTCACAGATTCTTTTTTGTAACTGAGCTTCTTCAGTAACTTCTCTCTTCACTGTGTCCATATTACACTCCAAGCTATAAACTTCAGAATTTAGAGACTCTAAAGGAACTGTAAGTTCTGACTTTACCTAATTTACAAACTGATATTATCATTAACATTAAAATCATTCTCATTTATAGAATCATATAAATATAAAATCTCTTAATATTGGCACTCAAGTAAAATGATATTCAGTTATATTAATTGGTCAGTTATAAATTAAATGATGAATTATCATCTTAAAGTTCTTCTACAATTATGATTTAAAAAGTTTCATCATATTAACATCATGAAATCTACTGTTTATAGGGTTGTAGAAAATATAGTGGTGTTATAATTATTTACTATAACCTCTATTTGAGCCTGAACCATAAAATATGCTTCAGTTCAAAACTGAAAATGTGAACAAGTTATTATGATAAATTCATTTAATAATTATTCTGCAAGCTTAAATGAAGTCTAATGAATATTAACTTAGACAATTAATTTCCTGTTTTCAGGAAATAAAATGTAATATTAATATTTGTATCTATTTATGTCATTTTGCAATTTTATGATACTGATGAAATAAACCAAAATGACATAGTTAAAAAGAGCATAGTTTAGAAAATAAGATGAAATATTGTATCCTTTCTTTAATAAATCTAATGTGAACTACTTATTCTTCTAATTATTGTGGTCTTGAATGTTATCTATTTTAGTGCCTCTGGTTCTATATCAAAAAATTCAAGAAATGCTTGAACTAATACCGTCAATATAGTATTATCATTTGATTTATAGTCTACATTTTCTCAAATAATGGTTCTTACTAGCTATTGTTTAGGTAGGTGAATTAGTAACAATAACAACTTCCCATGAATCTGTCTTTGACATAACACTATTAGAAAAAATTAGTGTTTATATATTAAGCATAAAGTCTTTTTTAAGTGATTACTTTTTCTACATGATCATGTATCTATATGCTGTCACTATCAGTTTAAGTTATACTAACCCCTAATTCTGTCTGAGACCAGTCACTACTCTTTCTGAGTTCATATGCCTGTATCCTTTTGTCACTTAAAAATACTCAAAATGTATAGCCCAGGCTGGCCTTGAATTAGTGATCCTCCTGCCACTGCCTCCTTCAGCAAATCCTACCAGCATGTGCCACCACTACCTCCCATCCAAAAGCCCCAACAAGCAGCTGAGTCAGAGGCAGATATTTGCAGCCAACCAATGGACAGAAGCTGCTGATCCCAGTGATTGAAATAGGGAAAAGCTGGAAAAAAGCTGAGGCGGAGGGTGACCTGGTAGGAGGACCAGCAATCTCAATTAACCTGGACTCCCAAATTCTCTCAAACAATTGACCACCAGCCAGGTAGGATACACCAGCTGATAAGAGTCTCCCAACACATACACAGCAGAGGACCATTATGTTGTGTTCGGTCATTGCAGATGCACCTACCCTCAAGAGACTGGAGGCCCCAGGGAGTTTAGAGGTCAGGTGAGGTAGGTAGGTAGGTAGGTAGGTTAGAGGTTTAGAGGGTTGGTGGTGGGAACTGCCTTGTGCAGACAGTCAATGTGCAAGGAAAAGGTCCCTGTGGTAACAAAGATGAGAAGTGTGAACACTTATCCTATCAAGGCTCAAAAATTATCATAGAAAATTGAGTGAAAACATTGCAAGAGTCAGACAATGACATTTCACTCCTAAACTCAGAATAGCTCAGGTTGCCTATAAAAGACTTGAGGAAGATCAGACCAGCAAATTTTCAGCAAAGATGAAGGAAGACACATGAGGTTCTTGTTTCACTTAATGTTCTTATACACATTTTCAAATAGGCAGCATTAAGTGAACTTATTTAAGAAAAGAGAGTATTTAAAACATAGAAGAGGTTTTATTGGACTGTTCTGGATAAGTTAGATAGAGAGATTCAGAGGTAAAGATGATTAAAATACAGTGTCTACAAAAATAAATGACTAAAAGCCACTATTAATTATGAAATTATTGGATTTTAAATAAATTAAATTTTCTTTTGCATCAATGGGAAGTCATAAAATAGCAAAAAATTAATTTTTTTCACTTTTATGGTATCTTCTTAGACAAAAGAATATAAACACAACTCTCAATTCAAGAAAAATAAAAGCTAGCCAATAATTTATATTGTTACTATTTATAAATAGAAGAACTGATAGTGTTAAATCATCTTGGAACAAAGGGGGAAAGACTTTTATAGCTTGAAACTGTGAGTATGTGTGACTACAGGGAATCATGTTTTCTGGACATACTAGGCCAGTTGCAAATACAGAACAGTGAGACAACATGCATACTATGTGCACATTCTAGAAAGAATCTAATAATTGGATATATACATCTAGATCTATTTTTAGTTGAGGAGATATTGATAATTTAAAAGTGCTAGGAAGGGAGAATTAGTTTTCTTGTGATGTGACCACGGCTTATTAATCATGTGTCAGTGGATGACTACATATCTAAGAGTTATATATACATAAATTGAACATAATAGGTTAAATACATGGGGGATGGAAAGTAGGGTATGTATTATAGGGGACATAGATTAGAAAGGCATTGAAGAAGGGGTGCATATTATCAAAATACAATGTATGGGATTCTCAAAACTTAATGAAACATTTTAATTCCAAAGACATCTGCAGTGTATAGATAGGTTTGGCTCACATAGAATCATGTGTATGAATGCTTGACTTATGGGGAATAACACTGTCAGGAAGTATGGCCATGTTAGAGGAAGCATGTCACTGTGGGTGTTGGATTTAAGGTTTCAAGTTCCACCTAGTGTGGGACAATTCCCATTTGCTGCCTCAGGATGTAGAATTTTTGGCTCCACTCGCACCTATCTGACTGCAAAACGCCATGCATCCCACCATTATGAGAATGGACTAACTGTCTAAAACTGTCAGCTACATCAATTAAATGTTTGCCTTTGTAAGAGTTGCCTAGGCCATAGTGTATCTTCACAGAAGTAAAACTCTAACAGTTTTCCAGATTTAATTAAAAATGATGTAAGAATGTAAGATTCAAAAAATAATGAAGTCTTTGCAGTGGTATTTTCATTAGACCAAAATAGTTTGAGATATTAATGCAAAAGAGAGACAAATATAGTGTGTTTATTTACATAACTCCTAAATAAATTATGCACATTTTGAAATTGATACCAGTGTCAAAATAGAACATAGCATTCAATATCACACATTAAGACAAATAAAAAATGCATAGATGTTGTGGCGTATATCTTACTTGGAAGAGGAAGGGTTTCAGTAGGAAGAGAAAGGGAACAAAAATGGCTATTATCAAACAATATATTTTGTGTGTATATATATATATATATATATATGTATACCATCTATGTGTAAACAGTATAATAAATACATGTTAAAAATATTTTCCTTACTGATACTTTTTTCAAAACATAATTATAACTATAGTAAGAAAAATATCATTTTAACCACAAAGATACACTATTATATTGATTTTCATTTTAAAATTGAATGATTAGAAAGGTGATAACTCATGTTCATTCTGCATTCAAGTGTTCACATGAAGCTCTTTACTTTCATAAAGCATGTAGAGTCAATCTTAATGTATTTGCTATAACAAAAGCTTTGAAAAAGGCTAGGATTTTTCATTCAGTCTTTGATAAGCAGTGTGATCTGGCAAATGTTGTTGAAATGTCTGCTGAATTTCTAATGTCGGCAACGATTTATTTCACATAATTAGTTTCTATATTATTGCTGGGTTGCTTCAGATTTAATCAGCCACCATAATGTTGATGGCAACAAAAATTAGTGCTTTATTTTCTAATGTTCTACAAAATAGCATCACATAAAATGAAATTGTTTGTAGGCTATTTAAACATTAAATATAATTCTCATTTCTCACCAAATAAACATGAAAAAAATTAGAATAATGATTATCCATTACTGTAATTTAACTTAGATGTTATAGTTTGAGTCTAAGGTCCAGTTTAGGGTGGTGATTCTTTCTTATGCGTGTTTTTTTTGTTTGTTTGTTTGTTTCCCCTCTACTTTTTAAAGAGTATGTTATTCATAAGATGTATTTTTATTTATGTGTGTGTGTGTTGATGCCTGCAGAAGTAACAATAATACATGGGATAGCCTAGAATTGAAGGTACATGTGATTGCAAGCAACTTTTTGTGTTATCTAGAACTAGAATGGGTCCTTGGAAAGAGCAGTACATGCTATTGCACTCTTTCAAAATTTAGGATTCTTATTAAAGTTCTTTTGTGTCTGAGATTCCTCAGTTAGGATCATATATTCTACTTCCATCCATTTGCCTGTAAAACTCGTTCTTACTAGCTGAATAGTATTACATTGTGTAAATGAACAACATTATCTGTATCCATTCTTCCATTGTGGGAGATCCAGATTGTTTCTAGCTTCTGGCTATCACAAATAAGGACACTATGAACATAGTGGAGCATGTGTCCTTGTGGAATGGTGGTGCATCAATTGGGAATATGACAAGGAGTAGTATAGCTGGGTTTTCAGGTAGATTTATTTATCCAATTTTCTGAGGAACCTTCAGATTGATTTCCAGAGTGGTTGAAACAGTTTGCAATCCCACCAGAATGACAACTCTGCATGTATCTATTCAGTATAGTACTCGATGTTCTATCCAAAAAAGTAAGACCACAGAGATCAAGGAAATACAAATTGTCAAAGAAGTCAAGGTATCACTATTTTTAGGTGATATGATAGTATGCATAAGTGACTCCAAAAATTCTGCCAGAGAATTTCTACAGCTTGTAAACAACATCAGCAAAGTGACTGGATATAAAATTAACTCAAACAAATCAGTAGCCTTACTTTACTCAAAGGATAAACAGGCTGAGAATGAAAATAGGGAAATGACACCATTTATAATAGTCACAAATAATACAAAATATTAACTTTAACCTAACAAGGAAAAGATATGTATGACAAGAACATCATGTCTCTCAAGAAAGAAATCGAAGAACTTGGAAAATGGAGAGATCTCCCATGCTCACAGATTGGCAAGAATAACATAGTAAAAGTGGACATCCTATAAAAAGTAATCTACAGATTCAACACAATCCCCATGAAAATTTCAACAAAATTCTTCAAGGACATGGAAAGAGCAATTTTCAATTTCATATGGATAAACAAAAAACCCAGAATAACAAAAACAATTCTTATCAATAAATGAACTTCTGGGAGAATCATTATCCTTATCTTCAAGCTGTACTACGGAGCAATAGTGGTAACAACTGCATAATATTGGTACAGAGAAAGACACATTGCTCAATGGAATAAAACTGAAGACACAGAAATTAAACCACACATGTAGAGACAATCTTTGACAAAGAAGCCAAAAATACACAATGGAAAAACAAAGCATCTTCAACAAATGGGGCTGGTTTAACTAGCATTCATTATGTAGGAAAGTGAAAATAGATCCATATCTGTCACCTTGTACAATACTCAAGTCAAAGTGGGACTAGACACACTGAATCTAATAGAACAAAAATTGGAAAAGGGCCTTGAACTCATGAGCACAGGAGTGGGGGAATTTCCTGAACAGAACTCCAGTGGCTCAGTCTCTAAGATAAAGATTTGATAAGTGGGACCTAATGAAACTGAAAAGCTTCTGTAAGCAAGGAACACAATTCATAGGAAAAATCATCAACCTACAGATTGGGAAAAAAAAAATCTTCACTAACCCCACATCTAATAGTGTGACGTGCTACCTCGCCGTTAAGGAGCACGCCACACTCAGGATTCTTCTGACAGCATTTATTGAACAGCTCTTCAAGATGGAGAAAAGGGGAAGGACGCCGAGCTCAGAAAGCCCGCTGCTTAAATAGAGCTTTGGAAGACGTGCAGATCCCTCATTGGCTCAAATCTTTCATCCAATTGTCATACTCGGTTTTCATGCCATGCGCAGGCGCATTCTCAAGTAAAGCTTCCGTGAAGAACCAGGAAGCAGAAGCCTGCGCCATCTTTTAATGGCAAATGCGGCTCCTCAGATCTCCCCCTTCCTTATTAAACTGCAACAACAATAGAGGACTGTTAGGTTGCCGATCTAGCCCACCGTTCTACCGATAGGCGTTCAAGGCAGTTAAACAGTACGAGACCCTCCACACCTTTTATCCCGTGCAATGGGAACCTGAGCCCCGGGAAGTGTGGAGGACCACCACTAGGATACCTGGTGCAATGGGAACACGAGCCCTCAGGATATCCTGTTAAGTGATGGTGTCTCATTGTTTAAGCAGATTCAACCAGGCTTGAGGGGATGTTCCCTGCTCCACGGCAAGCAATGCTTGCGTGATCACCACCTTATCCTTTTGATGTTGTTGTTTGAATTTACAGAGCAACCAGAGGGTAAGCAGCACTCCCCCAAAGATCATGCAGCTAAATAACCCTACCTTACTTTCCTTAAAGTAAGAAAGGTATTTATATACACAAGCAGGAGAACACAGGTGAAAACACTTTACCACATGCACCATACAGCTGAGGTCACTAAATAGCAAAACAAGCTATGTGGGATAAACAATATATTTATCAGAGTGTGCTTCAGCTGTTATAGGCTTTTGACAACCAAGTCTTTCATCAGGGTATATGGTTCCAGATGGCTGCAAAGTTGATCTACCAAAGCCATCAGTTTGTTGAACAGCATGAACCCGAGAGACAAAAGACTTAATATCTAAACCGCTGATATAAAAGCAACACTCTTTAAGGCAACACACAACTTCCCCTGTTGGAGAAGTGAAAGGTCTAAGCCTTGTACCCACAAATTTATACCAATGAAATCCTTGAATTTTGCATACATAACAATTATACAGATTAAGACAGCCTAATATTAACCACCTCAGTCCCCAAGTCCAGGGAATTAGGGCGCCGACTCTTCATTAACTTCTTCAAGCTGAACATGGGCGTTGACTTTTAGAAGAGGAATGAGGGGAAGGGTAAATTGATAAGCATCTGAAGTCTGTCTTAACTGCATCCAGCTGGAAGTCCAGGGCATCAGTGAACATGCAGGTGATAAGATTCATTCTCCAAAGCTGTGTATTCTGCAATATACAAATCTCAAAACAAGTTTTAGTATCAAGATAAATTATTTTGTTTCTCTGGAATCTAGTGTTCTGGAGGCCTACCTCTGTCATGTCTGATCCATATAATTCTGGAAGACATAACTACTACCTTAATGACCTCTTCAGAAAACACACAGAAAAACCTTTTCCAAATCAGCCTTTCCTTAAGCCAGTAACCAGAGTTACATTGAGTTTTTATCCAGAAAAATATTATACAACTCAGAATCACAACCATTTTGAAAGTTAAATCTATTAACATTATCATTCTGCTTAGCTCTGTCTAGAGCAGCCTTCTATTTATTCCTTGCGTCTTTAAAGCCTTTTCCATCTGTTTTTACTCACTTATTTCTTGCCCCATTTTCGTTATTATAACCTTTATCTATCTGTTTGGCTCCCTTGACTCAGAGCAGCCTGCAATTTACTCCTTGCATCCTTAAAACCTTTTTCATCTGTTTCTGCTTACTTATTTTTTGCCCCAGTTTTTTGCCCCAGTTTTTGTTACTATACAATCACCTTTGTTTCACTTCCGAATTCAACCAGCTCCGTCAGTCGACTAGTTCTCCAGCGCAGGAGTGAGGATGACCGCTTCCAATTCCTGTGGTGTCCTTCACTGTATCCCGCTTACTGGAGCTCTAACGTTGAGTCTCTGTCAGTTCACTGGTTCTCCAGCGCAGGGTGTCGTCCACTGTATCCTGCTTACTGGAGTTCAAACATTGAGGCTCTGTCCAAATTACCCTTTCCTTCTTAGTTTTCTTCTCTATCCTAGTTTTCTTTTCTATTTTATTAGTGCTCTCTCCCTTTTCTGCTTCTGATAGGCTATCTTATTGTTAAGCCAAACAAGATCCACCATACCTTGCAGAAAAGTGTCTAGACTCTCCACGCCGCCAGTTCTGAATCCTCTGTGAGCCAACAGGGTCCTTCGTGACTGGTCAAAACCCCGAGATGTTCGGCTTCATCCCGGGTTTCGGTTCCACTTGCGAAGCTCTACCTCGCCAATAAGGAGAACGCCACACTCAGGATTCTTCTGACAGCATTTATTGAACAGCTCTTCAATATGGTGTGGTGGAGGGAAGGACGCCGAGCTCAGAAAGCCCACTGCTTAAATAGAGCTTTGTGAGACGTGCAGATCCCTCATTGGCTCAAATCTTTCATCCAATTGTCATACTCGGTTTTCGCGCCATGCACAGGCGCATTCTCAAGTAAAGCTTCCGTGAAGAACCAGGAAGCAGAAGCCTGAGCCATCTTTTAATGGCAAATGCGGCTCCTCACATAATAGAGGGCTAATATCCAAAATAAACTGGTATATTGAAGTAAATCTTATGTTTAATGTAACTTTTAACACTTATTAACCTTTGAGCTACTTAACAGTATTAGTAGATAAGTCTTTAATTTTCCCGATGTGGGAAAATGCTTAAGAATATTCTTAAACAGCTTGGAAACTAATAAATATAACAGTTTTTAGTCATAATTAATGAGTTAGTACTAATAGTAATAATTAGAGATGAGAATTTATTAATTTTTGCCACTTTGTCAATTTTATAATGCCATATCAGGGGACATGTTCTGTTGGGGTATCCTACATTAAGTAAAATTCTTCCAGTACTATTCTTGATGAATGAGCCTTCTTCCATTGTGCTTGAAAGCCACATTATAGCCTGCCGGACGGTGGTGGCACACGCCTTTAATCCCAGCACTTGCGAGGCAGAGGCAGGCGGATTTCTGAGTTCGTGGCCAGCCTGGTCTACAGAGTGAGTTCCAGGACAGCCAGGGCTACACAGAGAAACCTTGACTCGAAAAACAAAAACAAAAAAAAAAAAAAAAAAAAAAAAAAAGCCACTTATAGTAAAGACAACCTAGGTTAATCCGTACTTATTTGATTCCTAAGTATTTTTCTCAAGGATTGGGATATGACCCATTTATAACCTTAACTTCATATGGTTCTATATCACCTTTTCCAGGAAATGACAACTATGCCTTTCCCCCCCTCCCCAAAGTTTAATATGCCCACCTTGTTATGACTACATCATTATAACCACCTTGCAAGCATGTCTTTATTTCGGGAGGTTGTTATGACCAAGTTGTTATATTATGTTCTATTCATGTAACCCCACCTATTTGCCTACCAGATCTCTCCTCTGCAAACTCCCTACTCCTAAACTATAAAATTTTTCATCCTACCCACGTCCAGTGCTGATCTCTTGAACCCTGCCTTAAGGGAGAGATCACCTGTGTACACAAATTAAATAAGACAAAAACAAACAAACAAAAAAACAAACCTCAAGAAGCTAACCTCCATAAAAATCCCAAACAACCCAGTCAAAAATGGGGTGTAGAAGTAAACAGAGAATTCACAACAGAGGAATCTCAAATGGCTGAAAAGCTCTTAGAGAATGTTCAAAGTTCTTAGTCATCAGGGAAATGCAAATCAAAATGGCCCTGAGATTCCATCCTACACCAATCAGAATGGCCTAGATCAAAAACTCAGGTGACAGCACATGTTTGAGAGAATGTGGAGAAAGAGGAACACTCCTCCATTGCTAGTGGAATTAAATACATTTTAGAAAAGGATGCTTCCTGATCTCACACACAGGCTTGCTGGATCTGCAAGACAGAACAAGGCCCTCTATTAATATTTATATACATAATTTCTTGAGTAAAATTTTTAAACAGAAATATCATGATCATGTCAAAATAGCAAAGAAATAAATTTAACTTCTTAAACTTTCTCTTCCTATATACACATACAAATATAATGAAAATATATTAAATATATAATATAAGAAAAATAATATGAAGTATGAGTAAAATGTTTAATAATATACAAAATACAGGCAATACTATATTAATCTAAAATTCCCAACTCCTGAGGAAATTTAGTTATGTGGTAATATTTAATTTACTTATGTTTGTTGAATTTAAAATAGTTATTTATGAAATTTATTTTTTACTCTTGATTTACTGTCTGAGATTTATAAAGAAAAACATATTAATTAGGTCAATAAAATTATAAATACAGAATAAAACTCAATTATTTTGTATTACTACTGTTCTTATACTTTTTAATCTGAACTTCCTACTTCTAATAATTCCTTCAACTCATTTTAGGAAAATTAGTGTTGTTATATATTAATTCAGTATAATCAATTTTGCCTTGAATGTTGTCAATATTATTTGTTAACTTTTCCAATGATCCAATATTTAAAGAACTTTTATGGGTGAATTATTTACTCAGGTGATACAATGCTTGCAGCATGTAGCTGTGAACTAGGATCCCCAGTACTTACATTGAACATTACTATGAAAAAGTGTAAACACAGTGTTAGGTGACTGAGACATGTGAATCTCTGCCTCTCATTGGCTATCCTGCTTAGCCAATCATTGAGTTCCAGGGTCACATAGGCAATGTCTCAAAGATAAGTTTTGTATTTCACTAATAGATCTACAATCAATTCTATTCAAACCACATGAATAAAAACAAAAATGCTGTTTATAATTTTGAGAGTATGAATATTATTTCAGGTGAGTATAAATGTAAAATTAAAACATAACATTTTTGTAATAATGCTAAAAAAACATTGATATATTTAAATAAACATGAATTCTAAAAGCACATATTTGTGTTAGAAATATGAGAGTTTAGTCTTTTTGTTTTCTAAACTTTAATAATGTGATAATTCTAATAAAAGTATTTGGAACTTCTGTCCCTAAGAAACATAATCTTTTATTTTGATGAAACTATCTCTGTCTTAGTTTATTGTATAAGATTTGCCATGCTAACTCTACTAATCACAAAAGCAAAATGTACTATGTTTACTACTCATAAAGACTTAAAAATCTGATTTAACTACAATGCCAATTGCAGATAGTAATTTCTTCCTTTTCAATTTGTATCCTCTTGACCTCCTTTTGTTGTCTAGTTGCTCTAGCAAGAACTTCAAGTATTCCGCTGCATAGGTAGAGAGATAGTGAGCAGCCTTGAACTGTCTCTGATTTTAGTGAGATTGCTTGAAGTTTCTCTCTATTTAATTTGATAGTGGCTGGTAGTTTGCTGTATATTCCTTTTATTATGTTTATATATGTGTCATGAATTACTGATCTTTCCAAGATTTTTAACATGAAAGGTTATTGGATTGTTTCAAATGGTTTTTCAGCATCTAACATGATGATCATGTGATTTATTTGTTTATATAATGGATTACATTGGTGAATTTTCTTATATTGAACCATCCCTGCATCCCTAGGATGAAGCCTACTTGATTATGTTGAATGATGGTTTTGATGTGTTCTTGTATTTGGCTTGCGAGAATTTTTTGTGTATTTCTGCATTGGTATCCATAAATGAATGAATCTCTTTTTCTTTATTAGTTCTTTGTGTGGCCTAGGTATCAGAGTAATTGTGGTTTCATATGTTAAATTAGGTAGTGTTCTTTCTGTTTATATTTTGTGAAATAATTGGTATTAGCTCTTCTTTAAAGGTCTGAAAGAATTCTGCACTAAAACTATCTGGCCCTGGGCATTGTTTTAGCTGGGAGGTTTTTAATGACTGCTTCTATTTCCTTAGGCATTATGGGGCTGATTATTTTACCTGATCATGATTTAACTTTGGGAAATAGTATCTGTCAAGAAAAGCATTCCTTTCATTTAGATTCTCAATTTTGTTGCATATAGACTTTTGTAGTAAAATCTGAAGTTTTTTTTTTTTTTTAATTTCTTCAGTTTCTATTGTTTTGTCTCCCTTTTCATTTCTTATTTTGAAAATTTGGATACTGTCTCTGTGCCCTTTAGTTATTTTGGCTAATTGTTTATCCTCTTGATTTTCTCCAAGTATCAGCTCTTGGTTTTTAGGATTCTTTGTATTATTCTCTTTGTTTCTAATTGGGTGATTTAAGCCCTAAGTTTAACTATTTCCCATGGTCTGCTTCTCTTGGGTGTGTTTGGTTCTTTTTGTTCTAGAGTTTTCAGATGTGCTTTTAAGGTGCTAGAATAGGATCTGTCTAATTTCTTTATGAAGACACTTAGTTGTATGAATTTCCCTCTTAAAACTTTTATTGTGTCTCATAAGTTGAGTTATGCTGTCCCTTCATTTTCATTGAATTCTAAAAAGGCTTTAATTTCTTTATTTCTTCCCTGGCCAAGTTATTATTGAGTAAATAGTTGTTTAGTATCCATGAGGCTTCTGTTGATTTGTTGTTATTGAAATCTAGCTTTAGTGATCTGATAGAATACACGGGATTATTTCAATCTTCTCATATTTGTTGAGGCTTGGTTTTTGACCAAGTATATGTTCATGGGAACCATGGACTCCAGCATGTGTTTGAAAATCATATGACATGTTTTCATGGGAGGAATTCCAAAAGACTAATCATGATCTAGATATTTACCACTACTGTCTACCACTATTATTTTTCCTGTAACAAAATTGGAGAAAGGGGAAAAAAGAAAAGGCTAAAAAAATTAAGACATAGTTTTCAAAATATGAGATAAATATAAATAATGTTTTGTTTCTGGTATGTAATTTCTTTACTACCAAATATATTACTCAATACTGACTACCATTGCAAATATTGTGACACTGATGATAGTGCTATTAGAAAATATTGCATTGTTTCCACTCACTAATATAATAAATGTATAAAAGGATTAATTCATAAACACCTTTACCATTAGCAAAGTCCTTATATTCTCAATCGTATTTGTCTTCACAAAGAACTTACCCAAAGAACAAGTAAAACACATTAAAGAAAACATGGTATGTCAGATTGAGAAGCTATTAGCTTTTATTTTTTTAGTGTATTGCATTACTTTTAAAACCTTAAAAGGTAGAATTTGTATTTTTTAAATGACCGAGCAGTGACACAAATTTATATTTTCAGATATAAAAAAATTGTAGTAAATTGAAATTCTTGATTCTCCTAGTATAACGTCAACCAAAATAAATGTTATAAAGTTGAAATATTTATTATCAAAATGCAAAATTAAACATTCGGAGATTTGCAAGTTACACATTGGGGGACAGGTGAAAATCTTTCCCCATATAGTGAAGCATTTCACAAAATCATCTTCTGATGCATGGATGAATGTGATACTAATGAGGGATGATATGAATAGCTCCACACACTGGTAATTATATGCTCTGCTTTTTTTTCAAATATGTGTATGAGGATCTTTTCTCCATCTCCTGTTTTTTTTGCAGAGTGACTGTAAAAGCATTATTTTCCTGTGCATTGAGGAATTCTGAAATAATTTTTCACGTGAGCAGAGAAGCATTATCTCTGCACACTAAAGACTGACAGTAGATTCAATAGTTTAAGGGACACCTTAAAAATTTCTTTCACAACTTCTATAAATGTCATATAAGGGGGATTTTAGCTTTTCCACATCAAGTAAAAACTCAACACATTGTCATTACAAATGGTGACACTGTGAATACCTGAAAAATAAAGCCGAATACAAATAATATCTAATGATTCACATTTATTAAAAAAAAATTCATCAGCCTTTTCTTTTCCTTTTCTCATTTTTTTCAGTAGAATGTGCTGTTAATACACACACACACACACACACATATATATATATATATATATATATATATATATATATATATATAATGACAGTGTAGACAATAGTTTTCTCATAGCAGTACAAAGAAATCTGCTGTTTTTCTGATATTTAAGATGCAAGCATTTTCTCTTAGGAAACTAACTTACCTTGGTGTATTTGGTTTTCTTACCTTGAAAATAAGTGTACTTCTTGATTTAAATTTTATGAAAGGCCCACAGTTCATCTAAAGATAAACTTTATTGAGGTCCAGTGACAAAGATGTCACCATTTCATCATGTCTCTTCACTGATCTCATCTTGGTGACTTTCAAAATTAAACTGAGAATTATATAGACTTATAAAAAGAAATTCAGCTCTAACATGCCTTTTAAAATAACAATGATTTTGTTTCACTTTTTGAGAATATACTATTCCAAACCACCATTCATTACAGATTAATGACTAATAATTAATTATTAATTACCAGGAGGGAAGATTACATGCATTTGCCTTAGGCCTGACAAGCTGTCAAGGATTCGTGCCAGCATTGCCAAGCTCAGCAAGTTTCAGAGGTGTGACACTGAGCACTCAAAGTTAAATGATATTTCCGAGAGCGTAGAGGAAGAGTGTGAACAACAGACACATTTCCCTTGAGTGGGACTGTCTCTTGCGTGTGAAATAAAGAGAACAAGGTGATATGTTTTTCTTATAAGGTAATGATGTTTATCATAAAAATTCCTCCCACTTTTGCCCCAGAATTGACTTATAAAAACAATGAAAAAAATGGTAAATCTCATGTTCAATTATTTTCTAATAAATGAAACTAAAGATTTCAGAAGAAACAGTGGCTTCAAAACTATATTTATGTATGAGAACTACAAGATCCACAGTTGTTGTGTGTCTGAAACACAGGCAGCATTGGGCCTCTGGTACATTAATCACACTTGAAAATTTAATTTTGATATCTAAGACCTGCTAAACAAAATAGAAAATGAGATATTGTCTTATTCAGATTAAGACTAGTCAGTTTAATTAAAAGAGTCTTGATTGTGTCAAGAAATTGTAATGGTAATCCTGTAAAATAAATACTTTGAATAACATTTTTATCAATATCATATGAATATTGATCACAAAAAATTGCCAGTTGAGTCTAAGTATCATGTGAACATGTGGCATACAATACTGTTACAAAGAGTAAGCACAAAATATTTCATAAATCAATATTTCTCTACTACATGTATTTAATGCTGAATTCACTAAATTCATACATAATTACTGTGCTGTCTTTGCCTGTTTTTTTATTTATTCTTTTTATTGAAAAATATTTTTTTTCTTACACAATATATTCCTATGGTTTCCCCACCCTCTACTATTTTCAAATTCTCCAGACCACCCTTCACTCCCACCCAGATCCACTCCCATTCTGAATCTCTTTAGAAAACAAACAGGCTTCTATGGGATACTTAAATATAAGATGAGATTGGATAAGATGAAATGAAAACTGACATGTCAAAAGTAGACAAAAGGAAGAAAGAGGACAAGCCTAAGAGAAGGCACAGGAAACAGAAACCTAGTCATTTACTCACTAGAGTGTACCATAAAAACACTAAACTCTATGCCATAATTTATGCAGAAAGAACCTGTGTAATGGTGTGTACATGTGTGTGTGAAATAATAAATTAATAATGAAAAATAAACACTAATAAGATAAACTTTTAAAAGAAAGTAAAAAAAGTTCTGACTTTACATTATGAGACAAGGAACTTTTAAATTTACCCTTGAATTGGTTTTCTCTTGGTCATCTACTGATGGCCATGTCAGCTAGTTTTAAGAGTAGTTTGTTTTCCCACCGACACTCTCTTAAAGGTAAATAAATTTTCCTTTGCAAATGGTTATCAATTGGAGATAGTTTTGGGATTAAGAAATGAGACATGTTCCCACTTGTCCATTCAGATCGAGTGGAATGTATGCAGACTCTGTAGTCCTTGTGCATGTTGCCTCATGATTTCACATTGATCACTTTATCACATTGATTTACAAGGCTTTGATTTCTTGGTGTCCTCCACCCCCTGAGGTACTTATCCTCTTTCTGTCTCCTCTTCCAAGGTGTTCCCTCAGCCATGAAGGGAAGGTTTTGTTGGAAATATCCCTTCTAAAGCTGAGTTCCAGGATTTCTCACTCTTAGCATAATGTCTGACGGTTGATCTCTTTATTTATTCCTATATGCTACAGGAACAAGTTGTATGCTCTTATTCTTAAAGAAAGTGACAGTTTCACATTTAGGTTTTTCTGCAATGAAAATATAAAATCTCCAAGAAAATCAGAGACATTAATTTTGATTAACAAATTTTGTTATTTAAATGCAAAATAATAGCACGTAACTTTTCTAAAACATAATATTTGTGGCTGTAGTGTTGATTGTTAGGGTCCATGAATCACTGAAGAATGATACCCCAGACTCAAATAGTACGCAAAGCAGAGAGCATTTACTGAACAAACTGTTGCATGCAGGGGCTCAGTTGCATAGAAATGGGGGATAGAATGACCCCAACTCAATTTACAGACTCAATTTTAAAGTCAAAAGGGGGAACATTAGGAAGAAGTAGGTGATGAATATCTTGACTGATAGGTTCTATCTCTGGGGATTTGGGTGTTGCTATGAATGCTTTGGGTCTTGATTCAAGTATCCATAACTAACAATTCTTGCTTCATGCCAACAAGGTTTAGACCTCTTGGCTACAAGCTTGGATAATTGTCTTTTTGAACTCTGGAAAGAGATCCCTTTTACATAAGCCTGCAGTTGTTCCAGTAACTGACTTGCCTGGTTCTGTGAAGCATAAACTCAGTACTGACTTCCTTAACTGCCATTTTACAGCCTGTCATAGTGTCAGCCTGGCTTAGGCTAATTTCATTCCTTTCATTGATAATCAAACCAAGGGTTTTATATATGGTAGCAAATATTCTATCATTCATCTAGATCTCAAACCTGACATAATTTTATAGATATTAAAAATAAATGTCAGTAACATATTCAAAGGAAAACACATGAGGTATATTATAAACTAAGCCTACTTACTACCATCGAGCATGAATTTCCATAACAAAATTACAGAACTTAGGCTTTTCACTATCTTCCTTTATATCTATGAGGCTGATACATATTACTTTACCATGAGTAAGGCTTTCTGTTGTGTCTGTTAATGAACTCTCTTATTTTCATGAGAGAGGATTTTAGGTAAGCATCACGGTTTTCAGGCTTATTGGGCATGTTTATTGGGCTATTCAGGGCTTGCCGTGGTGGGAGGACTGGGTTTTGATGGTAGCAAAGTATAATGGCTTCTGCTGCATACGGTCTTGTGCTTGCCTCTTGCCATCTAGTACTCTCTGGTGTTAACTAGCCTGGGTGTCTCTGTCTGAAGCCTGCTTTTTTTGTCCCTGAGTTAATTCAGGTCTTCTGGGGGACCTGAGGTTCTGGCTACAATAAATCCCCTTAGAAGCCTTTAGACTGTGGAGGCTTCAGAGGGGCAATCTCACTGGTGATCTGTTGCCCTGATTGCAGCATATCTCCTGGAAGGCCTTCATACTATGGGGTCTGTTGCTCTGGGGGCAACACATTTCCTGTGAGGCCTTCAGGCTATTGGGTCTGTTGCTCTGGGTACAACAGATTTCCTGTGAGGCCTTCAGGATATTGGGTCTATTGCTCTGGATACAACAGATCTCACAGGAGGTGTTCAGACTGTGGGGTTTTCAGAGGGCAGACAGACTGTTGATCTCTCCTGGAAGATGCAAGCTAGAAGGCATGTGAAGTTCGAGCAGAGGGGATGGTTTCAGAGTTCTCTGGGCTCCTTGGTAGGTCCCAGCTGCTGTGGTTATTTGTGAGCATCCCTTACCTGTTGCCCCGTGTGCTGAAGATCTCCTGAAAGGCCTTCAGATTCTGTGGTCTTCAGAAGGGCAGATACACTGATGATCTCGGATTAGTTTCTTATCTCACTACTATTTTCAAATAAATTAGAGAAGCAACTCAGGAAGATTAGGTCTATTTTGGCCCATTATTCAGAAACAAGATCCTTCATATTAGAAATATTTGCTTGCTCGGAGGTATCAGAATATGGTGTTCTTGATATTGTGTTATATAGACAGAGCAGGGCATAGACACACGTGTCAGTAACCCAGAACTAAAGACTCATTCTTTGTAGCTTATAGCTGAAAGCTATGCCATATGTCAAAAAGTTCAACATTCCACATTTTATCCAGGGATCCACTAGTTAAGACTATGATCCAATGGTAAACATTTCAAACTGAAACAAAAATATTCAACCTCTGCATCTCATAAGCTCTTGGACTTCTCTTTATTTTGAAAGTCTTGACACTTCAACACTGTTCAAATGTCAAATAGCCAAAGGTCTTCACCTGATTTAGCCAAATTTCAATCAGATAGTACTATGGAAACAAAATATCACAGTGCATACTTCAAAGGCAAAGTGACCCAGAGTCAACACATCCATTCCAAAACTGAGAAATGAGAACAAAGCATTATGCTATGCACAGGGAAAATATGAAGTTCTTTTATGAGCTTGGAGGACTAGATAACATAAGAAATGCAGAAAGACAAATCCTGCCTTACATTATTGCAGAGGGGAACATAAAGTATTCTAAAGAACAGTTACACTATACACTGGCAAAGAACCAAGCCTCATTCTGCCCATGTTGAATTCAAGTAAGCCAATGAGATTAAGCGATGTGCGACAGGATTGAATTATTTCTAAAGAAACCCAGGAGATTATTACATGAAGCTATGAAGGGGGAAAGTAAGTTAACATATAAACCCAAAGGAGCTGCTGATAACAGGAGCAGGGAATATTATATTGAATTAAGCTGCATCCACAGCGTCAATTTAGCTGCAAGAGGGAGTCTATGAACTTGAAGGCACAGATATAGATGAGTGATAATATCGAGGCTGATAAAGCCCAGATGTTTACATCATAAAAACAAGGTGTCAGATTTAGAGTTACAGGATGGAGTATTTGCCTTGCATAATTTCTATGTTTCTTTGACAAAAGATATACCTGCATCACACCCAGAATTTTTACTAAAATCCATTTTCTATGAGAAATATTATTTTGATTTTCAGAGCCTCAGAAAAAATACATAGTTTGTTTTTGAACCATGTTGAAATATTAAATGTGTGCTTCCTGCCTTTTGAACTGAATACATTTTGCTTATGTAGATGTTCTTCAGGCTTTGGGTTAGTTGTAGAATTGCATATTTACAGATAACTGTTTGAGTGTCAAGTTGACAAGGAATGGACTGACTCTGGTTAGGTTTGATAATCAGTTTGATGCAATTTATAATTGCCTAGAAAAAAACACCTCCAGATGAGTGTGTCCATGAGAATTTCTAGAGAGGTTTTATAGAGCGGGACAACAACAAAAACCTTCTGGGTGTGGGCAGCACTATACCATGGTCTTTAATCCTAAAATGTATAAAAGGTAAAAACGGAAGACCTGACCACCCACATTCATTTCTACTTGAATTTTAACTGAAGGTGCAATGTGGCCAGAGCACTCTTGGGAACTTCTACCACTCAGGCATCAGAGTAGATCCTATTCTCAAATTAATGCCACAACATGGATCATTTTTACACACATATTAACAAAGGAATGAGCTAATCATAATATATATATATATATATATATACATATATATATGTATATATATATATATATATACACACACACACACATGCATACACACACACAATGACACCATTCATTTAACTAGATTCATAGAGACAAAGACAATGCAAAATATCACCTGCAGTTTTAGGTGGCTAAAATTGTATTAGCATGACTGTATGATATTTTTAAGCTGTAAAATTGGCGTTCATCATTACTTGTTCACACTATTAAGGTAATTTAGGTTTTGTGTCATGTGTCAAGGTAGCAAAGATTGACTATCTTAATGAGAACTTTTTTTAATTTAAAGAAATTAAAGCTCTTGTGGTTTCATCAGAGATTTAGTTTACCTTTGTGAAAGTATATTCAGAAACTCCTGTCTTCCACATGTGCCTAATGTGGCCACAAGCATCATAACTTGCTTGTGTCACAGTAACCAGCGACTTGTACACCACCTTAACCTTATTGAAAATCTTTTCATGTCATTCCTTTTTCTTAACTTATATTCAGAAAATTTGAGCTTTCAAAGAATTCTGAGCATGAAAGGTATCTTTGTTCTTCCTAGATGTCCTCAGTAATAAAAAGTTCCCTCCTTCAACTTGAAAGTCATGGCTTGGAATTGAAAAACCAAATCATATCTACACAGATGGATTAACTAATTCTTATCTAAATTACACTAGAATACAATACTTAGTTGGTAATCTCATCTTTTAGGTACTCTATTGCACATGATTAAAAATGTTAGCAAATTATATTTATGTTTTAGAAGAAAACACTTATGGGTATTAAATTTAAATTTAGTTACTGAAAAAGTAAATCAACAGTTAATGAAAACAGTAGGCCCATGCATTTGAAAAAGGTAACAACTGGTGGATTTAAAGGGAGAAGGAGGAAAATGGTGTCATTATATTGTAATCACAAAAATAATAAAAGAAATAATATAATACAAATTATTTTTACTATAAATTTATTTTTTGGATAGATAAAATGACTTAAGAGTAATAGACTTTCTTCACAAGCATAAAGACATGAATTAAGATGGCAGGATCCATTCAAAATATCAGGACATGCCTTCACGTGTAAGCAGTTTGTAATAAATACTCTGGTCATCCATTGGAACTTGGGAGGTATTACAGGGGTTTACTTGTGGGCAGGCCTTTGGCTTACCTCCCAGTTCATTGAGAAAAATAGGAAAACAGTAAAGGAAGATGGCCAGTATATACTACTCTAGGCTTTTTCTGTGTACAGTGTGCACACAATCTTCTCTCTCTGTCTCTCTATCTCTGTGTCTCACATACAATACACACGTACAAACAAATATGCTCACATACATGCACACACACACACAGACACACACACACACAAACAAACACATTTCTACTTCTATCCTTCTGATATCAGGTATCAGCTGTTGATTAAAACGTAGTCATACCAAGTAGAAATTTTTAGCCTGAATAAATTATTTTGTTATTTAATAATTTCTCAACTTACTATGTACTAATTTCATTTCTATCTTAAGCTTGAAAGTAAAAAAAATACCAAACACAACAAATGTTGTGATGATAGCTTTCTAGTTAAAGGTATTGGCAGTAATGACTGGTGATCTAGTTTTATCCCTAGGTCCTCAGGACCTAACTAGTAGAAAGAAAGAATCAAGTCTTTTACATTGTCCTCTGACATTTACATATACCATTGCCTGTGCTTATACACATACATACACATGCAAAATAAATAATTGTAATTTGTTTTTTAGTGAATAAATTAAAGTAAAATATTAAAAACAATTTCATGAAAAATCACTTAAGGGAGTTTCTCTGGTTATACTATTTTTGTGAAGACTAGACACTTGGTATAAGCTAATATTGTGAACATGAACAGAGACATACATGATTACAAAATTATGAGAAATAACTAAAAGACTGTATTCTCAAAGCAGATAATTTTGTGACAGCAACTGCACACCATAAGATCCATATACATAAAAGGACATTGAATAAAACTTGGTTCAGAACATTATTTGTTGTAATTAGGTTAATGCATATATATATATATATATATATATATATATATATATATATATACACATAAATATATATACACATATATATATACATATATATATATATATATATATATACATATATATATATATATGTATATATATATATATATATATATATGCAGAAGTCCGAAGAAAGCTTTGAATGCCTTGAAACTGGACATGTGAATGGTTTTGTGTCACTATGTGAGTGTAGTTGGCCAACTCAACTCAACATACACTATTAACTTCTATGTATATTCTCTTGAGCCTCTCAGAATTTTTATTGCAAGATAATATGATTTCCTTAGTTTTCCATGAATGCCAACCAGGTTTTAGATTTCTAGAATTCACCTGAAATACATAGGACAACAGAAATGCATGTTTATAACAAAAAAAATTGGAGGACAGCAACATATGAAACAGTTTAGCCTTTTGGTCAAACTCATTACCCAATTGATATGTTATAGTTTGATTAATGAAAATTATCTCAAAATAAGGTGTACAATAATAAGTGAAGAAGACCAAAATGATCTCTTTTATCCATGTACATGCACACATTGTACATACCCAAGAATATGTATACATCACATAGAAACATACAACTATTTTATACATGAGTGTATATAAGTACACAACTATGCATACACTGTGAGCATATGTATGCATGTGACTACATGTATGTGTATGTATGAGTATTTATTGTTTCCATTTTTTTCTTCTAGAGGATGTTTTTCTCAGATCATAAATAACTCATTTACCATTTTTGTTTTTTTATTTTTCTGATCATGTTAATCATCTTAGGGAAAACTGTCACTTTTTGAATACTAGACAACCATGAAAAAATATTTTACCAGAGTGTGCAGTATAATGACAAAGGCACTAGTCTCTCTGTAAGAAACTTTTAACACTACAGAATGGATGGTTCATTATAGAAATCTCATGACTTGTTTTTAAGTGTGGAAAGGCAATGAAGTTTCTTAGAAACAGTTCTAACTCAGAGTGTGGGCATGGCCAATATTACCTTTACTATTTTTTTTCTAAGTGATATTGCTCAGTTCTTCAGTAAGGATTATAATTTCCACAAACTGGTATAGGAAAATTAATACTTTTAGGGAAGGTTCTACTATTTATGTCCTTACTTGAGAGACAAAGCATAGCAGAAAGTGATACCAGAATATAGGCAGGTAGATACTATTTTCAAAATCTATTTTAGTACCGCATAGCATGTAAAAGCTATGTATTTTGGGTATCAACACTATACAGTCATATCCTCTATTTCCTCCTTATTTTTTTTTACAGATTTTATAATTATTTGAATATTTTAAATCTATGTTTTCCTTTCAATCATTACCCTACTGAATAAATATACATTCCAGGAATGATAAGTTAAAAACCTCATCTTTACTTTATATGGTGTAATGCTAAGTCTTATGTGATTTTGAAAGAGTTATCTGTGAAGTCCTTTGACATAACAGATGCCAGAACTGTTCTTGTTAGTGGGACCTCAGACTTGAAGCTGCTAAAACAAACAGATAACAAAATAGTCTTTTAATTTTTAGTATTCTGAGATAAATGGTAGTTCTGCAACCTTATGCTGTATAGTTTTTGAAACTACCTACATATGAACACCACAACTGTATTAATTACAAATTATAATTATGTAAATGAACTCAGCAAGCAGAATAGGTAAAATAAGATACCATCAATTCATAGAATGTCCTAGGTACACTTGGTTTTGATAATTTCAGTTTTATGCATAGATTATAAGGAGAAATTGAGTTTAATTTCACTTACCTCAAACACTATGAACAAAAGTTAAAACTCTTCCCTTTAACCTGATGGTATTACATTTTTAACAAGGTTAACTTTCTACATATTTTCTTGTTGTTATTATATCACTTGGAGGGAAATGCAGGGCAAAAGTTATTCTTTTATTATTGTATCTGCTGTGCATAATTTATTGTCTTCAAAAGTTTTACCCAAGAGTCTTGTATCTTCTATATTTGTATAACTATGTCAACTAAGTTTTATCTTAAGAGTAGTTGAAAAGTCTCTGAAACTTTATAGGTTTAGAAACTAGCAATCTCATTTCAGGATTTATTTCTACATTACACAAGCACCAGCTCCGCACAGTTTTAACAAGCAGTTACACTCTTCTGGTTCTCTCATTAATGTGTTAAATGTGACATTGACACATGCTCATTATCTGCATGACAGTGAGGATTTCAACAATTTGAAAACTATGGTCTTATTGTACTCTTAATATGCCCAAGTCCACCTATCACTTTTCAATGACCCCATTCACATTGTGGAATTATATTTTAAAGAAACAGATGCTGGCTTGTGTGGAATAAATGTGATAACAAAAAAGTAATAAGTCCCACAATTATTTCAAATTTTTTGTTCATGAGGGAAATCACTGTACACCCTGCTTTAGCTTTCTATACTCAATGATTCCCAAGTAATTTCTGAGATTAATTTTTTTACAAAAATATTACTGATCTTTACATTAATTGATCAGCTCAACTTTTCAGATATTCAAAGATTAGTGTGTAATTCCTTTGTATATTTCCAATTTATGATAGCCCATCAAGTTTCTCTTCAGTGACACTATCCCTGGGATAGTATGAACAAATGTTTAATCACTTTAAGTAGGGAATGAATGAAAGACCAAAGTAATACCACTGTATTAGTCAGGGTTCTCTAGAGTCACGGAACTTATGGATAGTCTCTATATAGTAAGGGAATTTGTTATGATGACTTAAATTCTGTAGTCCAACTAATGATCACCAATGATCAGCTGTGAATGGGAAGTCCAAGGATCTAGTAGTTGCTCAGTCCCACAAGGCTTGTAGATTCTAGCAGATGTGCTGGCAAGTAAATGAAAGCAGGCAAAGAAGAGGGAATCTTCCTTCTTCCAATGTCCTCATATAAGTGTCCAGGAAAAGGTATGGCTCAGATTAAAGTTTTGTCCCACCATACCTAGATTTCACACTTGTTTTGTCCCGGGCTGACCGTGAACTCAGAGATCTCCTTGACTTAAGTCTCCTGGGATTCATAGCCACTATGCCTCAAGATCTCCATGCCAAGGTCTAAGTCAGAAATTTGTATCTCCCAGTCTCAAGATCTGGATCAGAGTTGAGCTTTCCAATTCTGGATTGTAGTTTATTCTAGATAGAGTCAAGCTGACAAATCAAGAAAAGCCACTACAACCACCAAACTCTGAATTGGCAAGTCGATGTGTTTTATTTGGATCAAATACAGTAGTATAAGTGAGTGTTCACTTAAAGATGCACAAACACCATACAAAGTTCAACACAGTATTGGGGATAGCTGACAAAGCTGGAAACCCAAATTTCCCTGTGCAATGTGCAGGCAGCTTTGCTTGTCCAGGTCTCTTCTAGGCAACTTATTTTTTTCTGAGTGTGTTCTCAGCAGTCCATTGTGCTTAAATGCTCAAGAAAGAAAGGACCTAGTACAGCTAAGTGCTATAGACCTCCTTAAACCTTTGAGTAGTTTACTTCCCATGCTAATCCAGATTTCTTCGTAGATGGATAATAGCAGCCCAATCCTAACTAATTAAACAGCCACATTCCACTGGAGAAAGCCTAAAATAAATTTGATAGGCATCTTTTAAAGCAAACAAGGTCTTAAAGAAATGGAGTCTGTCAAAATCTTGCAACTGTGAAAGCATAATTTGTATATAACAGGGTATCATTCGTGGTGTTCCAGAAGAGAAAAATAAGTAGATAGATGAATAGGTAAGTAAGTAAGTAAGTAAGTGAGTAAGTAAGTAAGTAAATAAGAAAAAAGGAAAATAAACTGAAATTCTGAGAGCAATTGGGTTTTGAGGGAGAACAAAAGTATTCAAATGGGTATTAATTGTGACATATTAGTTAGATTAGTTAAATGATGAGATTGGGTTTGTCTACCATGGAGGTTGAAGAGTGAAGAAAATCTGTACTTTCTCAGTCTCAGGAGCTAGAAGCATAAGATAATAACAAGCCACAACATGGACTTGTTTGAAATTGCAGACCTGAAAGGTCTTTGAATGGGGCAAATAATGAGGGCACAAATACATGAACTGGTGAGTGTGGCTTTGCTGCATTCTTGTTTTGCTTTTTGTTTGCTTGTTTGTTTTGTTGTGTGTTTTGATTTTTTTTTTTTTTTTTTGGTTTCACTCAGGACACAGCTTATTGGCAGTATTGCTCTGTTCTGGGCTGTCTTTTTTTCTTTATTAGACACTTGCCTAAAACCTTTCATTGATACATCTCTGAAGTGTGTTATACAATTTTCATAGATATATCTTAGTACAATTACACTGATAACCAAAATTTATCAGGGCAGTATAAAAACATGAACAGATCATAAAGTGTTAATTAAACATAGCATATAAATATTTACCCCTTAGTTTATAATGACATACTATATTAATTTGTTTATTATTGTGGAAATTTGGTCAAAAGTCTATGGAAATCTTCTAAACTGTTGTATAAAATATTTTAAAAATACTATTATTGATTTTGTAGAAAATGTATATCAAAAGTTAGCACAGGACAACAATTCATGGTATATTTTGATAAAATATGTATATAGAATGGCTTACTTTGTATTCATTCCCTAAAAGGAATATATAGAAGTAGGAGTTGTATGTGTGTATGTGTGGGGGGATAAACCACATAAAAAAGTCACAAATATAGTCCAGTAGTATTATTATTTACATGTAAGTAATATTTAAATTAACATAGAATCTTTTATCTGTTTAAGACAGGCCTACTGTTTCTCTGGTTAGATTAGGCCTCCTGTGCCCCTGTGTCTTTATGTCCCTAGTTAAGAAGGACCTTCTGGGAGACAAGCAGGTTTGGGGATAGAGGGCAGGTAAGTCTTTCTGTTTCTCTGGTTATAGAAGACCATCTAGGAGAAACATAGACTATGGGCTCACCAACTGCCAGGGTTTCAGGTGTACATGCAGACCAGAAGGGGGCTAAATTAAATACTTAAAGATCTCTTTTAGCTTTCCAGAGATTTCTAGACAGCTCAACTTTGGCTGGAAGAAATTCTAAAGCATTGCTATCTCATCTCATGCAGACTAAAAGCCCAGTTTTAATATTATATATCAATTCTGTCATTAAGACTCCCTCTAGACCATCATATGAATCAACATCCCATCACCTTAGTTTCTTGACTCTTAGGAAAAAGACAGAAAGTGCATTGTTCTTTTTGGTTTTGTTTGTTTGCTTGTTTGTTTGTTTTCTTCATGCAAAAGAATTCAGAGATCTGCCTGCCTTTGTAAATTTAGCTGAGTTTAAATTCGCTCTTGTCCAGGATGATCTTGAAGTCAGGGATCAGCCTGGCCCTGAATCTGCCTGTCTCTGTATATTTCTGATAACCTTGCTCACAGTGCAGCTGTGTCTGCTCTTCTAGGTTTGTAAAATCCCTCATATTGTATTATTATATTTTTACATAGTTGAGAAATTATGTATTTTCAAACTCATCTTCTTAGAATTTTTGTCCTGAATGTCTCGGCATTTACCATTTTGCTGAGCCATTACCACAACCTCTCCTCCAAGACTCATTCTATCTCTAATTATCTTGAAGTCATAAACCTTGACAAAGAGGACATTTCTCAAAGGAGAAACATAAAAATACATCGATCTTTATACATATAAGCATTATGCCCACAGCAAACCTGGAGGCCCATGCCCTGTTGTCTCTGTTCCAGGGACAGGAACGATGTCATTCTGTTTCTACCTTGGGCATGCAGGGTTCACCATCTCCTCATTTCTGTTTTTAATTTGAGAATGCAAAGTTGACTCTGAGCTCGTCACTTGTGTGATGTAGACTCAAAGGAGAATTAAAACTAGTAAGAGTAAACCAACTGTAATTCCTTCATTTAACAGAAAAATTTTCTGGGAAGATGAAACAATGTATTCATACACAGCAGAAACAAATCTGCAGACACTTCCTCAATAGAAGTGGAACCACCTCTAGAGTTACTAATATCCACGATTGTGTGATATAGGGAATCAATATCCAAAGCCAAATTAGAATTCTTCAAAAGCCCCTTTAAATGAGACCAAATCTTAGACCAATTACATTCAGAAGTATTATATTCCAAGGGATTTACGTAGACCCAATGGAACATCAAATGGCATTGTACCTACAGCCTGATCTTAATATTTTGAATTTGATTTCCTATAAATAGAACTGCTTCCTCTAAGCCCTTAAGCTTATCCTGAAATCCCCTAGCAATATTCTCCTGGACCATGAGTGCTATTGACATATTTTTGGATAACCGATCTACATAATGTGCTGTGTGAGTTGTTTTTAATGAAGGATGTAATGGATAGACAAAAAATAGAAATTACACCTAGTAAGGCTGTGATCTCCAATATCAAGGCTGCAACAAATCTTTTAGATCATTTGAGAGTCAAGGTAGCCCAATGCAATGCCTCTATAAAGAAATCTGGTAGAGAAGGGCAATCTCTTTTGAGAAAATATGGCTGCATAATGGGTGAGACTCAGCCCAGAACATACTAGGCTCTGGCTGTCTCCTTAGATGCTACATTAGGATGAATAGGTTTCTCCCTGTCAGCTAGCTGGAGCTGATTGAGAGTTTCCAGGACTACCTCCAGTCCATCAGGAGAGCTGGGGATCTCGTTCTGCATTGCTTTTGACATCCTTTCCTTGTAGCAAAAGACCTGTGGAATAGTCACTTCAGGAGTAGAGAGAGCAGGTAATGCACATGTTAAGCAAGTAACAGTTTAATTGGCAGCATCTTGGTGCTCTATTGTTATAAGTCTAGAAAAGAGGCAAGAGTTTTAAAACAACCTTATACCTAGTAGGAATTTTTTAAGTAGGAAGTCACCCATGCTGCATTAGGGAATGCAGAAGGAACAGTTGGGACTTATTTATTTCATCTGGTTTAGGTAGCTGAGGAATAAGTTCCCATGTTAATTTATACATATATATAAGTCAGAAACAATTGTCTACAAAAAAGAAACTGGGTTACATAGATAAAATTATTTTATTAATTAAGGATTACATAAAGAAGTCTTGCAATCTGACCAGAGATCCTCCCTGTCACTTGCTTCTGAGTCATGTTAGCATTAAATGTGTTATGGACTGATGTTTGTCACTGTAGTGAATAAACCTTGAGATCAAACAGAATTTGGACTCCACCTCTCCTTCCTTTCCTTAAGTGACAGGATTCCTACTTAAAGTTAGGATCATGAAAGGAAAACTGGACCCTCTAAGGACTATACCTTTCCTGACAATTCTACATTTCACTAAATTGGCAATAATCTTATGGTTGTACAAAATTAATTGCAGTCCAAGTGCAGAACTAGTCAGAGCTTTAAGGGAGACAGTGAAAGAAGGGACCACCATCCCAAAGCCTAGGGTAAGGGACCTCATCACCAGCTGATTACCAACACCTTGATGCCAACTGCTTCTTAAACAGCAGGAAGAGATGAAGGTCAGAGAACCCCATGAGAGACTGGTTATCCAAATATCTGGTGAAAAGGGCAGATACATTATTGGAAAAAGTAATAAGAAACCCACCACAATCTAACATTGGGTAGTATATATTAATGAAAACTATTGAAGCTCTTATTCCCTAACACATCCAGTAACACCAGAATAAAGAAACTAGTTAGTGGCTTTAAAGCCATGAATGTGAGTCCAGATGCCACTGATCCCACAAAGAAGAAATGGCTTGGAACAAAGAATAAGGCTCAAAAGAAAGTTGGGTTTAAAGAAGTGAAGATTGAGGTCTTTCTAACATATTTACAAGTGGTAGAGCCACTGCTAGGAAAGAAGTTTCAGCAATACTGATGACACTCGTAGGGGAGTTAGACAAAGACAGACAAATGGGCAAAAGGCTAGCCACAAATAAAACTAAGAAATTGGAGTGAACAATTCTTTTAAAGATTCTGTCCTATCCCAGAGCTCTGGCAAGACAGGCATATCCCTCCAAATGACATAGTCCAAGGTCAATACACCTAAAGGATTCACACAGTATTCAGTAACAATGATGAGGAGCAGCTCAAGCAACAAATACTGATTAGGCCATACACTCCTCAAGAAATAAGTCAGTTGAGACAATAATATGCCCAGAATGAAATGAAGGATGCATCCTATATGATAAACTTCTTGGAAAAAGGAGAAGACAGTCATGCTGTCAGAATTAGAGATGAGGAAATATCAAGAATATATTAGAAAACCCAGCAGCTTTAATGCAAGTCCTAGACACTGCTCAACATGATGTACACTGTCTCCTGGACTGCAGCTTGGAGGTACACATTTCCATATTTAGACCACACACAATTTGAAACAGCAGAAAAATTGAACACTTTTCAAGGGGTCATTCTGCTAGTGAGCAAACTCTTGTTTATACATAGTAAACTAGCTATACCACAGGTTGTATTATACCAGTTGTACCACAATTCAAAAAAAATTTTGTTAAGGGGGCACCACCACACATGAGAGTTAATTTAGCAGAACCACTCCAAAATTGATTTCTTTAAAGGATACAGGGAATCATACCAAGAAAAAATAGTAACATTATATATAAAAAGAAAGAATTTAAATTAAGGAGAATAACCAGATTTTTCAGATCATTCACACATATTTGACCCTTTGGTTGAAAACCTGTAATGTCATTTGTAAACAGGACTCTACAGAGGTATACACCAAATAAGACAAACCTAATCCTTTTTTAAGGAACAGAAGGCCACCACAAATGTGGCCAGGAGTACAAAGAAACAATCAGTGCTCAGCTATGAGAAAAACATGTACTTTTCAAGAGAAATCAAGTCAGGCACTAATAAGACTGTATATTCTGTTACCCCTAGAAATTAAGAATTAGAAAATAAATATGTTAGCTAATTGACACAAGTGCTGATATTAAAATATATGCAAGGCTAGAAGACATTATACCAAGAAAGAAAAAAATAATTACACAAAAGTGCCAGGAGAATGTATAGTACCAGCATATAAATTAGTATTAATGAACTATAACAAAATAATTACCTTGGATGTTCATGTTGCAGTGCACTAGAAAACATTTTAGGCTTCTCAATGATCTTAAAATTTTTTCCGATTTCCAAAATTTTAAAAAGATTCCCAAAGTAAAGTGTGATCAGCAGAAATAAAAATAGAACTTATAGGGCTACCAACAATTAAATCCCCATTTATGTGACAATACCCAATTAAAGGAGGAAATTTAGGAGATATCTGAAACCATTTAAAGACTACTAAAAGAAGGAGCAATTGAACCAACTCAAACTTTCAATTTTAATAGTCTAATTTGGCCAATTTGAAAAACAAATTGTAAATGGCAAATGACAGTACATTACAGGAGAATTAATGAATTGTCTCTTAAACTGGCAGGGCAATTACCAGATTTAGAAGATTGTTTCATGAGGCTTAAGAAAGCAGAGCCAAAATGGCTGGCAACTATAGATTTGTCAGACATGTTCTTTGACATACCACTGCACCCACAAAGCAGAGAATATACCATATTTATGTTGCAAAGAAGACTCTACCAATTTTAAAGATTACCACAAGAATATATAAATAGCCCAATAATTGCCCACAAGGTTCTACAACCTTCACTAGATAAGATTGCACTAACACCTATTGTATTTTATGTTTATATGTTGGTGAGCATTTGATAACAATACAAGAAAAGGAAAATATACATAAAACAGTAGATCCATACCATACAAGTATTGAGAGATGATGGTTGGACCATCAATAAGGATCAGGTATCAGGACTTTGACAAAGGTCAAGGTCTCCAGTGTAACGTGGTCCACTATCGCACCAGAAATACTTACTGAAGTCATAAGTAAATTAGAACAGCTTGAAACACCAACCAGTAAAACAGATGTACAACATCTTACAGGTTTATTTGGATATTGGAGACAACCAATGGCATATTTACTAGTCAGTCTGAAAACTTATATAATATTATAAGGAAAGTGAATGATTTTATTTGGGATAAACTCCAAGAATAAGCTGTGAAAACAGTGCTAGAATATATAAAGAAATATTCTAAACTATAATACACCCAAACACATAATAAAGTATATTTAGACATATACACCTAAACCAGTATGGAAACGGGAATACATTTCCCAAAATAAATGATGGAGAATGATCATTAGGCTTCTAGTGTATATGTTTTCCATGGTCGGAAACAAATACTCTCTATTTGAGAAAATAATTTGGAAAGCATACAAGGCCTTAAAACCTTGCACAACATGCTTCAGAACAACCAAGTAATATTCAGAACCACCACCCAGATCCTAGATTGAATCTAGGCACCAGAAAGCATGAGCTGGTCTACACATGGAAAGAAAAGTACTGCAATGGAAATGGTACTTATCAGAGCTCCTTTGCTCTGGTACCCTGTCTGCAAGGGGTCAGTGCCAAAGACATGCGTGTTGATACTTCAGACCAACTGTCCTATGACTTTATAGGAATTATCAATTGTCCCAAATATTACCCCTCCCCAGAAACAGGTACCTTTAGGCCATTGGGGAACAGAAAAATACTAGCCTTCCCTGGTTAATAACTGATTTGCAGATGGCTCCTCAACCAGTAAACAGAATATGATCTTGTGGAATGTGGCAGCTAAAGACCCAGGGGATTGAATGGTGATCACAAAAAAGAAGAAACAGCTAAATCTTCACAACATGCAGAAGTAGTAGCAGCCACACTAGCAGCAAAGCAAAGCCTCAAAGAAAAACAAAAGGTACTACATTTTTTTCACCCACTCATGTTGTATAGCCAATGGTATAGACATATGAATAGGAAGATGCAAAGTGAAGGATTGGAAAATTAATGGTAAAGATATATGATCCAAGGAATTTTGTTTGCAATCATATAATATAAACAAAGAAGTAAAGGTGTATGTATATTATGTGGACACCCATATAACCAAGAAAGCTATAAAAATTGACATAATGATACAATATATAATAATAAATTAGCCATCCTATCAGTGAGAATAAATAGAAAATGGAAAGCAGAACAGATAGGCTCCAACAAACTAAGGATTTAAGCAGAATGGAAGCCAATACTGACTAAAGACATGGAGACAAAGATTACTACTGAAGAAATACTAAAAATACATGAGACCCTGGTACATGCAGGAATGCATGTCATGTTCCAGTGGTTTTCAGGAAGAAATTTAAAGGTGGCATGGAAAGGAATTGAGGACACAATAAACTAATACTAACCTTGACCAAGAGATAAAGCTAGATTCACACACAATCATACGGAAAATATAGGACATAGGTTGAGTTTCAATCATACCTTATAAATACACTTTATAGGGCCATTAAAACAATGGAAAGGAGCATATATGAATGCACCTGAGTAGATTCATATGCACTGGATTAGAGTCCACCAAAAATGGGCCACAATCAAATAAGTCTTTATTAATCATACTCACATTATGAGATTGGATTTCCCAGTATGGGACCCCAAATATTATACAATATTCTCAAAGAACACACTTCACAAGGAGCAATGTTAAAATCTTTTTCTAAGATTATGAACATACAACGGGATTATCACATGGTTTCTCAGCCAACAGCAACAGGAGCCATCAAATGATTTAATGGCCTGCTCAAACGTAAGCTAGTAAATAGGGATAAGAGTTGCTTTCTAGAACAAAAACTAATAAAATGCATACATAAACTAAACATTAGACCAAGATTAAATAGGGAATCCTCAATACAAGAAGCAATAAAATAAAACATAGATATACATTACTCAATGGAACAGGATAAAGCACTAATTAGAGACTATAAACACATACATAGGAATAAGAAGGATCAGACACTTGAAGCAGAAGTGTTAATCCAAGGACAGCAAATTCTGTCTGGATTAAGCAAGTTAAAGCTGACCTGGAAGATATTGCATGACAGATTGCGTGTCTTAGTAAAACTTTATTCAAAATCCTCCATTATACATGCCTGGCAATAATTATAGTTCTTTATATTGTAGTGCCAGTAATGAATTGTGCAATACAACCAAATAACAAGTCAAGGGATAAACATAACTAACATGAGGTTGTCAGGAATAAAATTTGCCATTAGGACTGTTTGCTGGATTGGTTCCTATATCACCATACAAATTAAGGTACCCTGGAAATTCTTGTCGTATTGGTACTGACTTTATGAGCACCATACTGGGATAGTAGTAGTACTACTTATAACTTAAATGTGGAAATATATCAGCATGTATATTCTGTATAAGCTCCTGGTAGCAATGGCAAGAATAGCCATAATAACCACTGTGGCCTCCCCACTGGTGATTTTGGTCACAAGGCTATTAGCACCATTATGCTTGTAGCTCTTATTGTTATAGAATTTTGTCAGGGATTATCAGGAAACAATACATGTGGGGGCACTATGACCAGTGCACCAAGGAATACAGGAGCCACCAGCACAATAACTAGCACCATAAGCAGAGTGGTCAGCACAGGAGCTGCAGAAACCAGTAGTGGTAATACTCCCACAACAAAACAAACCACCACCATACCAAATATTGGACCTTCCAGCTACTCTACTATTGCAGAATAGTAGAAAAATGACCAGGTTGGTGGACAAAATGAGAGATACTAGACATGGCTCATTGGTCAGAAATATTCATTTTTTTAAAAATTATGGATGATTTAAAGGATGTAACCAATTCAGAGCAGCAACTAAACCAACACATCCCTTTAAGACCGACATGTAGCTGTTCCTTGGGAAGTCCGGCCAGCAACTGGACAATGCAGAAGTAGATTGCTTGGAGCCAACCATCAGACTGAGCTCAGGGACCCTGGTGTGGGAGCTAGTGGAAAGACTGGAGGAACATAGGGTGATTGCAACCCCATAGGAAGAACAGCATCAGCTGCCTGAACCACCCAGTGCTCCTAGAGACTAGACCACCAACCACTGAGTTTACAGAGAGGGATCCATGGCTCCAGATACATTCATAGCCTTGCCTGAGGGGAGGCCCTTGGTCCTATGTAGGTTTGGTGCTGTAGCATATGGGGATGCTGAAGTGGTGGGATGGAAAAGGTGGGTGGGTGGGGAACACTCTCATAGAGGCAAAGGGGAAGGGAAGAGGGTGAATGTGGGATGGGAGGGTTGTGGAGGAGTAACCAGGATGTGGGATATCATTTGAGGTGTAAACAAATGGAATGTTTAATTAATAAAAATAAAAGATGATTAAAAATATCTATATGTTAGACATTGCAGATGTACAAAACACTAGCATTCATGAGCAAAATCCACAAAATGACATTTTAATAAACTGTATAACAATGCTAGAGCTATATTTAATTGCCATTGTGAAAAGCCTCACAGCTAAGATATAACACCTATAAAACATTAAAGGGTTACACAATCATTTTTATAGGCATAGAAACAGAAGCAACCTGTGACTGTAATATGGCCATCAATTCTACATTCTTAAAGTTGTACTTTGCATCCATAACCAAAAATGACCTGGAGGAAACTGGTTATCAATATAACCTCACAACTTTAGCACTGAAAGAACAGATATAAGAATATCAGGAGGAATATGATTATAAAGAAGTTGATGAGAAAAGTTATGATAAAACAGAATCAACCACACAACCCAGAACCACTAAAACCACAATAAATCCATGCAAATGGATGAATTGGACACAATTCCATTTAATCCTAACCCCTATTATCAAGGTTGCCACCTTTTTCCAAACCATGTGAGAACCCCAAGAGATGCCCCAAGTTCTTGAAAGCAAAATTATATGAAATGTGAAGACAGAAATAGAACACAACAAATTGGCTATATGTAGCAGAATTCTCTAATTTACCATGGCAAGTCAACTTACTGCCATTCAATATACTATCCTGAGACACTTGCTTTAGAATTAAAAGTTTCCCAGACCTAAAAAATAATGGAAAGCAATGACATTGGGTATACATTACAGACAGTTGTGGGTGCTGACTTACCCCATCCCACAACCATGGAAAAAAACAGTGACACCACAGAGAAAAACAAAATGATGCACATATAGCACTCCCACACACATGTGCTACTTGGTGGGAGTAAAAGGCAACATTACAAGGAAACAGACCCCCAATATAGCTCATATTTGCCTGAGTAAAACATCAATACTGAATATAAAAACAAGCTGTTTATGGCAGAATGTTATGGGCCCACAATAAAAAAAAAATGAGCCATACTTCTTCAATCTTTAAAATCATGAACACAGAAGAGCTTAGATTGGACATTAAGATTAAAATCCTTTCTTTTGTGTGCTGTTGAATGAATTCTAGTATTAATTTAGTTGACATCTTAGAGCTCAGATTCTAGAGGAAGGACAGAGCATTTTATCAAGTATCAATTTTACCATAAAACTTTAGTGAGTTCTGTAAGATGTGCATGAAGAACCAAATATGTATAAAATATTCCTTTGCATACACATTTGGTTGTATATGATCATCATTTGTTGATGTAGAGTTTTCTAAATGCATAGACTGCTAAAAACACCTGGTATGTCTTTTCACATGTTTGAAGTAAATGTGATATTTCTATTCAATTTATTAACATGACAATGATTATAATGAATTAGTGTGTAGTCATTCCAATATAGTTTAAGTAAATTATACAGATCATTTTAGCTGGACCTCTTTACCTTTTCTAAATCAACTGAGACAGAACATTAGTGACTATAAATAAATTATTTTCTTTTTTGCTTTTTGAGAATGTATTTATTTATTTGTTATTGGATATTTTATTTACATTTCAGATGTTATCCCCTTACCCCACCCCCCACCCAGGAACTCCCTATCCCATCCCCCTCCTCCTGCTTCTATAAAGATGTGCCCCCACCAACCCCCCCCCCCCACCTTTCCACCTCAAATTCCTCACCCTACGGGCATACAGCCTTCATGGGACCAAGGATCTCCTTTCCTACCTATGCCCACCTATGTCGACAAGGCCATCCTCCCCTACATATACAGCTGGAGTCATGAATCCCTCCCTATGTGCTTCCAGGCTGGTGGTTTAGACCTTGGGAGCTCTGTTTGGTTGATATTGTTGCTCTCCTCATGGGGCTGCAAAACGTTTCAGCTCCATTGCTTCCTGTTATTTTTGTTATTAGAGGTGGAATTATGTTTGTGGAGCTATCTTCTTTTGGGGTTGTTGGAAGATTACTTCCTTGCTTTTTCTAGGTTGTAGTTTCCCTCCTTGTGTTGGAGTTTTCCATCAATTGTCCTTTGAAGTGCTGGAATTGTAGGAAGATACTGTGTAAATTTGGTTTTGTCATGGAATACCTTGGTTTCTCCATCTATGGTGATTGGGAGTTTTGCTGGGTATAGTAGTCTGGGCTGGCATTTGTGTTCTCTTAGGGTGTCTGGTGGAGGTATTTGTTGACATTATGCTCATGCCTAATAACTACACAGAGAAACCAAGATTTATTTAAAATGGCACCTCGATTGTTGAGCAGTTAAATGATGTACCTTTCATTTCTATGCTAATCTGATTAACTCCCAGCCCAATTCCATAATACTTGCATATTATTATTTTTATTGGTTATTTTATTTACTTATATTTCAGATGTTATACCTTTTCTCCATTCTCCCCTCTAATAAACCTCGTATTCTATCCTTCCTCTTTCATTTTGCTTTCATACCATTTTAATTACCTGCAAGTATTAAGGTCATTTCTAGGTTGAGGAACTAGCAATACAATAGATGTAAATAATCAAGGAACAAGCAAGACAATAAACACAAATAGTCAAAGAACAAGCAAGGCAATAAACAAAGTCCTGTGATAACTCCTGCGATCACTGTTTCTAAGGGCTTATCAGAATGAACAAATTATCTGAGCCTATTTCCCTGTCCTAACCAAAGTCATTTTCATCCCTGAAACCTACTTCTTTGTTCTAGCCTAAGATTTAGATTTCTACCTGAAATTATTTCTTTGTTCTAACCTAAAGTCACATTCCTGCCTGAAGCCCATTTTCTTGTCCTTAGCCAATGTCAGATTCCTGTCAAGCAGCCCCCAAAGCTCTCTACATCTGCCCCTTTTATATTTCATAAACAAAACTGAGCCTGTCTTAGTTCATTCTGACAAGTATGTCTTCCTTACCCACGGTGGAATATGCATTATCAAAAGCTATGCACTCCTGTTTTAGGTTAGTAAGGCTCTGTGCAGAATCTTACATATCCTGGGAATACTTTTATCCTTTCTCCTCATGTGAAATCTTGTCTTTAACAACATAAACATGTTGGCAGCCAAAGTACATGACTTGAAACTGAATATGGACCCCCAGACAGAGTTATTAATTGTATATGATTATTAACCTGCCTCTTTGAACCCCTTCTTCATCTCTCCAATATTTCTGTCCTCCTAGAACATCTGAATCTCTTGTTAACATACATCCTGCCCTATTTTCTATTCTGCCTTGGTATTGGGTAATCAACATTTATTAGCAAGGCAGAGAATAAATGGTAAAAACTATCTACAACAACTTGAGACAAGAGATTCTTGGAATAAGTATTACAATGTTGGGAACCGCATTAGACCCACGTTTAGGCGGACAAAAAATGTCAAGGCCTAAGCTGGATGTTGAGGCCCGGGCCGACCCACGTTTGGGCGGCCACTGTATCCTGGCCCAAGCTGCCGCTCCGGTCCGCGGGTCGGGGTTCAGCAAGAGCGAGAGTGAAGATGGACTCGAAGAATGCAGACAAGACAGAGTGTAATTCAGTCCTGTTTATTCTTCATTCTAAGTCCTAAGTCTTCCTAGTGCCTAGTCCCTATCTCCTAGTTCCTCCAAGTTCCAAGTTACTTCTTCCAAGTTCTCTCCAAGTGCCTGCTACCTGTCTTTTCTCTGCTGTGTCTGGTTCTCTGTTCTGTTCTGTCTCTGCCTTTTATATGTCTCACTTCTAAGCCATGCCTTTTGGTCACACCTTTAATCATGCCCTTAGGTCTTGTCTCTAAATCTTATCTCTAAATTACACTCTTAAGTCACACACCTTTAATCTCACATACATTTAATCTCACGCACCTTTAATCTCAAGGTATCTAAACCAAGATCATCAGAGTGTGCTCAGCTGTTGTAGGCTATTGTAATCCAAGTCTCATGTCAGGGTATATGGCTCAAGATGGCTGCAAAGCTGATAGCTGCTTTCTGCTAAATTCCCCAACATTACAATGCTGTATTCGGATTGAAACAAGATAGGCCATATTAATCAGCATTTGAATAATCAAAGGGTAAATTTTACACCGATTAAAAAACATTATTTGTACAAATGAGAATTATAAACTTTTCTGGACAACTTAAAATAATGTTTTAATTAGTTAACTGATGCTTCATTCATTTTATGAATAGTCAAGATTATAAGTAGACTTTTTGTTGAAAATTAAAAATATACTAATGAATATTTCTTTTGCATAATTTTTATCAAACCAACACATTAAGCTGATACTTGAGAAGCAATTTATGACTATAAAACAATAAACACATAGAAATCTGACAATTATATCATAGTTTAAAATATTTGACATTGAAATAATTTCATTAATGTTATTTCAATTTTATTTATCTTTCTTTTATATAGCACATTTTGAAATTATCAGAATCATAACGCTCTTACAGTGTACCAGAAAGTGCTATGTTAAAGTACGCCTAAATATAATGTTTGTATATTTTAATATGTATGCCAGAAAAACTTCTATTTCTGCTGTTTTCAGTTAAAGGTTATGATAAAGATAAAATATAACAAATATAACAGCAATAAATTTTAAGGCTTTTGAGGTTAAACTACATAGTCAAAGAAAAAAATACTAAAATTTAATAAGTAACTCATAACAAACCAGAAATTATATAAATCTTGTGGTTTCTTTATTAAATGAAATCTATAAGAAAATGCAGACATTTCATATATTTCCTCAAGGTCAAAAATAAGACTATATTATCCTGTGATGTATCTAATTCCTCATTATACTCTCAGTCTGACATCTGATCACCAACAAAGACTTATCAACTTTTCATTCTTCTACAAAAGTTACCTTAGATTTATCAATACCTGAGTTCTATATGAACTTTTGTTTTCTGGATTAGAGTCTGTAACTCATGTCTAGATTTCATTAATACTTGAAAACATTTCCCGTGAGTGAGAGTAGAATATATGTGTAATTCACAAACTGTAAATGTGATTCATCTTCACATTTAAAAGTACTGTATTGACATCATAAAACCCGAAAATAAATTCAGGTGTATTGCAACACAGTCTCATAGTCTCAGGGTTTTGTGACACCTGATCATTTTCTCATTTTTATTTTGGCTAAACTTTGCTCTTTTTACTAATCCCAAGACACAAAAATTACTTTCTTTCATATTTAGCTTGTTGCAGTAAGCCATCTAAGCATTCTCCTCAAACTTGGCCAATGTTCTACAGCACTATTTGTTCAGTTTAAAGTTTTCTCTGGTAAGTTGTTAATAATACATTTTAAAATATGCAATTTGTTAAACTACATTATTTTGCTTCTTTCCTTGATATACATAACTATTTAGTGTACTTTTTGTTGGTTCAAATTGATAATATCTAATGACGGGCTTTATTAGCACTATTTCAAACATATATATTATTTCATTAGGCATATCCATTTCACTTAAACTCTTTTAATCCTCTTACCATCTATATCTTATCACAGAATCTATTCTTTGGTATCAAAAATTAAGATTCAAATAATAGGGAAAGTGCATGATAATGACATTTCTATGTTACTGCAGTTTATGTGAAGATGCATGGCTCAATCCATTTTTCAACATAAAACATAATTTTACTTTTCTTTATGAGTGAATAGCACTCTATTGGGTACACGTGAATGTGTGCATGCATGAAGGATGCATCAAGAATATAAATTTAAGTCCATTAAGGCCATAGTGTATGTGTGTACATGTAAATTATACCATTTTTGCATTCACTTGTTCCATTAGTTCAACCAAAAGGTGTGGGGCAGTGGGCTGTGAGAGGGAGGCGGGTACCTGGTCAAGCACAGGGCTTGAACCCAGGACCCTAATTAGATGGCAGGTGTTCGGCTCTGCTCCAGAGTACTGGCTCCTTTCATTTAGTTCAAGCCCTCCAGAGCCCCTCCCACAGAGAGGTCTGCGGCCATCAGTCACGAGGAACAGTGAGTGCCTTAGGCTCTCCCACATGTAGATGAGGTATCTCCAAGCTCTCAGACCAAGCCAATAGACCTTATCTGCTGCCAGACCCTGACCTGCCTCAAAATTGTATAAAAGAGCCCTATTCGGGAGAAGTAAAGGTATGTGAGAATCATCCAGATGTCTGAGAGTTTTTGGAGCCAGAGCTGTAACACTTGGGAAAAGATCTGCTTTCCAGAAGCGCCTTCAGGACCTTCCCCTCCTTGCTAGCTAGCTGGCATCTCAGTGGCACAGCCCAGACAGGCTCAGCACAGAGGACAGGTGCAGCACCTGGGAGTGACTGGGAGGCAACAGAGGAGATGCAAGCAGAGGCAGCAGCAATGGAGGTGACTCCGCCTACCTTCTTGCACTCTATCCCCTAGGCTCAGATCCTTGCACCAGGCCAGGCAGGAGATTTTTGTGGGACACCCTCTGGAACGGGGACCCACAAAAAGGCTGATTATATAAATTGGCTATAATGCATCACTAAACATAGATGTGCTTATGTGTGTGTGGTAACTTTTCATTCTCTTAATTACATAGTCAGTTATGCTACAACTAAACTACACTAGTTCTATTTTTATTTTCTTTAATGACCTACACTGAGATTTTAAAGTAGTTTAATTAGTTTACATAACTATAATAATGTTTTTTTCTTTATATGACAGCTAGCATTTATCTGTCATTAATTTATGTGATCCTAATAAACATATTGACAGAAAGAACATAGAATGCAAATATGTTTAGATATATTTTTTGATAACAAAAGATGTTGAACATTTTTACATGCATGAGCATTTTAAAAGTGTATGTTTATTTTGTTCGATGATGTGTTGTTTGAATTACTTATTCTTTGGATGTTAAACTTTATATTTTAAAATTTTGGGTTATATCTTTTCTGCATATATTTAAGAGTGTGGATTTCTTAGATGCTAACATGCTCTATCTCAAATACGAAATGTCAATTAAGTTGTTGAAAAAAATCAAGATGTGTTATTAACTTACGAATTCTTTTTGTTAACAGTTCTTACTACCCTAGAAGTGTGTTTTGATTTTCTTCAAACTCTCCAGTTTCCATATCTCATTCCCTGCTTTGTACTTAGAAAAATAATTAATTTTACAATATTACATTTAATGTTCTTGGGTTTATCAAACTTAGATTTATTTTAGTATTATTTTCGGTTCAATTGGTAATTATATTAATCTAACTGGAATACACATCAAAATCAGTTCATCTGCCTCTCTTTTTTCTAATTAATTTACTTATCTATTCACTTTACTTACCAGTAACTAATCCCCCACTTTTCCCAGTCCCCTCCTCACAGAATAACTTCCTTTTCTCCCTTTCCCTTCTCATCCCAGAACTGAGATGTAGCACACCCCTCCAGGTACAAATGCACCCTGGCAGATCAAGTCACTGTAGGAGTAGGCATGTCCTCCCACTGAGGCCAGACATGTCAGACCAGTTAGGAGACCAGGACCCATAGGCAGGGAGCAGAGTTGGAACAGCCTCTACTCTAGTTGTTGGGATACTCGCATGATGACCAAGATGCCCATCTCTTACATACATACAGGAGGACCTAACCTAGGTCCAGTCAATGTATGATCTTTGTTCAGTCACTGGGAGATGTAAAGGATTTATGTTAGTTAACACTGTTGATATTCTTGTGGAGTCCTTATGCCCTTCAGGTCCTCTCCCCAACTCTTCCACAAGACTCCCTGATCTCCAGCTAATATTTGACTGTGGCTCTTTGCATCTATTTCAGTTAGTTCCTGGGTAGAGTCTCTCAAAGGATAGTTTTCCTAGGCTCTTCTCTGCAAGCATAACAGAGTACTATTAATAGTGTCAGAGATTGTTGTTGCCATGGGATGAGTTTCAACTTGTACTAGTCCTTGCTTAACTATTCCCTCAATCTGTGCTCCATTTTTATGCCTCCTCTTGAAGGCAGGACACATTTTGGGTAGAAAGTTTTGTGGGTGAGTTAGTGTGCTTATCCTTTCACTGGGGTTCCTTTTTGGCTATAGGGGAACTTCAGGCTTTATATTCCCTTACTGCTAATAGGTTCAGTTAGACTCACCCTCATAAACTCCCTGGATTACCTTCCCTACCTCATGTTTCTGCTACTTCCCAGAGATACCTCTCCACTCTTCCTCTTCCCAATCATTCTTCCAGCTTTTTTACAAAGTTCTTTAGAAATTTATCCCTCACGTCTTTTCAACTTACCTTTCTGTCTCCTTTTTAACTCTTCAATCTATTGTTGACCCTACAAGTTTATTATTCCTAAAAATGTCTTACATAAACTCAGTTCTAATCACATAAACTCAGTTCTAATCTCATAATTTCTCAAGTCCTAGATAGACTTTCTCATACCTTCTCATACTTCAACAATATGAATTATTAGTTTTACAGAGGCATATACTCCACTTCTGCTACACTTTATCATTTTAAGATTTTTTTTTATCCTTCAGTAATATATAATTTTTGGTAAATATTTCTCTTGAATAGTGAAGTACATAGTAAGTAAAATTTTTGAGAACTTTATATAATTATCATATATTTGGTGGGATGTTAATAATTTATCTTATCTAAGATGTATGACATAAAAATTTTCTCTCTTCTTTCTTTATGATGTTTTTTTTTCCACTCGACTGTCTATGACACATCAAAAATCTGTATTTTGACATAACTCTGATCTTGGTTATATTAGATTTATTTATTTGTGTATAAGTATGTGCATGAGTATGTTTGATGTGCTTGTGTGAGCACATGTGCTATCTTCTATAAGTCAATGTCAGAGGACCATTTATCATAGAATTGATTCTCTCCTTCTCCCCTTGAGTTTCAGGGTTTAAGTGGATGTTTTTAGTTTGGGGATACACGTATCTTTACCTGCTAAGTCATCTAACTAGCAAAAATAACTTCTATTTCATTAACAAAAGTTACTTAACCACAATGCCACAACAGTTTTATTTTTAAATAAAACTCTGGTATGTAATTAACTCCCCCAATCATGTGTTGTTTTATCCTTAGTAGGTTCTGCAAAAAAGAAAAAAAAAAAAGAAAGAAAAAAAGAAATATTTCTTGAGATATTTTCAAGTAACACTATTCATGCTTTGTGTTGAATTAATATACTATTTACAATAGGATAAATGAATAGCAATTATAAAGCACAATCATAAATCTATCTTTATCATATATCTCAAAGTATCTCTTTTTTTAACATTTTATTTTCTTCAACTAATAATGTTCAATTCCAATTCAGCTTTTAGGAGAGATTAACAATTTAACATAACTGAAAACCTATAGACTTCACTTTCATCTACCTTAGTGATTACTTCCCACAAACAGCTTCTGAGTTTCTTCTTAAAAGTATCATTTTTAAACTAATACTAAAAAATAAATGATACAATTCTCAAATGTGTGTTAGAGCAAGTCACTGAGAAGTACATCAGGAGATTGGGGTAGATGTGAATTGGAACACTAATGTCCTGAAACAAGGGATTCAGAAATGATAAAACAATAAGTTTTGGTGTGACAATGACTACTCATAATTTTCTCATGTCATGCTGCAAGGGTCATAGTCCTCAAAGGAATGATGCAACTACTTCTTATATACTTTTAAGCAAGGTAGATTTTTTTTGAATTGTCAACAATTTTGGATAAGTATTTATTTAAGATTTAACACAAACAATATCCTAAAGGAACAAATTTTCTATTTATGGAGCATTTGAAACATCTACTGCTATATTTGACCTATATTATAATCAATTCAAATTTGACCTCTAAAGAAATGCTAAAATTTATAGGAATGAATTTCATAAATACCCACCTGAGAATACAAAAATGAAGAACATTTAATACAATTGCCCATACTTCAGAAGTAATCTCATTTTGCCATGAAATTATGCATTATTCATGTTGGTTTTCAAATTCTGTTGGATGTCACATTTTTAAAATGGAGTATAGGCAAAGCTTTCTGGAGTTTTATTGTCAAAATGTTTGTGATAGAGACCCAAAGTGAGGCACTATAAATCATAATATATGATAGCTGTTCATTTTAGTGGGGATCAGATAGTTACAGCATTGGGTGAAGTAAGTAGTAAGGCTGAGATGACTTGAGCAGTTAAAACCTATCTAAAAGTACAGAACAAATAAGGAAGAATCAATAGTTTATGCTGAAAACCCCCAAACTCGGGAGACCCTTCCTCAAGTCTCAGGAATTCACGACCACCCAAAGATCACATGAAACCGTACCTGGATGCAATCAGCAGAGGTTTATTAGGGAAGATAGCTGGCAGCCAGTCTGACTACATACTCAAGCAGGAGTAGAGTTCGACCCTGCCAGCCAGTCTGAGGAGGATTTTAAAGGGAAAAACCACAAACCAGGGGAGTGGGAAAGGGGTGAGGGGTTGTCAAGGATACAAAGCATAAAAATAGTGGAACATTTCAGAGGTACTCACCCTAAATGATTAGAGTCTTGTGAAAATCACTCTGCACACTCAATCCTCTCAAAAATGTAGTTCTACCATGACATTATCAACTATTTCAGGTTAACTATTTCCACTTCTTCCGGCTATAGCCCCACCTAGATGGCTTGCATCTTTCTCTGTGGTCAGGAATGTGTCTTCCTGCCTTTTGGGCTTTTCCCACCCCCAGGTGGGGTCTACTCCCTGAGGCTTGAGGAATGTAATCCAGTAAGTGTCCTCTGATTCAGGGATAATGTCCTCCACCTGGAATGTGTCCTGGGGCAATGAAGGCCTGAAATCTTATTTTCAGTTCTGCATTCTGGAACTTGCACTTTTTCTGCCCAGGTCTAAGGGCAAAGAAAAAATCTACATAGTTCATAAAATGGTCTTTATAATTTTTCACTCTACAGTACAATTTTGTCAACATACCAAATATAGCACCAATATGTTTACTAAAACCTTCATGTTTTATATGGCAAAAATTACAATTTTTGAGATAACTAGACTACAAAATTGCTGGACCCCATTTTGGCCCTGGTTTGTGCCTTGTGGACAAACTGGATCCTAGCTCTGGTTTTGAAAGATGTAGCAAACTTATGAAAAGTATAGAAAGTTTTTATGACCCTTAGACCAAAAATGTAGGCCAGCTGGTTCACTAGTTCCACAAAGAAAGCAGAACTAAATGTGAGGTTTTTAGGTCTTGGAATTCATTGCCCTGGGATACATTCTGCATTCCCAGAGGAGTACATTATTCCTATTATCCCTGAGTCAGAGGACAATTGCTGGATTAACATTTAGAAAAGGAAGGGAGAGGCTGATTAACATTTCTCAGACCTCAGGGAAGAGAACCCACCTGTGGGTGGGGAAGGCCCAAAGCATGTAGTCACTTTCTACAAGGTGAATGGTACAAAGAAAGATGCAAGTCATCTGGGTGGTCCAGGAACTAGCTGATCACAAGATGATTGGTTGAACAAGATTGCATTCTTGATGTTCAGCTGGTTACCCCCACAGCCCCCCTTTGTGGTTTTACCCTTTAAAAGTACCCCCCCCCCGCTGTTTTTTCAATTCCTCTGCTCCTACATGAGTTATGAGTTGACCATCAGCTGGCTAATTCCCAGATTAAAGCCTCTTGCTGTTGGCATCTAGATCAGTGTCTTATGAGTTATTAGGTGGCCATGACACCCCGAGACTTGAGTGAGGGTCTCTCCTCTCGGGGGTTTTTCAGTTTCTGCAGCCTTATGAGAGACCCTAAACCTGGCTTGAGTTTTGAGACATATTTCAGTCACTTCCATACTTGGGTAACTCAGCAAGATCTGTTTGGCTCTGCTTCTGCCCTGCCATTGCTAATGTAAAGTTTTGCCATTAGCTCTGTCAGTCACCCCATACACTCCATCACCCTTCCCTGACTCCTATGTCATCTTACCCTACCAAGAATCCCCCTCCTTATGCTTCAAGTTTATATAAGTGAGATGCTGATGCAATAAAGTTGAATTTCTGGTTTGACAAGACTCTTGGCCTAGTATGTTTCTTTTGGGCCATCGACACTCACCATCCTGGAAGATGGCAGGACTTGGATGTCTCTCCTCTTGCCTGGACCTGCCAGCAAAGAGCCAACACAAAATTGCCAGATTTCACTTCTTTGGTATTCACAGATTTGCATAGTACCTTGTCATTTAGAGAAAAAATGAATTTATAGGAAAAATAATAGTAGATATCTACTTTTATTAAGTCATTAAATCCATCATGCTCCAAATCTAGTTGCCATGCTGTGAAGATGTTCATGGACAAAAAAAATATACATGATATGGAACAGCTTCTGGATAAAAAGCATAATATTGTACCATCGTCACATCTCCGGATGACATTACCAACTCTCGTTAGAGACACTGAGCCACAGCAATTTTCTCATGTGATTCATGTTTATTAAGTCTTATATTTTGAAGCAATTTGTTACATAGCAGTAACTAATACAACCAATATGTCAGTAATATCTGATATATTTATCAAACTATACCACAGCTTGTTACATGAACAAAGATAGAACTTAGATACACCAAGTTCAAGCTCTTAACTCTCAGATTGCTTATTTCTCTTATAATATTTTAGAGACTTTAATTTCCTAAACAATTTTTTAATTTATCTGTAGTTTCAGTCTGATTTAACATTGAAATAAAACCCTCTCCTATTTTTAGTTCTCTGATAAATTCTGTGTGTAATGGAAAACATGAACAAATAGATTAAAACAATTTCATTTAATCTCAGTAGTATTATTTTTAAGTCAGGTGTGAATTCTAAGAAGAAAATATGGTGTCTTTTGTTACTGATAAAAGAAAAATCAGTCATGCATCTTGATTCAGCAGGCACCAATGCATTCTGGAAAGTAGGAGTATAATTGTTACTAGAATATTTAAGCTACTTACGCTATAACTTTTCTGAATAAATTTGATTCTGAACACTGAAAATGTTTAACAAATTTGCAAGAGAAAGGAGAGCTATGTGGGAAACATCAGGCTGAAGAAAAGGGGTGAGAGCGATGTAATTGTATGTCTGAGATTTAAAAGAAAACATTTAAAATTATAGAAAAGAGCTTCTGTTACCTGAGAAATTACCCAATAGTAACAAGATTTGGAAACTTTGGAAAGTTTCCAAGTAGTAAAAATGGATGGACCCATTGCTCCAGCCACATATGTAGCAGAGGATGGCCTTGTCAGGCATCAATGGGAGGACAGGTCCTTGGCCCTGTGAATGCTCAAAGCCCCAGTGTAGGGGAATGCAAGGGCTGGGAGGCAGTAGTGGGTGGTTGGGTGGGGGAAGACCCTCATAAAAGCATGGGCAGGGGGATGGCATAGGGGGTTTCTGGGGATGAAAACCAGGAAAGGGGATAACATTTGAAATGTAAATAAAGAAAATATCCATTAAAAAAGAAAGAAATGTATCTCTTTAACATAAAAAAGAATTGTTCAACAATGAAAATGTAATTTTACTGTCACAATATGAGAATCACAGGACATGTAAATGTAATAAAATAACAGCTTCATGAACGTAGAACAAAACCTCTAAATTATGTGACTGTATAAAAATGTGTCCAACAAAATTGCCTGGATAATAATCTTTTTCATTGAGAAACCCACCTAAATGCCTAAAAAGTGATCCTGCCAAACAGTAATCTCTTAGAGAACAGATTAAGTGAATAAGAAAATGAAGACATTTTTCTTATTTTATCATTTCCAGAATATAAGAATGAACAATTTCAGGATACAAGACAATGTTAGTGGATTCTTTACAAGTGTTAAAAGGATCTATTTTTTTTTCTCTTTGAGTCAAGTAAGAATGAGAAAATAATAAACTTAGAGACAAGCATGTGTCAAATGCCTAATAGTATAATTACTCTTAATAATATTTGTCAGATAAAAAGAACATAAACATAAATACCACAAAGTAAGTATGTTATGTAAGACAATATTAACTGATATTGCTGGATATAAATATATCATGTTTTAGTATAGCCATATCAAACAAGTTACCTCAAAACATTCTAATTGTAAGTAATCTATATTCACATAATATTTTAATTGTTTTTAAAAAAAATATTTGATGCCAAAAGGACAATTGTCAAATTGCCAATGTCTATTTAAAAGCACTTGTGAATTCATGCTAGAAGGTATTTAAATATTTGTCATATAAATATATTAATATGTATCTTTTAAAATTTTTCATCTAATACTAAGCTATGGTTCTAAATTTAACTATTTTAAGTGTTTTAGTTTCTATCATTAGATTTTTAATACTTTCTTCTTAATTTGATTACCTTAGAGAATTAAATAAATGTGCCAGAGATAGTAGTACCCTGAGATACTGTAATATTATGACTTCTATACTACTTTATTTCTTAGTAATCCATAATTCATTCTTCTAAATATTAAAAAAAAAAAAAACACTAAAGTGATCCAGGCACATCAGCATTGTAGATCAAAAGGGTTTTAGTTGGTAAAATCATGACACAAACAATGTATGAGAAACCAAACACTATGTGATTGGATTTTAAGTATGACCCCATGAAATAGAAGTCATATGAAACAATGTCAGATATACAGGAAACTGGGATACATAGTATATGAACCTAAGAGAAAATGAAATGCTATTACTCTGCTAAAGGAATGTGGCAACAAAATGACTCCTAATAGTACTCTGCCATACTTGTTGATCTCAGTGTCTCCCCCAGCTATGAACAGAGAAAATTCTGTTTATAGGAGATAGAAATTTATAGTCAGAGACCATGTGACACTTTGTCCTTCAAATCATGCTGCTCAAGGTTCCTGGAACCGTGAGGATCATGAGGCAGAAAGATTGTTAAGTACCAGATGGGATGGGTAATTACAAGGAAAAAGTATTTTCCACATACAACAGGACCAATACACATATGAAATGTCAGAGACTATGAGAATGTGCATAGAGTCTTCACAAGTCCAAACCTGAAAGAATAACAGCCTAAGATGTATAAAAAGACATGAGTTCCCACTGCCAACCAAGAAACAATTTCCAGTTAACTACAGCTCACAAAGGAAAAACTAATCTCTCCAACAGACCTGACTGGGTATACAAACCACATTTAAGGCAAGTCCCATGCCCAGCAGTATGTGGATTACAAAATACAAACTCTAAGGTATTTTTGATGATTTTCCTGTCTCATATTTCTTTTTTTTTCAAATTAATCTTACTGGTCATTATTTTGTATTTGCTTGTATTATTTTTCCTATTTTGAGTTTTTATGAGAGTATGTGTGTCTCTCTGTGTGTATATGCCTTTCTCATACTCTTATTTCATTTCTTTGTATCTCTGACTGTAGTGTGGATCACTACATAGACTAAGTTAGGTATAAACCCACAGAAATGTGTCTACATTTGCCTCCTGAGTGCTGGGTGATTAAAAACATGTGTTATCTTGTCCCTCAGGCTAGTATGACCTGTTAATAAAGCTTTTGAAATATTTTAGATTGTCATTGTGTCGGGGGTGGGGAGTAAGTGTGTGACTATAGATATGTACTATATTTTGAGGAGTGAATTTCTTGAAATTGGTTCTTTCCTTCCATTTGGGGTTCTGAGGATGGCATTCAGGTTATCAGAAATTTACCATAAACATTTTTACCCACTGTGCTACATCACTGGTATAACAAAGGATACTGCTGGAGAGCCACATATGAAGATAAACTATATATGTATATGCCAATATATATACACATATACATGTATATATACATGTATGAATATGAAATGGATGTATACATATGCATATGTAATATATGTTGTATCTATATAGTTTCTATCCTGTATCTTATAAATATTGTAATATATTTACATATATACAACTTATGTTCTATATACAAGTTATATATTTGTGTATATATACAATGCATATAGCATATTGAATATATACATATATGAAATGATGATGGAAATGGTGTAATTAAGGAATAAATAATTAAAATAGATAAGTATTTTAAAATTGGAAGCATAATAGGAATGATAACTTTGGGTTGGACTAATGGAAATGTGAAAAGACATTGACAATGACAAACTATATTAGCTGGTTCCAGTGGGAGAAAGAAATTGAAGAAAAGTATGTAAAAGGAAGCCCTTAAATCAAGAGACAGTATTGAATATCAATCTGTCAAAATCAAGTATATTATCAGTATATTATCTTTCCAAATCCCTCTCAACCCCTCCACATTCTAAGTTCTTTGTGACAATGAATACCTTGGCAAACTAAAGTACCTCAATTCTAATATGTAAAGAATAAGTGGATAGGAAAAAAAGACAAACAAAAATTGTATTGCTTTAATGGATAGATATGGAATAAACAATCTCATACTCTTTTAATATGTGGATTTACAAAATGATTTAATTACTAACAGTCAACTGTAATGTGTTGACACACCTATGGCATGCAAGACATGCTATGGTAAGGTGATCTGCAAACAAATGAGGTTTGAGTATCTGTAACTCTTTCACTATATCTTAAGTCACAAATAGGTCGCCACATAACTGCATTTAAGTAAGACACTGGTGGATGAGAAATAAAAGAGGATAAGCCAACTCCAGTCAGCTAATGAACAACCAATAAAATTTGTTTGATTTAATTATAATTATTCAGTAACAAAATACATGAGAATTTGCCTTATGGCACTATGCTCTTACAAGTCATGTTGGAAAACCTGGCTTCTTAAACATTTCTGTTTCTCACAAATATGCAGGAGGTAAGTATTTCACAAATTGCATTTAGAAAACACCTTATATATGCTTAAATTTTAGTGTCATTATATTTTTAAAATAATAGAAAAATGTCTCGGACCTCTCTGTCAAGGTTGGAACCGCACTGCAAAAGCCTTGGGGGCTAAGTTGTTAGAGCCTGCACTGCCCCAAGTTGCTCTAGTCTGCAGTCTGTGGGTCAGGGTTCAGCAAGAGAGAGAGTGAGGACAGACATGAAGAATGGAAACCAGACAGAGTGATTTAATCTTGTTTATTCTTCAGTCTCTCTTCTCCTCTTCAAGTCCCTAGTTCCAAGTCCCTATTTCTTAGTCCCTAGTGCCTAGTGCCTCCAAGTTCCAAGTTACTTCTTCGAAGTGCTAACTGCCTAATCCTAATGTCTAATTCCAAGTTCTTCCTCCAAGTGCCAAGTGCCTAATACCTAATAATATTAATTTCTTCTGTCTGCCTCTGCCTTTTATATGTCTCACTTCTAAGCCACACCTCTAAGTCATGCCCTTAAGTCACACCCTTAGGTCTTATCTCTAAATCTGATCTCTAAGTCACACACCTTTAAGTCTCACACACCCAAGGGGAAATTCTGGATATCTAAAAAAAAGATGTTATCAGAGTGTGCTCAGCTGTTATAGGATATTGTAATCAAGTCTCGTCAGGGTATATGGCTCAAGATGGCTGCAAGGATAATATCCACCTTCTGTAGGCTCCCCACAGGTCTCTTTTAAAAAAAAATTTTTTTTTTCAAAATGGAAGCCTGGGAAAACTTACGGAAACCATGCCAGTCTTAGGCTGGAACAAATGACCCCAGCCTCCCTTTCCCGTCTTTGGATACTCAACAACCATTGGTTGAGCTCCTGTCTTAGGATGGTGAGGCCTCCCTTTTAAGGGCAAGGGTCTTGAAGTGTTCTCTTACCCGTATTTGACTATCCGGCTTAGTGTGTAAGTTAGGGGATAATCCTCGTTAGTCTTGATGACAGACATTTTACAGTCCTCTACTTCCAGCCTGTAATAACAGACCTGTATGGGTTTCATTTGAATAGCATCTATCTGTTGTACAAAAGCCATAAGTTTGTTGAACAGCATGAACCCGAGAGACAAGAGACTTAACAATGCCTGAATAGTAAGTATAACAGCAACACTCTTTTTTTAAGGGCAACACATAACTTCCTCTATCAGAAGAGTAAAGTATAAGCCTCTTCTATTCTGTTTACAAATGTGTTATAGCAGAATCTAATTCTATAGAAAAACACAACTGATCATAGCTTTGATTTTAACAAAACAAATAAAGAAATCCCTGTTCCTGCTCCAGTCAATCTCAAACCCAAAAAATAACTATAGTGACTGTGGTAGTGTTTTTTTTTTTTCCCTGGGTCTAAACAATGTTCTCCACTAAATCATAAGTTGGGGAACTAAGAGTTCAATAGAGCCACCCTGGAGGTATGGGTAGTGATGTCTGCTTCCACATTGAGGACTTGCCAAGTCAGGTTTTCTGGTTGATCTGTTCCTGTTTGAAGGCAATTGAGAAGCATCTTCATGTTTCCTGCAAAGAAAAAAAAATACACTTCTCAGGGGGTTTCTCCTCCCTGGATTTGTTATTGTTGTCTATTTGTTTAATCAGTCTCTCTGGCAGCCAGTGAGTTGCATCTGCAGTTTGGGAATATATGCAGACAGAACCTCTTCCCCAGACAAGCACTGGATCTGGCCCATTCCAGGTTCTAGTTAATGGGTCTTTCCAGAGGACTGTTGCAAAATCCTTTTTGGTATCAGGATGCCAAAATCTATCTGCAGCAAATTTTCCTTCAGAATCCAAAGTTAAAAAATTTAAAATAAAGAGCATGTGATGAAGGATATTTCTGGGGGATCCCTTGGTAGGGTACCATTCCCCCTTTTTAATTTTTCAAATTGACATTTAATGGTTTGGTGTGCCCTTTCTATCATACCTTGGCCCTGTGGATTATATGGAATACCCGTTTTATGTAGTATCCCCAATTTTTCACAGAATTGGTGCAAACTGGAGCTTGTATAACCTGGGCTATTGTCAGTGTTTATCTGTTTAGGCAATTGTAGCAAGGATATAAGTGATCACATGCTTGCTTGTTTCTCCAGATTGTAATGTCGCATAAATGAAAATACTGTATGTATCTACACATACATACATGTATATATTTCTGCTTGCCAAATTCATTATAATGAGTAACATCCATTTGTCAGATACTGTTTGGTATCAGTCCCTTTGAATTTATGCCCAAATGAGGAACTGGTAAAAGTGTAACACATGATTGACATTGTTTAACAATATGTCTAGCTTGTTCTCTGGTAATTTTAAACATAATTTTTAAAGTTTTAGAATTAAGGTGATATAACTCATGAGCCTTTATTATCTGAACCAAGTTAGATAATCTCTTCTTCACTTTTTCCTAATCCTTTCTCTGGGGGAAAATCCAGGGTTTACCATTTGAGCCATGATTACTTCTTTAGGGCTGCACATAATCAATCCCAACTAGGATAGCAGATCTCTGCCCCAGAGATTAATAGGGAGGCCTGGGATGACATAGGGTTGTATATTCCCTGTATTTCCTTCATTGTCTTTCCACATCAGCACCTTAGAGCTTTGTTGTGTATTTTGACTTTGGCCAATACCCCTTAGATTGGTTAAGGTTGGGGTCAGAGGCCAGGTGGCAGGCCAATTGCTTTGTTTTAAGATAGTCACATCAGCTCCTGTGTCAACCAAGCCTTGGAATACCTTTCCATCCAGCCATAGTGTCATCATAGGTTTTTGTTTAACTATAGGCTGTCCCCAGTACGCATCAGAGGAACCAAAGCCTTGATCCCCTCTTTTAGGATTCTTATATTTGTGATTAGTAGGGTACAATGGAAGTAACAATAGTTGAGCTATTCTCCTTCCTGTAGGAATGGTGACTATGTTCTGAATACCCTGTGCCATTACCTTAATCTCACCTTGATAATCATTATCTATTACTCCAGGAAAAATTTGTAGTCCTTGCATAGTAGTACTGCTTCTTCCCACTATCAGGCCAAACACATTTGGATAGAGTGGTCCAAACACTCCAGTGGGTAAGGCCTGAGGTCCCATTTCTGGGGTTAATACTATGTGGGTGGCAGAACTGAGGTCTAGTCCTGCACTTCCTGGTGTTGCTCAACTAAGTTCTGAAAGGGATTGTTGTTTGCTGGTAAGAAACTGACTGCTCTATAAGCCTGTTTTGGCTTGCATCAGTTCGGGGCCTGGAGCTGGCCCCTGTTCCAATTTTCCTGATTATGGGAAAGGGTGTTTCCTTGTGCATCTTTTTAGACCTACATTCACTAGCCCAATGCCTTCCACGTTTGCAAAGTGGGCAGAGCCCAGCCTGTTTTCTGGGCTGTCTCTGGGTTAACTCATTTTCTGCCTTGAAATCTCTTGCAAAGTGTCTAGGCTTGCCACATTTAAAACAGGACTTTTGTTTTCTACTAGCCAAAAAATCTCTTACAGATTGTCCTTGCATGGCAGCCTCCATAGCTAAGCCCTGTTGGTAGGAGGGACCTATGTCAGAACAGAGTCTGATATACCCCATAAGGTCTGTCTTTTTCCAGTAGGGTCTAATGGCTGTTTGGCAGGCAGGATTGGCGTTTTCATATGCAAGTTGTTTCACATAATCTACACCTGCCTCTGCATTACCAAAAATCCTCCCTGCTGTTGGCATTAATCGATGAACAGAAAGAATAGCCATAATTTCTTCTGTTCTTTTTTCTAGTCATGGATAGAGCAAAATAAGAATGGTGACACTCATGTGTAAAATTCGCAGGAATTATAAGGAAATGCTGCACAATTTCTGAAAATAATCCAGAGATTTAGAGAGAGAATAGGTAGATGTTTATCAATTACTACAGGATAAAATCTTCCTAAGTAACCCAGTAATCCATACAGAAGTACAAAAGCTTAGCCATACAGAAAAAAAACAAAAAAAAACAAAAAAAAACAATTGTGTTTATGTTTCAGTAGCTGGAATTCTGTTGTATACTTGGAACACATCCCGGGCAACAGTTTTCTCAGCAGAGAGTCAGTGATCCAAGAGGATAGAGGCTATATCACATTTTAGCTAAATCAGCTGTAATATATCGTCTCCTCCACTGAAGTATTGGAGAAAGGAAAGGGAAAATCAGCACTAGTAATTAAATGTTTTCTCTAAGAAGACACACAATGTTCATCATCCACTGCTAGTGCATAATTGTGCACAACTTTAAATAGCCAGCAAAATGAAGAGAGTGGAAGGTATTAAGATATATTTATGCTTAGTTTTCATGTTTACACTGAAGAGATAGCTAGACTGAGATGAGATTCTTACCTGAATCTTTATCAATTTCAAATGAGATATTCCTTTACTTAATCATGAATAGTAAAAGAGTTTACAATGCATTCAAGAAATAGTCTTTCTGCTAATTATGTTCAATATTCTTTCTGATTAAGGCAACTAAGAGGCTAGTTACTTAGATTTAACTCTTATAACCTTTGATTTCATTCAACAGTTTTTCTTTGACAAAATATTCTATAGATGAAAGTTAGTTCATTTATCAAAGTTAATTATTTTTCGAGTTTATATTTCTATAAAAATTTCATGTTTGTTAAATATTTTTATAATGTACATATTAGGTAAAATAGGTAAAAACATTTCTAGAAAATGAATTCCTTTAATAAGTTTTAGTTTTAATTTAATTTTTAGTATTAACTTATTCAGTGTTTTGTTCTGTGTTTATTATATCTGAAAAGTATTCTTGATAATTTTAATATGAGAATTTGATTATTATTCAATGACTCACTTAAAGAATCACAACAGAGTTGTGGAATTATCTAGGGCCTGTAAATAATTTGACAGGTAATGCAAAATTGAATTTATAAAATGTAAAAATAAGCTTAGAAAGTCCACTAGTTTTTGAGTATTTCAAGTAATATTTAATATTTATTATTCTATATTTGAATTTGATGACAAATATCAATTCAATATCTATAAAGAGGTCTTACATAATTTTCTTCCATAGTAAGTAATTTTTTTGTTATTTTCTTGTAGAGACATTTAAAATGATAAAATGAGTACAATTAGAAACCCAACAAAAATTTAAAGAACCAAAACAATACAAGCAAAATCCACAACAATATCAACATTCATTTAAGGAAATGTAACAAAATAAATTCTCAAGGCTAATGTGACCTGAGTATTGTATGAGACATTTAAGCAGCCAAGAAATTCAATGGCTGAATGCTTCACTGGCTTCACCACTCAGTGGGCAGGGCAGAGCACATAAGTCATGCTATCACCTGCTGACTGCATGTATACCTTCACATAAGCCTTACACATTCCTACTGATAAGTGATTAACCCCGTGTACCCAGCTCATTCAGCAGGACTCAAGTGGTTAAACTAATTAAATTGGAGGTGCCCTGAATTTCCTGCTACATGAATTCCAGCTGCACCTTTTCTTTAGAGAGTCAAGCATTTCCTCTTGACTTCTGGGCAAAAAAATAATGCCTTCTGTATCTCATAAGAGGAAAAAATGGTGTTTATAAGGCAACCATTGCTTATAGCTCTTTACACTAATGACTTTTTAAATGGTGGCAAAACTATAAAATGAACTCTCTATTCCATACACCTAGTCTGCTCTAGGTGCCATATTCTGCTTTAGCTGTTTTGTTGTGAAGATCCTGTAAATAGAATTTTATTGATTCAGTATTGAATAATGGTTATATCCTCATTTATTCTCTTGCCTTTTAATTCATTATAATACTTGTAAATGACATACACTTTTGAAAAAATGATAATTAGAATGCAGTTGAAAGACATAGAAAAAACATTAATTTGGTAAGTCAGTTTAATTAATTAATTAATAATTAATCATTTGTTTTTAGTGTTTATGTGTATGTGCTGTGATATGTTTGTTTTTTTATCTGAAGAGGACAACTTGCAATTTATAGGAATTTGTTCCTTTTCTTCTACCTTGTGGGTTCTAATTCAGATCACCAGTCTTGGAAGCAAGCACCTTATTCTTCCTCCAGCCAAATTTGAAGAATAAAGACATTGGAAAGGTTATTACAATATTAGTCTAATACAGTCAAAAATGTTCAAAGAATTCTTGTAATTTACTTAAGCACATATTTGGGCTGGTGAAATAGTTTTAAAAAGTTTTAGAGATGGATGTACTCTCTCACTTCCCATTCTCTACATTTCTTCTGGGCTCCTTATCAGACAATTGTGTTTCAAGACTTAATAATTTCTAGTGAAAATATTCAGCCTTGATGTGTCATCTGCTGCTGTGTAGCTTACTACCACAGATAAAATCATGTGTTTTCTCTGTTTTTTTAAATTTCACAGATGTGGACACTGCACAAGTATATTCAAATACAGGGTCTTGGCAGGCTGAAATGAAATAATTTTCCTAATTACCTTCACATCTGGAGATCAGGATTGTCTCTCACCCTACTGTGGTTGAAAGCTAGAACTTGGCTTCTAGGATAATAAAATGTAGGTTCTCAATTAATTACTGGCCTTTTGGTGTGCCCTTCTGTGCTATTTGAAGCCACCCTCAGATTTTCTGTAAGAGTTCCTTGGTCATGGAGAAGAGAAGCCTTCTCCTTCTGCTCCTACAGAGACTTTATATATAAGAAAGCAATCAGACAAGTGGCTTCCTTGCCACATTCTTGCCTACGCTGCCTGAAGTGTTGATGCAGGCCTGTCTACCAGAAGGTGTGAATTTTAAGAACTGCATTCCCAGTCTGCTCTTGTAATTAGCAGTACTCATGTTACCAAACTTGGGCCAAAGCACCATATGAAAAATGAATTGTAAAAGGGCAGTGTGTTCCTTCAAAATTGAAAGTGAGGGTTTTACAGAAAGAACTTTATGTCCTTTCCTTTCATTTAGAATAAGAACAACAACAACAACAAAAAAGGTCTAGGCAAAGTGCACGCTTGTGTAATGTAATAACTCAAAAACTAAGATAGATCAGAATTTTGTGATATTCTTAATCTACATGGTAAGTTTCTATCAACAAATCATGAACTGATTAAAAAATCAGTGATGGCATAGATAATGAACGTAAAACAACTTTAATTACAACATAGACATTGGAACATAGAAGCAAATCTAGACACCCTGCCTCCAAATAAAAGACAAAAGAGGGAGTCTCAGTGTATCCTAAGTACACCATCTTATCTATCAGCCCTGAACTCTCTCTCTCAGAACTTATTTCCATATTGAAATGAATGTTCTTACTTGTTAAAATACCGGGAGTAGAAATGATTGATTTAGTTATATAGTTTTCACAAAATAATTATCATACAAAAATTGTAGGTTTTTAAAGTCCACACTTAGATAACATCATTTAGCTCCATGCTTATTTGGATGTTATATGTGGGGGGGTCCCTGGAATTTACAAGATTTCTACTGCTTCGTTTTCCTCTATGAATTCTTATCTAGTTTTGTATCAAGCTAAGGCATCTCACTTAGATATGTCTGTTGTCCCTATGAAATATCAAATCTTGCCACTCAGGTGATAAATTGTTTTCTCATTTGGCTGCTACACAGATTTCTGAAAATGGTGAAACTGAACTTTTATATTTAGGAACAAGGCTATTGTTGAATAAGTTGAGCATGTGTGCTAATGTGTTTTTTTTCTCATAAATCAAATCAGTTGTGAGCAAAAGGCTGAAAAATATATAATATTCTGTAACAGATCACCCAACCTCTTTTTTAAAAGAATTATTTATTTACTATGTTTATTCAGTGTTATGCCTATATATATGCCTATACACCAAGAACAGTATACCAAATCTCATTATAAATAAGATGAGTAACCATGTGCTTGTTTAGAATTGAACTCAGGACTTCTGGAAGACCAGGCAGTGTTCTTAACCTCTGAGGTATCTCCTCAGCCACCTCACTCAATATCTTGAATCTCATCAACAAACTACGCACTGCAGCTTTCCTAATCATACCCATACAGTTTTCCAAGGTTAGAACTGTGTTTATTAATTCCAAAGATTAATGATCTGGCAGGAACTTGAAAAAATGGAATGCTGAAATATATTACAAGGTATAAAAATGAGTGTTTAAAATAATGCAGTCCACGTCTCTAATATGAAATAACATTGTTACTAATGAAGCATTTTTGAGTTTTTCTTTTATTTCTGTGTGAGGAATCTTCAAAAATAAATCCCATATTACTTTAATGAAACTTTCTAGGCGATGCAGTTACATAAATATTGTTATAGTATAAAAATCTTTGTGCCTCTCTGGAACAGTAATACAGACATATTTTAGCTAAATCTTTATAGCTAATATAAGAACATCAATCTATTTTCATTGGCAATAATGTTTTCTCAGTCAAATGACAATGTAGTTTACTTTGATCTTTGAAGTTTAGGAACTATAGCATATCCTTCATTGAGAGCTCAGTGTTTTCTACAGTGGGATGATTACTCATGTTGTTTTATCTGGACATTTTATTTATTGATGTTAATTTTGAACTGTTAGTATATGTGGCTTATACATATTATCATCAACTATCACATCTGATATTATTTTACCTTTATCGTTACTTGTATTTAATTTTTAAACAATTATTTACAAAAAATTGAAGTTTGAATAACTTAAAATGCTTAACATATCTTGATTTTCCCTGATTTTTCTCTCACTGAAGGTTTTGTGTATTATCAAAAACTCATCCAAAAAGTAAAAGTCAAGTTCTCTACCTGTACTTTTCTTTGTCATTCATAGATTTAATTACTTTTGAGCTCATGACACATTTTGAATACAATATTATAAAATCTTTGAGATACGTGTTTAGATTTTAATTCTTTTATGTGGTCATTACATTATTACATTATTAGAAACATTGTCTTTCTACTTTTGAAACATCCTTAAGCTTTTGTTGCAAACCAGTTGATTATTTCTTTGAGTATTTTTCTACATATATGTTTAGATTATCAATTTTGCAATTTATTTTGTATCTTCTTTCATCAATTCATTTTGAATGCAAGTAGATCTATAGAAAGAATATAATTTGAAGACCATCATTATTTCTTTTGTTAGTATTTGACCTTTTTCTGTTTTTGAGTTGGCTATTCTAGTCCCTTCGTATAAAAAATTATTAATATAAAAAGATAACTTTATATTCTTCTTAGCAAATTTTTAATTTTAACTTTTGATAACTGGGTATACAATACCAAAATGGTCAGAGCTAAACCCAGGTGAATGTAAGCACCACAAAATGAACTCATCAGTTTGTATTTATATTTCTATAGGTTTATTCCATTAAAAAAAGTAGTCAAAGAAAAAGCAAGGAAATAAAGTTGAGAGACAGTGAGGGGTGGGCATCTTTGGGGAATGATTATTGCCTCTCTGAGTTTTTATTTTTTTGTAGTTATTTGTTTAGAGGAAGACCTCTTGAGATTTGTCATTTGTCATTGGTTCCACCAATATCCATAGACCATCTAACAAAAACCACAATTCAGCAGTGAGAGATCATTTTTGGAATTACCAGAGGAGTCTAAGATACTCCACAAATAGCCTAGACCCCTTCTAGTAAGTAACTATTTCTCAAGACACTATGTACATTGAACACAAAATGTGCAATATTATGTTTACCTGATGAGAAAGCCTCTTTCTTGAGCCTTCTCATATTACCAGAAGATGATATACAAGTTGCTACGTGGGAGAAGCAACCAATAACTCTACTCAGCTCATACATCCAGGAGCCACAACAAGGAACATCATGGTAAATATGTTCCTAAATATTCAAGTGTGGCTAAAGCAGTAGCCAACAGCTCTCTAACTGGACTCAAGACTAGTTCACCAGGGGACAATTAATCCCAGATGGAAACTTGGCTAACTACCTGGGGCTCATCAGATCCTGGGTCATAGAGGAGAATTTACTACTTCCACTTTACTCAACCAGCATAATTTCTAATTGCTTTCTTCTTCATTCTTCTCCTCATTGTTGCTGTTGTTGTTCTTCTTAGTATTATTCTTAAAAGCTTTTATCCCTGGTTATTATAACCATGTCTTATCTTCTATAAAACTAACCAAAGGTGAGCATATCTTCATATAATTGTAAGCCTGATAGCTCCTGTTGTTTTCACTTTTTTAAAGTGTTTTTTTTTACTTTAAAAACACTTGCTTAGTTTTGAGATTGTAATTAAATTACACCTTTCCCTTCCCTTTCATCCTGCTGAACATTTTCATAATTTCCTCCTCACTCCTTTGCAAATTTATGACCTCTTTTAAAATTAATTTTAAATAATGTAGTTAATCAATTTAATTTTTAACTTATTAATATTGTATATTAAGCTCATGTTCAAATTCTTGCTGTACTTTTTTGTTGACTACAGAAGCTGTTCATTTGTTTTATTTTTACTGTGCTCCATTATTTATTCTTTGTTTATTTTCCATTTGGGGGCATATATTTAGAGTGAACAAAGGTAATCTATGAATCAGCATTTCTATTTTATTTCACAATCTATAACTTATATCCTTTATCATATATCCTAGGACTTTTATTGCAATGCTAATTAAGAATTAATGAGGAACCCATCCTTGTTTTGTCTTGACTTATGGACTAATTTCCAATTTCAAAGTTAGAAATGTTACTGGCTACACATTTGATTTACTTTTGTTTGTTTCCTGTTTTCAAATTAAATTTGAAAATGTTCACTTTTACTGGACTGATTGGATAAACAATATTTTCTGCCTCACTAGTTGAAGCCATGTAGCATTTTTAGTTTTTTTTTTTATTTGAACAGAATGGTTCTGTGAACTGATTCCAAATGTGAATTAGACTTTTAGACATAAAAAAAGTTTTATTTGTCATGATGAGTATTCTTTTGAATAATTTTGGTTTAATTTTTGTATTATTTCTTGCTTTTTTAACATTATGTTCACAAGAACTACATATTCATATTCCATAAAATAAAGTTTTCTAGGTTTTCTGATAGAACAATGTGTATGCCTAACTGTCCAGGATTGCAATTCTATGTTGTCCATAACCTCAGTTCTTGCCTAAATTAAGAGCAAGAAAATATCTGGTTTTCTCAAATTTCTGGTAGTAAATGTGCTGTAGAACATCTATGATGTTTACATGCTAGAATAAGAATCAGATTGTCTGATGATATTCAAAACAAACATTTCATGCAACAGACAATACATTTCCCATTTTTGTCATAAATTCAAATTTAATTGTATATCATATATTTTATGTCAGGCTACCCTGATTGAATATATATAGTATTCTTTTGATAATTTCCGAGGAAAATTTTCCTTAAATATATGTTAAATATATGTCACTCCCTGCAACTTCCAAATCTGGAAAAGAACATGGAACTCTAAATATATTCTGTAATATTTACCAACTAACACATAGTAATATTCATATTTTCTAAAATAAACAAAGGTAAGAAAGAATATTAGACCAGGTAAGATCTTATACTATCATATTTAAAATATCACTTAATTCATTGAATCTATGAAAAAACAGTGATAAATCTACTTTCTTTTATTCATATTATGGCAGTCAGAGAGGTAAACAAGTAGAATTTTTAAGTCTTAATTTCTTTTTGTTTGCTCTGATAAGACATCAAGATGGAGGGAACTTGGTTTCAGTGGTGTAGAGTCTGAAACCATCATGGTTGGAAGCATGGCAACAGCCAGGAAGGCCAGGTACTGGCTCAGAAACTTAGAGCTCATGTCATGATGCATAGGTAAGAGGCAGAAAGCAACATATGGAATGTCACAAGTCATTTGTTTGTTATCTGATTATAAAAAATATAGTATAATTACATCATTTCTCACCTTACTTTTCTTCACCCCAAGTCCTCCAGTTACCTTATCCTTGCTCCCTTTCAAACCTATCACTCTTTCCCATTGATTGTCATTACATTTATCTTTTATGAATATCAGAAGCTACATCCCTACAGTCTCACCAATATGATTACATGACTGAATAAGTACAGCAACAATTGACACCCATAGGGGCAAAATAATGAGGCTTTGACTTTACATCAAAAACTGTAGCTAACTAAGTAATGCTGGAAGCAGAAGAAATAGTCTTCCCCCCAAAAAAAGAAACCCATCAATTATCCATATCAAGTTTTTAGATCTGAAAACGTGCAGAAAAACATTATACAGTCTGAGTAGGTTGTATTTATATATTTAGAAATGGTACAATTCATTTGCAACCTGAAATCCTAATCCCAAAGACATACCTCCTCCAACATTACCACGCTTCTTAATACTTTCCAAGCAAATTTACAAATTGGGGTCCAGATTTTCAAATACTGGAGCACATGGCAGCCATTCTCATTAAATCCACTACAGCATAGATAATAATACAAGTTACTTCTTTTGAAGAAACTTTTTACAGTGTTCTTGTACTTTATTGGTTAACACAGCAACACTATTCATCTTGGAATGCTATACTATAATCATACCCTGTTGGGTATCTCTGGTTGTTCTAATGCTTAGAATCCAGTAAGAGATGCATCTTTCATTTGTGGCATTTTAATTTTTAATTTTTAAAATTATTTTATTTTGTTTATGTGTTTTGGCTGTTTATATTTTTGTACCACATGTGTTTCTGGAGTCTGATGGGTCATGAAAGGGAGTTAAATTCAATATAACAAGATTTACAGAAGGTTGTGTCTTCATGACAGTGCTGGGAATCACACATGTAAATTTCACGTAGAGCAGTCTGTACTTTTAAGTCTTGAACTCTCTTTCTAGACCACAACTCTGGTATCTTAAAGGATGATACGTGTTACTTTGGGTATGAATAGACACTGTGCTGCAGAAAACTAAAATAATAGCAGGAAATTTTATAAGCACAGTGGAAATATACAATTACAAAATACAACAACAAGGATAATATAACTAAGAAACATAGAATGTCCACTTGATGCTTCATGATTTCTGTTATCTGATAACTAGCACATTCATTTCTCCTACAACTTGTATTTCTTTCCTTTTGACCTGATTATGAAAACAAAATTGGCATTTTTGAAATTTCTATCAAATCTAAAAGACAGTTTTAAAATTATGGCAGAGGCAAAATTTCTAAACAATATTATATTTCAAATCAAACACATATTTCATAAAACTAAAACACAATTGTGAATTCCTTAAACATTAAAGCTTAAGAATATTTTTAGTTTAACACATTGAAAATACCTTATGAACAGCACTTTCTTTTTATCACCAATCAGTTGTAAGAAATGATTTAAAATATGAACTTATAAAATTTAGAAGTAAAGATTAAGAAGCTCATGTATTTTAGCTTTATCTGATGGTGATAATTTCTATATAAAATGTATGTCATGAGACTGACTATTCTCCACTGAGGAGGATTGACTTTTTTAAAATAAATGATCACCCAAATTTATAGAGTAAAACAGAAAACACTGTGGGTCCATAACAAGAATACAGCATCTACATTGGAAGGCTATAGGATGCAAAATGACATGAGACAAAGGCATTCCCAAACAACAAGTTCTGAAGACAGACCTAAGCCATGTGAATATCAAGCAAGTTGTAAGGTCAACATGCAGAAAATATCACAACACAAGTTAATGCCTATGAATGACACCCTGAAGTCACCTTTTGAAAATAGTTCTGACAACTAGAGCATCTGAAGACATTACCTCTACCCAGGACATCATTTGGAGCTGCAGAAGGACACTGTTGTAAGGAACATATTTGACAAGTATACAAAGAATATGTAAGCTGTAAAAACAATAAAAGCAACTCTGGATTTTTTTCTAATGTGTGTACAGATTCTTAGACTAGTTCTATTTGAAAGCATTAAACATTTATTATACAGAACAATGTTTTTTAAGTCTAACTTTTTTACCCATTTTTAAAAGAAAATTTTGGAAAATTTAAGGCTATGAAAAATACAGTCCTTAATTTATTTAGACATTAGAAATCAAGTTTGTGTAAAGTATTCTACCTTCTCTGTTGTATTGTTAGTATTTCCTCTTTGATAAAAATGCAGATATATTACATATTAATATATATTAATATACTTTATTTTTATATTTTTATTATTTTATTAGATTTATGCTAAAATTTCAGTGTTTAAACACAATGAGCCTTATCTCCATAACTTGACATGCTCTGCTGTTTTACATAAGATGACCTTGAGATCACTCAGCTATTATATAAAATGGAAAAATTTTAAATATGCATTTTAAGTGAATAATCATGATCAATTTATTTTAACTTATAATACAGTTTAGCATTTTTATCAAAATACACTATACATTACAATTTGTTTAAAATCAGGGAGTGATTTTAAAATCAGGGAGACACTCAAAGTAGAAATATCAGTAGAAACAAAGTTTGACATTCAGTTCTTAAAGGCTAGATTTTCATTAATCTATAAGACTCTTGTTGTGGATGAATTTTTTTCAGATTACATTCGAGTCTGAACTGGTACCTGAACTGATTTTTCACTTCTAACATTTTTAACCTATTACAGAACAATTGCTGCATCAAAATATCTTAGAAAACACAAGATCTTTGAAAACCTTGATCTTAATTCTCTAAAACAAGTCTCACAAACATGTCCTCCTTTAAGAAAGAAAGAAAGATAGGAAGGAAGGAAGGAAGGAAGGAAGGAAGGAAGGAAGGAAGGGAGGGAGGGAGGGAGGGAGGGAGGGAGGGAGGGAGGGAGGGAGGGAGGGAGGAAGGGAGGAAGGGAGGGAGGAAGGAAGGAAGGAAAAAAGTCATGATTCTCAAAACAATTTCCTTATATTGCTTTTATAAATTATAGGTAAGATAAAATATATCATTTAAAAATATAAGTAAATTAAAAAATAAATTCAAAACTAAAAAAAAAGAATAAAATGTTTCTAATTTGAAATGTACAGTGCAATTCATAGAACAATTATCACACCCAATTACACCGATCAGAAAACTAAACAGAAGATCTTCAGGTAGATCTATTTCCAACGTTCTGAGGAACCTCCAGAGTGATTTGCAGAGTGCTTGTAACAGTTTGCAGTGCCACCAGCAATGGAGTAGTGTTCCTCTTTCTCCACATCCTGTACTACATCTGTTGTCACCTGAGATTTTGATCTCATCCATTCTGATTGGTATAAGGTAGAATCTCAGGGTCATTTTGATTTGCATTTCCCTAATTACTAAGCAATTTCAACATTTCATTAAATGCTTCTCAACCATTTGAGATTCCTCTGTTGTGAATTCTCTAGATCCATACCCCATTTTTGATTGGGTTGTTTGGTTTCTTGGTGGTTAGCTTCTTGATACTTTAAATATTTTAGATATTAGCCCTCTATTGCATATGGAGTTATTGAAGTCTTATTTTGGGCAAATACCCAAAAGATGACCCACAATGCCTCATAGGTACACGTTTCACTATTTTCATAGGGGCTAGAATCTAGAAACAACCCAGATATCCCACAACAGAAGAATGAATACAGAAAATGTGGTTCATTACACAATAGAATACTACTCAGATATTACAAACAAGAACATTATCAGTTTTGCAGGCAAATGAATGGAAGGAGAAAATATCGTGAGTGAGGTAACTCAGACTCAAAAGGACATGCATAGAAAGTACTCAAGAGGTACTATTAAGAAGTGGCTATTAGTCAAAAATGTAGAAAATACCCAGGATACAACCCACAGAACTCAAAAAGATTAACAAGCCAAAGGACCCAGGTGAGGATGTCTCAATCTCACTTGGGAGAGAGAAGAAAGTAATCACAAGCACGGGCAAAGGGAGGAACCTGTGTGAGAAAGGGGACAAGGAAAGAAAGAGAGGAATATGATCAGGTATTGGATGGGGAGAACAGGACTGAATCCCTAAGGACCTGCAGAAAGAATGGAAACAGGCAACCTCAGGAAATTGGAGGTGGGGTTACCCTCTAGACTATACCAGAGCCTGGGGAGGTAAGAGACTCTCAGGACTCAAAGGGAGAGACATTAGATGAAATGTCCTACAGTGAAGAGAGGGAACTTGTAAAGTCCACGTCCAGTAGAAAGACAAGGCACCTAACCTTCAAGAGAATTGAGGCCCCCGGGAGTAGGGAAGTCTGGTAGTGTGGTGGTGTGGAGAAATCCTCTTGGACACTGGGGGGTAGAGGTATGGGATGTGTAAACATCTGAGGATGGACCAGAAGAGGGATATAGTCTGAACTGTTAAAAAATAAAAATTAAGAATAAATTAAAAAAAACTGAACAAAGAAATATTTTTCATCATGTCATCTACTCTTATAATTATTGTCCACTAAAGTTACATAGACCCAACTACTATAGGTTATTTCCATTACTCTTGTGTATTCTCCAAACTTGATGTTAAAGGCTCTGTATGGGAAAAAACTACATACTTAATTCATAGAACACGAGGAAGTCAAGATAATACTGATATGGAAGATTAATTCCTTCTGTTTAGATTTCTTTTTTTTCTTAGATATTTTATTTACACTTCAGATGGCATCCCCTATCCCCATTCCCCCCTCCACCCCCTTTAGGAAACCCCTATCCCATGCCCCCTTTTCCTTTTATACATTTTTTAAAAATAATGTTAATCATAGGCTTTATAAGTTTGGAATTGTTCAATCAGAGGTGTAACCCACTGACCAACCTAGATATAACAACTATCTTTGACTGGTGGAGATACATGAATATCTGCCTCCCTGTCTCCCCCCTCTTTCTCTCTTTCATCACCTAGCTTCTCCTCTCCTTCTTCTTCTCCTCTTCTTACTCCTTTTCTTCCTCTCAGTACTCCTCCTAACTTAGCTCCTCCTACACATCACCCTTCCTGTTAAAATGAAACTTTTCTCTCAAAATACAATTAGAGCATAATTATGCCAATTTGTACCAGTGAGGTACAGGATAGTCCTAACTACAGACAAATTACTGTCCAGAAAAGGACACACTTGCAGAATAGTCAACTGATTATATCTGCCTAGACAGAGTAATCAGCCCTTAATAATTCTGCAGCACTAAGGTCTGTCAGATGATCCTGGGCCAGAAGGCAGAAGAACAGATGCTCCAACGTTTTGAAGTAGAGCAAGTGTCCAGGTGGTCAGAGGTCTCTATAAATTGGCTAAGTTTTAGAAACTATGATTTGTGCTTCCCACAATTATAGTTAACTCAGTCATTCTGGATTTCTGATGGGGTTGAAAACATATAGCTATTGACCTTAAGAGAAAAGATTTGAGTGGATGGTCATCAGCTGACATTCATCCTAAAGCCAGGTTCAGAACTAAATGTTTTAGTTAGAATAGATGACAGAGGAGCTGGTTAGTCAACAAAAGGATGGACTGGGTATTAGGACTATCCTGTTTAGATTTCTAAGTACTAAAATGTTCTATGGATGTTACAGGGGAAGAAAGAAATGATCCTCAGACATATACAACTTCGAATATTGTGAGCTAGAGTAAGGGCTGGCAAGATAAGGCAGTTGTTGCAATAGTGACAAAAACATTGGGGGAATACCCAACCTCACATTCTGATCAAATTTAAGGTTGACTGCAAAAAATGCAAAAAAACAAACAAACCAAAACCAAAACAAACAAAAATCCCAAACCTACTTCCAATATTGATTTAAGAACCCATAGTTAAACAGGTCATAGGCCATAGGGGCATGCTTATTACTGTGGTGATGAATGTACATAGTATTAAAAATTCCTAGTGACTCATTACAAAAACCATATATTAGTGTTACTCCACACCTTAATATAAAAAGCTTCTGTTTGTAGTACTGTTACTGACACAGAGATTCACAACTAAGTAATGTTTAGCAACTCAAAAACCCACAGAATGTCCATCCCTAAATAGAAGTCATACCCTATTTTTCCATGGCTTGGGAGCCTTGTGGAAGAAGAGGCAGAAATAATTTAAGAACCTGAAGTTGTCTTACTATCAGGAAATAATGTCATGGAGATAAAGCAAAATAGATAAACATATGTACTCACAGTGTTTGTGATAGCATGCACAAAATGAATGCAATTACAAACCACACCAAGTCCTACGACAGAGACATAAATTAGACACAGAATTCCAAGCCAGTCTGTGGAGGCATTGGTGCTACCTCCTGAAAAAGAGAATTTTCTTCAACTGTAGACCTTGGTAAATTAACCACCATTCAACAGAATCCCTCACTTTCTAATAAGTGAGAAACACAAATGAGTCTTGAAAAGCTTTTGGAAACAAAATCAAAAAGTTAGGTGTGTAGCTGAATGGCAGGTAAATCTAAAAAGACTTGAGAGGAACAAATAAATGTGATCAACGCAGGTTGTTTAAGACTCTCAAAGAACCACCATCGCCACCACTGCCACCACACCACAACAACAATAATATATTGTCATTCCTTTAATTCAAAGAAATTATTCTGGTTATACAGACTCTCATTTTCCTGAATGTAATTCAAAAACCACCCTGTGCCAAGTAGAAATAGTCAATAATATCCCAATTCTCCCGATGGTTGCTTTGTATTTCTACCTATTTATTTTTGCATATGGCTATTTAACTTTAGGCTCTGCTTTACCTGTTGTCACCATTTTCTTGGTTGTCTATGATTTAAGGATTTTTAGAAATAATCTCCTACTTTGTATTCCCAGATATTTTTTTTTACAAGATCTCAACTTATTAATATAGCCAAGTTGGTCCTAGAACATTTTCATGTAACCTTTTTTATTATACATTTTGTTTATATAATTAAAATATTTTAGATACAATACTTATTACAGAATTACATAACATTCACTTCCATAATGCTATTGATCTGTGTACCAGAATTTCCCTATTCCAAAAAGAGTAAAACTCATACATAATTTTCATTTGTACATTATAGGAATCATATAACACACTGTTGAGTCTATTAAATAATAACACTACAATTCTTTCAACCTTTATAAATTCAGTCAATGTTTGTAGATGATTCCTGTTAGTGAGGTAGGAAAACTCTATAGTTAAATTTAAACAAGTTTAAAGACCCAAAGTGCGGAAGCTACTTATTTAAAATATGAATAATTTAAGTGTGTCTTTATTCATGTGTATTTGCACACAAAAGCAGAAATGGAGACCAGAGTGCAACACTGAGATTCCTTCTTAGTTGCTCTTTATATCCATGTTTGAGACAGGGACTCTCAGTGAATCTATAGTCCTCTGACGTGGGTGGATTCCTGGCAAATCAATTTCATACAAATTCTTGTATTTATGATGCCTCCTAAGTGTCAGGGTAACATACAAGTGCCCCAAATGGGTGCTTCCCTGTATCTGAAATGCTTTCCAACTGTGCACTTTGCTCACCTAGACATCACACCATCTTTGAATTCACTGTTACTATTCGTAAATATATATATTTAGAAAAGTAATTTATGACAAAGAAAGCTTCCAATTGTTTTAATGCTATCAATGCATGTAAATTCTTCTATGAGCAATGCTAATGGCATAATATATAAAACATAGTAAGCATTTTAATTGCATTATCAACATAATTAAGTCAACACGATTAAAATAGAAATAAGTTACTCAGTTATAATGCAACTTTATTACAGATTTAACTGACACTTATCAATTCTGGAAAGTTTACAAAGCATCATCAAAATATTGAAATCGGCCAGATTTCACAGCCTGCTTTGACCTGTTGGAAGGCTGAACATAGAGAGTTCATCACAGTCTTCTTTGAACATTCATTCACTAGTCCTTTTCCAGAGCAGTTTGCTGAGATCCAGATAGTCTTCGTGTTTGGATCCGCTACTTTTCAACTTTCTTTCTGAAAAATACACAGAGATGGTGTATTTTGAAAGACTGGTTACCCATGTTGTTCTCTACTATATGCTAATTGGAATAATAAAGCCAATAGTTTATCCAATATTCCTCAAAACCACAACAAAACCAGAAAAGAAGTCTTCAAAGAGAAGCATTTTAATATTAGGAATAATATTGTTGGGTACAATAAAATAGTAAAACACATGTATTGTGAGAAAAAAGTTTAAAATAATTTTGACATATTGTTTTTCAAATTTTTTTAGTCCTGTACTTTATGGCTAATATTCACTTATCAGTGAGTACATATCATGCATGTTCATTTTGAGTTTGTGTTACTTCAGTCAGGATGGTTATTTTTAGTTCTATTTGCCTGAAAAAAATCATGATGTCTTTGTTTTTAATGGCCGAGTAGTGTTTCATTGTATAGATAGATATACCACATTCGCTGTATCCATTCCTCAGTTGAGAGACATCTGGGTTGTTTCCAGGTTTTGTATATTAATTTATATGTCTTCCAAAGCCTTGGGTTATAGAAAAGTCTGGAAAAAGTTTTTTAATTATGCATTTTTATATTTTGGTGATTATAGTATAGTACATAAATTTTTCTTCTCTTTCATTGAACCTGAAACCTTTCTAATACACATCTTTTTTCTTTTATAAGTTCATGGCCTTCTTTTTCTTTATTGTTATATGTATATAGATATGAACAAGTTATGTATATGTGTATATGATGTAGGTACATATATATTTCTGAATATATATATATATAGTGTTATTTGCATAATATCTCTTTATATTTTCAGGGATGCTTATTGTTACTAGATAAGTAATCAGTGTGCTGTTCTCTGGTGAAGACTGTTACTACTTTTCTCAGCATTCCTCAGATGCCTATAAGATATTCTGTAGGATTATGGCCTTGTGGATCATTTAAAAAGTCTATTAGTATAGTCATTGACTCAGCTCACGTTTAAGAAGCCAAATAGAGGAGACTTTATGGATGTTGCCTTTTTCACTCTTAGGAGACCTAGTTCCCCAGTGAACTCCATAAACATTGGATTTTACAATCTTTTTATACCGCCTTCAGCAATGATCACTTAAGTATGTGGGTTGAAGTGTATATTTAGCCAATGGGCTATCAGGACACACAAATAAGCATGAATGCAGAAATGCACATAACCACATGAATACATGCATATGGATACATACATACACACAGACACATGCACATACAGGCACAAATAAATATAAAAATAATTTATCATTAGATTATATCTTAAGATTATATTTTAATATATATCTTTCCTCAAGATTTTTGTTATATGTATTATATGTGTGCATGAAGTTGTAGGTTTTTTTCAGGAAATAAAATTATGTCTACTTTTTTACATTTAATTTTAAATATTAACAAATTACTAAAAATTAAATGTGAATAATGAATCTGTGACTTTTTCCACACCAACTAAATTTATTTTAGGATTTGACTATTAAAATTATTATTCTCCAAAATAAAATAAAATCCATGAATAACTCGGTTGATGAAAAGAATACGTGTGTGCTCATGTATACATATGCATGTCTGTGTGTCTCACATGGTATAGTTGTAAGTTCTATGATGAAAGCTGATTTGTTAATATATTTCTCAAATATTTTATGCACTATGAAGATGTTCATTATCTATTTCTTTAATTCTCCACATTTTCAGAAGCATAAGGATATAGTAATGATTGAGTAAGCAATGTGTTGTGCCCTGATCTTATCAGTATAGCAAATGACTACCCAGAAAGGGAATTGTGTTACTGGTTAGTAAAACTTTGCTACATATCCACGATTATTCAATGAATAAAAGAATGACACAGAAAGAAAATGGTATCAAAATACTTTATTTATCCACAGAGATGTATTTTCCCTGAATTAATCACATTTTCAAAATGAGAAATAAAACTAGTTTTACTAAGATAAATTGTTATGAGCTACAGATTTATGGGACAGTTATACCTAGAATGATACTGATTATATTCAGTATCATAATGAATAATTAGTAATGTTTAGTCAACTGACTTTTCAGTTCTAAAGAATATCATGCTAGCTTTTAACTTTTAATTTATGTTTACTCTTCCCATATAATCTTTAAGAACTTTGAAAATAGAGCAATTTATCTTATGTGGGTAACATGCTTAGTGTGCACATATTATAAAGTACTAAGTACATGTATAAAGAATGAATAATCCCTGAGTCAAAAGACAGGATAATTGTGGCACAGGAAAGAAAAAGTCTTTCCAATAAAGTAAAAGAAGTGGAAGCCTTAAACGTCATGCTGATCCAAAGGAATTAAGAAGGACGAAAAGGACAGCCTTTGGTACAAGAAAGGGATGCAAAGGGAAATACAAACACTAAGCCCAGGGAAGAAGGCAAATGGAACTGGGCCATAAGATCCTAGTTTATGCATTGGCAATCTCAAATGTAGGCAGGGATAAAACTCTTATACATGATGAGCCAACATGGACAGATGTTCAGAAGACACCACTGATTAAAGGATAGTTGTTTAGCTGGAAATTTAATTCTCTTGGATAGATGAGTACTTCACTGCAAATGAAAATTTCAGTTTGCATTACATTCACAAGTTCCCTCCCCAAGGTTAACACCTTCCATAGATAATTGAAAGTAATGAAATTTGATGTGATTTTTTTCTGAAATAGTTTCAATAATTCATAAAGCATTTTAAATTTAAATGTTATTTTCCTTGCAAACTAGACACAAAATTAATTAATATGTTTCTTATAACTTTAGAAAGGTAATTCTATTTATCTAAGTTATAGTATATACATATGTTATATACTTAACTATACTGTATTATGGTATTTGTACCAAAATTAGCACATCAAATTATTAATGTATTTATACATAAAGAGGCATTAATACTGTATTGTTTAGCACTGAACATAATAATTGATGACAGTTAACAGAGACTTTAATATGTGAATCAGAAAAGACAAATCAAAATGAAAATATATGTAATCACACAACTCTGGAATTTGGCTCACCAACTTATATTGAAATTAAACTAATATTAAAGTAATTTAAAGATAACATGCACATTTTGGTAGTGACACAAGTAATATATTATGCTATTAATGTATTTCAATTAGTATTTTCTCAAAAAACATAATCTGTTGTTTAACAGCAGAGTTATGAATTCATGGAGAAGTGAAATTATATATGTATATATACACATACATATATATTTATACATATATAATATATAATTTTGTAGTGTATATATATGTATATATTTGTATGTCTATATCTATCTATATATCTATATATCTATATATCTATATATCTATATATCTATATATCTATATATCTATATCTATATCTATATCTATATCTATATCTTTATCTTTATCTATATCTATATCTATATCTATATCTATATCTATATCTATATCTATATCTATATCTATATCTATATCTATATCTATATAATGTAAAACCTCTAAAACTTACTTTAAAAATCATTATACACAGAAGCTGTAGGGCATTACCCACTGAAGTCCAGCATACCAGATGCTGTGCTCTATCACTCAGATTCTTTTCTGGCTCAAGGATTATCCTCCCAGCTGTTGGAAGTTCTACAAGCAGATGGTCCTTGTCAATAGTCCTCTTCATCTGCTCAGGTTGTGGAGGACTGCTGGACGCCTGGTTGACATTCCTTCCAAAGAGCATCCTTATATTCAGTAATCAATCATGGCTGCTGCAGAGGAGCATGGTCCACACTTTGACTCTCGAAAGCATAGTGAAGATACCAAGTTCTAGTTTATGCTGTAAAATCAGCTGATGATACCTTTCCTAACATAATAATGAAGCCAGACTCTGCTCAATGCCGCCTCTCTTTTCTCATAGGGCATCAGAAATTCATTGATAGAGGAAATAGTAGTAAAATTTGTGTGCTCTGATTTTACTCACAGAATTGGCTTCTCAGATACCATGTATAGTCAGAAAATTATCACATTTTAATTTCTCATCTAACTTAATGCATGTTATCCATTTTGTCCAAGTAGTTCCATCCACTGAGGAGCAGAGACACCCATAAAACTAAGGAAAGAAAACGAAATGTACAGGGCTCAAGAGACTCATAAAAGTTGCAAAGTTTGAAAGATTTTTTCCCCAATGTTATGGAAATAATAAGCTATTGTTAGGGGAGATGAATCTCTGTGCAGTAGAGTTCATGTAATTTGTGCTCAGACGACCAGGGATAAAGGTTTGTGAGTTATCACTCATGATGAAACTAGATCTCCAGTGATCCATTCAAATTTGAGTCATCCTTCTCTAAGTAATATTTATCCATATTTCCATATGGAGCACAAATAAATACAATGGTCACAAAGAAGACGTGAACCAAATTTAAAAATATTTATTGTTAGAGGTATGCCCACCACTACCATGCATGTGGTGCAAGTGGGCCTATCTGCCCTCTGAATGGCCCATTCAGTGATGGAGCAAATAAAATGAGCAATATGTGGTGTAGACACAGGAGAAAAAGTGAAGCCAGAAAAATGTGTGGACTGTGGAGAAAGACAGAAGCAGACATATGAAGGTGGAGAGAAAAAGTCAGATGTGAGTACCCTGCATTGCTACCTAAGGCCAAGGTAATGTCCCAGCCACACTGCCATCAAGGGCCATGTCATGATTTATATCTCTATACCACAAAATGTCTGTGACCCACCTTACCACCAAAGGCCATGTAAGCATTCCTGGTCTGGGCAGCCACCACCAAAAGCCATGTAAGCATTCCTGGTCTGGGCGGCCACCTAAGGGCATATTCACATACAAAAGCTATGCGGAGTGATCCTTGCCCCTCACTGGCTGCTGGCGAGATGGTACTTGCAGCCCACTCCCCTCATCTCAAAACCTGTGGCAGGTGGGAGAGCTGGCCCCGAAGTTGAGGGCTTAAGACAGCAGAGATGGTACTGCACCTCACCTAAATATTATTTACCTATCTTGGGTGAATAAACCATGGTTCTTGTTTCTCAAGAAAAAAAAAAAGGTGCAAAAGAAAACTAGCAATGAGCAAGGATTGATAGAACCACTGGATGGTCAACTGCACATTTCCTGCAACTGAGGTTGATCAGCTTCAGGGTGGAATATCAAGAAAAGAAATGGCTAACTGTGGGACATAAAACCATGCCAGGGTAAGCTAGAGGAGGTAGAGTCCTGGAGACCTGGCACACACCTGAGGCTCAGGTGACATCCAGCTCCTTGTCAGGATCCTGACTTGGAGTATGTATCATGCTTCCATATAAAAGAGATGTAACCTGTAATCAGTAAGCTTAAAGCACAGTTCTCCATGCCAATGAGGTACCTAGAGACCTGGAAGTCTTAGCCAATAAGCTTCCCTTCCCAGACATTTCTCCCTGCCAAAAGTATTTAATCTCAGGCCCACTCTGTAGTGGTTTATGGTTTTATACATCCACTTTCCACCATTACAGTGAACTTTTAGAATCAGGGACCATCTCTTTTCATCGAGATCAGCCTTGGGGAGCCATGAAGAAAACCTTTGCCTACAGAGCTGCTGCCTAATCTCTGTAAAAGGCTTCTCTGTGCTCTCAGCCACAACTGCCACCAAGCCTTTAACCATCAAACAAAGGATAATAACACAATTGAGACAAGCCAGAGCTCCCCTTTTCTACCCCAGCCTGCAGGCCCTGACTCCATGCCCTGATCTTCCGAAAGACTCCCGGTGTTGCCTGGATGTACAGGAGTCTGAGAACTCACCCCAACATCCTTGGCCACAGCCTCATCCCAGGACAGGGGACACACCTAAACCAACTCCGGCTTTCCCACGGACAAATAAGAGAAAGATTTGACAGAATTGGATATGCCCACCTCTCACAAAGAGAGGGGAAAAAAAAACTATTTCATAGAGTAGTGCAGAGAAAAAAGAGAGACATATATTTTACCTGGAGAGTTTTCCAGAGAGACGTGGTGAAAACATAATACCAATCCTAGAGGTGGGCAGCTAGATCTTCAGAGCATATCATGTACGTGGAAGTCATAGAGAAGGGTTTTGCAAACTGGATCTGTTTAAGCAGCCATATGTCACTGATGAAAAGGCACATGTCAACATGTTGGTGTCAGTCTTGTCAGAAACAGGGAGCTGTTTTGGGCAACACGCACAGTGGGATAAAAATGAATAATATATGTCCCTCCTTGACTCTGTATTTGAATGAGGAGTTTAAGTGTGTCTCATAAAAAATAAATAAAAAAAATTAAAAAGCAGTAGCTGGGAACTATGTAGAGGACTCGTTTAAATCTGAGCATCTCAGACTACCATGCCAAATGATTGATTCATGAGAAATGATTGGATTATAGAGGCAGGATGGGGAAGTGTTTCCAATTCGTGCTGCTACATTCAACATTGGTCTTTTACTGAGACAGATGCAGATTCTTACAGTCAACCATTAGAATGAGGTTGGGGTCCACTATGGGAGAATTAGGAAAAGGACTGAAGGAACTGAAGGGAATGGCAACCCCATCAGAAGACCAACAGTCTCAACAAACCTGAAACCCCGGGAGATCCCAGAGAGTAAACTGCCAGTCAAAAAGCATAAATGGGCTGGTTTGAGGTCCCAGGCAAGTGTACCAGGGGAGTGCCTTGTCTGGCAGTTGCAGAGATGTGCCTAATCCTTCAGAGGCTTGAGGCCCCAAGGAAGTGAGATGCACAAGGGGGGGGGGCACACCCTCAGAGACTAAGGGGAGGTGAAAATATGATGAAGAATGGTGGGAGGGACTATGGAAGGGGGTAACATCTGGAAAGTAAATAAATAAAATATGACACCAAAAAGGATTACGCCAATTGACATGTTAACATGAGTACAGAAAATCTCGGGAGACCTCAACTTTAGACAAGGAACTATAGGCAACTACAGAATGCTGAAATCAGAACTGACAGTATTCTCCAGGTAAGAGTACATCAAATGATTATTCAATAGCATGAATATTCAATATCTCTGGAAACATGCATACACATAACATTATACACAATAAACAGGTTATATTACATATTTAGAAGTATATAAAAATAAACAAGTAACAAGTAAGTAAAAACAAATAAAAGCAACGTATTTGAAGGAGAACAGGAAGTATGTGAAGAAGTTTGGAAGAAGAAAACTAAGTGGCAACGTGATAAAATTATAATTTCTAAAACTAAATGTAGTTTTGTGGATATTTTTATGTATTACATAGTTTGAGTGGAGGACAGGTTTGCCATGGTGTGCTTGTCAGGAATAGACAGCGGCCTGTAGGAATTGGGTTTCTCTTTCTCTCCTGTAGGTCATGGGGATACATTTCATGTCATCAGGATGAGTTTTCTGTACCCTAACCCACTGAGACCTTTCATTGACGCCTACTTTGCCTTTTGACAAACAACAGATAAAAGTGGGGGAATAATTTCATTGTGTATTGGAACTCTGTAACATTTTTTCTTAGAATTGCCTTAGCTGTTTACTTTGTACTTGCTTAGGTAAAACAGGTGAGCCATCAGAGATTGTATGCATGTTTAAAATTATTAAAAAGTCACAGATAAATAAATAGATACAAAAATAGATCGATAGTGATAGATAGATCATAGATACATAGATATAAATACATAGATATTTCATATATAATATGAAAATAGCCATTCCAGCTATGAACACTGTAAAAATTACTGGGCAGAGGAGTCCCTCAGGCCCCACATTGAACATAGATTTATTTTTCTGTGCCAGAATTAGATAATACATTACTTCTATCCCCTCTACTTGTAGTACTGAAGACTTGCGTATGTGTCTAAGTAGTAACATCCTTGTCCAAGTGGTACATTTTATACAACAGATACACTATTCAGGACCTTAGTAGAGAATTTTTTACAATAATCTATCTTGGTTGAAGACCAGTGTTCATGATAAGCTATACCCCTTGATAAATAGGAGCAAAAATTTTAGAGCCATAACTAACTATATTACAATTGTATTTTAGTTCAACTCCATGAGAGAAACTTATGTGTAGCACTATTATAAAAATAACAGTCTATAGCTGGGAGGGTATGTGGCCCATTGGTCAAGCAATTCCTATTGTCTTATTGAATAGATGCAATGTTTCTATCTAATTGAATTCCATTTATTTGTATCCATGCACATAGTTTACTGAATTTGTTAGTGCCTGTGTTATATGAATCTTTTTGGTTTTCTTAATGTGTTTCAGGGATTAAATGTATTACAAAGCAAATATTTTACTCAAATATATCTACTCTAGTTCAATCTATTTTATTTTATTTTACTTTATTATATTTTATTTTTGATGGTTGGGTTTTTGCTTTTCTGCAGAATCATAAAAGTACCTGGAAATCTTTTCCTCAGTTTATAAAAGCAATAAAATTGATGAAAGGAGAATACACTAGAGTATATATTTTTACAAGTTGGATAGACAGCTCCAGGGACTCATCGTTTGTTGATCATTACTCATCAAGGAGAGGTTTCTCAATTTCTCTCTCTGTCTCTCTGCTTTCTTCCGTTCTTCCTTTCTTCCTTTCTTCCTTTCTTCCTTCCTTTCTTTCTTTCTTTCTTTCTTTCTTTCTTTCTTTCTTTCTTTCTTTCTTTTCTTTCTTTCATGCTTTCATGGATATAACTGTCTTTGAGGGACTTAGGTACTTATTATCTCATTGCATGCTGCCCTTGTAAACATATTAGTTCATTAAACTAGATGGAGGATATCATTCCTTTGGTCTGTCATCATATTTGTTTTAAATCACATTTTGCCTTCAGAAATCATTTATGCATATGCAACTCAGACATGGTAAAATCATCCACATGTGAAGAGTCTTCTCTTAATTACAGGCTTCTCAAGATGCTTCTATAAATCAAGACATTCTATTTCATTAAAATTTGTATTGGTCAAAAGTTTCTACAACATTCTTTCTGTTAAACTCCCTAAGAAATTTTGCTAAAGTCTTGCACACCCAAGGGACTATTGCCTGCAAATTATTCAGTGCCTTATTTACCATGTAGAGGGAGATGGTTAACTTCTTTTTATTAGAAACAATGTGATTTTTCTTTTGTTATCATCCTTTCTTCTAGAGTTCCCTCTAGTCATAGCTGTTCTGTGTACTACTGCTTTTTTCTAGGTAATCCCATTGATTTGTCATTTCTATATGCCTAGATCTGACCACTTCTCATCTCTTTTTACCAATAAAAGAAGGCCCAGATTATCATGGTGGCTTACAACATCTGTGATGGGATCAGATTCCCCCTTCCGGTATGAGTAAAAAAAACAACTTTACTCATTTACTCAAAAAAATTAATTTATTTTATGTGCACTTACAAACATAAAATAAATAAATAAGTCTTTTTTTAAAAAGGGAATATATAAATCAATGAAAGAACTCTTCTTTAAAAGATTTCTCAACTATACAAAATATACGGATGCAAAATGAATTGTATCAGGCCTTTCACACACCATTTAATCAACATATCCACACAGGTAAAATAAGTATAAAATGATAAAAACAAAACAAATCAGAATGAAACAAAACAGAAACAGCTGTACTAATTATGCAGCTTTCTCAGACATCTATTACAGAAGAAAATAAATAGATTCAAGAATAGGTGATCTCAGGCCAAGATTCCACACAGCTAAGCTTATTTTTTTGTGTTTGCAGTTGAACAAGGAATAGTTTGGACTTTTAATTTAGAATGAACTACAACCCAAAAATGAAGAGCACACTCATGATCCAGATAAGGGTTATGAGACATAGGTTTTTGATTCAGATCTTGAAGACTAGTTGTCATGACAAGCTTAGCTCTGGGCATGGTGGTATATACTTTAATCCCAGGAACCAAACTCAAGTGATTTTTGTTAGTTTAAGGCCACCTTTGGAAAGAGCAAGTTCTCAGTTAAGGAAAGCTTAGGTCCAGGTGTGGTGGTGGTACTTGCCTTTAATCCTAGCATTCAAGAGACAGAGCCATGCAGATCTCTGAGTTCAAAGTGTGTCTACAGAGTGTCTACTTTTCACTTACCACATACTCAAAAGAGGGTAATTCTTTCTTCATCAGAAACTAGGGACTATCCATAGCTCTTCAGTAATAGGTGAAGTATGCAGAACATTGTCTGGTTTGATCTCAGATTACCAAAGCTACTGTTAGGTTTTGGTTCTGTTAACCATGTCATGTAGTTAGTATTTCCTGACATCTGCCTTATCTCCTCCAGTGCTTCCTGAACCTCAGTGAGCTGTAGGGTGCATTGATTTAGTTGTCCCCTTTAGCATTGAGTATGCAGTAGTTTGTCTAATTTCCCATTCTCCATTGATTGCTGATCACTATGAGAAGACTCATTAACAAAATTCAGAGCAGCCATATTTGTGGATACAAAGATAAATATTTAGACATCCATCTGACCATCTAATCATTGAGCAAGATAATAGCTCATTGTCCTCCAGGGCATATGCCTCTTTTAATCCTTGAAGTAATGTTATAAATATGTGTGTTCATCCAACTCATATGAGATGATACTTTATGATGTTACCCATTTTCTATAAGGAAGAGTAGCTCCTTCAGTTTGAAATATTGTGTCTTTCCCTAATTTTCCTAAACTGAGGCAACTTTAGAGGTTTAATTAACAATCAAGAAAAATGTCAGTCTAGGGAATGCCTAGCAAAGCAGCATTACCATTGATGTAAGCAGAAAACTATATTTTGCAAGTAGCATTTAAGTTGAAGAAATATTCTAATTGTTGTGTTAAAATAGTAATGAAGTTTTCTTGTTTATTAATATCATAAAGATACAAATTTCTCACTTGGTAGAATTATTTCTATTATCAAATTCAAGATTTTTTTTAATATTTTCATTTTAGTTTTTATTTAACTTTTAAAATATTGAGATATACATGGCAATCAAAGATCTGAGAACATTCACTACGCCTTTTGACTGTTTTTGAGACAGCATGCTATTGTAGTCTCCTTGATCCTGATACGTACTCCATCATACATGCTTGTCTCCTGAATAAATCCTTCTGCCTTAGTTACTCCAGTCCTAACTCACATCTACACCACCAAACTTCTCTCATTTTTCATATATTTTTAATGTTTTTAGAGCCTCAAGAACTGCCAAATTTCTGCTTAATAGTTTTTGGTGATTAAAGATATTGTCCAGTTATTCAGCTCTCATAATTTCAAATGAAAGCATTATTCTCTTGTTTTCAACATTTATTGGTTTTCTAGTACTAACAAATTAAATCTATGATTTACATTTTCTTCCTCATAATAGTAACCTCTCCAACTTCTTTTAAAATAATTTTTGTTATCTTAATTGGTGTTGGCAAAACTTCCAATTTAATACCAGATACAAACTTCATTAACATACTGTTTTCTCCATCTTCTAGATCATTAATTAAGTTGTTAAATAAGATCAGCCCTCACTCTGATCCCCGTGGCACTCCATTAAGTACATTGACATTTTGTTTGTTATCCTCCAGCCAGTTTTATATCCACAAGGCTCTCCTTTTATCCAAGCCAATTGAAAATCTTTATCACTATTACATGACACTAGAAGATAATTTCCAATGTTTTTAAAATAATGATTGCTTTATTTATTTAAAATGAAACCATTAAAATAAGATTACACTATCAGCTTAATATTTTATATGAAAAATATCATGATTAAAATAATGCTCTTCCTTTAAGACGTTTACTTAAAATTCACAAAGAGACATTAATACCTGCTAAAAATTTTAAAATGTGTACAAATTTTCAGTAGAATGCCCACATAATCGAGAAGAAATTTACTTTAACATTTTTACTGCTAAATAATTAATAATATGATTTATTTGGATACTTTGATATTGTTAAGATAATAGCACAAACTCTCTAGATAGATGAAATAGTACTGCACAATTTTCATGTACATATAATTAGTCTACTGAATGTAATTTTAGGTGTGACTCTAGTATAAAATCAAAGTTGCTTGATGTATTAATTACATTAGTTTATGAAAGCTGATTCTAGGAATGTATGAAATCATGTAAACTCAGCTACACATGGGGCTAAGCAAGTTTATAAGACAAAAAACCTGACAGGGAAACTTAAGTAAGATTATAGTCTATACTTAGAAAAAATATTTTTCTTGCCATGAGTTTGAACCTGAGTCATTACATAAACTATGCAAACATTGTCAGTAATCTGTAATCTTAATTTCATTTACACTTTTTGGTCTTTAATTTCCAATTTTTTAGTAGATATCATCCAGATCCTTGTCATTATTGGCTTTTCTGCAACAATTTTATTTCAGAAGCATCATTCAGGAGTTATTTTCTTATTGTTTCCAAGAATAAAGGCTCATATGTTTTCTTTTTCTTTCTTATGACTTTCTTATGACATACCTAAATAATTATGTAATCAAAGTTATGGACATTTATGTTTTTTTAATTCTAGATAATTTGTCACATATTAATTATTTTAAAATTTTAACTGACACAATTCTGCACGACCCATAATATACTGCGGTTAATTACCCTAATGATATCTTTGCATTGAGCTAAATATTCCTTTCCAGAATTTCTTTTTTCATTACTTTTCTTTTTTTCTTTTTCCTTTTTTCATTACTTTTCAATCAAATATTTATGAGTTTCCAAACACACACACTTCATTATGAACTTGTCTAATTTATTTAAGTGCAAGTAGATAGTATTTTCATATTTTTATCAAATTAACTTGGTTGTACTTGGGTCTTAATAAAATATGTCATTTTAACAAGAAACTCTCGAAGATTCATAACTTTGAACAAGGAAACATTATGAAAGGAAGAAGAATTGAAAGCTCAATACTGATCGGAATTAAGAGCTACAAAATGTGACAGGAAACAAAATTGAAAAACTAGGTATTTATTCAGAAAATAAAACTAATTTGGTTATTGTGTTGTCTAACTTTGTCTTCCCCTTGGTTTTCAAAAAGATCACACTGAGAACTCCCATCATAAGATTTGGGATGGTTATTTAGTGGGGAAAAAAGAGCTCTTTGAAAGATTTCAAAAAACTTATATTGTACTGTGGTTCCAATATAAACCATTAAGTTGTCATCATTTATATGGTAGAAAGGCCTAATTCTTGACAGAGTTATACACTGAATTTCCAAATACAACACTTGAGAAACGAATCATAAAGTACATAGGTGGAATGTTTATATTACAGAAGAAAATAGAGATAAGAAGGATCACTTATAAAACAGAAGTAAACATACGATAAAGGATTACTAAGTCTGTGTTTTCAGTTTAGATTAGAAAGGTTTATTTAGACCAAAAAATGGCAAATCTCTTGGGAGGGGGCAGGTGCCAATAAGAGATTTTTCGGTAGGGGAATCATTATCCATTTTTAATAAAGGAAAATGGGGTGGAAACCTAGCTCAGCATGGAAACCCTTCTTTATATGTTCGAGGACCTAATACTTATTTTTGGTTTAATAATTAATTAACTAATTAAATTACATCCCAATTGAAGTACACCTCCTAGTCCCCTCTTACAGAGTCCCTCCTCTTATACCTGCTCCCCTCCTGCTCTGAGAGAGTGTCCCCACTTAGTATCCCACACTCTGGTACATTAAGTCTCTACAGAAATAGGTGAATCCTCTCCCACTGAAGCAAGACAAGGCATCCATGGAGAGTGAACTGCACGTCTGTTACATCTGTGGAGGTGGACTTCGTTCAGCCTGTGTATGCTTTTTGGTTGGTGGCTCAGTATCTGAGAGCTTCCAGGGGTCCAGGTTGACTCTGGTGGTTTTCCTATGGAGTTCCTATCTCCTTCAGGACCCTCAATTTTTCACTGAACTCTTCCACAAAAGCTCCTGACTTCCATCCAATGTTTGCCTGTGGATATTTGTATCTATTTCAGTCAGTGACTGGGAAGAGCCTCTCTGAGGACAGTTATACAGGGCTCCTGCCTGCAAGCATAACACAGTATCCTTAATAGTGTCAGAGATCAGTGTTTGCTCATTGCATGTGTCTCTACCTTGGCCAGTTATTCGTTGGCTATTTTTTAGTCTCTGCTCCATTTTTATCACTGCATTTCTTTTAGACAAATTTTGAGTCAAAAATTTTGTTGGAGGTTTGGTGTCCTTATACTTCCACTGGGGGTCCTGCCTGGCTATAACAGATGGCCTTTTCAGGTTTCATGTCCCCACTGTTATACATCTCAACTATGATAACCAATAGTGACTCCTGAGAGCCTCCCATATCCCAGGTCTCTGGGACTTCCTAGAAATTTACCCTATTCCACATCCCAAACATTTTAGTGGAAAAATTGAATGTACCTATTTTGAAAATCTAATCTACTTATATCTCCCAGCCAAGTAATTAAGACCGAAAATCAAAGATGCAAATATTACGTACTGAATATAGAGTTATTGTATAGCTGTATCTATGTAGAAATTCTCAAAACTAAAGATTCTCATAACATTACCAATGCTTTGGATTATAGAAATAAGAAACTAACAAATTCCATTGAGTAAAATGTTAGAAAAAGTAAATTCAGAATTATTAAGACTAAAGCTTATTAATTCACTGTGTTCAGCAATTTTGAGGAATCAGCTGGAAAGATTATGTAAGCTCTGTAAATAATACTAATTCAAAGATAAAATAGATATATGCTTTTTAATGTTCTAAGCTACAAATGAAATATAATTTTGCAAAAGCTACTTTCATTTGCCAGATATAATTGTCATCTCAGAGGCTTGTTGCTGAATGAATTAACCCTTTCTAGCTCTTTTTGAACTCTTTCTGGCTGGTTGAACTCAGCTGTTCTGGCCCAAATTTAAACTGACTGATGCAAACTGGCTTTTCTTGGCTTCTGACTAAATTGCTATGCTTAGCTTCAAATTAATTCTGGCAATCTGTTCTAATCTTCAGGATCTCTCTCATTCTCTCATTCATTCTGTCTTTACCTGTAACCCGCCTCTATAAAATTGTTTCAGTAAATTACCTGCCCTTCCTCTCTCTTTCTCATCTCCCTGTTGTCTAAAGTTTTTTTTTTCTTTCCTCTCCTCATGAGAGTTGGGAATATCTTATTTCTGAGTCATTTAGTCAAATCTTTCTTTGATCTATCCTTTGTCTTACCCTCAATTAGAAGGTGCTGTCAAACATGGGTGCTTCCTTCCACAAAGTAAGTTTACCTTCATTATTAGGGATTAAAGTTATATACTAAGAATATATCTATAGTCCAGACATATTATACTGTAATCCAGGATCTGTCTGTATTCTGGCCAGATAATATAGACCTAAAATATCTTGGATGAGATCCCTTGCCAGAGGAGCCATGCTGCTGGAATAAAATTCCCCTACAATTGTTATTTATAATAACTATAAAACATGTACCAATTACTGATTTAATTACTATTTGAGATTTAATTACTACTATATTGTAAGTATAAATGGTTTCAGAATAGGTTGACAGGATAACTGGCTAACTACCTGATATTAATAGATGTTAGGACTTTTCAAGGGCAAAGAGCTTCAAACATCATGGAAAAACTTGGGAATTAGAACTGATGGACAGGAAAACAACAGGTTATGATTTTGTCCTTTTCAACATCAATAGTTTTATATGGTGAGATTTTAAAGTATGTATATACATAACTTTAATAACTTTAAATTAAATTTTATTGCTTTAGATTAAGTAAGTTTATCTGACATTTTGCAAATATAATAATTTAGGTCTCAAAGAACTTTATTTTATGAATTTAATAGCTGTGAGTTTATATCCTTTTTAGAGATTACCTTTTTATTTTCTTTTTATGATTGATATATATTTGATTATATATATTGAGCAATATATATTTATTGTTATTGTGATATTTCAAACAAACATTTTGCCTAAACTTACTAATTTTTCCATATTCAGGCTCAATTAACCTTTGTTTGAATAAACAGGAATACATTAATGAACTATATTGTGTGCTTTTTTGTGTTTGTTGTTTGGGAAAATAATTGTGATGTCTTTTTGAATTATTTTATCCACTGAACTCATTAATGTTGGAATAGCATAGTTGTTTCTCTTCCAATCATATGCAGAATTAGAGGGCATCCTTGTATAACTGGACAAGCTTACTCAAATCAAAGCCACAATGAAAATAGGGCTTAAGTTTTCATGCTTGTGCTTTATCATCTGAAAATGATTATTTAAAGATATTTACACTAAGAAATGTTTTTAGAGCAGAAAAAAAAAAAACATAAAGAGGGTAAAGACTGAAGACAAACAGGAGGCAGGGGAGAAACAGATCCATGAAGAAAAGAAACTTTCAACACATAGGAACAGTTGAGGAAAAAATATCCATAGAAAGAAGCAGCTGTAGACAAAAATCACCAGATGGAAAATGATCATTGTACAGAAAACCAACACCCACAATGCTTCAAGGGTCCTGAATGTAAAACATTTCTTCCTTTCAAATAATTCTTCTTCCAAACCCACCTGGAGACAAGCAAGTTGTACACCTGTTATGTCTACTTTGTGCAATAAGATTTTTCTAAAAACAACTTTTAGATGTAATTTTTAAAAGCTAGATTCTTTCTTTGTTTTGTTTTTTTAATGTCCCACTATAAAACAAAGTTTTAGTGCATACTTGTTTTCTTCTTTTGTAAAGTACTCACTTAGAATCAATCAAGTTATATTATCTATAAATTCTTAATTATGCATTTTATTAATCCCTTCAGTCTTTCTTCTTATCTGAAAGAATCTAGCACTTTCTTAAAAATGATATGAGATCAGTGACTAAGTTCTAATTGCATTCTATCTCATGCTTGAATTCACAAAAATAAAGTAGAAAATAGAAAAGAAATAATTATTAAGGATTTAATAATCTTTTAAAAATAAAATGACTACAGGAAATTACATATGGAAATGTGAATATAAAATTTATAGAAAATTATGATATTTTAGAATAATATTTTTAATGATTAAGGTAGTCATAAGATCAAAGAAAATATTATGACATTAAATTTGTAGTTAATAAATTATACTTGAAGACTACTTAAAATATATCATGTATGCATTAATGCATACATATTCTATATGTAATTTAAATATACTCTGCTTCTACATAAACATTAAATTTTGTGAAGTGCTAATATTTCATTCATTAGATGATTAATGGGCAACATTTCTGTGTTATAGAAATCATTAATAGGTTAAGGAGACTTCAAGAATACTCAAAGTATTTTATCTAAACCATAAACTTTAAGTTGAAAAATAATAGTTTGTAACAGAGATTTATCCTTCATTCAGATCAAATTTTTCAAATGATTTATCAGTTGTATGTTTCTGTATGACAAGATACTTCTATATGCTACTGAAAACAATAAATATTTTCTCTCTTTGTGTTACTCTGAGTTTTAGAAGTAGATTAGAACACATCCTACACTTATAATTTGTAGTTGAAACAATGATCTTAAGTATTAGGAGAGAGACAGTAATTTGCTAAGGCCACCAGTGGTTGTTGGAAGCCTTAAGGCAACTGCAAGTAACTCACCATTTTTGCAAAGTACTCACTATAGTACTTAGTATTTGTTGTTGTTGTTTGTCTTGTTGGTTTTGTTTTATTCTTATTAACTGTGGTATAGACTGCCTAAGAGTTCTGGGCAGAAGGCAGCTGACTTCCTTAGACTTAGAAGAGTACAAGGGTAAGCAAGTAGTAGGTAACAGACATCTTTGATAATGTTAGCATTATCATCTTCCACCATCCAACTTGGATATAAGCATGTGACCAATTCAGCTTTTATTAATCAATCATTTTATTCATTTAAATTTCAAATGTTATCCCCCTTCCTGGTCTCCCCTCTATAAACCCCCCATCCCTTCCCATCCCCTTTGCCTTTAAGAGGGTGCTCCCCCACCTATGTACCCAATCTCATCTCACCCTTCTAACATCCCACTTCAGGGGGACATCAAGCCTCCACAGGATCAAGCACCTACCTTCCCACTTATGCCAGATAAGGCAGTCCTCTGCTATATATATAGCAGAAGCCATAGACCAGTCCATGAATACTTTTCAGTTGGTGGTTTAGTCCCTAGTAGCTCTGAGGATTCCAGTTAAATGATACTGTTGTTCTTCCTATGATGGGGGGTTGCAATCCCTTTCTCCTAACTCTTCACTCCTTCTCCTAACTCTTTCATTGGGATCAGTCAGATGTTTATCTGAGAATATCTGCATTTCTCTTAGTCAGGTACCAGAAACACCTCTCAGAAGATAGGCATACCAGGCTCCAACTCTTAACTAGACTTACTCAAAGAGAAGTAAGCAAGCCTTGCATTATGGAAGCACAGGTATTCAGCAGTTTGTGGACTTACATTTTAAATTAAGCATTTAATTATTTCATTAGTATTTTAACTTAAAATCTAAGCATCCCTTAAGGAATCTGAGATTCTGCTTATGCCCCAATCAATTGCACCCTACCCTACAGTCCTTGCACTCTTTTATGCACAATGACCATCTGTCTTTGCTCAGACTTAAGTTATGTAGCAACCCCTACACTCTGATGATGATGCTCATTTGTTGTGTTTAAATGAGGTAAAACTCATAATCTAGACATGTTCATTCTTAAGAAAAGTTAAAGTATTTCTCAAATGAAACATCCTTAGTGGCAATGGGGATTCCTTCCTCAGAATGATTAGCTCTTTTCTTGTAGTTTTATAAACATTTTACATTGTCAGAGCTCTAGATACTGATAGTGAACAGCTGATATCCTCATATTTAATAAGGAATAAACTCCTTTAAGGGTAAGTACTAATATATATATTGAAAGAATGTATGCTATGCTAAACTGTAAGAATTGAGATTCCATTATTATTTCTCCTGGATTGTTATATTCAATCATACTTCTTGTTAATTCTCTCATTCCCTCCTATTGGTAGGTTACATAGTCAACAAGGAATACTTGGAGTAAATAAGGTATTGACTGAGTAGTGAAGGAATTAGAAACTCTACAAGCTAAGCCAGAGATAAAACTCAGTCAATGCATTTCCCTGTTTGGCTTATATTAGTCTCTCATTATTTTCTTAATTATCCTATCACATCATGATTCCTGCACATAATTTCGAGAAGTTTAAAAGTGAGCAAGATGAATAAACAGTGAAAATAAAACCTTCTCCAATTGAAATAGAAGAAAAGAAAGTTTTTTTTGGTTACAAAAAAAATTAAAAAGGCACACACTGGCGTACTGGTAGAATGATGTAGCAGGATTAATTAATACCCATAACAATATAGTTGATATTTTTATAAGATAAATTATTTTCTTTTTAAAACATTCATTTGTTTTTATTTTATAAATATGAAAGTTTTGCCTGAATATACATATATGCACTAGGATATGCCATTGGATCCCTGTGAAATGAACGTTGAGATGTATACTTGTGCTAAATCAGTGATGATAATCAAATGTCAGGCTTTTTCAAGATAGCAAGTTCTCTTATTAAATGAGCCATCTCACAAGCCTTACTATGAACTTTCAGTGTTCAATTAGAGTAGACTTCCTAGAAAGTAAGCCGTATCTTCTTAATATTTTTAAGTGTTGTAGCATACAAAGGGCAAAGAGAAAAGGAAAATTAAAAAACATTGTTTATATTTATATTTACTAATATATTTATCCAAGCCACCACTCCCCAAAGGCATACTTTTAACATTTTCTGATTTTTACAGACTCAGATGAGACAGAATAGGCTGTTTCTATATTTATTTTACTTGTATTGTTTTTCTATTCATTCTCCTGGCCTACTAAGCAAGCCCTTGTCTCTCCCTATAAGGGATCCTGCCTCTCCTTTTCCCTTCCCACCCTCCCCTCTCTTACCCAGTTATTCCCTCTCTCTGTATTCCATGATTATTTTCTTCCCCTTCTTAGTGGGTTTCAGGTGGCCCTTCCTTCTTGTTAAGCTTCCTATGGTTTGTAAGTTTTATCATGGCTATTCTGCCCTTTTTGGCTAATATCCACTTATCACTGAGTACACATCAGAGACATCCTTTTGAGTCTGTATTATCTCACTCAGGATGATATTTTCTAGCTCCATCCATTTGTCTGCAAATTTCATAATATCCTTGTACTTAACTTCTAAATTGTGTTTAATTGTGTAAATGAACCATATTTTCTATATCCATTATTCATTTGATAGACATCAGGATTGTTTCCAGCTTCTGACTATTACAAATAAGGCTGCTTGAACATAGTGGGGCACTTGTTTTTGTGGCATAGTGGAGTGTATTTTGGGTGTATTCCCAGTTTTGGTATAACTGGGTCTTCATAGAGCTATTTCCAATTTGCTGAGGAACCTTTAGATTGATTTTTAGAGTGGTTATATCAATTTTCACTCCCACTAGCAATGGAGTGTTCCTCTTTCTCCACATCCTCTCCAGCATGTACTGTCTATTTATGTTTTGATCTTAGCCATTCTGATTGGTGTAAGCTGAAATCTCAGGGTCATTTTGATTTGCATTTTCCTGATGATTAAGGATGTTGAACATTTATTTAAGTACTTCTCAGCCATTTGAGTTTCCTTTGTTGAAAATTCTGTGTAGCTCTGTAACTCATTTTTAATTGGGTTATTTATTTATTTTTCTTTTTGAAGTCTAATTTCTTTTATTTTTTGTATATTTTGCATATTAGCCCCATGATGGATATAGGGTAAGTGAAGATCTTTTCCCAATAAGTAAGTTTTCCTTTTGTTTTATTGACAGTGTCCTTTTGCCTTGAAGAAACTTCAGTTTCATGATGTCCCATTTGTCAGTTGTTGACCTAAGATCCTGAGCCATTTGTTTTCTGTTCAGGAAAATTTCCCCTGTGCCAATGTGTTTGAGGCTATTTCCCATTTTCTCTTCTTTTGGAGTCAGTCTATGTATATGCTTTATGTGGAGGTCTTTGATCCACTTGTATTTGAGCTTTGTAAAAAAAAAAAAAGATAAATATGGATCAATTTGCAATCTTCTACATGTAGACCGCCAGTTTGACCAGCACCATTTGTTGAAGATGCTTTCTTTTTTCAATAGTATATACTTTGGCTTCTTTGTCAAAGATCAATTGTCCATAGATTTGTGGGTTTACTTCTGGTATTTAATTCTAGTCCATTGATCAACCTAGTCTATTTCTATACCAATACCATGCAGTGTTTATCACTATTGCTCTGTAGCACAGCTTGAGGGCAGGGATGATGATTCCCCTAGAAGTTCTTTTATTGTTGAGAATCATTTTATCTATGCTGGGGTGTGGAGCAGTGGACCATGAAAGGATAGCTCAGTTTCTAGTGGAGGACAGGCTAGAGATGACCGGAGACAAACAAGTATGAGGGAGCAGGCATGCATTTTGCCATGGTCCCAGACTCTTGGTTCCTGACAAGAGGCCAAAGACTTCCATTGATCCTTGCCTTTTAGTCACATAGGGCAATGCCTCTACCAGCCACTCCACAGCTAGAGGGCATGACTACAGGCTGCAGAGCCTCAAGAGATCTCCATAGTAATGAGGTACCAAAAGGCCAGAGGGTGTGGCCAATTAAGCATTCCTTCCTAGATCCTCCTCCCTGCAAAATGTATTTAACCTCATACCAGCCCTGAGAGGGGAGTACATCTACACCCACTTTCTGCAATGACAAAAAAAACTTTTAAAACCATGGATGTCCTTGTGTCTTTGGGGCCTGCTGTGGAGAACAGTAGAGGGGGCCTTCAACTACTGAGCCATCATCTAATCATCGGCCAAGGACTCCTCTGTGTTCCAGCCACAGAGCCCACCCACCAACTCAAAAAAGCTAGCCAAGCCAGCCTTGACCCAGCCAAGAGAGTCACAGTAACCAAGAGTCTCCACTACACGGGGTGCTGCCAGAGCTTCTCTCTTGTCCCTGTTGGCTGCAGGCCGGTCCAGCCCATAGGCCCCCAGTCTCAATTCTTCTGCAGCTTCTAGTGGAGCCTGGTTGCCCAGGAGTGTGAGACCAGTCGATCCCCACATGCCTTCTTGCCCAGGGATCCCAACCCAGGAGCTTCACCACCATGGGGTCTCATGCTGAGATCATCCCACACCTGGAGCAAAGCAGAGTGGCTTCTCATAGCCTAGCATCCACCCAGCACCACGTGAAGTGAACTTAGTCAAAATTCCACTCGATTCTGCTCCCCGAGCTGAGGTTCTAGCCATCTGGGGTGGCAGACACACAGGATCCACAACTCAGCCCAACAAGACCCACGCCCACAGGTATGCTACAGTCCTTCACTAGGGCTTTTGTTTTTAGATATGAAGTTGAGAATTGTTCTTTCGGTGTCTATAATTATTTAATAATTATAATATAATTATTATATAATTATAATTGGAATTTTGATGGGGATTGTATTGAAACTGCTGATTGCATTTGGTAGGATGGCCATTTTTATTTTGTTAATCCTATCAATCCATGAGTATGGCAGATCTGTCCATCTTTGAGGTATTCATTGATTTCTTTCTTCAGAGACTTGAAGTTCTGGTCACATGGATCTCTCACTTGTTTTATTAATATTACACCAAGATATTTTATATTATTTGATTGAGGCTATTGTGAAGGATATTGTTTTCCTATTTTCTTTCTCAGCCCACTTATCACTTGCATAAAGCAAGGCTACTGATTTGTTTGAGTTAATTTTCTATCCAGCCACATTGCTGTTGAAGTACTCTGGTAGAATTTTTTTTTTTTTTTTTTTAAATTTAGTAGAAGTTCAAAATTGCCTTTTCTATATCTGTGAAGAATTGTGCTAGATATTTATTATATTCAATATAGTAGTTGAAGTACTAGTTAGAGCAATAAGACAACAAAAGGAGACCAATAGAATACAAATTGGGAAAGAAGAAGTCAAGGTATCACTGTTTGTGGATGATATGATAGTATAGATAAGCAACCTCAAAAATTATACCAGAAAACTTCTACATGTGTTTAGGGCTGAGCACTTGACCAGTTGATATTCAATAAACTATCAGGAAACTTATCTCTATTAAAAATAAAACTGATTCTGCTTCCCTCAGTAACTTTTGAATTCATATAGGTTTTCATCTAAGTAAAACCAAACATCATTATGATAGTCATTTTATGCAACCTTATCGTTAATATTTCATAAATACATTCTCATCATGTTTAGGAAACAGTACTTCACAGCAGGCACCTTGGTTCTCTCTTTTACAATTTTTTTGCATTGTCTTCTGAGATGTGTCCTGAGCCTTGGGTGTTGTGATTGCCTTCTAAAAATACTAATGGGATTTGGGCATTCCACAGTCACCTGTTGTTTGCATATGAACCAGTTGTAGAAATTTATAGTAGTATGTCTGCTATGAAAAGTATATTCTGTGATTGATAGCTATACTTACCTCTAGCATAATGATAAATATAGTTAGAAGCTACAGGAGAAGGTTTTCTTTGGGGTATACTGTGTTTCAAGCCATGGATAGTTGGCTAGATTTATAGTATCCAAGGTTGAGCAGGCAGTAAATCAAGTTGAATAGCTGTAGTATTTACAAATGTGTATGTTTGACTACTGCACCATTTATGATGTCTTGTCAAGTTATTCATTGTTATAGCTCACAGGTTATTCACAATAACCAAGTAATGGCAGCAGTCTTGGTGTTGATATGAGTATATAATGAAAATATTTTACATTTGCTCAATGGAATTTACTCTCAGCCCTAAATAAAAATAAAACAATAAATTTGTAAACAAATTGAAGAAAGAGGAAACTGTTATACTGACTGAAATAACCCAGACTTGAAAAGACATGTACAACCTATTATCTTATGTGTTGAACACTGAATGCATTTTTAGACTTGTGTACGTCACTTGAGATTAATCCTTAAAAAAGCTCAATTACATTTTGTGGAAGAAACATATCTTTAAACTACCTCCTTTTTCAACTGATAGTATTTTTTGTTATTTAAGAATTTTATGCATCATATAATTTGTTTTCATTAAATCCACCACCACTCTTTCCTCTTCATTTCTCCAGCATCCCTGCATTGTCTCCCATTTTCAACTGGCTGGTCTCCTTTCTTTAATTACCTGAGTTACTGATAATAAGAGTTGTTAAACTGACTGGCCTCAGTATCTTTGTTCACTGCTAGTTTCATGTTTCCCTATGTGATGTGCGTCCTCTGAGCTCTGTTGCACAATTCTGTTCATAACAGAGCTCTCTCAAGATGCTAATGCTAGTGCCATACACTCAGATCTCCAAAGCAAGGAGTTGATTAAAAGCTTTTTCCTTATAATGTACTTCATTGTCATTATTTGTTTATAGAAAAATAAAATAAGCTAAGGCAAATGTATAAAATGCAATGAAACAGAATTGAGCTATTCTTTAAATTTTAATTCCTAGAAGATAATTTGTGAACATAAAAGCAAAGGAATTCTAGAGAATGTATTCCTTTTGTTTCATCTCTGCTTTCCTTTTATTCTATGATTTGCTGACAGCATCCTATCATTCTTATAACTGAAGAGAAGCCTGACCTCAGACTGATGAACATGAACTGAAATGAGCCATTTTACTGAGTTCTTTAATAATCAGTTCTAATTCAAGAAAACTATTATATTGATTACCCATCCTTTGCTTAAGATCAAGGCACTAATTTTAGGTGGTGTGGTAACAGGTATACCATCTGTAGTATAATCTTGATAGAGTCTGTTACCAAGGATTATAAAACTCACATTACCATGACAACAGGTCATGCATGACTGCTCAGCTGTGACTTTTCAGGTTCCCCAGTAATTTTTCAGAATTTAATTATAGCATTTGTTAAATTTATATCTCTGAAATACTGGTTCCTATGTGAAACTGAACATTCTAGTTTAGGCTTGATGGTAGTCTACCTTGTAAACAGAGTTGTGTTTTTAAATTACTGTTATCTTGATTTCACTCATGTTTTAAACTTAATTACTCTTTGTAATGGAAATAAAAATTTGAGAGGACATATCTAAATAGTTTAAGACAACATAAGTATATGCATATGAAGTATGTGAGTGTGTATGATTTGTGCATGTGCTTTGAACATCTCAGTAGCAATATAACAGACATTTATTTATGATTAATTAATATAATTCTATTTAATAAACAAGATAGCATCAAGACCAAACCTAATTGTTAATTAACTTAATGGAAGATTTAATCTTGACATTTCTTAGTTACTGAATCCAGGTTTGGAGAAATATTATTCTTGAAAGTTTTACTTTTAATTAACAAAATAAAAATATAACACACTATAGTACTACAGTGTTAGAATCCTATGAAGTGAATTTCTGATCAAAATTAAGTTTTATCTCAGCAGTCACAGCCAAGTTAGAAGTGAAATCCAAATTAGGCTGGGGTACATAAGAAAACAACTTCTTGTTAAATCAAGAATTTCTCTTATTCCTCTCCTTGCCCAATGCATTTATGATATTTCTTTTTTCTGATATGTTAGGTTTTTTTTTTATTTTATCTTGTTATATTTTATTGCATCAGTATTCCTTAGAAGCTTGTTTATTTTCTAATGACAGACAGAGGGGGGTAGATTTAGATCTGAGGGGAGAAGTAGGAGTAGAGAAACAGTAACCATAATCTATAATAAAAATAAACTGATTTTCAATTTTAAAAAGGTAGCAGAATTTTTTCAAAACAGAAAAGAAAGAGGAAAAAGAAATGAGATACAAATATTAGGATTTACTCCTGTCCATAGTATTTGTCTACTTTGTGCACAGCCCTATATTTGATCTTCCAACATACAAACACACAAACATGCACACAAATACAGACACACGCAAACACACACACACAGAGAGAGAGAGAGAGAGAGAGAGACAGAGAGAGAGACAGAGAGAGAGAGAGAGGAAATAAAGGAAAGAGAAAAAAGAAAAAGCAGAGAGATACATTTATAAGCTTATAAAGTGAAGGTTCATTATAAAGTGAAGTAGATGAACATGTTTAAGCTTTTTGAAATGTTTGGTTTTCATTGCAAGTAGTGGCATTAGAACTACAAACTTCTAAGAATTATATTTCTGAGATACCTGATACAGGATAGCCATCCTGATTTTATTAGAAAAACTTGATTGGGTGTTGATATTAGCAACTAAAAGCAATACCATTCACAAATTATATTTTGATTTAATGAACAGTTTTAAGGTTTTGTTTTCAAAGTTAAGATATTTTTATGTGTATCAGTAAATGTGTGTTTATTGATATAAGTTAAAGTACCTGTGGAAGCTGAAAGAGAATAATGGGCCTCTGGAACTGAAGATATAAGTTGTGTGTCATCTGCATTGTTTTCTCAGAACTATGCTGAGGTATTCTGGAAGAACACAAAGCACTTAGAACTACTGAGCCACCTCACCATCATTATACAGTAAATACATATTTATCCCACTCTATTTTAAAGATTGTAACTGAGTAATATAATTAAAACAGCAATTTTATATATAGTAAGATGCAATTAGTATAGTACACTTAAGAATATGCAACCTGAATATATTTACAGAACAAAGTAACTAGATGGGAGGAGGTGAGTGAATGTATATAAAGCAGCATGGTGCAACAGAAAGTTTACTGTAAATATTTATAGTAGTACATTGAAGAGTTTCTTATAATATGGTGGATAATGCAAAGATAGTTTAGCTCACTGCAAAGCTTCACAGCAGCATGAATAGTCACTGGTAAAAAACCAATCAATATTGGTTACAATCAAGTTTCCACTTCCTTTCAACCACACCAAAGACCATTATATTAGTTACTTTCCTGGTGCTGTCATAAAATGCAATGACTAAGGCAACTTTCAGAAGAAGGAATTTTACAGTAAGAGAGGGAAAGAAGGGTCATAGCAGGTATTGGCAAGAAAACAAAGCTGAAGCACAAGAAAAATGCAGAGAAAGCAAACTGCAAATGGCAAGACCATTTAAACTCTCAAAGTTCACCGCAAGTAACATACATCACTCACCAAGACTTTATCCCCTAATGTTGCAGGAGTTTTCCTGCCACATTGTATTTGCAGTGGAACTCAGTGGGTGATTGTGCAGTAGAAGATGAGGTAAAGCTGGGAGAAGGAAAGAAGAAGGGGAGGAGAGGGGAAGAGGAGAGGAAGGAGGAGAAGAAGCAACATGGAGGCAGACATATGGACCTAGGGCAGGCTAGAGTAATTAAACCTATCAAAAGGTTAGATAATTGGGTAATAATTCTAAATTGTGTGGGCATCTTGTTTGTACATTAAGCATTTGCATATATATATATATATATATATATATATATATATATATATATATATATAATCTCCATTAGTTGATCTTTAAGCTTTAAGAGTGTTGAGTCTACTGCATACTGCAAGCATGGCAGATATTGTCTGGGGCTTAGCCAAGCATTATGAGGATGACAGGGTTGAAGCAGGGGCCATGCTTAGAGCTTTGGAGTCCATGGAGCTGGTCAGCGAAGGCAGAGGCCACAACAGATGTTTATGGGGCCCAGGTTGGTGCTCCTAGCTAGCCGGTGTCATGTCAGAGCTCAGGACATAGATCACCAATATGACAAAGGCCCAGGAACAAGCTGAGATACTTGCCATTTTTTAAAATTCTGCAGCTACATCCTAAACTTGTCAAAAGAACACCACCAATGGGGACCCATAATACAAGTATGAGAGCCAGTGAAAGACATTTTATTCCAATCGTTGCAACCACATTTAGCTGGAGACAGAGTTGTGACTGAAATGTCAGGTGAGGCCCTGTGACTTCCCACAATCCTACAAAAGGGATTCTTGTAGCTTCCTTCTTGTGGTGTAAACATTACTGCATTGATTTGTTTATTTAATTGAAATATCTAAAGGTATTCTACAGGTCATTAATGCCATAGTAGTTTATGGTGGTGGTTTTAATTTTTGCTATGACTTGCTAAAAGATACCTCCACTGAAAAAGAGATGAATGACATAATAATATGACTTGGTAGATATCATTTAAAAAATAAAAACTAGAACTACAACTGTCTTTCTATTTTTTAAGAGAATTGTATTTATCAGAAATTTAACTAAGTACATAAAACTACAGCAAAACAGGGTACAATCTTGCTACCTTATCTCTTAGGGAAACAAGTGTGTCCACTGAAACAAGGTATGTTGTTGTAACAGTCAAAGAAAACCTCAGCTTGTTTGAAAAGATGACACACCCACAGGAAATGAGTTCTACAAGTACTGTCCAAGGGAGGAGATGTAATACACTGTGTTTGCTTCATTCAAATACTGACTGAACTGTCTAAGAATCAGCCAAGGGAGGAGATGTAATACACTGTGTTTGCTTTATTCAAATACTGATGAACTGTCTAAGAATCAGTGTCCGGCTCTTTTTTTATCTGCTCTCTTGCTTCCATTCTCAGTTTATTCTCTCTGATAGTGAAAAAATGTACTGTTATCTTCCACCATACATCTAATTAGCACAACAGAGAACACAGTCGGCAGAAGGCAGGATGATTGGTAAATCCTAGCGTTACCCAGCACAGACACTTTGCAATGCTTTTCAGATTTAAGTCACAAGATCTTCCAAACTCTAACACACAAGTGATGGAATTTTGCTGAATAGCTTAGACATAAAGCAAAGGAAAATTCTATCTTTATAAACCTACTGAGTTTAATGCCTTAAAGGTGAATTATTTCTCATGAATATTTAAATAATCAGCAAGAAACGGGCACTGATTATTATAACTAATAACACACTGTTAAATTTTTTCTTATTTTTTATCACTTGGTGTTCTTAATGGTTTCTGAATCCATTTTAAGATATATACTTGACTCATATCCAAAAGTTACATCCAAAAAGGCTTTCATTTCAATAGAAAACCTTACTACATATTTTATACTTTCGAATAATTACTGGGTTTGCTTTGGAAAACGAATTATATTCTCCTAAAGTACACATAAATCATACCTATAAGCATATATCTTTCAGTTCCAACAGAGAAAAAGGATTATATATTCCATAGTTGAAATTTGAAAGTGAAATATGAATAACTTCACTTCCACTACGCCTGAGTAAGCTTAAGAAAAAAAAATCTCCATTGATGACAAAGATAAATGCTGTGGGTGTGACTCTACCTAAAGGGCATGGGTGGTGGCAAAATGCACATATTCATTCTGGCTGGAAGTAGAGAACTAGACCAGGACAAGGTGAGGTTTCCATATTTATAGTTTTCACCTGAGGTCGGACCATAGTCACAAAGTTGTTGGCAGTGACTACATCTCTCATATAAAACTGTCATATGTGAAGGTTTAAGAAGCAGAAGACAGACATCAGGAAAGTATAAGCTGAAAAGGTGATATGGACATTACTATAAAGAAGCTAAGAATGCAAGAACTCTGTCTTCTTCTCCTAACAACCTCCTTATTAATCTACTTGGGACAGTACAATTCAAGCAACTTGTGACTAAGAAACAAAATTAGATGAAGCATTACGTAGTATCTGTCAACTACAATGAGAAACAGAATGTACAAATTTTTTCAAATCACATATCTTTGTTTTTAAGAACATAAAAAATAAACAAAACTATATACACAGAACAGTATTTGAGTCCATAGTCTATCAGAATATCATAAGTGATATTTAAAGGCTATTCAAATTAGCATAATTCACAATATAAAATATGAAACATGGTAAAAAATGACAAAAGCTACTTTCTAAGTAATAAAGAACGAAAATCCCTAGAAAGGAAAAAAAGAACACAAAACAACAATGTCCTATGCCAGGTATGACACAATGGATGAAGAAACAAGGAACCATAAGAGGCAGAGCCATTGGATGTAACCAAACAAGTGGAAAAACTTACATAGTGCCTTTTACTAGCTAATAATTTTAGCTGTAATAGCCCCAGAGATAAAAAGGGAAATGTAGAGAATTTTAAACCAGCTGAAGCAAGCTATGTAAGTGTTAATGTAAAACCATACAAAGGTTCTCCCCAGACTAATCATGACTGAAAAAGAAACTAAAAATTTTCAGTTTGGTCTTTTAATAATTGTTCAATTTTGTCAGCTTGATTACTTACAGACTTTCCTTGAAAACAAACTTTTCAACACGTCTATGAGAAAAACTTCCTTTTAAATAAAATACTGTGGGATTTAAAGACTTCTACAATGAATTTCTGTCAAATCTACTCCTTATACTGTCCTAATCAATTCTTCTAATAATTCTCAATACCACACCCCATTACCATTAGCAGAATTTTTTCTTGTTATTTATTATTATTATTATTATTATTATTATTATTATTATTATTATTATGATTTTACTATTACTATTATTATTTTATTTATTTACACTTCACATTTTGTCCATCTTCCTGATTCCCATGAAGAGCCCACCATATCCCCTTCCACTTTGCCTTTACAAGGGTGCTTCCCTACTCACCCACCTACTCCCAGCTCAATTCTCTAGGATCCCTCTTCTCCTGGAGATCAAGTTTCCACAGGACCAAGTCCATCATCCCTCACTGAGGCCAGACAAGGCAGTCCTCTGCTACATATGTATCTGTGGATCATGTACCAACCCATTTATGCTCTTTGGTTGGTGGCTTAGTCCCTGGGAGCTCTGAGGGGTCCAGTTAGTTCATACAGATATTCTTCCATTGGGGTTGCAATCCACTTCAGCTCCTTCATTCCTTCTACTAACTCTTTCATAGGTGTCCCCAGGATCAATCCAATGGTTGGCTATACGCATTTGTGTCTGTCTCAGTCAGATGCTGACAGAGACTGGAGGAGAACAGGCATGACAGACTCCTCTCTGCAAGCACATCTTGGCATCAGCAATAGTGTCTGGGTTTAGTGTCTGTTCATAGGATGGATCCCAAAATGGGGCAGTCTCTGGATGGCCTTTCCTCAGTCTCAGCTCCATTTTTTTGTCCTTGCATTTCTTTGACAGGAATAATTCTGGGTTAAAACTTTTGAGAAGTGTGAGTGGCCCAATCCCCACCCCACACTGCTGCACATTTCAATTCACTCTCCTGCCCCTTTGGCCTTCTTTCTTGTTTTCTGCCTTGCTTTTTTCCTCTCCCTCCCCTTATTCACCCAGATCCCTTTCTCCCTCTGCCTTCAATGATTATTCTGTTTCCCATTATATGTGGGATTGAATGACCCACACTTGGGCCTTCCTTCTTATTAAGCTCCAAATGGACTGTGAATTGCATCATGGATATTCTGAACTTTTTAGATAATACAATATGCTTGCACTTTTGAGTCTGGATGACCTCACTCAAGATGATATTTTCTAGTTCCATCCAACTGCCTGCAAAATTTTGATGTCCTCATTTTAAATAACTGATTGTCATTCTATTGTGTAAATATACCACATTTTCTGTATCTGTTCTTCAGTTAAGTGACATCTGGCTTCATTCTAGCTTCTGGCTATTACATAAAAGGCCACTATAAAAATAGTGGAGCATGTGTCCTTGTGGTATGGTGGAGTATATTTTGGAAGTATTTCCAGGAGTGGTATAGTTCAGTCTTCAAAAAGAACTATTTTCTGAGGACCCTCCAGATTGATTTCCAGATTGTACTAGTTTGTAATCTCACCAACAGTGTACGAGAGTTATCTTTCTCCACACCCTTGCTAACATCTGCTGTCACCTGAGATTTTGATCTTAGCCAACTGATTGGTGTAAGTTATAATATCAGAGTCCTTTAGATTTATATTTCCCTGGTGATTAAGGATACTGAACATTTATTTAGGTGCTTCTTATTCATTTGAGATTTCTTAGTTGAACATTCTTTTTTTAGCTCTGTATTTCATTTTTGTTTTGTTTTTTTTTATTGGATATTTTATTTATTTACATTTTAGATGCCATTTCCTTTTTCCATTTTCTCTCCCTAGAAACCCCCATCTCATCTCTTTTTCTCCTTTTTGCTTTTATATCATTTTAGTTACATGCAAGTACTGAGGTCAGTTCTAGGTTGAGGAACAAGCAATACAATAGATTCAAATAGTCAAGGAACAAGTAAGACAATAAACACAAATAGTCAAAGAACAAGCAAGGCAATATACAAAATTCAGTGAACTCTCCCGTGATCACTGTTTCTAAGGTCTTATCTGTTTGGCCAAAATATCTGAGCCAAATTCCCTGTCCTAGCCCAAAGTCATTTTCATGTCTGAAGCCTACTTCCTTGTTCTAGCCTAAAATTGGGATTCCTGCCTGAAAATACTTCTTTGTTCTAGCCTAATGTCAGATTCCTGCCTGAAGCCCACTTCTATATTTTATTTTTTAATTGGGTTATTCAGTTTTCTGGAGTCATAATTTCTTGAGTTATTTGTGTATTTTGGATATTAGACCTATATTGGATGTAGGGTTGGTAAGAAACTTTTCCCAATCTGTGTTTTTTTTTTTCTCATTCTCATATTGAAAATGTCCTTTGACTTGAAGAAACTTTTCAGTTTCACGAGGTCTCATTTATCAATTGTTGATCTTAGAACCTGAGCCATTGGTGTTCTACTCAGGAAATTTTCCCTTGTGCCAATGTGTTTGAGGCTATTTCCCACTTTCCCTTCTTTTAGATTCATTGTTTCTGTTTTATGTGGTGGTCTGTGATTCATTTGCATTGAGCTTTGTACATGGAGATAAGAATGGATACAGAAAATGTGGTACATTTACACAATGGAGTATTACTCAGTTATTAAAAACAATGAATTCGAGAAATTCTTAGGCAAATGGATGGAACTAGAAAATATTATCCAAGTGATGTATCCCAATCACAAAAGAACACACATGAGATATAATCACTGATAATTGGATATTAGCCCAAAAGCTTGCAATACCCAAGATACAAATCACAGGACACATGAAGCTCATGAAGAAGGAAGACCAAAGTATGGGTGTTCCAGTCCTTCTTAGGAGGAGTAACAAATAATCATGGGAGCAAACATAGAGACAAAGCATGGGATAGAAACTGAAGAAGGGGTCATTCGGAGACTGCTCCACATGGGTATCCATCTAATGTGCAGTCACCAAAGGTAGATGCTAAAGTGGATGCCAGGAAGTGCATACTGACAGGCGCTATCTCCTTAGAGGTCTGTCAGAGCCTGTCATATACAGGAGTGGATGCTCACAGCTAACCATTGAACTGATCATGAGGTTCCCAATGAAACAGTGAGAGAGAAGACTGAATGATCTGAAAGGTTTGATTATTAAACAATACTAATTTATTTTACTATATATAAGAAAATATTACAAATATTATTACTACATCTATGGATTTATAATAATAAATATTTAAGATGGTTATTTTTCTTAAGTTACATTTATTTAATGTCTTTATGGTAAAACAATCATTGTATTAGGAGAATTTAGAACACATAGCAAAGAAAATACATTACGTTTCTGATGTCTGGTTAGGAATGGAGTCCTCATTGTGGATAGCTAAAGATAGATCTATGTATTCACTATTCACTTGAAAATAACTGTCACAAATGTCTTTACAAGGTTTTAAAGTCTCAAGCAAAACTATAATCATTGTATGAACTATACCTAATTAAATGAGAAAAGTAATCTAATAACTAACACACTATATCTTCTTTTTATAGATTCTAATGATGTAGAATAACAATAAAAAGAAAACCTTAATTAAGATGATAACAGTTTAAAATTAATTACTATTATTGTAGTAATTATTTCAGGACAATAAATTGTAAATAATATTTTTAACTAATGACAGAAATAGATGTAGATTTACTTTTTAACACACAAAGTTTACTGCATCCAGAATCATTCCATGTTTTTTTCTCTAATTCATTTGTGCTGGTTATGTTTGTTTCAACTTTGTCTTCATTATGCTTATCCTCAAATTGTATTTAACCTTAAAATAAACACCCTTGGTTTTTATATGTAAAGAGTTAATGCTGTCCTAAATTACTACACAAACCAGATAGCATTAATCATATTTTTCTATAATTTACATTAAGATGATGTAGTCCATTGAAATTTACTTTTTTGTAAAAGAGGAAAAATTGCAATTTTACTATTATGAATATATTCACACTTGTATATATATGGAGACTATTAGTATTGATATAAAGATGAATATATGAATTAATTAGGAATAGATTTATAATTATTTTAATTATTCTTTTGAATTATAGGAGAAATATTTTTCTTATACTTTTTTTGATGAATTCAGAAGTCACTCCAAGCATACATAGGTTGACTTATAATTTAGTTACGTATAAATTGTTTTGGAGAAACACAATACAAATACAGTTTTTATCTAAAAATGATGTATTATTAAAGACTGTAAACAAATCATATGTTTAACAAATTAACAGGTTATTTTAACCATGATAACTCTGTCTCAGAATTGTTCTTGTCTAAAAGAATTGAAGGGACAAAAATAGAGGAGACTCTGAGGGAAAGGAGGTCCAGTGACAGGCCCCAATTGTGATCCAGCTCAAGAGGACCGCTGTGGTTGAATTAGGGGAAAGCTGGAAGAAGTTGTGGAGAAGGGCAACCTCAAAGGAAGACTAGCAGTTTCAACTAACCTGGACCTCTGAGATCTCTCAGACACTTAGCCACCAGTCAGGCAGCATACACCAGATGATATTAGACCCCCAACACATATACAGCAGAGAACTTCCTGGTCTGGCATCAGTGAAAGAAGATGTATCCAACCCTGGAGAGACTTGAGGCCCTAGGAAGTGGGAGGTTAGGTATGGGGACATCCTCTTGAAGATGGGGAGGAAGAATGAGATGAGAAACAGTCAGAGGGCAAACCAGAAAAGGGATAATGACAGTCCTGTAAACAAAAATTAAAGAATGATAATAAAAAAAAAACACTGAAGCTAACATTGTTTCAAAGGTAAAGAAACACTTGTAATCAGTTTTCAAGGTATAAATAAAGTTAATGCTCAAAAGCAATGACTTTTACCTGTTACATTTTTCTTCTTTCTTTCTTCCTTCCTTCCTTCCTTCCTTTCTGTCTTTCTGTCTTTCTTTTTTTGGTTTTTGCTCAGTTGTCTTCACTCTTACTGGCTATTTCATCTACCCTGTGTTTACCACAGCTCATTCCTCAAGTGATAGTAGAACTAGCTCCTCCTAGCTTTCAACCTGAAACTCCACGTGCTCTAGGATCTCAACCCAAGATTGGGACTGTTAAGACATCCAACAAGTAGAACCAAACAACTGTTGATATCCTGGAATCTCTCATGTGAAAGAACTATTGTTGAATTATTCATATGGGCTCATTTAATATATTGTTATTCCACTGGTTATTTTCCTTTAAAAAATGCTAATAAAACAGTTGGAGAAGATAGATATCTTTTATGAGTGTAATATTTTATGAGATAAATTTCCATAATAGAAAGATAATAACATATTTTAAGTTTATTTAAGCACTCTGTAGGTAATCAATGTCTTCAAAAGTTCAGATTTTATAAGTCTTATTTAGTATACTTATAATTTCTGAAGGGGATCCCATACCCAGCAGTAGATAATAAACACAAAATAAACTCAGTGGTATTTTTTAATACAGTTGATCTCATACTGCTTTTTGCTTGGCCATCTTTGTCTTACTAGTTTTCTTTATGTATATCATGGTATCTTATCTTGTGGTTTTATAGGATGTTTTTAATAATGATAATGATTGATACATGTGGATTTTTTATCCTGTTTTTTGTTCTTTGTTTTCAATTTGCATGCTCATTTTTTAAACTGTTAGATTGCTGTTTAATGACAGAAAGTATATAGAGTTCCATAGATGGGGAAGGTGGAAGGATTGTAAAAAATGTCAGAGAGGGAAAACCATGATCATTATGCACTATACAAAACCATGATCAGAATATATTTTATGATAAATATTATTCAGTAAAAAACAGTAATTTCAGCTTTCCATACTTTTGCTTTAAGAGATACACATTAGCAGAATATTTTATTGTTTTCTTTTTCTATACTCTTTCAATGTGATTATCTGTCCTACACATTTCATACAAAATTATATATGCCATTAATGGATGCATGAAGACTAACACCAAAATTAGCAATATAGGGCCAGAAAGATTGCTTAGTATGTAAAGTCATGGCTGTAAAATCTCGAGGACCTGAATTTGTGTCCCCTAAAACAAAAAGTCAGACAAGGTTGTTTATTATTGTAACCCCTGTGAATCTATGACAAGTTGGGATGCAGAGAGTGGAGAATCCATGGACACTCATGGACCAGCTAGCATGTTGTATATACTAGTAAATAACAGAAAACCTGTGTTGACAAATGTGAAAGGTAAAGTCTGACTTCTGAGTTGTATTACCATCATCTAATGATGCTCCAGTAATGGTCATTGGCACCTCAAAAGTTGTTTCTCAAATATTGTTTTCTCAATCAAATGCAAATTTGATTTTATTCAGAATATTTCCACTTCGAATAAGTTAAAAATTATTAGAGTGTCTTATGGGTTTCATACACTAGCACTGTCTTCAAAATCTCCTGACATTGAAAAGCTAAATATAGTAAGCTCCACCCAATCAAGATAGCCATTGTTTTGAAAATGATGTATAAATATTTGGTTTGTGTATATGTATAGTATCTGAAAACTTAGAAGACATTTCATGCAGAAACTGCACATATATAATTATATTTAATTATTATCAATTTTTTATTCACTTTACATCCCAATATGAACCTTTCCCTCCTTCCAGTACATTCTCACACAGATTGCACCCTCCTCTTCTCCTCTGAGAAGGGGCAGTCTCCATCTCAGGATCATTCCCTCTCTCAACCTTCTGCACATCGAGTTGCTGTAGGACTGTGCACATTGATTACCACTTTGACCAGACAAGGCAGTACATTTAGCGAAACAGGATCCACAGGCAGGCAAACAACATATTTAGGGACACCCCCACTTCTGTTGTTGGGGGACCCCCATGAAGACCAAACTGCTCATCTCCAACAAATGTTCAGGGTCCAGCCTATGCTTACACTTTGGTTAGTGATTCAGTCTCTGGGAACCCTCAGGGATCCAGGTTGACTCTTGATGGTTTTCCTGTGGAGTCCCTGTCCTGTTCTGGTCTCTTGGTTTCCTCCCTCCCCCAACTCTTCCTTAAGACCTTCCCCATCCCCCGTTCCAGACTCCATCTAATGTCTGAGAGAGAAACACTGTATTTCTTTCCATTGGCTGGGGGTTGAAGTCTCTCAGAGGACAGTTATGCTAAGCTCTTGTCTGAAAGCATGACAGAATCTCATAATAGAGTCAGGGATTCGTTCTTTCCCAGGGAATGGATCTCAGTTTGGGGCAGTCATTGGTTGGCTATTCTCTCTTTCTCTGCTTTTCTTTTTCCCCTGCATGCTGGTAGGCAGGGCACTTTTTTGTTTGGAAGATTTTGTCGGTGTGTTTCTGTCCTTATCTCTCTATTGGGAGACCTGACTTGCTACAGAAAGTGGAGATTTCAGAATCCATAACCCCAGCTGCTAGGAATCTCAGACAGAGTTACCACCCACCCCAATAAACTCCCTGGAGTTTGCCCACACCATCCCAAGTCTCTGACATATCTTGAAGATTGCCCCCACCACCGACTGCTAATTTTCCTTCTCTCTTCTCTACTTCTCCTACATCTGATCCCCTATGTGGCTCTCGTCCCCATCCACTATCCCACCCAGTTCCCTCCCTCAGTCCAACAATAATAATTATTTTTCCCATTCTGAGAAAGGGTCAACCATCCTTCCTTGGGCCATCCTTACTATTTGACTTCTTCTTAAATTTACCTTTTTCTTCTTTTTCTTCTTTATGTGGGTTGTCTATAAGAGCAGCAAGTGGTCTTAACTGCTGAACTCTTAAGCATCCTTTAATTAATTTTAGTAGACAATTTTATATACTCACATATGTATAATGACTTATGTATAGTATAAACAACATATAAGAGTATGTTATTTTGAAATATTAACTACATACACTTTGGGAAATGACTAAATTAAGCTAATTAGCATATGCATTAATTCATAATTCTCACACATTAAAAAATTATTATTTTTATTTCCAGAGAAGAGCAAAACATTGATTATTCATGTAATAATCTCTGAAATCACTTGTAATGTACAAGTAACATTATACAGACTGAGCAGGTTGTATTAAAGTATTTAGGAACAGTGTGTGTATGTGTGGGGGGAGGTGTGGGTGTGTCTATGTGTGCATAAAAACAATTAAGGAAAATCGAGGCCCATGAACTGAAAAAAACTGAAGAAATTATATATATATATATATGTGTGTGTGTGTGTGTGTGTGTGTGTGTGTATGTGTCTGTGTGTGTGTGTGTGTGTGGTGTTCTCACAATACATCAATTAGTTAAATATTCCAGATAATTTAATGAGCATGGTAATGCATATAAAACTATAGCAATATGGTGCTAATGACAGTGATATTGCTATTATTAATTCCATAGTTGAGGAAAAAGAAATTAACTATTATGATATTATTTTAAAATTATATTTGAGCTAATAGTAAGGTGAAAATTAATAAGAAATTTTGCTACATTATATATCAAAATCTTTCAGTTAGTAAAAAAATCAGTATTATTTCCTTAAAGTTAATGAAAGTATTATTAGTAATTTACATCATTTTTATATATGTGAATAAATTGAAATATCTAATTTGTTAACATCTACTGCTAATGTAGGTAGAAATTACAAAACCTTGTCTACTTTTTTCTAGGTTCTATGCAAACAGTAAATCAGAATTTAAACTTTTGGATTCTTATATAGTAATGTTTTAAGAAAGGTCCTTGTAGGGATAAGTTTTTGAAAAGTAAAACAGTGTACAGAACTTGCTCAGTTGCTCACCTGTGCATTCTAGTAATCTACATTGACACGGTTTTTCTCAGCCTTCCTTATTAAACATAGTAAGTGTATGCCACTTAAAATATGTTACTTCTATTTTCAGATAAATTAATTCAGGAATATGCATGCTTAACTATTATGAACAGTTGTCTTCAATAAGATTTTTGTCAGCTTGACACAAATTAGGGTCATCTGAGAAGAAAGAATCCCAACAAATATATGCTCCCATTATATTGTACTGCAGAAAATATTTTATGGCCTTTTTGTTGATCAACTATTGATGTAGGAGGGCCTGGCCACAGTGAACAGGGCCATAATCTAGACAGGTGATTGAGGAGTGCATAGAAATGAAAGCAGAATGACCTAGGGCAACACACCAGTAAGCCATGGTCCTTCATTACACTGTGGCTTTTGTTTTAGTTCCAATAGGTTCCTGCCTAAACTCCTGCCTTGGTTACCCTGAATAAGGGATTCTAGTCTGTAAAATGTGAAAAGTCTTTTCCTTACAAAGTTGTTTCTGGACATTGTGTTTATCACAGACAAAACAAACAAGTAAACCAAGCCAAAACAACAAAAACAAAACTAAGAAAGCTTTTAAAGTATGTTTATATATATGAATTCCCTGCTGTGAAGTGGGCCTAAAATCAATTCAAAATACTTTATTGAATCATACCAATATTACATCATTCTGTATCTCTTGACTGATATATAGCACACAGGATCCAGAATTGAGTAAGACTGTGGTAGTTGTCTCTTCAGTAAACTTCATGGCATCTTTTGACTTTATGAAAGCTATCCTTGCTCTAGTCCAAATTATTTATCATGATAGTAATTCTTTAGAATATGTAAAACTTTTAGCACAACACATACATACAGGAAAACACTCATACACATAAAAATGAATAAATCTTTCAATTTGCAAAATACCACCATTTAGAACACTAATACTTTCTAAGGGAAAACATTACTTACAAAATTGGTGGTAATATCACAGTAAATCTCTTCACATTATTTTAAGATGCATCTGAATTTGTCCCTTTGGATCACTATAAAAGAAATCTTCCAAATCCTAAGGCATAGTTTAAGCAACAAATTTAAAATACACTAAAATATACAATGATACAATTTATACAAATTCTATGTTAGAAGTGCAATAACAGAAAACACTCTGAGCTAAGGTGAACTGATTAAAATGGTTACTATCTCCACACATTGGATTTCAAAATGAGATATGTGGGCATGAATTACAAACTATCTAGTAAACCTGCAAATGCAGAGGTAATACCATGTGCTCATTTATCTGAACCAAAATCACAAGCCTAAAATGGAATCTTTATGCATGTTGCAATATATCAAGCATATGATATAGTGATGATCTTTTTACAGAAAGCTTTCAGTTATCATGATTCTAAGGCTATAGGCTAGAAAAGTGTTTTGTTTTTAAATGAGAGAAGGAGAGTTTTTCTAGAAAGAATTAACTCAGTTTATTTTCACAACAATTTAATGAAAATATAAGATCAAATGTAAATTTGATCTTAAATAACATAACCTAGACCCCCTCAAAAAACACTAAACTTACTATTCTTGGTCTTGTTCATATTACCCAAAATTTCATAAGAAATTGCATAATTATCTTTCCACAAAGAATAACAAACAAACTAAAAAGAAATGAAGTGCTTAGTACGTCTGTACAGAACTGAAGTTCTGCTATTAGGGTTTAATATCTGTTAATTCTGAGGATATTGGAACTTTTCTAATGTTTTTATGATTTTTCAGTTTAAGATTGTTTAAAAAAATTAATAGACAGAGATTTTACATCTGCTTGTGCTGCTACCCTGGAAAGCCACATTATGTCCTATACCCCTGTGCCTCTTTTTAAAGTGACAGCAAAGACATATTTGGTGAAACACATCAGTCAGCAATGCCAGAGAACAGATTGGGTCCTCAAGTGCAAAGGTTTGATGTCACTTCCAATTCCAATTTCTCATACACACACTCAGCACTAAGATCATATTTTTCTTGCTAGTTCTTGAAGAACCTAAGTTCTAAGTGTATCCAAAAGTCATACATTGGAAAGAAAGCTTTGGTCACATCTATGGATTAATTGTGTATCTAGATTTCTTATTCATGAAACCCAGATTTCTTCCACAGAAATACTTGCTCAGCTGTATTTATGAATGTCATGCAATTGCATTATTATTTATTTCTCTGGATTACAATGTCTCACTATAAACTTGCATGCAAAGTCATTCCTAGTTTACTGATTTTTTTTATTGTATACAATTTATTCTCTTCTTTTTGTCTTAGTCATGATCATTCTATGAGGATGAGCAAAGATAACAATACTTTGTTCAATTTAGTCAAGCAACTAAATAAGTACTAAAAGGTGAAAGAAAATATAGGATCCCTTGGCAGAATTGATAAAGACTATTAATGTTTTTTTTTCCAAATTATCTTTGATCATTTTTGACAATCCAGTCATTTATTCCCCTCCCAGTCTGACACCCTCCAACATTTCCTCATCCCATTCCTCCTCCCTAATCTCAAAGATGATGTTCCTATACACCCACCTCTCCTCACCCTGCCTGGTCTTCCCACTCCCTGGGGCCTCAAGTCTCTCAAGGGTTAAGTGCATCTTCTCACTGAGGCCAGACCAGGTGGTAATCTGCTAAATCGAGGGAAGAAGTTGGGGGAGCTCATACCAGCTAATGTATGCTGCCTGGTTTGTGGTTCAGTGTCTGAGAGGTCTCATTGGTCCAGGTTAGTTGACACTGTTGGTCTTCCTATGAGGTCACCCTCCTCTTCAAAGAACCTCTGACATAGGTCACTTAGAATTTTTGTATATTCTTATTTTATTACTTATTTAATTTATTACATTTCAAATGTGGTCCCCCAACCTGGTCTTACTTCTGCAAACCTGTTTCCAGTTTGCCTCTAAGAGAGTGCTTACCCCCCACCCACTTCCATCTCCCTCCTATAACATGCCCCTTCACTGAGGCAATAGATCTCCACAGGACCAAGCATCTCTCTCCCACTGATGCCAGACAAGGCAGTCCCTTGCTACAGACCAACTTATGGTGGTTTAGTTGGTGGTTTAGTCCTTGGAAAATCAGAGGAGTCTAGTTAGTTGATACTGTTGTTCTTCCTATAGGGTTGCGATCCTGTTTACCTCCTTTAGTCCTTCCCCTATCTTTCCACTGCAGTCCCTGGGCTCAGTCTATTGATATGAGTATCTACATCTATCTTAGTCAGGTGCTGGCTGAGACTCTCAGAGGACAGCCATACCAGGTTCCTCTCTGCAGACACTTCTTGGCACCATCAATAATGTTGGGAATGGTGTCTGAAGATGGGATGGGTCCCAAGGTGAGGCTGCCTCTGAATACTCTTTTCAGGCAACAGCAGATGCTGAGGATGTGAAGGAAGAGGAACTCGTAGACATGGCTTGTAGGATTACAACCACTTTGAAAATCAATCTGTCAGTTCCTCAGAAATTTGGAAATAATTCCATCTGAAAACCTAGCTATACCTCTTCTGAATATATACAGCCAAAAGATGCTCTATCAAATCACAAAGAAACATGCTTCATTATTTTTATAGAAGCCTTATTTATAATAGCCAGAAACTGGAAACAACCCAAATGTCCCTCAACAGAAGAATGGTTACATAAAATGTGGTGTGTTTACACAATCAAATACTACTCAGCTATTAAAAAGGAGGATATCAAGAATTTTGCAGGCAAGTCGATGGAACTAGAAAATATCTTGTAAGAGGTAACTCAGACTCAAAACAACATACATGGTATATTCTCACTGATAAGTGGATATTAACCCAAAAGCTCAGAACACCCCTAATATATCTCACAGACCATATGAAGCTTAACAAGAAGAGAGGCCAAAGTGATGCTTCAATCACACTTAGAAGGGGGAACAAAAATGTCACTGAAGGCAGAGGGAAGGAGGGAACTTGGTGGTAAAGGGGAAGGGGAGGAAAAAGTGGTGCAGGATCAGGTATGGGAAGATACAGGAGAGACATCTAGAGGGCCAGGAGAATAAATAGAATTATGTAGTAGTGAAGGGTGGGGAACGGGGGAATGACTAGAAGGTCCCAGACACCAGGGACTGGAGAAGCTCCCAGGACCTAGTGGGGATGTCATTAGCTGAATTACTCAACAGCATGAAAATAGAACCTGAAGAGACCACGACCAATAGATAGGCACAGTCCTCAGTTGAACGATGGAACTATCCACCCAACTTAAAAATCTTTAACCCAGAATTTTTTCCTGTCTACAGGAAACACAGGGACAAAAAAAAAAATTGTGTATTTTTATTCATGGTTCTTTAATAAGAAAATCTAGCAGGGGAGTAACTCACATACTGTAGATATTCAAACTGAAAGAATGAATGAAATTGAGTACTTTTTGTTGTGCTATAGTAGTACATTTACTCAGGAAGCCAAGTCCATAAAACTGATAGAGCATATTAGATCCACCTCTTTTCCAGACAGCAGCCAAGAAACACCCAATATCTGATCTGATAATGGCATCTCATACACACACACAGAGAGAGAGAGAGAGAGAGAGAGAGAGAGAGAGAGAGAGAGAGAGAGAACCACAGAGCCACAGAGCCAGAGGACAATGCACTACTAAGGCAGGGAAGCAGCTTCCCAGTCATGCTCTATTGAGAAACATACACCCTTTTTGTTTGTTTGTTGTTGTTGTTGATGTTGTTGTTGTTATTCAATCAGACTCAGCTCATTTAACTCAGATAAAAGAAATGTGGTAACCATCTAAGGACATTACTTCTCATGAAATGGTTAGATAGAGGCAGGCTTATAGGATTATTAGCTTGATTTCTTTCCTTTGCTCTTTGCTCATTTTCTTCCTGTTTTACTGCTTTTTCTTTCTTTCCTTTCTTTTCTTTTCCTTCTTTCTTTGTTTCTTTTTTTGTAAACCAGGACCATGTTAAATTATATACAAAAGGCTGTTTTCTGCCTATAATTACTCAGTGGCTAAATTCTATAGAAATACACATTGAGAAAAAAAAATCTCAAAAATGGAAAACCATATTTTGTTAAAGGACTCTCTGTGTCATCATCACTTTTTATGTATTTATAAATACTGACAAATACTACTCAGGAGTCAGAGTATTGAGAAGAAACAATAATTTCAAATTTGTACAGTGTTGAGTCTTGCTTTCTTTGTGATTATCTTCAGCTTTTATAAAACGATATCTGGTGATGTAAGTTCTGTAACTCACATCATTTCTGTCACTTCTTACATATCCTGTCCTCCATAATGTTTTGATTTAAATTTTTTTTAATACCACAAATTTCCTAATATTTTTCTTCTTCCCAAACTCCTTACAGATGTCCCTTTTCTTACAGCCAACGTCTTGTTTTCTTCAGAAAGAAAAACAAAACAAAACAAAATAAAACAAAACCAAGAAAAACAAAAGCCAACAAAAAATATGGAGTCCACTTGGTTTTGGCCAGCTACTTTTAGGCATGAAGTGTGGTTAATATACTCAGTGACATTCTATTAGAGACAAACTGATTGTCTATGTTCCAACAGGTACCAATTATAAATACTCTCTTGGCTAAGTGTGAAACTCTGTCCATTTCTTCTTAAGTTTGGGATATATCTGATTAGAACATATGCAGGTCTTGTATAAGCAACTGTAATAGTTATGAGTTCATACGTGTATTGATTTTTGCTGTGTATTGAAGACATTATTTTCTTGGTGTCACAACTCTGGTCCTCACAATCTTTCTGCCTCTCCAGGATGGATGACAGTGCCTTGAGGAAAATGATTTGATGAAGACTGTCTAATTAGAACCAAGTGCTCCTAAGTGTTTTTCTCTCTGCATGTTGTCCTCTTGTGGGTCTCTTTGGTAATTATTATCTACTGAAAGAAGAAGGTTCACTGATTGAACAAGACATGTATCTATGGGTATAGCAATAAGTTGTTAGGAGTCACTTTACTGCTGTGTTCCTTTTGCATAATAATTGTAGTATATTTTACCATCACCCCATGACCTAACTTACCTCAAGTTTTTATCCACTTTAACTGCATCAGGTATGAATTCCAAATCATGGAGTTGCCCTTAAATCTAGTCAAAGAGTGGTTGTTTATTCCCAAAACATTTGCTCTTCTCATATACCAATATACATTGCAGATAGGTTTGTGTTATAGGCCATAGTTTGTAGTTGAACGATACTATCATATTACCTCTGAAAATGTACAGTGTACTTCCTAGCACCATAAATGCCTGTAAGAAGGGGTAAAACATCTAGTTGGATATCATCCTGACTTCTAGTTCAGTGGGGCCTTATAATCAGGTTGAAGATAGCTAGGAAATAGCCTGTTATGTTTGAAGGATTATTTTGAACCTTTGGGGGCAATGATTCAACAAAATTTAAACTATTTCTGGCATTGAAAATTTGCTTGGTGATGTAAGATTCAGGCATTGTATCTTTCATTGAATTGTAAATTCATGTAAATTCCTTTCACATACGTAAAGATTTTAGCCTCTACAGTAGTAGGTTGTCACACACGTTTTGAAGGCTTTTATTATTAGTTGGATGTTGTAGTAAATATTTAATCTCAATCAGGAGTTTCTACACTGCCTTTGATCATGTACTTCCCAGATAAAAATCACAAAAATGTTATATTTATTATAAGCCTTACCTTTGTCAGCATCAAAGCTGAGTAGATATCTATCTTCCTTTTACGCTGTTATGTCTATTCACCTTCCAGTAACCCTGAGATATAACTAGTCATGTTCTTCCTGGGCTGCTCTTAATCCAATTGGTCAGCCCTCATTGACATGTTTTCATGCTTCACCTATCCCATGCTGTCTTCTTCTCTCTCCATATTCTTTTTCATCTTCACAGTTTCTTGCTCAGACCCACAAGCCTAGGGACTGAAACCTCGCCTACCTCTTTTCTGCACAGCTATAGATTGTTGGCATCTTTATTCAAGCTATCATTTTAAAATAAGGAGCAATGTTACATAGCATCACTTTGTACATGTGAGGACACTCTCATCCCTGAGGCAACCAGAGCCAGTATTTATTATAAGAATACTTAGCAACAGACCTAACCTCAATAGCTGGCATTTCCCATGTCCTCTACTTTGCTCTGCACAATCATATCCCTCTGTATTTCTTCTTTCGATTCCAGGTTTGTTTTATCTACTCATTACACTGGTTTTTTTTTTTTCTTTTTTTACATTTTCAGATGAGTTCCTTCTTTTCAATGTTTCTTTAGTAGGCACCAAACTTTGATGCTTATTCTAATTAAAACATATATCTAATTAAAGCACATAAGAGAAAATGTGCACATATAAGAGAAAATGTGATAATAATTTTTATTATACCACTAAGAAATTCTCTTCAGTCTACCCCTACACTGACATTTCCTAACTACTAAACATTATATATTTAGAGCCAGGAGACTGCTCAGTGGTACTTGTAGGAGGAAGAGACAGCATGAAGCCAACAACTAAGATTTTTTAATGTATTTTTTAATTTTTTATTGGATATTTTATTAACATTTCAGATGTAATCCCCTCCCCCCCACTCAGGAAGCCCCTATCCAACCTCCTCCTCTTGCTTCTATGACAATATGCCCCCACCCACCTTTCCAATCCCACTTCCCACCCACGATTTCCCCCACAATGGGGCATCCAGCCTTCACTGGACCAAGGATTTCCTCACCCACCTTTGCCTGAAACTGTCATCCTCCCATACATACATGGCTGGAGCCAAGGGTCCCTCTCTATGTGCTCCCAGGTTGGTGGTTTAGACCCTGGGAGCTCTGGTTGGCTCGTATTGTTGCTTTCCTCATGGGGCCCCAAACCCTTTCAGCTCCTTCTGTCTTCTCTCTCACTCCTCCATTGGGAACCCCATGATCAGCTCATTGGTTAGCTGTGGGCTTCAAAGAACCCAGTTTAGACATGGGATGAGCATGGAGCATGTTTATAATTCCAATGTCCAATAGTGTGCAGCCATGGGTAGACACTTGGGGGAAGATGAGTTATATCTGTGAGCTTTCTCTTCAGTTGAGAGACCTTGTTTCAGCCAATGATGTGGAAAGCAATAAAGAAAGAATCCTGAATGACTTTGATCTTCTACATGCACATAATCATATTTGCACGCATACTCTCTACCACCACGATGTGAATGTGTATACATGTGTATGCCGCACATATACTTATGAAAAAGAAAAGTCATCTATTTTATAACTATAGGTTGTCTTAATTGTTTTTGAACTAGATTATTATTATCATTGAAATATGCACAAATATACTTTTTAGGACAATGCCTATAACTTTGAGCACACCACTGTATATTGCATAATAATAATAGTAAGAACAAGAATAAAAATAGAGAACACCAATATTAGGAGGCTGGGGGGAGGTTATAGACAACTTGAATGACACAGTAAGTTTGATTCAATTATAAATAAACAAAAAGGGAAGAATGGAGGGGCCTAAAAGTGACTCAAACTTTAAGAGAATTGACAATGCTTTCAGAGAACCTGGTCACAGTTTCCAGAGTGCATATTTCAGTTCATTAACTTTAACCCCTGTTTGGGGTCTATCTAAAAACTTCAGGTTATGGCAGTGCATGTACATAGTATACATTCATACATATAGGAAGCACTCATACACTTAAAATAAGATAAAATCCCATACAAAAAATTTAAGTCACATTGCAAAGAAAACTTAATCTATAGTATGTTATATAATGCAATATGCTTAAACACATTTATTACTAAGGTTTATTTACTATTTTCATAGCTACATAATATTGAGAAATTCTGTGGAATTCACTGCAGTAGCACACTACTTACAGAGAGCATCTAAACTATATCTTTTCTCATGCTTAAAATTTAATTATCTGGAAAAGCCTGAAGACATAGCTCAGTGGTAAAATGATTGCCTAACATTTACAAAATCTTGGGTTTGAACCCTAATATTAACTCTATATAATGTTTATCATGAAATTTGTAGTTGGTCATGCCTCTATTCACAGCATTCATAGGCGTGCTGATACAGATTACTTCAGCATAAAGTTTATGGTTGGGCATGGATATTCATGCCTGCATTCAAAACACTTGGTGAGCTTACACAAGATTATTTCTTTGACTTGGAGGCCTTCCTGAGGTTATGTCAAATTACAGATTTTAAAATTACAAATTGCTGGGCTACCAAAGAGAATTTAGTAACAAAACAACAAAAGCCTGAGGATATGAAGATTAGAGCATTGGGTAATAGATACCTCTAAGACTAAGATTAGAAAAGGCAGTAGTTTTATGGCCAGTAACACATTTGAGAAGTCATCAGTGCATCTCTAATACTTGGGGATAAAATCAGAAAAACAAGTAAAGAAGTTATTTCAGTTACTTAGCTATTTCAAAGTTTTCAGTAAAATTTAAACTTCTATGTTTCTAGTTAGAAACACACCTGTTTAAAAACACTTGTTGTATACAATGAGAAAGTTTAGATGTTTAATTGGTAGTGAATACCTCACCATAGGAATACCTCACCTAAAAGGAAGTTGTCAAAAGAGGAATAAAGTTGACATTGAGACAGCTCCTCTACCATAGCAGCCATATTTGGCAAAGACCTTGTAACATATGTGTAGTACACAAAATGAAAGGACAAGTCATCACTCATTTAACATGAGAAGGGAGGAAAACTTGCAAATAATCTATCTGAAACTGTAACAGTTGAATATAATATTATTTAAAATGTAGACAATAGAGAAAAGATTATTGTATACCTTTTGAAATGATTTTTGACCATTAAGATTTTCAGATGCTTTTGTGAAATTTAAGAGAGAACAACAAATTCTGTCACATAAAAAAATTGAATAATTTACTATCTAACTTAGATGTTTTATTTCTGCAGTTTTTAATTGACTATGTAAACCAGTCTTTATTCTATATTAATTCTCTTATTACCTAATCAGTGTATAATAAAAATGATAAATCCCTGACCTGTGACATTTGTTTATGATCTTAACTACATGCAAAAAAACCCTTAAAAATTCTACTTCAAAACATTCTATAATACATGCTAGTAACAAAACTATTTAAGTGCTTTGAAAATAGCAGATGAGTATTCAAAACTATTTTAATAAATCTTCAAGATGTTGGTCTGCATATAAAACTCATTGAGAAAGCACTTGCTTAGCTTGTTCAGTTCCTAACTCTCATCCCAATAATGACCCAATCAATTTATAAATATGTGATTGCATAAATGTCAGAAAAAATCAACATTTACATTTCTCATAAAAGAATGGAAAATATTAAGTGCTAAGAAATATTGAATATTTGAGTGTTATGTTTTTTTTTCCTAAATACCAATTAGCAAGTGTAAGGGAATTCTTCACATCACATTCATGCCTTAACCTCAAATCAAGTAACTCTTCCCTTTCTTTTCTGTGTTTTGTGCCTTCTACTGTACATCTCTGATATGATTATTACAACAAGCCATCTTCTGGATGTTAGTGATAAAAGAAAAAGAAAACCATTTTCTGTATTTGTCATTCTTATTAGACCACTTAATCATCATAAAGATGAGGCAAACTTGCAAGAAGTCTTGTTATTGAGAATCAATGCAAAGTTTTGTTTTATTCATAGTGTTTGATGATTTCTATGAATTTGAGAATTTCATCCTGTCCCAATGTCATCAGGAAATGAACTGAAAGCACACGTCTTTAAATATTTACTTTTGTGTGTTTTCCTATAATATGTACAGTCTCTGGGAGAATGTGGCTTCAAAATGAATTCTGTCTTCAATCAAAGTTTGTTTATAAGGCATAATCTCTGTTTACCTGTGTTGTAAGTGAGTTATAAAGATATAATCTTGTCTGTTTCTCTCAAGAGACAAAATTGGAGGTCATAAAATAACTTCTAGAACCACTAAGAAATCCTGGTGATCCTGATGACTTCTCAGTTCACAGAATATTTTCATCTAAAAATGTGAATAATTGATACTTCAAAAATATCACACATCAAAATGAACAACAATTTTTAATACAGTAAAAATAGCATAAAATTCCATACCCATGCTGTTATATTTTCCATTTATCTCTCAATTAAAATGCATTGAGACATTTAAATAGTTGATTGAAAAATACTCTTTAGGACAACCTGCATATATTGCTATTAGTTTCATCTTTTAGTTTTATTTTGTACTACACTGCAACTTAAAGTATAACCAAAGAGAAAATATTATTAGCCTGTTTTTTTTTAATTTCTTTTAATTACACTTTCATGTCTAAATCTCAGGTTAGCGAAATATGGTGAACAAATTTAGTAAATTATAATGTTATTAACATCTCACTTAACAATATGACTTCATCTCATGATGTGAGCCTCAATGTGGTTGGGCAAGTTCTGTACCACAGTTACCCTAGCACATCTTGTAGGCAGGACAGATTGTAGGTTGAAGGATTTGTATCAGAGTTGCTGTTCCTGTATCACTGCTAGGAGCCTTACCTGATTATAGAAGACGGCCAATTCAGGCTCCCTATACCCTGTTAGTAGGAGATATTACTAGGGTCAGTTTTGTAGATACCAGGGAGCTTCTATTGCATTAGCTTTATACATCACTCCCTAAAAGCTTTCCTGATTACAGTCATTCCTCTCAGTATACTCTCACTACATACTATCAGTCTTCTGTGTGATTCTTCCTATTCATATCTGAACCCTCCCTAGTCCACCTGCCAAATATAATGTCCAGTCTCAAGGAGTTCCATGCATGCTCCCTTGAACCCTACTTGTTATTTAGCCTCTCTGGGACTGTGGATTGTGGCATGATTATCTTTTACATTAAACCTAATGTCCACTTAATTAGTGGGTATATACCATGTTTATCTTTGTGGGTCTGGGTTACTTTACTCAGTATGATTATTTCTACTCCCAAAATTTAATCTCAATTATTTAAACAGCTGAGTAATACCCCATGTGTATATGTACCATATTTTCTTTATCCATTTTTTGGCTGAAGAACATCTAGGTTGCTTTCAGTTTATGAGATTTTAAGATTTCTAAATCTCTGCATCATCACATTTATGTCCCATATATCTCTATCAAGTATAGTTTTTAGTAATTCAAGTAACCATAATGGCATGTTAATAAAAGGTGATATAGAAAAATATTCCACACAAAAATTAAAGAATTCGGTATGGTAGTACATGTATGTTACCAAGTAGAATTGTCTTAATGTACAGATGAAGAAACTGATACATAGAATTTATATATTCTCAGTTGTTATTTCTGCCTGTAGATCTGTGATTGAATGAAATAATTTCTAAAAAAAAAAATGAAATAAACCCTAAAAAATCTTGATCAAGTAAAATTGATAATGTATGGTTTTCTAATTAAAAAAAATATGAGTCAAAACATTAAGGCCAGATGAAAGCAATGCATTTAACATGATTATATAAATAGGCCTAATCTGATTATTCTAACATGTTCTAATAATTAAAAATCTCTGTGGTTCACAGGGCAGTTGTGGTACACAGCTTTACTCCCAGTATGAGGGAAGGAGAGGCAGAGACAGGTGGGTCTCTGAGTGTGAGGCCAGTCTGATCTACAGATTGAGCTCCAGGACAATATAGACAAACCGTGTATCCAAAACCAAAACAAACCAAAACAAAACATCATCGTTCCATAAATCAAAAATTACTTTTAATTACTAATTCCTCAATTTTAACAGTTTATGAATGAGAACAGAATTCAGTATCAAAAGACTAACTAAATATACTTTAGGCATCTTTTTGTAGCTACCAATTTCTTTCATGATTTAACACCAAATTAATTCAGCATGGACTTTATTTGTTTATTTATTCATTTTTATTATTCAATCATATTAAGTAGTCCTTTGAGTAACTGTAATAATTCTTATTTTTTAGGTAAGGAAATTCATAGTACAGTAGTTTGGATTTCAAAATATCATGGTGACAAATGTTGACAAAATTCTAATATATAGTTTACTTTAAATGTACAAAAAGATTTTGGGAAAAGCAGTTTAGTCATATCCAAAATATCTTTACATCCTGTTCCCTGTAATTTTGTCTAAGATACCTAACATGGAAAAAAAATCAGTTTGTGTAACACAATTTCTATGTAATTCTAAAATAACAAAATTGTTTTTTTTCTGTCAACATAGGTTGCAAAATGGTTGTAAACTATTAAGGAGACTAGTGTACAGAAACAAGTGAGACAGAAAAATTGATAGAGTTTTATAGACTGTTTCTAAAGACTAAGAAAATTAGATGACAAATTTTTGGAGGCAATTTAGAAGTGCTGTTGGCAGTTTAGAGCAGAGCTCCAGAAATGAGGCTGTAGAAATAAAGGGTAGGACTAGATACAAGGATTCAATAAGTAGATGGATAGACTTCCAGATAGCAGCACAGGCCCTCCCCAATAATAGCAGATACTACCCTGAACTGGAACCCATGTGTCAGCTGGAAGTAGTATGCCTGTCAATCTGGTGTTTTTATTAGATTTTGGGCAGTATTTTAATGATATAATTAAAACAACAAGAATAAGACAGATAAAGAAATGATAATCATTGACAGTTCTACATTTCTAGTTTTTATTGATAAATACATAGGATGTCATCTTTGTAGAAGGCGGGATTGTCCAGTGTAGGAGAATGCTAAGGCAGTGAGGCAGGACTGGATGGGTGTAGAAGCAGGGAGGGAGGGGCATAGGGTAGGGGATTTATGGAGGGGAAACTTGGGAGGAGGATAACATTTGAAATGTAAATAAATAAATTGATAAAAATTAAAATATCTGTCTGTCCTGTGTGTGGAGGCACAAAACAATTGGTATTGTGAATGTATTCACTAAAACCTAAAGTCACCTTCCATCCTTGAAACTGATCCCACATATTTTAATGTCTTGAAGCTCAATTAATTTGGGGTTCAGAGTAATTTTCTATTGACATGAACTACATGACTCTCACCTAATAAAAGACATGTTGGTTTCTTCCAAGTTTAGACAATTATGAATGTAGTGGTGCAAACATCCATGTGAAGTTTGTTTTGTGGCTGTACATTTTTGATGTCTTCATATAAAGCTGTAGTTTTATATGTTAAGAGAATGGTTAAATGTATACAAAATGTCCATGTTTTATAAGTGCCTCTGCTATTGTTTCCACTCAAAGAACTGAATTATTCGATGTTATTCTTCCAACTATACTACTGTATTTAATATGCTATGTACTAGAATTTTTAGCCTTTGTAACATATGTTTTCTGGTGCTCACTCCCATTATTTAGGATGCCCTACTGACATAAGATATTAAATAATTTTTATGATGCATGCAAAGTCTTGAGCTAGATCCCACTTTGGGCTTGTCACTGGACCTTTTTTTTACTCAGACCCCTCTTCATTTCTCTCCCTGTAGTTCTTTCAGATATGAACAATTATGGGTCAGAGCTTTGACTGTGGGATGGCAAACCCCCCCCACACTCACTTGATGCCTTGACTATCTGCTGGAGGTGTTCTCTACAAGTTCCCTCTTCCCACTATAAGGCATCTCCTCTAAGCATCCCCCCTTTGATTCCTAAGAGTCTCTCACCTCCCAGATCTCTGGTACATTTTAGAGGGTCCCCTCAAACTCCTACCTTCTGAGGTTGCCTGTTTCTGTTCTTTCTGCTGGTCCTCAGGGTTTCAGTCATTTCCCCTAGCCTAATACCACATCATGTTTCCCTTTTCCCCCTGTCCACTTTTCTTCCCAGGTCCCTCACTCCCTTCCACCTTGTGATTGCTTTCTTCTCCCACCCAAGTGAGACTGAGGCATCCACACCTGTGGGCCTTATATATATTCTCTCTATATCTTATAAAATAAAGATTCTAATACATTCTATTTATATATATATATACTTACATGTATACATATATAAACATATACATATATAATACAAATAAAATATGTATAATGCACACATTATTTATATATACATACTATATATGTATATATATATATATATATATATATATATATATATATATATATATAAAGGGATTTATTAGAATGATTTAGAGGCTGTGTCCTAATTAATTCAACATTAGTTGCCTATATTTGAATGGTCCAAAAATCAAGAACTTGTTCAGTGCAGTAGGCTGAATGTCTCAACTGGTCTTCAGTTTACATTGGAATCCCAAACAAGTAGGCTCTAATGCCACTGAGACAAATTTGCTATGAAATTGAGAGCAACCAATCAAGACACAAAAGCTTCCTCCTTCCATGTCCATATACCCAGAATAAGATGGGGCCCAACAATTGAGACTAAAAGTGGATATTTTTACTTCTAGTTAAGCAAAAGTCTCTCACAGGTTTGCCCTTCCATTTTTCTGTTTTATTTTCTTTCACAAAAAATCAAGTTGAAAACCAAGAACAGCCATCACAGTAATTGATATTTTTTTTAAATTTAAAGATAAATATTTTTTTTTAGCAAAATAAAACAATTTTCTAACTGAGAATTTTGTTTAAAAAGGAGTTTAATTTTTTTTCATACTAGTTAATTCATAGCATTCAGGGAAAAAGTTGGACCAATACTTTACTTTTGGGGCAAACTACTAGCTGGTCTGCTCTTGTGACAACACCATATCCAGACCCATCCTAGAGGATTCACTGCACTCAGAGCAGTTCTTAAGAACTCTTTCCCACAACCAGAAGTCCTAAAGCTGTAACTGGGAGCTCGGCTCACTCAGGACCCATCACTCACCAAAAATCTACTCTCCTGAATACCACTGCTCTTTTGCCACTTCAACTTGCTCCTTTCTGCTGGGGCAGACTCCTAGATGGTCTGCTGCCATGAATACCATGAATATCCTGACCCATTAGCACAAGTTCCTTCAGGTCTGAGCTGGTGCCCGGAGCAGACCTTGGGCATTAGCTCTGCAACCAATTCTAGAACACCCAGAGGAAGCTGAACTAACGGGAGCTCTAATGCGCCCAGGATCATAACTCTGCACCCAGTCATACAAAACCCAGAGGTAAATGGAATCCCTGGAGTTCTAACATGCCCAGGATCATAGAGGAAGCTGGACTCCCAGGAGCTCTAACACACCCAGAAATATAGGTACATAGGATCACAGGATCTCAGGAACTTGGTCACACCAGGATTTCAGAATCCCAGAGGCAGCTTGACTCCCAGGAGCTCTAACACCCAGGATCTAAGGATCCCAGGATCCCAGAGACAGCGGGACTCTAAAGAGTTCTGACACAAAACCAAGATAACAGGAAAAACAATCTCAAGTCAGAGACAGTGAGTGCAGGTAGCATTAGAGATAACCAGATGATGAAAGGCAAGGGCAAGAACATAAACAAGTTACCAAACAAGAAACCAAAGTTACTTGGCATCATCAGAACCCAGTTCTCCCACCAAAGCAATTCCTGGATACCTCATCACATCAGGAAAGCAAGATTCTAACTTAAAATCACTTCTCATGATGACTATAGAGAACTTTAAGTAGGCCATAAATAACTCCCTCAACCAAGTACAAGAGAACACAGACAAACAGGTAGAAGCCTTTACAGAGGAAACACAAAAATCCCTTAATGAGTTACAAGGAAACATAACCAAACAAGTGAAGGAACCAAACAAAACCATCCAGGATCTAAATTCGAAACAATAAAGAAATCACAAAGAGAGACTAACCTGGAGAAAGAAAACCTAGGAAAGAGATCAGGAATCATAGAGGCAAGCATCACCACCAGCATACAAGAAGTAGAAAAGAAAATCTCAGGTGCAGAAGATGCCATAAAAAACATTAATACAACTGACAAAGAAAATGCAAAATATATATAAATTTGTACAATATCTTTCTACAAATCCAGCCCTCCAAAGGATAATGGATTGAAAACTCCAATATAAGGAGGAAAACTACATCAAAAAACAAACAAACAAACAAAAAAAACCCAAGAAAGTTATATTTTTCCAACAAATCCAGAGGCCACACAAGCATACTTCCAGCTCTGATAAGAAAAAAACCAGGATGCAACAATCACTTTTCCTTAATATCTGGTAGCATCAATGGTCTCAACTCCTCAATAAAAAGATGAAGACTAATGGACAAGATACATAAAAAGGACCCATCATTTTTCTTCATACAGGAAATGTACCTCAGTGACAAAACAGACACTACCTCAGAGTAAAAGGATGGAAAACAATTTTTCCAGCAAATGTTCCCAAGAAAAAATCTGGAGTAGCCATTCTAATATTGAATAAAATCAACTTTCATCCAAATGTTATCCAAAAAGATAAGGAAGGACACTTCATACTTCTCAAATGAAAAATCTACAAAGATGAACTCTCAATCCTGAATATCTATGTTCCAAATACAAGAGCACCCACATTCATAAAACAAACTTTATAAATGTTTGAAGCACACACTGAGCCTTATACACTAATAGTGGGATTCTTGAACAGCCCACTCTCAGAAATGAACAGACCATGGAATCAGAAACTAAACAGAGACACAGTGAAACTAAAAGAAGTTATGAACCAAATAGATTTAAAAGGTGTCTATAGAACATTTCATTCTAAGACAAAATAATGCACCTTCTTCTCAGCTCTTCATGGTACCTTCTCCAAAATGGACCATATACTTATTAACAAAACAGACCTGGAAAGACAGCTACAGGAAGATTGAAATTATTCCATGCATCCTATTAGTTCATGATGGAATAATACTGGTCTTCAATAAGAACAAATACAATGGAAAGCCCACATCCATGTAGAAACTGAACAATGCCCTACACAGTGATAACTTGATCAACCAAGAAATTAAAGACTTTTTAGAATTTAATAAAAATGGAGGCACATTATAACAAAACTTACGTAACACAATGAAAGCAGTGTTATGATGACAACTCAAAGCTCTAAGTGCCTACAAAAAGAAACTGGAGAAAGCATATTCTAGCAATTCAACAGCATACCTGAAAGCTCTAGAACAAAAAGAAACAAATACACCCATGAGGAGTAGATGGCAGGAAGTAATCAAACTCAGGGCTGAAATCAACCAAGTAGAAAGAAAAAGAACTATACAAAGAATCAAAAAACAAACAAACAGTAATTGATTCATTGAGAATGTCAACAAGACATATAAATTCTTAGCCAGACTAATCACAGGGTACAGAGACAGTATCCAAATTAATAAAATCAAAACTGAAAAGTGAGACATAACAACAGAAACCAAGGAAATTAAAAAAAATCAGATCCTACTACAAAAGACTATACTCAACAAAACTGGAAAATCTGGATGAAATGGACAGTTTTCTCTACAGAAACCAAGTACCAAAATTAAATTAAATTAAATTAAATTAAATTAAATTAAATCAGGATAAGCTAAACATCTAAACAGTCCCATAACCCCTAAAGAAATAGCAGCAGACACTCAGAGACCTGGAGTCTGGATAGCTGCCTGGTTTGGCTGGGACTTGGAGACCTATCTGCAGTGTTCAGAACTGAGCCTTCTGACTAGAGAGACATTAGAGGATGAGTGTTCAGACCCCACCCACACTCCAGAAGCTGGCAATTCAGACTCTGCTGAAAGATGAGGCTTTGGCCATGTCCTCTCTGGAGGACCTGCCCCATAGACTCTTCCCTAGACTGTTCAAGGAGGCCTTCTCTGGCAGACAGACCAAGCTGGTGAAGGCAATGATGGCAGTCTGGCCTTTCCACTGTCTTTCTGTGGGGGTATTGCTGAAGACACCTCACCTGGAAACTTTTCAGGCTGTACTAGATGGAGTAGACATGCGACTGACAAGAGAGTTTCACCCTAGGAAGAAAAAACTTCAGGTTCTCGACCTGAGAAATGTGCACCATGCCTTCTGGAACATATGGGCTGGTGAAGAGAATAGTGACTGTTCACCAGTGAACTTGAATAAAAAGCAAGTAGTGACAGTCCGTCCCAAATATGCTGTGAGGCTACATCTGAAGGTCATCATTGACCTGTCCATCACCTCACATCTCAGTGTGGCAAAAGCATGTTTGTTGAAGTGGGCCCAGAGGAGAAAGGGCTTCATACATTTCCGCTGTACAAAGATGAGGATCTGGTCTCAGCCAGTCCAAGTTATCGAAGAAATCTTGAATGTTTTTTTATTAAGATCACATCACAGAATTATAACTGAGTACCGATTGGACTCTGTTACAGCTGGCATGTTTTGCTCCCTACTTTGGCCAGATGAAAAATATTAACAAAGTCTTGCTCACACCCCTCCGCAAGGTCACTTTCCCTATTACAAATATAACACCAGCCACAGAAGCCAAGTGTCTCAATCAGATTACTTCTCAGTTTTCCAAATTCAACTGTCTCCAGCATCTCTTCATGAAACGTACCCATTTTTTTTAGAAACCAGATGAAAGAGGTCCTAGGGTGCCTGAGTATGCCCTTGGAGACCCTCTCTATCACTCACTGCCTAATTTCACAGAGAGACTTGGATTCCTTTTCTTGCTGTCACAGCCTCTTTTCAGTTAAAATATCTGGAAATAAGAGGAGTGACCTTATATACTTTAGATCTTATGCCTTTGAGAGGTCTCCTGGAGAAAGTGGCAGACACTCTAGAGACTCTGGATTTCCAGTGGTGTAGGATGAAGGACCTCCACCTCAATGCTCTTCTACCTGCCCTCAGACAATGCTCTCAGCTCAACAAGATTAATTTCTATAACAATGACTACTCCATGCCCATCCTAAAGGACCTTTTGCATCACACAGCCAGCTGGAGCAAGGTAAATGTGGAACAATACCCTGCCCCTCTGGAGTGCTATGAGTTATGTCTCCACGGTAAGATTTGCCCAACTTTGTCAGGATCTCATGAATACACGGAGGGCCATAAGGCAGCCCAAGAACATCTCTTTTGCTACAGATCTGCCTCAAATGTAGTTATTACTGTGTCTATAGCTAGGGGGGCAGGCTTTGTTCTTGCTGGCAGTAAGCATGGATACAGGACTTCTGGATGTGAATAAATGACAGGCTTGGGACACATCTGTCATCCAGGGTGCTCAGTGAATGTGACTTCAGACACTTCTCATATGGTAGGAAACAAACAGATGTACAGTTACTGGGACCCTGGATGCTGGGCTTGACCTGGGGAACAATTTGATGGACTGTGGGAACAGGGTCCTTGTGAAATCAGAAAGTGTTTGGTACTTATATGTGGCTTCTACCCAGTTATACTAACTAGATGCTTTGTTGTGTACTTATAAACTTGAATATTCTCTCTCTGAGGTCTTTGACTATTACCAACCTCACTACTTGGTTCAGGTCAGGAAGGCTGAATGAGTCCAGGAATGGAAAGACACTGGTGAGGCAAAGTTCCATGTGAAATTGACATGTATAAATAAAAGATTTCTTGACACTTCTTTCCCTTGTCCTTTGTCTGGGCTACATTTACAACCCTCATGTGTGGCTGGTCAGTTATGTGCACAAACATTTAAACTAAAGTGAGCAACATAAATACACCTCCTATGAAGGAGAATTAAATGGACCACAGACAATTATCATCCAGTTCATTCAGACCACAAGTCACCTTGATGCCTAAAGGATAGAAGACAATATAGGGCCAAGTAAACAGGCTTTCCAGTCTGGTTTTGAACTGTTTTTTTTTTTTTTTTTTTTTCAAAACATGATTTATCTGTGTAGCCCTGGCTGTCCTGGAACTCACTCTGTAGACCAGGCTGGCCTCACAGTCAGAAATCTGCCTGCCTCTGCCTCCCAAGTGCTGGGATTAAAGGCATGCAACACCACTGCCTGGCCAGCTTTGAACTCTTGATCTTTTTGTCAAGCCTTAATGAAATGACTACCAGGAACCTCTCTATCCAGTCTTTATGCCACATGTCTCTAAAGCCTTATCCTATAGACTCCCAAACTCTATGAAGTACCCATAGTGTATAGAAAGGTGTCCAATAAAATGCAGGTCCCTCTATAATATAAAGCATTTACTTTACAAAAAATCGTACTGTAAATCTTCAGTTTAAAAAAAAGAAAAACATTTGCCTCTGCCTAGTCATTATACACCCTTTCTTGCAAACTATCAATAAAACAATTTGTTACTCTATAAAAAAAAGAAATAGCAGCAGTCATTAAAAGTCTCCCTACAAAAAAACAAAATAAAACAACAAAAAACAAAAACAAACAAACAGAATAGAAATAGGACCAGATGGTTTCAGTGCAGAATTCTATCAGACCTTCAAAAGAGGATCTAATAACAATTCTCTTCAAACTATTCCACAATAGAGAAAGAGAAAGAACACTACCCAAATTTTCTCCGAAGCCAAGATTATTCTCATACCTAAACCACACAAAGACCCAACAAAGAAAGTAGGCCTTATCCCAAGAATGCAGGGTTGGCACAACATATGGAAATCCATTAACATAACCCACTATATAAACAAACTCAGAGGAGAAAAGCACATGATCATCTCACTAGATGCTGAGAAAGCATCTGAAAAAGTTCAACAACTTTTCATGGTAAAAGTCTTGAAAAGATCAGCAATCCAAGGCCCATACCTAAAAAGAGTAAAAGCAATATATAGCAAACCAGGAGAGAGACATGAAGCAATCCCCCTAAAATCAAGGACTAGACAGGCTGCTGACTTTTTCCCTACCCATTCAATATAGTACTGAAAGTCCTATAGCCAGAGCCATTAGACAACAGAAGGAAATCAAAAGGATACAAACGGGAAAGGAAAAAGTCAAAATTTCACTATTTGCAGATGATATGATAGTATACTTAAGTGACCCCAAAACTTCCACCAGAGAACTCCTAAACCTGATAATCAACTTCAGCAAAGTGCCTGGACATAAAATCAACGCAAACAAATCAGTAGCCTTTGTCTTCTCAAAGGATAAACAGGCTGAGAAAGAAATTAGAGAAAGGACACCCTTTACATTAGTCACAAATAATATAAAATACCTTGGTGTGAATCTAACTAAGCAACTGACAGGTCTTTATGACAAGAACTTCATGTCTCTAAAAAAAAAAATTGAAGATCTCTGGAGGTGGAAAGATCTCTCATGCTTATGGATTGGCAGGATTAATAGAGTAAAAATGGCCATCTTGCTGGAAGCAATTTACAGATTGAATGCCATCCCCATCAAAATTCCATATCAATTCTTCATAGAGTTAGAAAAAGCAATTTTCAAATTCATTTGGAATAACAAAAAACTTAAGACAGTGTAAACTATTCTCTACAATTAAAGAAGTTTTGGGGGAATCATAATCTCTGACCTCAGGCTGCACTACAAAGCAATAGTGATTTAAAAAAAAAAACTGCATGTATTGGTACAGAGACAAGAGGAAGATCAAGGAATAGAATAGAAGATTCAGAAATGAACACACATACCTCTGGTCACTTGATCTTTGACAAAGGATCTAAAACCATTCAGTGGAAAAAAGACAGCATTTACAACAAATGGTGCTGGTTCACCTGGAGGTCAGCATATAGAAGAATGCAAATAGATCCACTCTTATCTACTTGTAGAAAGCACAAATCCAGGTGGATCATGGACCTCCACATAAAACCTGATACATGAAATGAATAAAAGAGAAATTGGAGAAGAGCCTTGAATACATGGACACAGGGGAAAAGTTCTTGAACAGAACGGCATGGCTTATGCTCTAAGATCAAGAAATGATAAATGGTACCTCATAAAATTGCAAAGCTTCTGTAAGGCAAAGGATACTCTCAATAGGACAAAATAGCAACTAACAGTTTGGGAAAAGATCTTAACCAATCCTACATCCAATAGAGTGCTAATATTCAATATATACAAAGAACTCAAAACATTAGATTCCAGACAATCAAATAATGCAAATAAAACAAGGTACAAGGCTAAACAAAGAATTTTCAACTGAGGAAACTTGGATGATTGAGAAACACCTAAAGAAATGTTCAACATTCTTAGACCTTGGGGAATCGTAAATCAAAACCACCCTGAGATTCCATATCATATCAGCCAGAATGGCTAAGATCAAAAACTCAGGTGATAGCAGATGCTGGCCAGGATATGGAGAAAGAGGAAAACTCCTCCATTGCAGGTGGTAGTACAAGCTGGTAAAACCACTCTGGAAATCAGTTTGATGGTTCTTTAGAAAATTGGACATAATACAACTTGAGAACCCAGCTATACCACTACAGGGAATTTACCCAAAAGATCCTCCAACATATAACAAGGACACATGCTCCACTATATTCATAGAAGTCTTATTTATAATAGCCAGAAGCTGGAAAGAACCCATATGTCCTTCAAGAGAGGAATGGATACAGAAAATGTGGTACATTTACACAGTGGGGTACTACTCAGCTATTAAAAACAACGAATTCATGAAATTATTAGCCAAATGGATGGAACTAGAAAATATCATCCTGAGTGAGGTAACCCAATCACAAAAGAACACACATGAAATGCAGTCACTGCTGGGATAATAGCCCAAAATTTCACAAGCAATAACCAAGATACAACTCACAAACCACATAAAGCTACAGAAGAATGATGACCAATGTGTTGGTGCTTCGGTCCTTCTTACAAAGAGTAACAAAGTATTCATTGAGCAAATATTATGACAAAGTGGGGAGCAGAGTCTGAAGGAGGGGATGTCTGGAAACTGCCCCACCTGGGGATCCATCCCATGTGCAATCACCAAATGCAGATACTGTTGTGGATACAAAAGTTCATGTTGACAGGAGCCTGATATAACTCTCTACTGAGAGGCTTTGCCAGAGCCTGACATATACAGATGTAGATGCTTGCAGCCAACCATTGAACTGATCACAGGGTCCCCAATGAAAGAATTAGAAAGAAGACTGAAGGAGCTGAAGGGGTTTGTGGCCTCTTGGGGTGAGGGACAATACTAACCAACCAGAGCTCCCAGGGTCTAAACCTCCAGCTGGGGAGCACACATGGAGGGAACTATGATTTCAGCTGTATATGTAGTGTAGGACGGCCTTGTCAGTTATTGGTGTGAGAGGAGGCCTTTGGTCCCTTGAAGGCTGGCTGCCTCAGTGTTGAGGAATTCGAGGGCAGGGAGGCATTAATGGGAGGGTGGGTATGTGGGGCCACACCCTCATAGAAGCAGAAGGAGAGAGGATAGGGGGTTTCTTGTAGCAGGGATGGAGAAAGGGGATAACAACTGAAATGTAACTAAATAAAATATCCAATAAAAAAGAAAAATATCCATTACTGTATAAAACTAATACATGTTAATTAAAAAATAGAAAAATAAATAAAATAAGCAAATATATATTATTTTCACTAGTGAGATTAATAAAAACTTCATCCTTTCTTGCTAATTTTTAACCTCATTTTACATATTATAATAAATAGCTTTGTGCATATGAATTGCATATACATGCATATCCTGTTTGTGGATTAAAATCATTACATTAAGAGGTCCTGATACAGGTATATTGTATGTTTCTTTTCTTCTCCAGATGAATATTGGAGTCACTACATCCTATGAAAATAGTGATGAGATTTTTATTGGAATATATCTATGAATTTGTACATAATTTTTATTTCTAGAATTTTGACATTTTCTATTATATACAATACTTCTTTTCACTTACTTTAATACATTTAAAGAAAGTTTTGTTTTTTAATTTCTATATTTACAAAAAGAGACAGAGCCTACCTAAAAATTAAATATTCTTTGTGACATTATCAGGGAACTCTTTAGCCATTTTCTCTTGGTTTGAATGTAATTTCTTATTGCAGAGATGGAATCATGTTTCTGTCCTAATGTGAATGGAAAACATTTTATAAACTTTCTAGTATAATGCAAGTAAGGAATAGGCCAATAAAAATCTCCTCCTGTTAAATCAGACAAGGACATGTATATTCAACATGTAAGGAACTTATGAAGTTCTAAATGTGAAAAAAACAAACTAATTTCCAAGAATTTTATGGAGTTTATAAGGAATGTATTTTTAATGAATTTCACTGTCACTCAAATTATTAATCATGTTAACTTTAGTTAGCAAGATGTATTAAGATATTTTAAAATTCTGTTTGAAAGAGGGTAATAAAAACATTATTGTTTCTCTTTCAGCCTTGCTGGTAGCTCACTTACAGGCATTTTCTTTTTCCTACAAGGATAATTGAGAATGGGATTTCCTTTCCCCTTCTCTTTAGGATTTTGTCATCTGTGTTTTCTGAGTTCCTTTCTTCTTGTGCATCACTATCAGTTTCTCTCTTGTATTACTTTGTTCGTCAAAATTCAAGAACCCTAATGTATTCTCTTTCATTCATTGTCTTGTGATTTTATTGTTTGTTCTTTATCAAAACTCGTATTTTTTTCTTAGACACATTATTTCTTACTCTCAACTTACAAATAATGAAGTCCAATTTATTGTTAAAACTCTCATGTAATCATAATAAAAATATGCCCTGGAGTTTTTATTTACATATCTGTGCATACATGCATGTGAATGTAACAATAATAAAATAATAAAAATAAGCTATCGCTTTGAGATTTGGAGGCATAGTAGGAGCCAGATTGAGAAAAAAGAAATGACAAAGTGACATAATTCCATTTTAATTAAAATTCATTCAAAATTCTCAAAAATAGTGGTTTAGAATGTATAATTTTCAACATCATTTCTAGTTTTTAATCTAAATATAATGATAGGAAGAGTTTCAGGAAAACATTACTAAATTCATAATTAATTGTTTTTTATTTCATGTTGCTATATATTTTTTATATTTGAAAGGATTAAAAGCAAAATATCTGAATATTTACTGTTTTCAATTATTTATAATAACACAGAAAATCAAGAAAAACTATTCTCAAACTGTTACAATACTTCTTTAGGATAGTCATAATTTTACCTAACTAGAATTGTTTCTAAGTTAAATTGCTTCAAACTCTTCTGCATTTTTTTCCACAAGTGTGTGACAAAATTGAAGTTACCACATGGCCACAACAATGACCCCACATCTCAGGACTAACTTTTTTATATTAGTTTATTTTTCTTCTTCTGTGACTGAATATCTGACAGAAACACAGGAAGAAGAATTTGTTTGGGCTCTCAACATCCAGGAGCAGTCAAGTGCAGCAGAGAAGTCACAGTTGCACGAACAACTTCAAGCTCGAAAAGTGAGAATGTGAAGCTCCGGCTACTTGACATTGGCAATGAAAAACAACACAGAGACAAGGTTTTGTTTGCTGTAGTCTAGTAATGTTTTCTGTTATGTATAAAATAAATGATTCTAAGTTGACAATTGATCAATAGATACAGAAAAGTTGCAAATATGTCTCAGAAAGCAACTAGAATGCAGACATGAATCTGAGTAAGTTAAATTAGAATTATACTAGAGCATGTCAGAATGTGTACTTACATATTCATTGTTTAACATGTAAACACATGCAGACACATACAGACACACATGCACAAACATACAGGTACCCAAAACACACACACACACACACACACACACACACACACACACACACACACACACACACACACACACTGACATTTACTATGAATGAGTTTTGTTGGTCTAGGCCTATAATTCTATGTACTCGGGGAATTATGACAGGAGTATTGATGTGGAAGGCATTCCTGAAGTAAAAAAAAAATGTGTCCAAGAATAGCTTGGTCAACTTTGTGCTTTTTACTAAACAAAAAAGAAAAATGAAATGTAGCCTGTATATTTTGTGCTTGCCTAGCAAGAATAAGGATCTAGGTTATTCCTTACTATGAAAAATATAATAGGAATATATTTTGATAATGAAATTCAACATAGAATATACCTAAGCTCTACTTTGTGTACATAATGTCCTCCTATTTTCTTATGTGCTTTGTTTGTTTTGATCTGGGCTCTTCTAAATTTTTCATCATCACAAATACAGCACTTAACATTCAATAATGAATCCCAGGATGCAGTTATCGTGTTAGCATTGTGAATTCAAAGAAAACATCAATGATGAAAGGATTACTGATCACCAACATGAGTATCTATACCTTTCTTTGTTTATTGCCTCTTGAGTAAACACATCTGTTCCACAAAATCTGAGGTGTTCTTGTGCTTAATTAATACTATACTTTTTATTATTAATTTTATTAACTTCCCGTGGTGACACATGCTTTGAAAATAATTCATAGTAGCTGAATAAGACATAAAGTACTTGTAGAGTAAAAGCAGGTTAATAAATAACAAAAGAATAAATATCCATTTATAAAAAGCAGACCTAGTTTTCCCAGAAAATACATCCTTCTCTTTGGTGTGTTTTGATATACAAAGTAAATATAAAACTTGTTAGCCTACACTTGGTTACTCAAAATAACAAGATACCTAACAAATCCAATTTCAGCATTGATTTCATTTGGTTAATAACCCCCTGAAGTAGAGTCTAGCATGGCAGTGGGGCAAAGGAGCAGCAGGAAATATGACTGTTCATATGGCATCCCTAGTGGGAAGTAGGGAGACTTGAACACTGTTGTTTAACTCCTGCTTCTCCTTCTCATTAAACAAAGCAATTAGGATGGATTTGAATACAAGCAGCTTAATGTAGATATTTTCTCACAGACATACTCAGAGATTTGTCTCTGAGGTAGTTATATAGCTTATAAAAATTCTAGTCAACTTAAACTTAAACTACGAATTCTAACTTTTAGCCTTATGCCTAACTTATAAGAAGTATCAGCCCCTTCTATTAATGCTAGCCTGACTTATTTGTGATTCTCCCTTGTTCCATTGCCTGGCACCATTTTTCAGTCATGATATAGAGAAACATGAGATCAAGTCTAAACTACTTTTCAAAAATAATCTATGAGTCAAGACTCAGCCTTCTATATTCTGTAGAAATCTAGTGAGATGGGATAGAATTTGTCTAAGCAGAGGAACCTACCATACCTGACCCACGGCCTCTTTCAAAATCTTTTCTAAGGTGAATAACCTCTAGCCCATTTTTTCTAATCCTGGTCTTGAAAAAAACTATCTTCCATACCAATTTACTTTGCTGACTTGCTAAGGTAGAGGCAGTCCAGATTGGAATGTTCATGGTTTAGAAACTTCAATGTGGCTAGGAAAAAAAATCAAAAATCATGAACACTGTTGCTTAACTCCTGCTTCTCCTTCTCATTAAGCATAGAAATTAGGGTGGATTTGAATACAAGCAGCTTAATGTAGATAATTTCTCATAGAAATATTCAGAGATTTGTCTCTGAGGTGGTTATAAAGCTTATAAAAATTCTAGCCAACTTAAACTAGGAATCCTAACTTTTAGCCTTAGGCCTAACACCTATTCTCAGTGTGAGAATTAAAAACAAACACACATACACAAATGTGTGTGTAAGCCTGTGCATATGAATTTGTGTTTGTGCATGTGTGTGTCTGTGCATGTGAGCTCACACTAACCCTCTGTGTTATATGTGTGTATGCATGCTTCCCGACCAAGAGTGTTTTGGAATATATTTAGGAATGTGTTTTCAAACAAAGTCTTTATATATTTATGCATGTATGGTTTGACAAAGAAAAATTTGCTTTACATTTCTGACAAAACACAAGCTTCTGTCAATAGCAGCAGGAAAGGAACAGCTGTCTGCTGTAACTATCAGGAGCTTGAAGAACTCCATAAATTTCCAGTGACCTAGACTTACATGAAATCAAACTTAGACTTTACCACAGAAAACAATTTCATGGTGAACTAGTATGAAGCAATGTTAGAGTTTATTACATTTTAAGCTGATTTAAAACTAGCACTATGGGATAGACTCTTGAAAGGAAAGTAGAACATTCCCAGGTACATGTATGAGATTATATGAAGGTCACATTCATTGTCTTTCAAAGTCACACATAGAGTTGTGAGAATTTCTAACTTACCAGCTGAAGGATTGCAAAGGAATTTTAAAAAGATGAGAGAATTATTTCTTAATGTATACCTGTCAGGATGACAATTGATGAGGTAAAAATCTAGATTACAGGAGTTAGAATATCTTCACTGTAATAAAGCTAACATTCTTATTTCTGGCTTTCCAAAAAAAAAAAAAAAAATGTCTACAAATGGTAAAAAGCCATATACAAGGTAAGGCAATGTAAACTCAGGTCATAGGACTATTGTCTTGTTGTTGTTCTCTTTATTTTCTTTTCAATTTTAGAATATTTTGTCAGAAACTTGTTCTACCTGTTAATAAATGGTTTCAACCCTACTCCAGAGAGAGTCTCTTGTTGCTCATGTCAGTGTTAATCTTCTTGACTATCTTTTTGCACTGTGATAACCACAGTTTCAATTGCCTTAGTTTTTACAACTGTTTTAAACCAAATTTCAGTTGTTTAAGGACAAAATGTAGTTTAAATTCACATGGTTGTAGAAAGAAGAATTGTTCATTCACTTTTTACTTTTGAATAAAATATACAAAAGAAAACCATCATTGACACCAGTGAGTGTTACAGGCTATTCCAGATGTTACTATCTCTGCTCTGCATATCTTTATAATTTTTATTTTGTTATTGATAACACACAAAATTCAGAGGCTTCAACTTGTTCAGTAACTTACTAGCTCTCTTTGAAAAGTGTTCTATTACTGATAACCAATTTCAGAAAACGATAACTGAATACTAAGCTATGGTAAATCTAATGAAATACGACCATACAGACTTATGCATTTTCATGAACTGGCAGAGAAAGTTTACTACCATTGATTTGTCTTCATATAAACTATAGATGCCAGGATGTATATTGTCACCTGAAATCCATTTTGTGATCTATCTATCTATCTATCTACATATCTGTGGAAACTAAACATTATAATTTCTTTTCAAGGCCATTGTAGAAGGAGGAAAGGTAGGAAATAATACAGGAATGTGGGAAGAAAAAGGAACTCCTTAGCCTAGAATTCATTAAAACATGTTGCCAGATGAAAGCTCAGAATAGCAGCACAATTAAAATTTGCTGTAGATTTTGCCTACAGAAACAGCATTCCTTTTATATAGTGACATTTCATATAAGAATGTTAAAAGAATAACAGTTGATGATTAGAGTCTATTCCGTTTCTCTGCTCTCAGCCATAAACTGTAAGATCATCATCTATTAGTTTTCTCTTCCAGAAGAACCAGGCCAGAACCCTTTGGGTTGAATTCTCCCTAGCACAGAAATTTAAGAGCTCTTCTCTGCCCTTTTAGCCCCTTTCCATCTAGCTACTACAGGAGAAATTTATGGCCTCATCTACTAACCAGTTCCACTTATAGAGCTGTATATACTAGGTGTCTTAGTGTTTTACACTGTGAACCAACACTAGGACTAAGGCAAATCATAGACAACATTTAATTGGAGCTTGCTTACAGGTTCAGAGGTTCAGTCTATTATTATCAAGGTGGGAACATGGCAGCATCCAGGCAGGCATGGTGCTTGCAAAGCTGAGAGTTCTACATCTTCTTCTAAAAGCTGCTAGAAGACTGGCTTCCAGGCAGCTAGGATGAGTGTTTTAAAGCCCAAGAAAATTTAACACACAGTAGGTGTGTTTCAGTAGCACACCTACTGAAACAAGGCCACACCTACTCCAACAAGGCCACACCTAGAAATATTCCTACTCCTTGGGCTAGGCATACTCAAACCACCACACTAGGCATAGTTGAACTTTATTGCAGATGTCAAAATTTTGTAAAATAACTGATATCACTTTGAAAGGGATATTTGTCTAAAGTCTCTTTTATTTTTCCTTTAGCTAGTTGGTCAAGTTTATCATTGGCAGATATTGTGTCCCAATAAATTTCTTTTCTAAGTTTGAAAAGAAAATCTTTTCTTTAAAGCTTTGCCATGCTACATCCTCCATGTGGTATTGTCCATCCCAGTGTTGTATGCCTCAAAAGCAAGTTTGTCCCACCTACCACATTCATGAAGCTCTCCAAATATAGTTCATTTCTGAGGGTATTTGTTTCTGCTTCCTTGTTATTGAATCTGATACTCTCATTATTTACTATATCATAAAGCTAATATTTTCCAGGAATCACAGAATACCATTTACAGAAAAAAAATCTTTTAGTTCAAATCTTGAGGCCCATAGCTTTACTTTATATTATTATAGTCCTATAGTCTAACTATAATGTATCCTATTTAAAAAAAAGAGGGGTAATAAGCAAAATAAGTTTTGAAATATTAATCTGATATTCATACACACAAAAAATCTATATAAAAACCCTTAAAACACCATCAAAACTGCTCTTTGAAAAATCAATACTCATACACTTGTGGATGCCTTAGTTTTTTAACAGACATACTTAATCTCTGCTTCATGCTGGCTCATTTATTAATGTCTTTCTACAGCTAATTCAAGCATCTAGGTTTATCTGGTTAGATGCTCTAAAAGGATAAGGAACCTCTTCTGGCTATGGACAGCAGTGATGGCCAGAGTCTGTTTTGTCACAGTCAATGACACTACCAATCATTTGTTTAAATAACAATATATTGATAACCTACATGTATACTTTCAAATCAATATCTCCAATTGTCATTTTTCAATTAATAATTTTAGTATAGCATCTATATACATTATATATAGAAATGAAAAAAATTTTCAATATGCTGGTTTTTGGAAAATTTTTTTCACAGGTTACTCTTAAAATAAGTAGGGTTCAAAAATTGTTGAAATTGATAGAATCTTAATTTATAAGAGGAAAAAAGAAAAATTGTTTTCATTGTCTTGACTGGATCCCCCAGGGAAATTAGAGGTCTGTTGTGATAAGGAATGGGAGAGTGAAGACATCCTCATGGAGACAGGGTCCTGAAGTGGAGGTATAAGATGTGGAACAGTAGGAGGGTGGCCTTGGAGGGGAGGTAATCTAGATTGTATAAAAAGAAAAAGATTAAATAAAAAGAAGGAATACAAAAAAAAAAGCCAAGTCAATGAATGTATAAGTTTTAGAGGGGAAGATATATAAGAAAACTAACGAAAGGAATATTTTACACATACCTCAATTATACTAGTTCCTTTACACTCATTGACAAATAAACTGCTTGAAGGAAAAATTTATTCTGGCTCACATTTCAGAGATAGATTTCATCATGACTCTAGAGTAATGGCAGGCAAAACATGAAGCATCTGCTCTGTATACATGGGATCTACAGAACAATGAGCATGCATGGCCAGCTAGCTTCTCCTTTAATAATTATTCAAGCAGCATTCCCACTGAATGTTGTCACTTGCATCAAGGGTGGTCTTTCCCTGTCAGTTAATCTAGCTAACTCCTCCCCCACAGACTTGCCCAGAAACTATGATGATCTGTATAATCACTAATACACGTTCAGACTTATCTGCTGTAACTTTAAAGATCTTCTCAATATTAAACATCACACTAAAGATGTGACTAAGTTCAGATCATGAAATTTAAATTTCCTTGAGCTAAGTCCTTTTTCGTTCTGCTAGCTTATTCTGTTCTGTTTTGAAGAGAATTTCTGAAGAATAATTCTTTGAAGAAATAGGGATGATGATGGTGATGATGATGGTGGTGGTGGTGGTGGTGGTGGTGGTGATGATGATGATGATTAAATCTATACAGGACAAGATGTTCATTCTACCATATAGAAAAAATGTCAAATCCAACTATAATGTTATCATTATAATTCTATGCCCTGATTGTACCAGTTGAATCAACTTTTCTGGCAGGTCATTGGTAATGTAAGTAATATATACAGATGAGTAAGAGTGTTGACAACTTTCCAAAGCAGTCTGTAGAAACTTTCTGGGATGATGAGAGAAGAAGGAAGTGTCAAGCCACAGTCAAAATTGATTTTTTTTCTGACTTGATATTAAAGCATGAGGTGACTTTATTGTTAAAGTCTTACCTAATGACAAGCAACCGACACTGGTAACAATAGTTTATATTATTCTGGTTTTCCCATAACAATATATACCTCACCAGCAACCTGCAGAAGGGAATTCCTTCCTGGCATTGAAATTTTTATGTAATATCTTTATAGCTTTTAGAAACAGTTTCATGCAGCCATACAAGTTGGAGATTAGTGTTATTAAACTTCTTTCTTGTTTTTAACATTAGGTTTCAAAACAGCTCTTTCTACATCATTATATAAAGAAATTTGTGCCCTGTAAATACCATTAATGATTTAATTATATTTTAGTATCTGCTTAATACAAAACCTTAATAAAAAATAGTTCTTTCATTATTACATACTCTCAAAACTGCATACGCAGAAATTTAAATCTGCACATATAGAATTATAATGAAAAATATAATATGTAAATTTATGTTGGGTTAAGTTGTTGGGTTGATGTGTGTCCCACATCTGCATTGCCATGGGGCTAGGGCCACTTGAGGAAGACAGAGGCTCTGGAAGTTTGACTGTGCTCACTCCATGCCAGGGCCAGGTGGGCATCGAACTTTGTGAAGCCACAGGGGCCTGCTCCAAGGGTGGGAGTGCAGTCTGAAGTCCCTCAGGGAGCCAGATCTAGCTCATCTGGTTCTCAGGCTCTCAGGTACCTAATTAGGGCTATGAGAGTGGCAGAAGAGCCAAGTACAAAGTGGATATCTACGGGCTGGATTGGTCCACAGCCAAAAGGGAAGAAAGGAGAAGGATTCCAGCTGTGTCCCATAGAGATGAGAGTCACTGTGGCTTGCTTGGCTTGCTTGGGTTGGTGGTCACCATGATTGGGAACACAGAGAGGTCTTCTATATGAGATTAGAAAGCAGCTCTATAGGTGAAGGCATTCTCCACTGTTCCCCAAAGTGGGTCCTAAAAAAGAGAAACCGTCCATGGTATTAAACAGTCCATGGTATTAAAATTTATTGTCATGGCAGAAGTAGATGAGAAACTGTATCCCAGTTTTCTTAAGGCTGGTTTGACATTAAATACATTTTGAAGCGAGGAAGGTCTGGGAAAGAATGCTTAATTGGCCCTGCCCCTCTGGCCTTAGGTACCTCATTAATATGGAGATCTGGCTTGAGGCTCTGTGGCCTATAGTCAAGCCCTCTACCTGTAGAGGGGTTAATAGGGATATTGCCCTATGTGACTAGAGAACAGAAATCTATGTAGAGCTGTGGCCTCATGTCAGGAGCCTGGAGTTTGAGAGTGTGGTTAAATGCAGGTGACCCCTTAGGATCACCTGGGGTCTCCAACAGTTTCCAGTCTGTGCTCAACCAGAAATCAGGCTGTCTTTCACTGTCCTACAAATTTAGACAATTTATCAAAAATACAAAACATCACAATTTGAATAGGGAAATGTTTAGAAAAACATGAATGAGCTTGTTAGCAAGTATTTAGTGTAACTAGAAACATAATAGCTCATGACAAAATTATTTTAATGAGATTAGTCATGAAATGCTAAAGGTAAGTATTATTCTCTTTTTTGGCCTTTTCTTGTCTTTTCAAAATATTATTCCTCATATATTACATTGCAACCACAGTTTTCTACTTCTTCCCCTTCTACAAAGTCTCTCACACTACTTCCCTTTTCACATATATCCCATGGTCTATGGGGGCAAAACATATTCAAACTACCAAACTTCATTCCCTACACCTCACAGGTATAACATAAATTCATTTAGTATCTTCAAAAGTCCCAATAGTCTATCACAGTCTCAACAATGCTGTGTTCTAACAAAGTCCAAAGTTCAAAGTCTCTTCTGAGATTTATGCAATTTTTAACTGTAATCTTCTATAAGTCAAATTCAAAGGGTAAATCATATATTTCAAATAGCATATGATATACTTTACTAGTCCAAAACATCATTGTGAGGAAATAATGGACCAAAGCAAGACCAAAAACTAGCTGGGCAAACTACAACTGTATTTCCATCTTTAATGTCCAACAACTTTCAACTTTGTTGCAACAATTTTCCTTCTACTGAGGTGGTTTAACTCCCTTTTAGCAGCTTTTCTCATCAGGTATCCCATCCCAGAGCTCTGACATCTCTAATATCTTATAATCTTCAAGGCGTCTTCAATTTTTCATATTCTTGGTCAATGCTAGGCTTCCACACATGATCCCCTGGGCTCCTCCATATGCTTGGCTTCCTTCAAAAGCTCTGTGCTCTATAAAACTTTAAGCTCTATCTGACTCTACTCTACTCCTGCTACTGTTCTTGATGGTCATTCCAGGCTATTGACATCTCAAATTCACTGGAGTCCTTCTTTGCAACTAGACTACACTTTCACCAATAGCACCTTATCATCTCTTTTCATGGTGATACGTCTCAGCTACTTTGTATTGATCCCTTCAGTCCTGAGCCATCAACTGCCAACGAGACTACACCTTCACCAGTGATCTTTCCTGGCCTCTCACAGTGCCAAACCTTAGCTGCTGTCCGTGACCCTTTCATGCCAATAAAACCATTACTAACTGGATGATACTTACAAATTACCAAATCTGTCTGACAGTATGAAGTCTATCTCTGAAACATAGCTCTATTGTGCTCTCAGCAAACACTTTCCAGAAGATTTTACCTCACTGAGGCTGGACTCTTAATCACTGCTAATTTCTTAGCTCCAGCTAATTAGCATCAATTGCCTCTTCTATTCTTGGCCATAAAGCCAAAGCCCTGTGGCCAAAGCTGCAAAGTTTTGCTGTTTGCTAGGGCTGGAACACAACTCTTCTATTCTATTCATGTTTACCAGCCTTTTGTTTTCTATGGTTTTTTTTTTTTTTTTTTTTTTTGGTTGTTGTTGTTAATAATTAAACTTGGGTGTCCTGGAACTTGCTATGTAGACTTACTTTTAACTCAGAAATCTATATGACTTTGTCTTCTGAGTAGGGGGATTAATACATCACTATATCTGGACCTAAGATTTTGTTTGATTTGTTTTTATTATAAGCATGGCTACTATGCCTCAAAAATTAAAAACATGTCTTCCTGTCTCAAGATCCAGAGCACAGGTGTACCTTCCATTTCCGGATTGTAATACATTTCTGATATAGTCAAGTTGACAACTGAGAATAGCCATCATGATACATCCCGTGTTCACTTGACAGACATATCTCCTCAAGTGCAAATCAAAACAATAACCAGGTTGTAATAAAACCTAACCTAATATCAATATCACTCATAAAACTGAAAAATATAGTAAATTTAAAATAGGTGCAGTCTTTCCACTTCAACATCCATTTCACAAGATGGAAATTTACTGAGCTGGTTGGAAGTTTGCCCCAAGGTAAACACTGCCTTAGTCTGATTTTCTACTTGAATACAGACAGGATTTAGCTCCAATCTACTTCCTAGCAACCCTTCAATCTTGAACTATCCATTTTGCATTTTTTATTTTGTAAGCTTGCTATTCTTACAAACACCCTTCATAAGAATCAACAACAACACAGTGTCTATGTTGGGTTGTTTTGAGATTTTGTTAGCCAGTGAAATTGATCTAAATCTCTTTACCTTAGCCTCAATCTAACTCTTTAGACAAGGGCAAAAAGAAGTGCTGTTCTTCGCCAAGATATCACAAGAATAATCTCTAGGCAACATTCTTAATTTCTTCTCAAAAACTTCTTGAGCCAAGCCCCACATGTCAAATCTCCCTCAGCTCCACTGTCTTCCATGCTTCTATGAGTATGGCCCATTAAGCCCCACTTACAGCATCCCATACCTTTCCAAGGACCCAATATCAAAGTTACAAAACAGCAATAACACCAATAAAGAAACCAAATCAAACCAAACCAAGAAAGTATGGTTAGGCCTATCACAGAAATACCATAGTCCTTGGTACCAATTTTTGTTTTATTTGGGTTTTATTGTTGTCAAGAGACACCATCACCAAGGCAGCTCTTATAAAAGCAAACATTAATTGTGGTTGGATTTTACTTTCAGAAGTTCAGTTCATTATCATCATGATGGAATACATGATGACATGCATGCAGAAATAGTGCTTGAGAAGGAACTGAGAGTTTTACATCTTGATCCAAAGTCAGCCAGGAGGAAGTTAGAATTCTACACTGGGAGGAGGTTAAGCAGAATGCATCTACTAGCATTCTTCTATATGCCTACTCCAGTTAGTACAGTGCCATGTGTTAAAGATGCTTTCTCTTTTCCATGTATATTCTTGACATTTTTTAAATCAAAAATCCAGTTTTCCATAGGTATATAGATTTATATCTGGGTCTTTGATTCAAATACATTGATTAATCTATTTTATTTTATTCAAATAGCATGTGGTTTTTATTACCATTGCTTTTTAATACAGTCTGATATAAATGATGATGATAGCTCTGGAAGTGTTTTTATTGTAGAATTGGTTTAGATATCCAGTTTTGGGGTTTTTTTTTGTTTGTTTGTTTGTTTTGCTTTGTTTTTCCACATGAAGTTGACTGTTTATTCTAGGTCTGTAAAGAATTATGTTGGAATTTTGATGGGGGCTTTTATTGAATCTGTAGATTGTTTTTGACAGGATGGATATTTTTACTATGCTATTTATTTTATAATCTTATTGATCATGAGCAAGGGAGATCTTTTTAACTTTGGAATGTTTCAAATATTTTTCTTTAAAAACATGAAGCTTTTGTGCTACAAGGTTTTCATTTACCTGCTTAGAGTAAACTTAAGATATATTATTCGTGTCTATTTTGAAAGGTATTGGTTTCCTAATTTTCTCTATCCATCCACCTCAGTATAAACTGTTTTGATAGGATGGCCCTTATTTACAAGTTAACCTTAAATATCCATGAATATGGGAGATTTTTTCATCTTCTGATAGCATCTCCAATTTCCTGCTTCAGAGACTTAAAGATTTTACTATATAGATCTTGCACTTGCTTGGATAGACATACCCAAAGGAATTTTATATTACTTGTGGCTATTGTGATAATGTTGTTTCCCTGATTTCTTTCTCAGACTGTGTCATTATTATATAGGAAAGTTACTGATTTTTTTTTCTGTGAGTTAATCTTGTGTACCACCACTTTAATGAAGGTAGTTATCTGCTATAAGAATTCCCTGGTCGACTTTTTAAGGTAATTATGTATTGTATCATATCATCAGTAAATAATGATATTTTGACTTTTTTCTTTGGTTATATCCTCTTCATGTAGTTTAGTTGTATCATTGCTTATGGTAGAACTTTAAGTATTCCATTGAATAGATAAGAGAGTAGACAGCATTGTCTTGTTCCTTATTTTAATGGAATTGTTATGACTTTCATTCCATTTAATTTGATGTTGACTATAAGCTTGCTATAAATTGTATTTACTATGTTTAGGCATATCTCTCATATGCCTGATCTCTACAAGACTTTTATCATGAAGGTTTGTTGGGTTTCGGTCCAAGTCTTTCTCAGCATCTGTTGTAGAAAATATTTAATCCCAGTTTAGGTTTTCTACCCTGCCTTTAACCTGTTAGTTCACAGATAAAACATATGTACAATTTTTATATTTATCATGTCATAATCAGAATAAGAACTGGGCAGATATCTATACTCTATGCTATTATGTCTATTTTCCAGCCAATTGTTCTGTTGTATTATTTGCAATGTTTCCTCTGGGATGCTATTAACTTCAATTAGCCAATGCACATGGTCATTATGTTAAGATTTTATCCCAAGGTGGCTTCTCCTCTCTACCCTTTCTTTCATTCCCACTTAGTTTTTAGAAACTCTAAACCACACTTGTGTCTTCTCTGCCCAGCTATTGGCAGCTTTATTCACCAATCAGGGATAACATGTGGGCAAAGTTGCATGGCGTCACCTGGCTCTATGCGAGCAATAAATATTTAGCATAGCAAAAGGCCAAACATCAACAAGCATCTATGTGATGATTATGTGGGGATTTTAGTTTGTTTGTTTTCTTTCAGTTTGTTTATATGGTAGCTTCATTGACAAATTTACATATGCTAAACCATTCCTGCATGTTTAGGATGATGCCTCCTTGACCATTTTGGATGGTCTTTTGATATGTTCTTGGATTTGGTTTGCAAGTATTTTATTGCATATTTTTGTATTAATGCTCATGAGAGACATTGGTCTGTAATTCTTGTTCTTTCTTGAATCTTTTTTGCTACAGATATTAAGGTGACTGTGGCTTTATAAATTGAATTTGTCAGCATTCCTTCTGTTTCTATTTTGTGGAATGTGAAGAACTTTGTTGTTAGCTTTTCATGTAAAATTTGGTAAAATTCTGTACTAAAACTATCTGGGCCTCTGCCTGTTTTTGATTGGGAGAACTTTAATGACTGCTTCCTGTAGGAGGACCATCAGTCTCAATTAATCTGGACTCCTGAGATCTCTCAAACACTGGACCACCAAAAAGGCAACATACACCAGCTGATGTGAAGCCCCCAACACATACACAGCAGAAGACTCCTGGGTCTGTGTTCAATCAGAGATGATGCACTTAAATCTCATTGGACTGCAGTCCCCAGGGAGTTCAGAGGTCAGGGTGGGTGGGGAGTGAGGAGGATAGGAACACCCTCATAGAGACTGGGGGCTGGGTTGGAGGTATGAGATGTGGAACAGTTGGAGAGTGGACACAGCGAAGGCTAAAATCTGGAATGTAAAAAAATAAATAATTTTTTAAATGACTGTTTCTACATCACTAGGAAAATTAGGTCTATTTCAATTACTTATCTGATTTTGATTTAACTTCAGCATGTGATATCTGTCAAGAAAAGTGTCCATTTCTTTTAGAGTTTTCAATTTTGTGGAACACAGCCTATTGATGTAGCACATAATGGTTCACTGGATTTCTGAGGTGTTGGTTCTTATGTCTCCCTTTTTTTTTCTGATTTTGTTCACTTGGATATTCTCTCTTTGTCTTTTAGTTAGCTTGGGTAAGGTTCTTTCTCTCTTGATTTTCTCAAAGAATCAATTCTTTGTTTCTTTGTATTGTTTTCATTCTTTCTATTTTATTGATTTTAGCACTTAAAAAGATTATTACCTGCTTTCTGCTCCTCGGGAATGTGTTTGCTTCTTTTTGTTCTAGAGCTTGCAGGGATGTTGTTAAGTTGCTAGTATGAGATAAGTCAATTTTCCCTTAGTGCTATGAACTTTCCTCCTACCCTTGCTTTCATTTTGTCCCATAAATTTTGATATGCCGTAATTTAGTACCATTGAATTCTAGGAAGTCTTAATTCATTTATTCCTATATTCATTAGGCACAGAATTGTTCAGCTTATATGAATTTTTATGCTTTCTCTTGTTTCTGTTTTGGCTAATATCCATCTTTAACTCGAGGTGGTCTGATGGGTTACAGGTGATTGTTTCAATTTTCTCATATTTGTGGATACTTGCTTTGTGACCCAATATGTTCTCAGTTTTGGAGAAAGTTCTGTGTGGTTCTGCAAAAAAGGTATATTCTTTTTGTGTATTTAGCAGAAATGTTCTATAGATATCTGTTAGGTCTATTTAATTCTAGTAGGTTCACAACATCTCTTATCTCCAGTAATTCTGTATTTGGTCTTTGTCTGGATGACTATTGGAGACACTGGGATACTGAAGTCTCACACTAATAAAACAGATCATTTGATGTGTGATTTGAGGTTTAGTAATGTTTCTATTGTAAGTGTGGATGCTCTTGCATTTGTAGCATCAATGTTAAGAATTAAAATGTCATCTTGGTAGAATTTTTTAAATGATTATGAAATGTCCTTCTCCATCTCTTTTGACTAATTTTTTGTGGAGTCTCTTTTATTAGATTTTAGAATAGTTTGCTTCTTGGACCCATTTGTTCAGAAATATCTTTGCTCATCCTTTACTCTTAGGTAATGCCTATCTTTGATGCTTAGGTGTATTTCTTGTTTGAAATGAAAGGGTGGATTCTGTATTTGTATTCATTGTGTTGCCCTGTGTCTTTTAATTGGAAAATTGAGTTCACTGATATTAAGATTATTAATGAGAAATAATTGTGAATTCCTTTTATATTGTATATAGTGGTGATGGTAGAGGTGTGTGTGTTTATATTTGTGTGTGTGTGTTTAATTTTTTGGAATTTGATGCTATAAGATTATTTATTGCCTGTGTTTTCAATGTTATAGTTAACCTCCTTGGGTTGATTTTTTCTTCTAGTACTCTCTGTAGGGCTGGAGTTTTAACTAGAAACTGTTTAAATTTAAAATTTTTTTGAAGTATTTTATTTTCGCCATCTATGTTGATTGAGAAATTTACTGAGCATAGTACTCTTGCCTGGCATCTGTGGTCTCTTAGAGTCTCTAAGACATCAGTGCAGGCCCTGTTAGCTTTTAGAGTCTCTGCTAAGAATTAGTGTATAATTCTAGTAGATCTACCTTACATTACTTCACATTTTTCTGCTTGCAGCCTTCAGTAGTCTTTACTTTTACTGTATGTTTAACATTGTGATTATTATGTGGTATTGGGACTTTCCTTTCCTGTCCAATGTATTTACTGTAAATACATTGTCCAACTTATTTTCTGTAAGTTTCTTGTACCTTTATAAGCATGTCCTTCTTAAAGTTATATTTAACAAAATCATCACAGATATAAAGAGATATAGTTGATTTTGTTAAATATATTTTCTGAGATTTTCAGCCATGATTCTTCTCCTTCTTTTCTTCATATTATTTTTAGGTTGGTCTTCTTTTAGTGTCACATACTTCCTCCATGTATAGTGCCAGGAATTTTTAGATTTAATTTTTTTGACTGATGAGTGTATTTTTTTCTATTTTTCTTCAATTCCTCAGATTCTCTTTTTCATCTCCTCTATTCTGTTGGTTGATAATGCATGAATCTGTAGTTCTTGTTTGCTTACCTAGATTTCTATCTCTATAATTTCCTCATTTTGTGTTTCTTTTTGGTTATATTTCAATTTTCAAGACTTGAACATTTTTTCTTTACTTACTTGTTTGGTTTTCTAAGCTTTCTGGTCATTCTTTAATGGATTTATTGATTTCTTCCCTTTTTTTGTTTGTTTTATTTCTATCCTTGATTTACTTAACTAATTTTTAAATACATTTTTAATAACATCTATCACCATCCTTCATTTGATTTTAAGATCATTTTCTTTTGCTTCAGCTGCATTATAATATTATAATAGTCATGTCATAGTGTCAGAGGATAGGTGGGCTTGGGTAGTGCCATCATGCCTTGGCCTTTGTTGATTGTGTTGTTAAACTGGCATTTAGACATCTGACTTGGTATGGTTACAGTTCTAGGTACTGATTTCTAAGTTTGTCTTTGTTAAATAGGTGTTTTCTTCCTTGGTTTTTGTTTTCTCACTGGTATTCTAGACTTTATGACCTACAATTCTGGTAGTTTGCATGACCTCTGAGAGTAGGGAGTCTCTGTTCAGGTTAAAGTTGGTCTTCTAAAGGCTTGTTCTTTGGTACAGCAGGCTATCACTGTACTACTAAGTTATGTGTCTTGCACCTCTGCTTCTGAATGGTGCTTCAGAGCAGCTTCAGTCTTCTGGATGTGAGGGGGAGCAGTATAAGTGTGGGCTTTGAGGTAAAAAGTGGGGAGAAAAGCAATAGTGATAGAATGGGTCTTTTGGACCCAATCTAGAGAATGAGGGCTTTAGGTTGGCTGGTTGGTCACTTGGTTGTTCTTGTTCTTTGTTCTCTATCTGACAGATGTTATTCACAAAGTGCCTTGAAAAGCACTTTTAATTTTATTATTATTATTTTATTATTTTGTAAAACATTTCATTAGGCTTAAATATTTTTATTTCACTCATTTATATTTCGATGGGCAAAAATATCTATAATTCCAAAGTTTTTTAATTACAAATTTAATCAAATATTAGTGGTTAATTTTGTCACATTATATACTTTATTTGTTTTCAATTTTTTTTTACCTTTCTTCCCTAGCATCATCATGTTACTTGGGCATGAATTGAATCAAACAGCGAAGAAATTCCTAAGCCTTTTGACTATTGCATAGTCAGAGATTATATTATTATCAATAAAAATTAAGAAGAGGCAATTAACAAAAATTTCTCATCACTGGCAAAGAAAGGAAAGGTTGTTACTAAGTGGACGTAGCACTACAAATGTACTAAGTGAGTAATCCTACAGAGAATAAAAAAGGCAGCCTCAGAAGGAATCAATGAATCACTAACTGTCCTTCGAAAAATCAAATGGAGTAAAGAGCAATTTGAACCACATGCCCATTGCAGATAAATAGATGATAATAAATATTTATGTTTATAATAGGATCAGGCAATAAAGTAAAAATTTTAAGGTCTCTGCCTCTGATCTGGTCCACAGTATGAAAGATATACAAACAGTGTTACATTGGCTACCTTTTTAAATATAGAAAAATATTAAGATGACAATGACTTATACAAAAAGTATTAAAAACAAAGTAGAAAATAAAGCTTCCAACATTTACTTTTGGATCACTTCACATTCAATGTACTGCAACAAGAAATCTGCCTTCTCTTTTGACATTAATGAATTAAAGTACTATCATTTTATATATTAAAGAGTAAAATCTGCTTTAGTATCTGAATACGCTGAACCTAAATTAAGAGTATTAATTTTTATGAGTAAAAGTATATTTACTGGTTTGACAATGGAATACAAACAGAACAGTTTAAAATTCATGATATGAAATACATGTAAAATATAAAAATGATTCTTTATTTCTATTATAGAAACAACAATGAAAACAGTAATTCACTAGAAAGTGGAGAAGCGCTACATTCTTCACTTATTAAAGGTTGTAAGGACAAAAGAATAAATAAACATAATGTGAAGGTTTTGGACGAGCAAGAATGTACTTTGTGTTTTTTCTTCATATGAGGTAATTCAACATAGTAAAAGAGAATTTATGGTGAATACTGTCCTCCTAGCAGTAAGCAATTAATCTATTTTATTTTCCAAATGCCTCTTCAGAGAGCTATAGAAGAAAATTTATATCTGAAATTATTATTAAGCAATCTATCTACATCTTGCATTATAGATCATAATTATTTTATAAAATAAAGAACAAATTTTATAAAGTCTTTATCATAGGTGTGGCTCTCTTGAGTTTCATATTACTTAATGAGTAAATCTCATCATGATGAAATTATTGTTTATTTCCTAATTATTTTTCAAACATATGCAAATAATTTTTGAAAATCTGGTTTGCATCATAAACAAAATAAACAAATGAAACTGCCAACACTGTTATTGCTTTCTAACTGGGCAAACAGATTGAGTATATTCTAAAGGCATTTTATATACTTTGATATAAATATAGAAACAGTGGTACCTCCCAATTAAGAATATTATTCTGATGTATAATCAGAAAATTCTGTAGCTAAGAAATATGTGATAATATGCACAAGAATAAATGGGACAAATACAAAAACCTCATATCCATCATTTCTCCTCTTCTCACTTTGACAATCACATATAATTCATACATACCTAAGCTTTAGTTGACACCATTTGCATATCCTACTCTATTGAAAAACGTATTTCCATTTCTTGTTTTCTTATTTGAAGAGATACATTGTTCATATAATATAGACAGGCAGGAATGATGTTCTTACCCGAAATCAGTACATCCAAATATAGTAAGAATCAATTTATGTTCTTTTTACAATTAAATACTTGCAGTTAATTTAAAGTTAATTTTTAGTTTCTTCTAGTAGTTGTTTTATTAATATCCTTGGAGAGGTTAGTTCAAATTCCTATTAGCCCAATTATGGTTATAAACAAACTAAATAAAGAACTGTTGTCCATTTTCAGCTTAGGGACAAAAGTAAATTTATTGCAGTAACTTACCAGAGCAAGGTAGACTCACAATTAGATTTATTATCTAAAAGCACCTCTCACTTTCTTCAAAACTCACAAAAGACATACACCTGGAGCATTCTGAGAGACCTGTGCATTAGAGAGTCTCTGTTCTGCAGTAATCTCTTCTTATTACATGTATAACAATAGAGAGGGCCCATATGAATCTCTGAAACTTGTAAATTGTTTATTTTTTGAGAGTTGTATGGTTGGTTTACTTCCTAAATCAGAACGAGAGGATGTTTCCACTAGGAGAAAACTGTTACATGACTTCTGCTTACTATTTTTCATGATATGGCAAGTAATGTACTACAATGGATATCACATAATCTGTTTCTATTAACATAACACCTCAATACACTTAATATAAATACTAATTATTTCTATTGTCAATCACTTCAGAACCATTGGTAATTTATATTCATTAATATTTAAGAATGTATACTTGATTGTTTAAAAAGAATTTGATTGTATAAATGTTTAAGATTATTGTGTTCTCAAGCTCCTATATTAATATTTAATTATTTTTGGAATCTAAGTACAATCATATAATTGGTTTTAGAATATATTGGTGAAATAACTTTTTAACTAATAATAATTGACATGATTATTATTTTTAACAAAAATTCAAGTTTCCTGTATTTTCTATTGTCAGTTTTTAGAATACTCTTTTTTATTTTTAACAGGGCTTTCAGAATAGATATGATCAATATTGTTATGAATTTCATTTTTAAATAAAATTACTGTTATTTTTTTATTTATTCATTAGTAGTAATCTTTTAGCATTTCTTATGCAATATGCATTATTTCCAATTTATATGTATGTTCAATTTATTGCAACATATCTGACAAAAATTTAAAACAGCTGTACTTCAGATTTCAATAAGGTAAAAGTGACTGTGGGTGTAAATTTGCATTACAAATACACACTTATTTTAAAGTGTCAATAGAAATTAGTACTAAAGAACAATATGATAATAGATAAGCAATCCACAATAGATTTACATTTTTACCTATAATATAATTCAAATGTATAATATGTTAAGGCTAAGCATTTTTAATAGATTCATATTGGTGTGCTTTTCTCTAAAGAAGAATATTTACCATGTTCTGAGTATTAATCAGTTTCCTGTAGTTCCTTTTCTAGGAATAAAGCCTACTGGGCCTTCAGTCTTCTATATTAGCAGTTCTATTGATAGCATCCCACTCAATGCATTGTTTAGGCCTTTAGAGACTGTGTGAAAGCTCAAAGATGAGCTGAAACAGGATAACACCAGTAGACACTGAAGAGGAAAGAGAAAAGCTTATCAGGCCTCAATGTAGGAGTATACACATACATGGATATATATATATATATATATATATATATATATATATATATCTGTAACTAAAGAACTAATGACAAAGAGGACACCAATTAGAAGGCAAGCAGGATCAGGTATATAGAAAAAATTGGAAGAAAAAAAGGGAGAAAGGAAATGTGGCAATTATATTAAATCCCATAACTAAAAAAATAAAATAAACATCTATATACATTTGACATAAAAAGATGCTGAAACTGTTACTACATTAAAAAAAAAAAAAAACAAAATGGTTAAATTAAAACAACTTTCTCCAGTTCCCCAATTTAGAAAAAAAAAGAAATAACAAAAATCACATGCTCATTTATAATCAAATAGCATGCTATATTCACATAAATAAATTTATCTGTTTGGATAGACAACTTTCTATAATTTACTGATATTTTCCTATGTTAAAACATAGGAAACATGTTTTAACATAGGAAAATGTTTTCCTATGTTAAACATGCTTTCTTCAAACATGCTTACTTTGAATTTTGAATGTCCAAAGAACATCACTTCTCAAGTTTTAAAAATTCATTGTTGGGGGCCGACTTTTAGCAGAAAGCGGCTATCAGCTTTGCAGCCATCTTGAGCCATATACCCTGACATGAGACTTGGATTACAATAGCCTACAACAGCTGAGCACACTCCGATAATCTTGGTTTAGATACCTTGAGATTAAAGGTGTGTGAGATTAAAGGTGTGTGAGATTAAAGGTGTGTGACTTAAGAGTATGACTTAGAAGTATAGAGATCAGAGTTCGAGACAAGACCTAACGGCATGATTAAAGGTGTAACTTAGAGATGTGGCTTAGAAGTAAGACATAGAAAAGGCAGAGACAGAACAGATCAGATCAGACTGAGATCAGACGAGTCAGACACATCAGACATTAGGTAGAGTCTGCCCTCACCCTCGCTCTTGCTGAACCCCGACCCGCTGACCTGAGCAGCAGCTTGGGCCGGGATACAGTGGCCGCCCAAATGTGGGTCGGCCCGGGCCTCAACATTTTGCCTGGGCTGGGACGTTTTTTGGCCGCCCAAACGTGGGGCTAGTGTGGACTCCAACAATTCATTGTTGAGTTTTCTTTTCCAATTTTTCAGATTTTAATAATACATGGAAACTGTAGGAATCATGTCCACATGCGCTAGTTCAGGATTGTGGAATCCTTTTTCCATTTTAAGTGCTCAAACTTGCTCTTTAATTTCATTCAACTTTTTTTTTTTTTAACTCCTTTCTAATTTCAAAATCTACTTCAATTTATTTTTATTGGATACTTTACTTATTTACATTTTAGATGTTATCCCCTTTCCCCATGCCACCTCAGACATCCCCTATCCCATCCCCACTCGTCCCGATTCTATGAGGGTGTGCCCCCAGCCACCTACCCACCTCTGCCTTCTTGCCCTCAAATTCTCTGACACTGAGGCATCTAGCCTTCATGGGACCAAGAACATCCTCTCCAACCAATGCTCACAAGCCCAGCCTCCACCACATATACAGCTGGAGCCATGGGTCTCTCAATGTGTGTTCCCAGGATGGCTGTTTAGAGGTCTGGGAGCTCTAGTTGTTTGGTATTGTTGCTCTCCCCATAGGACCACAAACCCCTTCAGCTCCATTAGTCTTCTCTCTAACTCCTCCATTGGGGACCCTGTGCCCAGTCCAATGGTTTGTTGCAATCATCTGCCTCTGTGTATGTCAGGGTCTGGAAAAGCCTCTCAGAATACAGCTATATCAGGCTTCTGTCAGCATTCATTTTCTGGTTTCCAAACAGTGTCTTCATTTGGTCACTGCACATAGAATGGATCTGCAGGTGGGACCGTCCCTGGAAAGCCTCTCCTTCACTCACTGCTCCACACTTTGTCTTCATATTTGCCCATTAAGTATTTTGTTACTCTTTCTAAGAAGGACTGAAGCACCGACACTTTGTCGTTCTTATTGAGCTTCATGTGGTCTGTGAGTTGTATCTTAAGTATTTCAAACTTCTGGGCTAATATCCACGTATCAGTGAGTGCATACCATGTGTATTCTTTTATGAATGGATTATCTCACTCAGGATGATATTTTCTAGCCATTAAATTTGCCTACGATTTTCATAAGTCATTGTTTTTATTAGCTGAATAATACTCTATTGTGTAAAATGTACAACATTTTCTGTATCCATTCCTCTGTTGTAGGACATCTGGGTTCTTTCCAGCTTCTGGCTATTATAAATAAGGCTGCCATATGAGCATAGTGGAGGATGTGTCCTTGTTATATGTTGGATCATCTCTTGAGTATATGCCCGGGAGTGATATAGCTGAGTCCTCAGGTAATACTATGTCAAATTTTCTGAGACTATTTGCATCTATTTTATTGCCAGATGCTCAACCTAGTAGAATTGACCTTAATACATGCATGTAATTAAAATGATATAAAAGCATAAAGGAGGAGGGGGGATTGTATAGGAGGATATAGGGAGGAAAAATGGGATGGCATTTGTATTGTAAATAAATAAAACAGCCAATAAAGAAATTTAAAAAAGAATAAAATAGAAATGAACATTCCACACCAAAAAAAGAGTACAGAATAAAAGAAAACACATACCAATGGGGGGGCGGGAAGGAGTAAGATATGAAAAGGTTTGAATGAATGGAGGAGAATAAAAATTATGTTATTATATAATAATCTGAAAAATAAAAAAACATGAAATAATTATATAGGAAAAAAGAAAACAAAAGGAGGTCAAATGGATACAAATTGGAAAAGAAGAAGTCAAATTTCACTATTTGCAGATGATATGATAATATACATAAGTGACCCCATAATTTCGACTAGAGAACTCCTAAACCTGATAAACAACTTCAACAATGGTGCTGGCTACAAAATTAACTCAAACAAATCTGTAGCCTTCCTCTACTCAAAAAATAAACAGACTGAGAAAGAAATTAGGGAACAACATCCTTTGGATTAGTAAAAAATAATATAAAATACCTTGCTGTGAACTCTAATCAAGCAAGTGAAAGATCTGTATGACAAGATCTTCAAGTCTCTGAAGAAAGAAATCAAAGAAGATCTCAGAAGATGCAAAGACCTTCCATGCTTATGGATTGGCAGGATTACTATAGAAAAAATGGCCATCTTGCTGAAAGCAATCTACAGATTCAGTGAAATCCCCATCAAAATTCCAAGACAATACTTCATAGAGTTAGAAAGAGTAATTTGCAAAGTCATTCAACTTCTTAACTTGGGTTTGTTATTGTTATTTTGTAGTTTAAAAAAAATTTTTTTTTTGCTTTGTGAATATCTTCATCAGATTATATTCTTTACAGTTTCTTCATATTTAAAGATTTACTCATTTAAATATCTAGGTAAAAACATGAGAGTATAAGTTCATCATTCTCTATTTGTTTAGGAGAATATTTTTATTGAATAAGGTAAGAAAAATGATTATTTATGCTCATGAGTTTGGTTTTCAAAAAGTGAAATCCACCTGAATATGAACATCATATCTATAGGTATAATCTCTACTTTTGATGGCCCTGAAATACTGAGTCATATATTTCTAATCTTAAATGCTAAAATAATTATAGCAGTTTTAGAAATAAATATGTTGTCTGGAAAAAAAAAAAAAAACTCATTTTGAGCTCTACTTTCCAGTCCGAGTTGTTTCCTAATATCTTGAAAAGTTTGCTATGAATTTTCTTTTTCAGACTAAAATATTGTAGACACTACCAGACTTTATTTCTATGGATTTCCAATAAAAAACTTAATTTAATACTTCATCCTATCATACTCTTCAATAATATGAGTCTCTTGGCTTCTTCAATATCAATCACTTGAGTTATTTACAACATTTTTTTCTACATTAAGTCTTTGAGAATTAAATAAAAATTACACTCTTTTTATTTTCTTTATTGTATTGTGATTTATTTTTAAATTCCGTCAGGTTGAACACGTTTACAAAGTAAACTCATGTTAATCCAGAGTAGTAGTTTGGACCTTGGTACAACTAACAGTGTACCACCTTTGAAAAAGAATGTAGTTCATTTCGGAGAGAACATATTAACAAATCTTAAGCTACTGGGCTTTATTAAAGTTCAGCTAAAATGAAAAAAACTATTGGTATATTTTCTGGGCAGCTTCTCATTTTTCGTATGTAACAATGCTAAACTTCTGTGTAAAATGTGTTGTATTAAGCAGTGATATAAGAAAATAATTTCACATGCAGTTTCATATTTGAGTAGGCAATTATGTTTATACTACCATTAAAATGTAAGCAGTTCAATTTAAACATCTACATAATACCCATATAGTACAGTGAATAATTTACTGAAATTGTCTGTAATTGTTTGTATATTCTAAACATTTACTGTGCTTATGGGTCAGAAATGAAGAAAATAAAAATATTTTATAAAACATATGGGTATACTATTTTCAATAATAACATCAAAGATTGATTTAAATAATACTTTCATTTCAACAGCAAGTAAATATTTAAAATAACAGAGTTTTTATTTACAGAATAAAAATTTGTTCAAATAAAATCTACTATGGACACTTAATTTAAAGTTTAACTTTAAAAAATATAAATACTGTCACATAGTTCTAATAAATAAAACCATTGGATATAATTTGATATTAAATAAAATGAAAGAGTTGGAAATGTACTAATATATATATTTTAGTTATAAAATACAATTTATTTTTATTTATAGTAGTTAACATCAAATACTTTTTTGAATCTATGAAAATTTTTGATATTTTAATTAATTACATATATGACAATATAGAAACCAAATAATCACATTTTTAAAAGGATGTATTTTCAATTATATAATGACCAAATTATGTCTTTATGGATAAAGTTTTCCATTCTTTTTTGTTAAAAAAATAAATGTTCTGTATTTGACCAAATATGTATAGCTAAGTACTTTAGCTTCATACTTTTATTATTTTATTCACATCTCCTATTGACCTATAGACAGAATAAAATAACAAAATTATGGAAGAAAGAACAAGGGATGATACCATTAAAATATAAAGATAACTCCCATTTTTATACTCAAACATTAAATTGTTTATAATTATAGATAATCATAGACATCTTTCCTTACACTTAAATAAAAAGAGGAATTAAGAGCAATTTCATGGAAAATACATTCCATTGTGGGTTTCTTTGACACATTTAATAATGGCCTATTTGTACCTTTTACATAAATGTTCTTTTGGCATTCTGAAGAGAAGAGCTGGAAATGTTTCATCCTTATTGTTGCGAACATGTTCATTTTCAATTTATTATTGCTCCTCAGAAATACTAGACTGTATGCCCTTTTACAAGAGAAAGGGATGATTCATCCACCAGCTGCAGTAAGATTTTCCTGAACCATATTAAATTCTAAGTTGTCAAATCACCATTGAACATTTATTGTTGTTTATAAAATGCCCAAATATTTTACTGTCTTAAACATGTCAATATTAGAATTTGTGACTCATTCTTGGAAGTTAATTATACTAAGAACTCCAAGGTAAAATATTCTTTCTGTGGCAGTTGTGACAATTCAGAATCATTTATTCCTATTTGTCACAAAATTATCTCATTCTAATCTAATTATTATTAAACAATTGCTACTAAATTCAGAATATAAAAAACAATAGCAGTCAATAAGAACTGACATTGTATAGATGGTCAACGAAATTAGAGAGCCGCCTCATCTTCTTGGTGGTAAAGTGTAAATGTTTCAATACAAGCAATTAGAAAATAATAAAATAGTATAAGTTGTATAGAAAAGAAGAGAAATAAATTTACTCTTTCAATCTATAAAACATATTACCTGTAATATACTGAGGAAGAAAAGGGCATGGGTTTTGACTGCTGGATTTCCAGAATGCTTCAGTTGCCCCATGATCAACCATACATTTGAAGGCACTGGAAACTAAGACCAGGAAGTTAAATATTTTAGGCTACATCATATGGTCCTGAGTTTTAAGAGTTCAGAGTGACTCCTGTTTTGTGTGCCCAAAGACCAGACTTTTGTTTTGCTAGGTGAGTAACGCAAACAAATAATCAGGAAATCATGAAAAGCATAGTGTGGTCTTACTAGTAGGTGGTAGCCCAACTGATCACTGAAGATATATCTGGTGAGTGTTAGGTGACACCTTGCCTAACTAATTCACTTACTTAAGGGCCTCACTATGTGCCCTTTAAAAATGCATTCCAGTATAATTTTAAAACTGGGTTCTTGTTGCCGTCCCCTAGTTGAGGAGCTAATAACAGTACAGTGCTGCTGAGGGAGGGAAGGAAAGGCACTTTGCTTGGTGCCAGGAGGAGCCTATATTCCAATGGAGAGTCACAAATGTACATACGAGCAGTCCTAGTTGAAACTGGTCAGTTATTAAAAGCAAAGCCATTAAGTTTGGATAGAGATAGGAGATATTTTGAAAAAGTTTAGATCTATGTTGAGGACAATGGGAGATGAACATTACCAAGATGCACTGTAGGCAGGAGTGGGTGGAAGTGTAGGGGAGAAGCACAGTGAGAGGGGATGGGATAGGGGGTTTGCAGAGAGGAAAGCGGGAAGGGTGGATAACATTTGAAATGTAAATAAAAAAAAAACTAATACAAAGATAAAAGAATTAAAATTATAATATTTGAAACTGAAAAGAAAAATAGTACTTTATATCTTGAATCCTGAATCAGATTAAGTGGCTTACATATTTATATGTACATTTTGAAAGCCTTTTAAGCAATTAATTATAGCTTTCTATCCAGTTTTTTATACTTCTTTTTCATTTCTTATGTTTTAAAAATTAACAATAATATCTTTATTTTATATTTTTATTCCTTTTTATTTTGTTATATATATATTTATCATACAACTCTTGGTGGCTTGAGGTTTCAACTAGTGCCTAGATGCTATTATAGTAGATCTGAGCAGCCCGCAGCTTATAATAATCTTAAAATTAGATTCCCTTGCCACAGCAACAGAAGAAGCCTCTTGCTCCACCAGAGGTCACTTAAGCAACCGAAAGCCCAGGTAGTCCACCCCACCCCCGTGACAGACTATCAACACTCAATTAGTGCTAGCCTATTCTCCAAACACTCCCTTCTTCATTGTAAATAGGAAGAAGCTGCAAAAGACTCCAGCTACACCAGAAACCAAGCAGGAATTCAGAAACACAGGCTGATAAACTTGGTGGAAGTCCATTGTTCTGACAGAGACCACAAGACCTGAAGGGATTGCAGGAATGAACCTGATAGAAGAAGTTGGATACAGAAAAAAAAAAAAAAAAAAAAAAAAAAAAAGCCTATAGAGGAATTGTGATCTCCTCTATAGTTCATGGCACATTATCTAAGGTGGCTTTCAACACACTGGTGAGACAGAACAAGTTCAGGACAATGGGTGCTTCTCCACTCCTACCCTAAAGAATCAAGGGCAAGCAAATTAGATTTGGCAGAACAGCACATGCAATGTTCTATTGGCCCTTGATTACATAACTGCAACCTGATTGGTCGAAAACTGTATATAAGTTTATTATGCTGTACAATAAAGATAGATTTGTACCCGCATGCTGGGCTTAGGAGTCCCAATCCCGGGAATCTTCATAGGCTTTGCCTCTACTCTTGCCCTAGTTCTGAGTTCTTGCTCCTAGAGAGCCTACAACAACCCCACGTTGGCAGAATTCCAGCCCCCAACTCATACAGAAACTTCCTGCTTGAGGAGAGGATGCCCCAGCCATGGCCAGCAGAAGCCCAGCTCTCCTCTTGGGTTGAGACCCTTTATTCAACCATAGGCCACGCTAGCCAGAAGACTAGTGAGGAAATAGAAACTAAGTAACAAATCATACATCCAACAAAGTAAACGCAGGAATTAGCATCTAGACTTATCTAGACTTCAGATCCATATGCTCTAGTTACCAGTACAAGAACACAATCAACAACAGCCACCTATCCCATGACAGCAAGCATGAATATTGCAATGCAACTGAAGAACAAGAAAATGACCTTAAACTTTGTGAAGATAATAGAGGTCCTTGAAGAAGGAATAAATAAATTCCTTATAGAAATGTAGGAAAAATCAAACAAAATATTGGAGAGATTCAATAAATCAGATTTTAAAAGGAGATATAAAAATACAAGAGGCTTACAGAACACCAAATAGGTTGGAACAAAAGAGAAAGTCACCTGTCACATGATAATCAAAATATTAAAACAATAAACATTTTCAACAAACAAAGAAAAAAGTTGCAAGGGAAAAAAAGGCCAAGTAACATACAAAGGCAGACCTAGGAGAGAATTATACCTGACTTCTCAATGGAGACTCTAAAAGTCAGAAGAGACTGGACAGATTTATAGCAGGCTCTAAGAGACCAGAGACACCATCTCAGACTAATATAGCCAAAAAAAAAATTCAATAAACATATATGGAATAAAGATATTCCACAATAAAGCCACATTTAAACAATATCTATCCTTGTTTGTAATGATTGTTAATTGATCTAAGAAGTCAGTAAATGTCTCTCTGAGTGCTTAATCTTTGGGAGTGACATAAACCGTTTTCCTTGTTTTTCACCTTACCCCAGGCTCTTAAAGCTACTAAAGTACATTGTGTAATAACAGAGTCATTAAATGCCATCTGCTGTCTTAAATCAGCAAATTGAACTTCACCTAACAATCGGTCTTTCACAATATTAACATCTTTACACCTATTAGAATTAATTGTACCTTCTTCAAACTACCATGTCATCCACTGTAACTGAGAATTAGTTTCCAGTATCACTGTTGCTAAATCTTTTCAGTCCTGGAGGATAATCCTGTTATGTGTATCTCAGGTACTTAACACCATTTTTATATAGGGAGACTGCATTATATAAGTTATTGTTAATTCTTTTAATTGTTTGAGATCTTGAATTATAACTAGATTCCAGACTATTCTTTCATTTTGTGAATTTTCACCATTTTTTTCTGGTATTTGTTCCAAGGTAATTGGCAAAGCTAATTGGGGGCTGGTTGCTTTCCTCATTTCACTAAGCAGTGGCACTATACATTCACTGGACTATCTATCTTGATCCTCAATTTCATTAAGCGCCATCAATTCACAATTAAGCACTTCCTTTTCTCTTACAGTGTCTGTCTTTTATCTCTCAAGCCTTTGAACTATCAGAGCTAACTTTTCTATTTGTACCACTATTTTTTTTTCAAACTTTTATGAGGGAAAATATATAAAGGTTGCAATTGAAAGTAGAGAGGTGTTTACTCTGGTGGTCACAGTTGCAATAAATACTACAATGGCTTTTTCAAGTAATGATTTCATCCCCTCAAATCCTACCCTTGGTCTTTAGGGATCTGAAATGGAGTTTTACATTTTTTAATGCACGAAAATGCTGTTTATGCGCTTAAAATTGCCTTTGAAGTGACCTACTCTGACTGTCTGTCTTAAAGGCTCTTGAGTTGTTTCTTACTAGTGGTTCGAGGTTCCACAGTTTCCTTTGTCTCACTGGGTGTCTAGCTAAACTTGAAGAACTGATGCTTCCTCTGGAGAAGAGCCAATGCAAATTTATCCTATGTGGCTTTCTGTAAGATGTCTCTTGTCCTCTGAAGTATTTCTATCAGATGTCATCTACTTTTTACAACAAAGGCTTCTCACTGAATTGCTCTGCTTTATGATAAACTAACTCTTGAAATCTGTTCTAATCTTCTGGCTCCTTCTCATTCCATGTCTTCACCTGCAACCTGTCTCTGTAAAACTGTCCCCATAAATACTGTATCTTCTTGTCTCTCTCTGAGCTGCTCTCTTAAGTTGCCTTTATTTCCTGTTTGTTCTCATGAGACTGGGAAATATCCTATCTTTGATTCATTCTGTTAAATGTGTCTCTGATTCATCACTTTGTCTGACTGTCAATTAGAGGTCATTCTTTGGGATTAAAGGTAAGTATGAAATGTATGTCTGTATTCCAGATGTATCACAGAAACCTAGGTCGTTGGATGTAATCCCTTGCCACAATAGCCATATTGCTGAATTAAAACTCCTCTACCTATGAATATGTGATTTCCATACTTGATCACCAAGCAAGTTTCAACAGGTACAAGAAAATAATAAATGGCCTACAATCTCATGGAGACTGTAGAACATTCTTGAATGATTACTGAGTCACGGTAGAAAATTAAAAAAAAAAAAAAGATGTATTAGAATTAAAAAAAAAATGTGAATGCACAACATTCCCTAAACTATGGAACATGCTGAAAGTAGTCCTAAGAAAAAGATTTGAGACCAAAGAGCTTTCATAATTGAAATTAGACAAATTTCATACTATCAACTTAACAGCACACCTTCTAGTTCTAGAACACAAAGAAGGAAACATAAGAGAATATTAGAATGCAGGAAATAACCAAGCTGAGATAAATAAGACAGAAACAAAGACAACAATATAAAGAACCAATGAAACAAAGAATTGGTTCTTTGAAAAAAATCAACAATATAGATAAACCTTTATTCAAACTAACTAAAATACAAAGATCAAAAATGAAAAGTACATAACAATAAACACTAAGGAAATCTAAAGAATCACTAAGTCATACTTTTAAAGAAAGTGTTCAAAAATTGGAAAATATAAAAGAAATGGATTATATTTCAAAAGATAATATTTACCAATGTTAAATAAAGATCAAAAAAATTTAAGTAGACCTATAACTCCTAGGAAAAATATAATCAATCACTTGAAGACAATCAATCAATCAAACAATCATCAATAAATAGGAGGTCAGGGACAGTTTAAGTGCAGAATTCTAGAAGACTTTCAAAACATAGATACTTCTCAAATTATTACACAAAATAGACACAGAATGAACACAGGCAATTTAATTTTATGAGGCCATAATCTTGATACCAAAAATACACAATGATTCAATAAAGAGACTTATACTTCAAATTTGCTCATGGAAATTGATTCAAAAATACTCAATAAAATACTTCTAAAGTAAATCTATGAACACATCAAAAAGATCTTCTAAAATCATCAAGTAGGCTTCATTCCAGGGATGTTGATATGGTTCAACATACAATCATTTGTCAATGTAATCAACCATATAAATAAACTGAAAAAAATTCTGTATTCCTCATGCCATTTCTGTAATAATAATAATAATAATAATTTAACAATTAATAAGTAACATTTAAAATTCAAAACACACATATAAATTACTTTAATAATATCAATTCAATATTATTCTTTCTCAATTTCTCCATTTCTTTTTTTCATTTTTATAAATTCGATATTTATGTTTTCTTTTTTTTAACCTAATGCTAGACATTGTCTATAAGTTTACTATTCTCATTCATTTCTCTAGCAATCATCACTTATTTCTAAGTTTTTATACTTTTATGAGTTATTTCAAACAATTCTTTGTTATTTTTTTACCTTTTCAATTTCCTTACTAATAAATTGTTCTAATTTATTTAACATATTTTAGCTACATTTTTCTTTATTGTTTTATCTCTGTTACTTTATCTGTAGTTTGTGATAGCACCACAATAATTGCCATATTTTACTATGATTCTATACCTCTGTTTCCTCTTGGCCTAATCTCACTTACATCTTGGCAAATATATCAACAAAAATAATAAAGTTTTTGTAATTTCTAAAAAATACTTTATTCCAGATGTGCAAACCTAAATTTATGATGCGAAATTAAAAAAATGTAAGAGGGCTCAATGGCATATAGTTTCCTTATATGCATTAGATCCTATGTTCAATCCTTAATACTACAGAAGAGTAAAATATGAAATTCTAATACAAGATCTGAAACCTTATTGAATGCTGGAATTGGAAGGTTGATTAACACTGACCTGGTTTTCTTCCTTATAACTCCCTGTGTAGAAACATGATTTATGTTTTATAAGTTTAACAGTCCAAGTTTTGAATATGTATTATTTTCCTTTGTTTCAATATAATAGAGTGACTCACATGCCTCCTATTGCCCAGTATCAATATAGTAGAAAAAAATAGAACAAAAATTTTCTATGTCAGGAGATGCAGAAATAGAGCCAATGAAGCCTGCAAATGTGAACATTATTATGACTTGCAAATAACAGATCCTTAGAAAAGTATTGACTATAGCATAAAAAGCTTTAAATTACTATCCATGCATGGAAAATTTCTATAAACCATTCCATATTCATTCTTTCTGTAAGTTAGAAATCCAGAATACCATAATTTTAATGACTGTAGTCTCCAATACTTACCCTTCAATGTAGTTGCTCTCTATAGTTAATCCAAATTGGATTGCCAAAACAGCCATCCAGCATACATACAAAACTTCTAGAAAATTTAAATCTCTCAGTTTATTCTCCAGTATACACACATGTACACATATACAGTCCACCACACATCACACACCATCCTGAACTCCTAAGTTTAAGAGCAGAATAAGAATAATTCTGTAGAATAATCAGAATGTTTTATTTCAATTTTTAAACTTCTATTGTAATTATTACTTTTGTCTCTGTATGTTTGTCTCTCTGTGTGTGTGTATGTCTGTGAGGGGGATACATATATGCAAATAACTTAAGAAGCCAAAGAAAAATCTGGATTTGCTGGAGTTAGAGGTACAGTTATTTGTGGGCTGCCTTAGATTAATGCTGAAAACTGAACTCTCATCCTCTGTAAGTGCAGCAGGCACCTTTAACTGATGAGCTACCTCTACAGTTCCTAGTTCAAGTTCTTAATACAAATTCACAGAATTTAAAGGATAATTATACAATAAGAGAATCTTATTCTCTAGGAATCTTGTTTTTTTAAAGTAATCACAGAACTAAACCCCCAACAACACTTTGAGCTCCTTAGAATCTGCTTCTTAAATGTTATTTTTTAGGTATATAAAGTTTTTGCTTTATGTACCATCATGAAATGTTACAAATGTTTATATTATATTACATATAACATTTCTTATATTGTATTATGTTATGTTATATTACATGCCAAACTTTTAGATAAAAATATTGGCCAAACTTTTAGATTTAAACAAAATATTTAGATTAAAATAAAGTATTTCACAACCATAGATACTCAGTTTCAAAACAGAAATTATTATATATTGTCACCTAGAATGAACAACCTACTTATGGCATATTTATGAGAGATGTTCTTTAAGAGAAAACAAAATAAAATTCTTAAGGATATCCAGACTGTGTGTAGGGTCTTTGTGTAGTTGCCTTTAATTTTTGTAGATGAATAAGAATATGAACATTGAGATGAAAGTCTTAAATATTCAGCTCAAAGTTCAGTGAGATAAGCAAGGATTTGTGAGAATTAATTTGACCTCTTTGTTGAGATTCATAAAAATAAACCTAATTTCTTTCCTAAACCTTCCCCATTATGTAGGTCAAATTAACAGTCAGACAATACATCAAATACCTCAGAGCTTGGATATGAAAAGACCAGAACTTTGCAAAAGATAGAAGGGCATTTGAAGGAATCTGGATAATTAAATTAAATCAAATATTCAGACTCCAAATCAATTTCCTTTTCTAGTTGAGCCATAACATATGTGACTACTACTTCCCTAACAAACAACAAAGAAAACACTTAAACATTATTTGAGCAGTTTCTTGGAAGATTTTTTTATCACACTTTGTATTCAAGAACATTCTTTTAGCCTTCAGATGCTAATAGAAATCAGATTCCAAAAAAGGTAAGTCTCTACCTATGTAAACACAAAATGAAATTAAAGAAAATTTCAGCTGAAAGAACATATGATTTTATGTCATTAATATATATATATATATATATATATATATATATATATATATATAACTTAAAACTACAGAATGCATGGCAGTATACATTTGAGTGTGAAAGAATAAAAAACAATCTTAGTTAAAGTTTAATTTATACATATAATTTCGCTTATTAAACATTTGAGTGTATGTTGTGTGTATTACCCTGCATAAAAGAGAATTTTAAAGTATATCTAAAGATGAGACTACTAATTAGTGAACCAATTTATGCTCATTTATAAAGGGGCTTTGTATATATTGTTCTTAGCTTTCTAGACACAAGGAAGGATATGAGTAGTTTATACCCATAGTGCAGTTGTTCACACTTCATGACTATAATTTATGATATGGCATTATTGTGATACCTAATCTTTAATGCAAGAGTTTCCTATGATATGCAGAACTGAATTTTATAATTGTAAACACACTCAAACTATTTTTTAAAAATCATATCTGTGTTGTGTTTGAGTGTATGAGTGGATGTGTTGTGTAATATGCATTTGGTTGTGTACATTTAGGTGTGTGAATGAAGGTCCAATCACATCACAATATACATAGAGAGGTAACAGGACAATCTAAGTTGTTGGTCTTCACCATATACTACACTTGACACAGGGTCATTTTAATGTTCTCCAATAAGTGTGTCAAGGCAGCTCTCCAGCATACTTTGGAGGACTTCCCTGTCTCTACCTCCCATTTCACAGTGGCAACAATGGATTTATGGATGAGTATCAAAGCATTAGGCTTTATATGGGTTCTTGAAATTCAAATTAGATCATGTTCAGCCATCTTCCTTATACATTAGACAACCCATATTGGCATGGGTGGTTTCTAAGAGCCAAACATAACTTTCTAACCACTTTCTTAACTCTACATAATGCATTTATGAGCACTGCATCTATGCAGTTGTCTTAGTATAAATATATTGAGTACATTTTAAATATATAACATATATAACTAAGGGATTTCCTCAGATACCAAATAAAATTCTTTTGATAGTAAGGTTCTAATGAGAAATTAGTGAATATCTAAAATCCTCAGGTTCAAGCATGTAATAAAAACATAGTTTACTACTCTCTTTTTCAGAAAGAGTACCAAGTGATAGGCTACCACCTTAGCCACATGAAATCTCCCCGAAACCTGTTCATCTGAATATTTTCACCTGCAGTAAGTGTTTCTTCTTAATAAATCATGTTTCATATATTATGTACTTTCTCTACTCCCTCAAAGCCCAAACCCCAATCTCATAGCACCTTTCCAGGTCTTTGTCTTATCTGCATACTTATTCCTTCATTTAACCATGAAGATATGAAGTATTGCATTTAGTGAGTCTGGATTACATCATTTAGTATATTACTTTCTAATTTCTCCCCTTTTCTATGAATTTCATTAGAAAATAAAATAAATGAAAAATAAAATTCAGTTTTGATTATGTACTACATTTCATCTCTCTTCGAACACCTAGAATGATTCTACCGCATAGCATTTGTAAAAAGAACTTCAATAAATTGTCTCTGCAATAAGATTTAAAGTCTTTTAGTGTGTATATCTAGTATGGGGCAAAGGAGTCCTATAGAAGCTTCTCATACTATTAACCTAGAAGATATCTCCAATTAATAATGGCTCACACAAATAAAAAAATAGTTTTCTCTAACAGAGCCTCACTGAAGATACAAAGTACTCTTCAGAATAGGTCCCATGCTCAGAAGTAAATTGACAACACACAATGAACTCAGTGTCACATTTCAAGGTTCTTTGTCTCATAATGCTTTGCCAGGGTGCTTCTATTTTTAATCTTAGAGGTACTTTGTATATATATTCTGGTGTTCAGTTTTGTATTTCTATGGAATTTTTGTTTGCTAATATGTATGTCTCTGCATCTACATGTGGTGTTTTTTGGCTCTTTCTTTGTCTATTATTCTTCTATTTGTTTTTTCCTATTCTGTATTATTAATATTATTATTGGTTTTGTTTTTGTTATTTATGCTATTATTATTAGATCTCTGCTTGTGTCCTAAAAAAGAAAAAAAGACAGATTGTAAATTTGGGTTTGTGAGGAAGTCAGAGAATCTGGGTACAACTGGAGAGGATAAACTATAATGAGAATATAATCTACTAAAATATTTTCAATAAAAATTTTAAAATATCATTAAAAAGATTTACAAAAGGATATACTCATTTCTAGCACTAGAGATTTAACTAATCATAGAGAAAGGAAATACAGTACATAGTCTTATAAAAATCTACTTTCTCTTGCAAAGTCTGGATTGATTTACATTATTAGAAATGTCCGAGTGCCATAATTTAAGCCAATACCTGTGGTGCAATATTCACAAAGAATTGTTGGCAAGGTGACATTCATTCCCTGGAATATCTTTAATTATGAAAAAGAACTACTATTCCACTATTGGTTTATTATTAACAGCATACTTTAATTTGATCTAAAAGAAACATACTGAAAATGTTATTTAATTCCTAATCTTGCCCATAAACATTGTTCATGACTAAAATTAACATTAAAGGTATGTTAAAGAGATCTTCCATTACACAGGACATATAGAGCTTCATAAATCTTCTATAACTCAAAAGGGGGCTCTCCTTTCAGGCATGTACTGCTTTTTGACATTGTGACACAATATTACAGTCTTTAAAACTTATACTGAGGATCACATAATCAACCAGCAAATAAACATCATACAAAAAAGAATCATGTAATGTTTTCAGTAAGTTTACAATTTTTTGGCTTTTCAGGATTCATAGCTATCCTAGCAGACATGCAAGAGTTGTTTGCAATGAGAATTATGTGAAGTACTGCAAGGAATAGTGTGAAATACTCAATGCAATTAACAGATGGATACAGCTTATAATTTTTATTTCATATAAAGTAGCAACTAAAGATATATATGTTACTTCTCCCTTCCTTCAGGGATACATGGATTTAGCCAAGAAAAAAAAAAAATGGGATCTCACAGTTAAATCCATGGACTACCTAAAAGTAAGTCCATGTCTTGAGATGAAAAACTGTGCTTTTTTGGTAAGTGGATAGAAAGAAATACAAAATGGCGGGTTTTGTCCTGAAAAATGTTTTAATAAACATGTGTCTCTTGATGAGGCAGTAAGACATAGGTTACTTTGTAACTGGTAAATTTTACCATGGAAAACAAAGCCCATGTTGACCATTGGTAAGTGAAGGGACTATACCTAAAAGTATAATATTGTTCTGGAGATAAAAGGCTTGAGATACATCCAGAGACTGCCCACCTGGGGATCCATTCCATATACAGACACCAAACTCAGACACTACCCGGATGTCAAGAAGTGCTTGCTGGCAGGAGCCTCATACAGCTGTTTCCTGAGAGACTCTGCAAGATCCTTACAAATGCAGAGAAGGATGCTCATAGCTAAACGTTGGACTGAGTACTGGGTCCCAAATCGAGGAGTTAGAAAAAAGATTGAAGGAGCTGAAGGGGTTTGCAACACATAAGAAGAACAGCAATGTCAAACAACCAGACCCCCGTCAGAGCTTCCACGGACTAAAGCACCAACCAAAGAGTACACATGGAAGGGACCCATGGCTCCAGCAGTGTATGTAGCAGAGGATGGCCTTGTTGGGCATCAATAGGAGGAGAGGCCCTTGGTCCTGTGAAGGCTTGATGCCCCAGTGAAGGGGAATGCCAGGGCAGAGAGTCCGAAGTGGGTAGGTATGTAGGGAGAACCCTCATAGAATCAGGAAAAGGGAAGATGGGATAGGATGTTTCCAGTGTGGGAATCAGAAAGGAAATGACATTTGAAATGTAAATAAATAAAATATCAAAAGAAAGAAAGAAAGAAAGAAAGAAAGAAAGAAAGAAAGAAAGAAAGAAAGAAAGAATCTAACAGATAAATATTCTGTGGTGCAAACTGAGAAGGATCGACAGTAGGAACAGATGAAGATAAAAGGCTGTTGAAATTGCATCTGCATTCTTATGGTTGTCTGGAGTAATAAAAATGTACTCACAGCTTCCTCTTTTAATATTAAAATGTGTTATTTAGTAAATTTCAATGCTATTGACATCATGATAATTTTCCAAATGTATTTGAATTTCCAGAATATAGTTATTTAAATTATTTATAACAATAAAAATTTTAGAGTCCTGTACACAATTCTACATTAAATCATTATGTATTTTAGTTGATTGTACTTAAAATATTAGGAAAGAGGTTGTCTTTCTGTTTTCTTTATTACTGTTATTTTTTCATAGTTCAGTTATTGCTTCCCAAATTTTCATGCTTCGGTTATACCTTCCCAAATTTTCTCCTCCCCCTTTCTCCAAGAAGATGCCTGTCCACTCCCTGGCGTCTCAAGTTAGGCACCTCTTCTCTCAATGATGCCAGAACAGGCAGTCCTCTGCTGTATACGTGTAGGGGCCTTGGACCAGCTCATATATTCTGCCTAGTTGCTGGTTCAGTGTCTGAGAGATTTTAGAGGTCTAGGTTAGTTGAAACTGCTGGTCTTTCTATGGGGTCACCTCCTCCTCAATTTCTTCCTGCTTTCTCTAATTCAACCAAAGAGGTTCCAATGGTCTTGTGTGTCTGCTTCTGTCTCAGTTAGCTGCTTTTTGGGTCTCTCCAAGGACAGCTATACAAGGCTCCTGTCTGTAAGCACACCATAGCATCAGTAATAGTGTCAGGCCTTGAGGTGCCCCCTAAAGATAAATCCTAATATGGGCCCGTTACTGGAGCTCTTTTCCCTCAGTCTTCTCTCTGTTTATGTCCCTGCAGTTCTTTTAGACAGAAATAATTCTAGATCAGTTTTTGTTTGTGGGATGGCAATTGCATCCCTACACTAGGTGTCCTGCCTTTCTGCTGGAGGTAGACTCTAGTAGTTCACTCTCTGCGGGAACCAGTGGCTGGAATGCAGGGACGTCCTCCATGACTGCTGCAGGACAGCAGGCCCCAATAACATGAGAAAGTCAGTGGGTTTCCAAAACGGCTTTATTGGCATGATGGATGATAGATGATCTGAATGCACCCCCTACTTAAGCCAGAGTGGACCTGACTTAAATAGGGAGGAGGAGAAAGAAGAATCTGGGAGGAAATAGCTTAATTAGCTGTGCCCTCTGGCCTTTAGGTAACTCATTAATGTTGAAATCTCTTGAGGCTGAAGCCTGTAGTCACGCCCTCTACCTGTAGCTCTATGAGACTGCAAGGGGCAGATCAATGGAGATCTTGGCCCCATGTCAGGATCCTGGAATCCGGGGGCGTGGCGAGATATGTGCAGACAGTACACAGGCAATGGACACCTGTTGGGTCTCTGGCTATGTCTAAGCCAGTGCTGTACCGAAGACCAAGTCATCCTTTCCTGGTCCTACAACTCTCCTCACTGATGGGCATTTCATCTAAGGTCCTTCTCTTTGAGTCCTGAGAGTCTCTCACCTCCCAGGTCTCTGGTATTTCCTAGAGGGTTCTTTTACCTCCCACACCCTAGAGGTTGCATATTTCCATTTAATCTTCTGGGCCTCAGGGCTTCTCTCCTGTCTTTCCCCACCATATACCTGATCTTGGTCCCATGTTGGGTTGGTGAAGATTTTTTTCTCAATCTACATGGTTCAAATTTGTCCTATTGACTATGTCATTTGCCTTAACAGAAGATTTTCAGTTTTGGACTGGAGAGATGGTTCAGTGGTTATGAGCTCCAACTGCTCTTCCAGAAGTCTTGAGTTCAATTCCCAGCAACCACATGGTGGCTCACAACCACTGTAATGGGATCTGATGCCCTCCTCTGGTGTGTCTGAAGAGAGCAATGACGTACTCATATACATAAAATAAATAAATAGACCTTTAAAAAAAAGAAGAAGAAGAAGATTTTCAGTTACATGAGATTCCATTTATCATTTTTTTTTTTATCTTAGAGCCTGAGCCATTGGAGTTCTATTTGGGGAATTTCCCCAAATGCCAATATGTTCAAGGCTCTTCCCACTATTATATTCAGTGTATCTGGTTTTATGTGGAGGTCCTTGATCCACTTTAACTTCAGCTTTGTGCAAGATGACAAATACGGATTTATTTTCATGTTTTCTACATACCGAATGCAGTTAGATGATCACCATTTATTGAAGATTCTTTTTTTTTTCATTTTATATATTTTGGCATCTTTGTTAAGATCAAGTGTTAATAATTGTGTGGGTTTATTTCTGGGTCTTTAATTCTAGTCCATTGATCAACGTCTCTGTCTTTGTCAAAATACCATGCAGTTTTTGTAACTGAGATAAGGAATGCAATTACTCCAAAAGTTCTTTTTTGTTAAGAATGAATTTTGCTATCCTGTTTTTGTTTCATATGAAATTGAAAATTGCTCTTTTCATGTCCTTGAAGAATTGTGTTGAAATTTTGATGGGCAGTTCATTGAATCTATAGATTGCTTTTGGTAAGATGGTCATTTTTATTATGTTAGTCCTACCAGTTCATGAGCATGGGAGATCTCTCCATTTTCTGAGAATTGCATCGATTTATTTTTTGAGAGACTTTGAAATTCTTGTGGTACAGATTTTTTACTTGTTTAGTTAGAGTTGCCCCCAAGATATTTTATATTATTTCTGATGATTGTGAAGGTGTTTATTTTCCTATTCATTCTCAGCTATTTATCATTTGTACAAAGGAAGGCTACTGGTTTGTTTGAGTTAATTTTATATTCAGCCACTTTGCTGAAGTTGTTTATCAACTATAGAAGTTTTCTGGTAGAATTTAGGGGATTGTTTATGTACACTGTCATATCATTTGCAAATAGTGATACTTTGACTTCTTCTTTGCCAATTTGTATCTCTTTTTGTTGTCTTATTGCTCTGGTTAGAATTATGAGTACCATATTGAATAGATATGGAGAGACTGGGCATCCTTGTCTTGTCCCTGATTTTATTGGGATTGCTTCAGTCTCTCCATTTAGTTTGATATTGGCTGTTGGTTTGCTGTACATTGCTTTTATTATTCTTGGTTCAATGTACAAAATTCATTAATGTATTCCACTATATAAACAAACTCAATGAAAAAAATTACAAGACCATCTTAATAGATGCTGAAAAAGCACTTGACAAAATACAACACCCCTTCTTGTTAAAAGTATTAGAAAGATCAGGAATTCGAGGCCCACACATAAACATAATAAAAGCTATATACAGCAAAAAATGGAAGTTCTCTTTCTCAATCTTGGTAATATTTAAGAAGATCTGTGGAATTCAGAATTTACATGCAAATTTTACTTTTAAAATTTTCTCTAAATCTCCTTCAAAGATTTCCTCTACAGCCTATTTTTTGCATAATATATTGGTAAAATATAATGTGTTCCATATAATATTATAAAATCTATGTGATTTAGAAGTAAACCAAATTTGGTTTTAGATGACTAAAGGTATTAAGATAATAGTTTCAAAGCCATATCCTACAAAGTAGGTAAAAAGAATAAAATTTCTAATGTTTATTTTTCTGGTAAAAACTATTTTATTTAATAATTTTATATGATAATTTGTTTTTATTATCTTAAAGTATTATTAAACTTTCTGAATCAAAATACATTGATGAATACACAAAAATCATGTGGAATGACATGTTCTGTTTTATTTGTAAGCATAATTTCAGAACTTGAGAAGTAGGGAATAGTAATTTATTATAATTGCTATTGGAATTCAGAAGCAAATATAAATTATGCATCTGTAGTGCCAACATAGATGCTAGATGAACAAGTATTTACATCTAAATATCTTTATTTATTTGGTGCAATTATGACTTGATTCAAGTATTATTTTCATCTTTGTTTACCTTAATATATTCATACTCCTGAAACTGTTATTTGGTAAAACACACTCTAGTGATTTTCACTGCATAATATTACTTTAAGACATAGATATGGAAAACATAAAAACTGATTTTAATTTATCTTATTTCATTTGACAAACTTAAACATATAAAGAAGGATTAATGAAAAATCAATAGAAGTAATGTTTATGTTTATACGGAGGTTTAAATGAAAAAATCTTTAGAGCATTTAAAATTTGAGATTCAGATTAGAAAACAGACGTTTGATAATAGAATATAATGTTGAGAAGCTAAAGCTATTACCATTTGTCAATCTATAAAAACACAAGAAATATTTATTAAAATTTGTTTAGATTTTATTCCCAGGAAATGAAAATTTTAATTCATAGAAACATCTAGACTGAGGATGGGGAAGTAGGGGTAGTCTCTAGGAAAATCCAGAGATTTGAGATGGGGGAAGCTTCCAGGAGTCAAGTGGATGATCATAGCAGAGATGCCTAACAGTGAGGATATGAAACCTGAACAGACAACCTTCTGTAGCAGGGCAAAGCCCCAGTTTTATGGATAAGCACACCAACCTAGCCACAAAATAGTCTTTCTAAAATGAAAGTATTTCATGTTATATTGCTTTAACAGAACATTGGAGTTATGTGGCAAAAATTATCTAAAATAGAATTATTAAGTAGTTATAGATTATTTAGAATCATTTGTTAAAATTTTCAATGCTTTTCTAATCTTTTGATTTTGGAGACAGCCTGAACATGATTCATAGCTCTGAACTAATTCATAATAACCCTTGACATAAGAAAAAATTCAAGTAGGTATATATACCTACTAGGCATAGTGTCTAGGTAGTAAATAATTCTATTTTGTAAAATTAATATTTCAGCAAATAAATATTAATTTTATTAAATACAAATAGGTGTTTTCAAGAATGGAGTGGATAAATTAAATTATGATTTTAAATTAATTGTAACTATTCAAGCATAGTGATTTTAAGTTTTGCTTATTTTAAATCTAGTCATTACTTAGTTTCAGTAGCTATACCTATGTTTTAGAGCTAAAAATAACAGCAAATAATCTATCATATATCTCTTGGAAAATTAAAATTCTGCATGTTGAGTTAAATGAGTAATAGCCCAATAAACAATCTTCAGAAATGAATGAACTGATAATATGATCAAAGTGGAATGTAAGTTTAATTAAATATTGCAACAATTCAACCTCTTTTAAATTAAAATGTTATTGAATTAAATGCATATTTAAGAAAGAAAAATACACATGAATATTAAGTTATCTTAATCCTTTAAAGTTTCTATTACAATCTAGATGATATCTAGTTTGAAATAAAACAGGTAAATTCCTAGGAACTTAGAGCAACTTCAAAATTAAACAAAACTAAATAAATTTTAACTATAGGCTTAATTTCTGAGATAATTAATAAAATTCATGGCAAAACAACACAGGATGAATACTGACTTCAAGAAATCATTTTATTAATAACTTAATACTGATAAGTATTGATTGAGAAATTGCCAAAGGTATATGGCAAGTTGATGAGTAAATCTTGAAATTATAGGGCTTATTTTGAAATGGTGTAAAATATAAAATTCCATTCCATCTCCACTAAATGTTAGAATAGTGAGGGTAGAAAAATAATAGTGAGGACAATTCTAAATGATGGGCAGTTATGCTAGGAGCTATCTACATAAAATATACATAATTCATAAAAGTTGGCATATAAACATACATATTTAGCTTAAATGAAAATTTCCCATATGGAATGATAATATTTCCTCCAAGACACAAGACCATCTACTAACAAAACCAACACTAAGCATGATAAGTGTTTGTTAGGAATGTCTAAGAGACTCTGTAAACCTTACAGCCTACTGCCTATTGTTTCAACACATCAAAGTGAGAAAGTAAATTTTTGTTACTGAAGATACTATACACTTTAGACATAGGATACATAGAACTTGGTAACGAAAGGCCAAGAATAATTCTTACAAGAGGACTAGCTTTCCCCATACCAAAAGGCAAAGTGCAAGTTTCTAAAAAGACTGATGGAAACAATAGTTCTACTACCTACCTATGATACCTATGAACCACAATGATGACCAGCATGGTAAAATAATCTTAAGAGTGCAGTAGTGGCAAACATACCTTAGCAGTAGCCAAGACCTCTCAAGTTTGATTAAAGATGCATGGCAAAATAGAAACCAAGCCTAGTATCCAAGATCTAGCAACTACTCAGAGCTATTTAAGTTATAAGTCTGAGAGGAAATCTTACAACCGTCACTTGACTAAATCAGCATACTCAGTAAATATATATTAAATATTTGTCCATGTACCCACAAATAAGTGCAATCCTTACTCCTTACCAAGGAAACTTCTCTTTGCAAGAGACCACAACAGAAAACAACAGCCAATCAAATTCAGAGTTCTGTGGAGTCTAGTTCCAGTGGTAGATATACCAAGAATATAATTCCTTCATCTAATGCTCAAGGAAAACTGTGGAAGAGGAATGGGAAAATTATAACAGCCATATGATCATGGAATTTGATGTGAGATTGTGTCTCCTAGAAATGTTAGATGTTTCATCCACAAAAGCTCACTAGCATGAATGCCTAAACATAATCTGAACAAGTACAGAAACTATAGATATGGCAAAGAGGACAGGAGGACATGAGGCCTCAGCCCCAAACAAAGCACTATCAGTAATTAAACAAGGACGTTCTGAGAGTGCGACAAATAGGCTTCCACAGGAAAGAGCACAAGAATTAGTTATTCTAATTGCTAAATATCTTTTTTGAAGATGTATTTATTTTTAAATTGTTTTCCTGTATTGAAAGGTCTGTGTAAACATTGAAGCACTGTTCTTTCCATACTAATTGCCTATGGTGTTTGTAAATTTGTCTGTGTAGAATAGAAGAGCTTAAAATTACTTCTGCTTTAGTTAAGGATCCTTAATTTTGAGAGTACACTTTCATTTAGTAAAAATAAAAATCAAGATTAAATAGTTTACTACTTAAAAGTTACTAAAACTAGGGTTTACACAGCATAACTGGAGCCATATAAATAAAGCCTATAGAAGCTGAGGGTGGAAACTGTGGACCAAGGATTTCATTGCTGTCCAAAGTGCTAGTGAGATTTCCAGGGTATAATTTTAATTGGCATTTAAAAACAAGATCCAGGATGTCATGCTATCACAAAATGTGGAATACTACACAACTCAGTTCTTTGGAGTTGAACAGGCCTAGTCAATAGTCTCTTCCTACCTGTCTTGTGAGAAATGACCACCAAAGACATTGTCAAGTCAGTTTTTATGGCCAATGGCAATGAAGAACAAGGAGAAAATTAAAAAGCAGAAGCCATGCCAAAGTATACCTTAAGAAATTTATAGAGAGTTACCTTCCAAATTGCATGCAAAATGAATACCAACGAAGAGGTCAGTTGTCCAAATCTACGTTAGTCCTCCCTAAATTCAAGTAAATTTGAATTTAGAAAACTATTCCAGTGACCAAATGAAGAAAGCTCAGAGTTACACACTCATGTGCTCATGCATTCACTGCAAAAATATATATTTTATCAGGGTAAAAACTGAAGTGAAAGCAATGCATACCAATGCTCTCTAGACAATTATACTGGGAAAAGAACAAAGCCCTTATTTTCCTCTTGTTTTCAAAGGAGAAATATGTGTATCTTGTGAAATAAATTATCTATTCAAAATAAGAACCCTTTAAAACTACTTCAAAATATGTGCTTTTCTTGGGACAATTCTGAAGCAGACACTGGGGATACAAATGCAATTTGAAACATTTCATTTCTACATTATTTGTGTAGTCTCTGTTATTAAAACTTCTCTCACAGCCAAAGGGAAAAAAATAGAGTACTGAACTGGGTGTCAAGCAAAGGGAATAGAAAAACAACCCACAAACTCAATCGTGTTTAGTCCAATTTATGAAGTGATTTGAGTCAGGTAATTCAGATACTGAAGAAAAAAAAGAAAAAAGAAAACTATCTTTCACTTAAATACCAAAATTAAAAAAAAATCTAATTTAATGCAGTTGATATCGTCATCTCAGCCAAAAAAGCTGTTTCATCTTCATTTTAGTCTAGATCGTTAGAATTTGAAGTGACAGTGGGTTTACATGCTTTGGTTTTATAGTTATTTTCTAAAGAGTGCTCAGATGTCATCATATTTTCAATGCTATTTGCTATCTCCTTTCTTATTTGAGAAACTAGCATGTGAAATGGATAGATTCAGTGGTGATCTCATTACTTTAAATCATCTCAACTTCTCAGTCATACAGTAGTGATCAGGGAAATACTTAACAAATGCCTAACAATTTAGAAGGCTATCATGTTCTCATTCTAATATTATTTTAAGAATAAGTACTGTATTGAATCACTGCTATCAATCAGTGAGTGACAGTTCCTTCTGACATGTGGTTTTCTCTTACCCTGTAATTTACTGATTTTTTGTTTCCTCCTTAACTCTATCTCTCAATTGTCATCATCTGAAGCTCTCACTGAATTAATAAATTATTACTGAGCTGCTGAAGCAATGAAAAGAGAGGCTGAAAATATTTAATGTTGAATAGAGAAATAACTAAGTTCTATTTGCATAATTAAAGTGAACATGTGACCTCATTTAGGTACATAATTCAAATTATTAAGATCTAATATTAGTTAAAATGTGAGAAATGGATATTAAAAATATAGTGCCCACTTGTTAAATAACATTACATTGCAACTGTATTGTGATTTGTTTTCTGTCCATGTTAATTCATGCAGCTTGTCTGTATTGACTAAGGTCTGTTTTGGCATGTACAAGTTATATAAATATATACATCACATTTACCTTTTATCCAGATACGATATATATTCTTAAAGTCTCATTATTATACCAATTTACTTTATAATCAATTGTTTATTCTTATTATTTATATTTTAAAATTAGCAGATAAATACTTCTTGAAATAATTAAGTTATTCCATAAATTCATGATCATTGGTTTCTCATACCATCTAGGAGTTTCTAGATAAAGCATCAATATTATTATCAATTATTATTATTAATATTATTAATCCTCAAATTTGCCAGTTTAGTGCTATTAAATTTCACTGATCTTCATCTTTAAGCTCTGAGGTTCTAACCAGATTCCCATTTTTCATAATGGGAAATGTAATGTCAAATCTTCTAGAGTCAAACTTCTGTATTTTGCACAAAAAAAAAATGTGAGAAATTTAAAAGAAAAATTGTATGTGCAATTGTAAAGTCAATTTAAAGAACAGACTAACGTCATGGATTTTATATAAAACTCTTAATGTTTACTTGCTATTAGACCATATGAATTCTTTAATATTCACTACTATGTTGCTTGTTCAACTGGTGAGATAAAATTTTTAATTATTTTCTATGTCTCGTTGTTTGGTATTTTCTAGTGTTCCTGCATTTTATTACAACCAAATTGTGTAACCTTTTTAGTCTATTACCTGTGAAGTCTAACTGCTGATAGAAAATTTCCCATATCATTCCAATCCTGTTTTAATGATGTCTACATCTACTAAATAATGACATTGATTAGATTTTGTCACTTTAATGAATTAATTATGCATGCTTTTATATCAGTTATGAAAATAGTTGCTATTACAGCAAGTTTTAAGGATCATTGAAATAAAATTATGTCTTTGAGATGAAGTTCTTTATCCTCAGAGAGGATTACTATTTACTTAAAATAAACCTATTAACTAGTATGTCATTTTGTGAGTACAGCATGATCAGGCAAGTCTTCCCTTTTAAAAGAGATAGGTTCCAAAATAGTTCTTATGATAGGATATTTCTTGGGTAATGTTTTGAAAGCATAGATATAGAGAATAGAATTTGAAGTGTAAATATAAGTCAATCACAAATACTATTTGCTGTCAAAGTTTTAATAATGAGCTAGGCACTGTTAAACTATCTGTTCTATTTTTGGAATAGTTTTCAGTAATTACAGCAGGATATAAAAATTTCTGTGAAATATGTAAGGATGTTGGGTGAATCATAGGTCTAGGGGTGGGGAGTTCCTTTGATGTTTAAGGACTCACCACTTTTTAAAAAAACATGAGATTGTTTTTTAGCATTTAAAGCTGCAAGTGACTTATACCACTAGCCTACCCAGGAACATAGAAATAAGTGCACATACAAAATCACACACACACACACACACACACACACACACACACACACACTCACATTCTCTCTCACACATACCATTTAAAACAATACAAATAAATATTTAAAATGAGATACATACAAAGGCCCAATTATATTTAGTAGTCTTTCAATATTTCATCTCGCATGATGTAAAATTCATCTGGATTAAACAAATACATATAAAAACTTCCAATTTATCATAATCAAAACAGACTGCTGAGGTTCTTCTTAACATATAGGACAAAGAAGGCATCACATTTTCTAAAGCTATAGAGAAGATAGATGAGGCTCTGTAAGCCAGGGGTTCTAGATTTAAGTTACATTTCTATTCTCACTCAATTGTTCTAAACATCTAACCTTATAAAAATTCTCTCTCTCTTTTGTCTCAGATTTTACCGTTCCCAAACCAAGAGTATAAACTCTTGTGCTCATCAAATATTTTTGCAGGAAAGAAGAAATGTAAGTTGCAGCAGAGTGATAGTTTATGTAATTGAATACATTTTGTGCTTTCTTTCTCTATTCTCATTCTTTTGTAATATAACTACTCAATGGAAAATCAATATTAGCAAAATTTTCTAATTAAATTCGAACAACAATAACAAGATTATTAAATCTTCAACTATAATAGAAATTTCTCCCATGTTTTGTTTTTCAAAAATTTAAGAATATATTGAAATAATTGTCCTGTATTTTTCATAGTATGAAATATGTATGTATACATACATAGCCAGAAAACTCACAGAATTAAAAACTAGGGCATTTCAGTTCTATTATAGGTTTGCAGTGTTTTAATGTGATCTTCCAGGTAATTCAAAACAGGAAACCCAAGAACAGGTAGATGAGCTACAACAATTTTAAAGTATGACTAATAACATACAATATCAAGTGGACACACTTAAATTCAAATGAGATAATTATGACTCCAATCCCATAGATCAGGCATCGGGCGCATACAAATTACTATTAGTTTGAAACACAACTTTGGATACATTTTTCCAGGCTGGACTGAGTGACAGAGTGAGACTCTGTCTGGAAAAAAATGAATTAATTAAATTATAACACTTGGAATGCTGACTTACATATTTGGAAAATTGTGTTATTTTACAGGTCCTCATTATATAAATAAATTATAAAATGTATTATATTTCAAAGACATAGCAATACATAATTTACTATAACTTATGTAAATAAACTAAAATGACTTTTAGTTGATTATGGGAGACAGCTAGTATACTGATTACTAGTTTTCACTTTTTGTTTATCTTAGTCTGAAGTGTAGGATCAATGCTTAATCAGAAAATTGTTGTCAAAGCGGAGGCAGTATGGTACTCCACACTGCATTTAAAATAAGTAAGATATGAATTTTATTCTCCAGTCTGAGTATTTTGATCATTATGACTTGGAGTGTTCTTATGTCTCCAAATCCTCTTCCTTTATAAACACAGTTAGGAGTATCAACCTAATTTCTGTTAAAACATGATGTACAGAATTATGTTAAGTATAGAATAGGCATTACTGCTACAATCGTGTCATGTCACCATTTAAAATTCAAATTATAGGCCATGCCAGCCCCACCTGCCAAAACACCACAAGGCAGATGCTGGCAGAGTACACACAGAAGTCTGCCTATAACTCTGCTGTGCAGTGCAAATGAGCAGGGACACCCAGAGACCTGAAACACAGAGAAGGAAGAGGAAGACGCCCAGAGGCCACACCTTTGTAGCCCACTGCCCACAGCTGGAGCCATTATAACATGAAAATATGTGGAAAACAGATGGGAGAGAAAGAGAAGAAGGATGGTTTGAGCATTATGAAGATAGGTTGAACTGGAGACATGAGGGTAGAAAGGCATAGCTTGCTGTGATTACCCAGCTCTGTCATCGGAAGTCTGGGTGAAGTCCTAGACCTTGTTGTCACTGAGGACCATGTTTGGGTACATGGCCATACAGTAGCAGAGGTCTGTGATGATGACCCTGGCTAATGTTATCACTAAAAACCAGGGGGACATTCCTTGTTTGGGTAACCACCTGGGACCACATAGACATGAAAGGGCTGCAAAGCTGGCTGTGCCCATCATTGGCTGAAGATTCTGAAATGCTGTCACCACCTGTCACCAGTTACAATAGATCTGTCTCTGGTGAAGTGGGCATGTGTGAGCAAGCCCCAAGGCTCCACCACCACTCACTTGCAATGAGGTCCTAGGTACAGAGGTGATGTTTGCCTCACTACTCACCATGTGCAGAAGGCAGGAGCCTAACCCCAAGTAAAGAGAGCAAGGGAGCCGGCCCTAATCCTCACTGGCTGCAGCATTTTGCAGAGCTAATCCTGTAGCCTGGGCAGCACAATAGAGATTGCCCAGGTGGTGATACTGTTTGAGCCAGCCCTAAATACATGTGGGTAGGAGAGCTGGCCCCAGACATGCACCTTCTATAATGTTATGTGTTGTAGGGTAATAACTACCACCCATTTACCCCTTGATACCTACAGTAGTCGAAAGAGATAGCCTCAATGTCATGAGACCAGGAGAGATAGCCCTGCACTTGCCTGCTTCAGCACTCAGAAAAAAAAAAAAAAGGATACAGCACACTAACTTGGTAACACAGTGCTCTAGGTGATGGTGAGTCACCCAAAGGACATGTGAACATGAGGGCTGACCCTGCTCCCTGCAAGATAAAGCATGGAGCTCGATCACTGGGGCAGTGCTGGAGAGCTTGCCCTGGTGATGTCCGTAAGGAAGAGTTGGAAACCTGACCAACTCAGCTATCACTCAGGCTTAGATCCAGGTCTTTAAGTTGGCCCACAGCAAAAATCAACTTCATCTATAAGTGCTAGAGTGTGGTAAAAAGCCAGTAATGCAGAGCCGCCATGATACAAGGCAAAAACATGATAGACAAGAGGATAACTGGTGAGGATCTATTGTTGATGGTGTAGCAGAAGCCAGAGATCTCAAATCACACCAATGAATCATTTCAATGAATATCTCCAAGGAAGGATGTGTGGACAAAAGGGTATACTGTGGGATCACACTGACACACTAGATATTCCTCAAAGAGATGTTTATATATATTTTTTGCGGGGAGGTTGTTTTAAGGGCAGAGAGAAGATGCAAATGGTCAGGGAAATGAGTGAGGCAGGGGTACATGATGTGAAAGTCACAGAGAATCAATAAAAAATTAATATATATTTCTTATATAGAGAATATTAAAATCTTATAGAAAGCTTATTTGTATTAAAATGATTCCAGCATAACTTTTATTCTATTGAAATTACTACTCATCAGAAGCAATAAAAAATTATAAATTGCTATTAATAACCTTCATGCATAATAAAGATAAGGTAATAAAAGTTTTTATAAAATCGATTGTTAAATAGAAGCCTTTTTGTCATTAATTTAATAATTAGTGCATTAAAATTGGAAACTAAAAGTTTACTGACCTTCTCAAATCTGACCTTATGTTCATGTATAAAGGTAAAAATCTTATCACCTTTATATTCTTTTAGTTTCTGTTTCATGAAAAGTAATGCCTAAAGAAAATTAACTTCTTAACAGAAAATTTAATAAGAATGCCAGTTATGTCTATATAGTAAAAGCGTAGTTGTACCTTAAAATTTTTCTTTTTATCATCCACCACCTCAGATACTTATTACTTTTTTGTGTCCTCTTCTGCATACATCCCTGAGCCTTAAGGAGAGGGATTTGATGAAGATACCCTCACTCTGGACTTAGTCCTCCACAGTCTTTCATTCTCTCTGTGTTAATTCTTATCAAAGACAAGAAGAATTTTATATGATTAAGGTAGATTGACGCACTGATAAATGTGATACAAAAATCATTTTATGTATGTATTTATTTATTTACTTACTTATTTACTTACTAACTTATATTCTAAACGTGGCCCCTCTCACAGAGTCACTCACCCATTTCTCCTCTCTTTCACCTCTGAGAGTGTGGAGCCCTCCTGTGTATCCCTACACCCTGGAGAATGAAGTCTCTGCAAGATTAAGGGATCTTCTCCCACTGAGGCCATGCAAGGCAGCTCTGTTGGGGACATGATTTAATAATCAGGCTACAGCTTTAGGATAGCCACTGATCCAGTTGTTAGGGGGCCCACATGGAGACTGAGCTTCAAGTTTGCTACATGTGTCAGGAATTGGTGCCTGCCCATGGGATGGGTCTAAGAATGAGCCAGTCACTGCTTAGCCATTATTTTAAACTCTTCTCCCTGTACTTCTTTTAGACAAGACAAATTTTCATTCGAGAGTTTTGTGGGTGGAATGGTGCTCTTATCCTACTACTATGGGTCTTGTCTAACTACAGGAGGTAGCCTCTTCAGGTTGCATGTCACATTTGTTATCTGCATTGACTCCTGGGAGCCTTCCCCATCCCAGATCTCTGGGCTGTACTAGTACTAGAGATTTCCCCCACTTACATACCTGCAGATTTCCATTCATTCTTCTAGCCCACTGATCCTTTGTTCTGTTTTTCCCTATACCAGCTCCTGCCCTCTACCTCCTCTCCCCCTCCTCTGTTCCACACAGTTAATGGTTGACTACAGATTGAGAAATTATATTCACTAACTGTATTAGGCAGGGTTGTCCAGAGTTACAGACCTTACGGGTAGTCTCTATGTAGTAAGGAAATTTGTTGATGACTTACAGTCTGTAATCCAACTAACCCAACAATGGTCAGCAGTAGCTGTGAATGGAAGCCCAAGGATAGAGCAGTTGACAGTTTCACAAGTCAAGCAGGTGAACAATAAAGTATCTTTTCTTCCAATGTCCTTATGTAGGTCTCCAGCAGAAACTGTAGCCCACATTAAAGGTGTGTACCATCACACCTGGATGTGGGACTTACTTTGTCCCAGATTGCCTTGAATTCAGAGACCTCCTTGCCTTAGTCTCCTGTGATTCATAACCACTATGCCTCAAGATCTCCATGCCAGAAATTTGTATCTTCCAGGCTCAAGTATAGGATCACAGGTGAGCCTTCTAATTCTGGGTTATAGTTCATTCTAGATACAGTCAAGTTGACAACCAGAAATAGCCACTACACTAGCCATATATTCTAAAAAGAGCTAATATCTAAAATATTTAATGAACACAATAAGTTAGACTCCAAAAATCCAAATAACCCAATTAAATTCTGAGGAACAGAACTAAACAGAGAATTGTCAACAGAAGATTCTTGAATGGCTAAGAATCACTTAAAGAAATGCTCAACATCCTTAATCATCACAGAAATCAAAATCAATACAACCCTGGGATTCTAGCTTAAACCAATTAAAATGTCTAATATCAAAACTTACTTGACAGCACTTGCTGGTGAGGATGTGGGGAAAGGGGAGTACTCCATTGTTAGTGGAATTGCAAACTTGTGTGACCATTCTGGGAATCATTCTGATGGTTTCTCAGAAATCAGAAATAGTTCTAACTGAAAACCGAGCTATAATGCTCCTGGATATATATACAAAAGATGTTCCACAATATCACAAGGACATATGAGATGTCCCTCAACCAAGGACTAGATGCATAAAGTGTGATTCATTTACACAATGGAATACTATATTCAGCTATTAAAAACAAAGACATTGTCCTTCCAGTCTGGGCCCAAGCACTGAGCAGATTCTAAGCAGCAGCTCTGCCCCCAATCTCACAGAACCCAGAGGAAGCAGGCAACCCAGGAGCTCTAACCCAGTCAGTATCTTAGATAAGCAGACAGCAACACCCACCCAAAACAGGGAGTAACTGGAACCTACTAGGATCCAGGAAGTCACTCCTGGCCCTGACCACTGGTTCCTTCCTGTTTGGGCCAGAGCACTGAGCAGATCCCGGGCAGCAGCTCTGTCCCCAAGCTCACAGAATCCAGAGGAAGCAGGCCTCCCAGGAGCTCTAACCCAGGCAGTAACTTAGGTAAGCAGCCATCAATGCCCACCCCAAACAGGGAGTAATTGGGACCCACTAGGGCTCAGGAAGTCACGCCTTGTCCATAGCACTGGTTTCTTCCTGTCTGCGCCTGAGCACTGAGCAGATTTTGGGCCCCAGCTCTAACCCCAGTAGTAATACCCAGCCCACACAGTTCTGATACAACCAAGATAATAGAAAAGACAGGCTCTAATCAGAGACAGGGCAGGTAGCACTAAGGAGATCCAGATTGTGAAAGGCAAGCACAAGAACATAAGCATCAGCAACCCAGGGTACTTGGCATCATCAGAACCTTTCTCAAGTATCTTCTAGCACCTTGAAACTAATCAGTAGGGACATACCTTCTTCTTAAATAGGAGGTCAATTCAGTGTTTGCTTCAAGAATAGGGGCCGATAGTCACCTTGTCAATAGCCTATATTTCTAAGAGCATGTAGAATTCCTTTGGTCAACAACTCAACAAGATGTAACTTATTTCTGGCACTGGAGTTTTGCCTAGTAACATAAGATGTTCATTGCGGCATTGTGACACAGTATCTTTCAGAAATAATGGGACGGATGCACATATGAACTGACAGAATCTGTAGAGGCATACACAAGACCAGCAGAGGTCCAAACCAGACAAAATCACAGGGCTGAAAAGAGGAAATAGAAGCAGTCTCTCTCTAAACCAAGTAACTATTTGTATTAATACTTGCAGGGAAATGGAAAATTGGTTGTATCCAGTGAACTGTTACTGGATGTCACAGCCATAGACATATTCCATGCCCAGGATTAGAAGTTAGTGAAGACAAGGCGATCTTATTCTTTCATTGCTGTTGTTTGCTTGCTTGGTTGGTTGTTTTGGTTGTGTGTGTGTGTGTGTGTGTGTGTGTGTGTGTGTGTGTGTTTTATATTGGCTTAGTTTTCCTTTTTTCTATCTTACTACACCTGTTTGTTTTGACTTTTTTGTTTTTCTTTCTAGTATTTGTTGAGGGGGAGAGAGAGAAAAAAACCAGAGAGACAGAAAGACAGAGAGACAGAGAGACAGAAATAATGGGTAGGAAGGGAGTTAGGGAGGACTGGGGAGAAAATGGGGAAAGGGATATGATGAAAATATATTGTATAAAAAATTTTTAAACAAAAAAATTTAAAATACATGAAAGAGTGTACATAAATTATTTTTTCAAAAAGCAAACAAAACACAACACAACAAAGCAAAACAAACAAAAAAATCGGAAGTGTCTTGACCCAAAATATATAACTCTAGAGTACAAAGATAGCTTGGACTTGTAAATCACATTCTGGTATTCATGAAGACCCAAGTTTAGATTAACAGACCAGTGTAATAGCTGGGCAGTGGCAGTACAAGTCACAGCACAGAGAGACACAGTAAACATCCACCATCACATCACAGTTAGACATGAGTGTATTCCCTGGATAGAGATTGTAGCTGAAATGGTGAGCTCTATATTCAAAGAACTAACTTTCTCAGGAATTAAGATGAAAAACAAATGAGATTAATAATGGTGACCTCTGGCTCACACATGAGCAAGCTCACCTCATACCACACATGTATACATATTTATATTTTAAACACACACACAAACACACATATATATTTGTATCCTAAATATGCACTTAATTTTTTAAAATGAGAGATTCAGTGAAGGTATATTTGATTTGGCCTGATATCAAGTCTGCTGACAATCTTTAATCAGATTTAGTTTAATGAACTTAAATAATTTAATGCTATAATAATTCAATCAGTTCTATCATCTGTTTAGTTCTGCATAAATTTTTTTCACATAAAAATTATCAGCAGGAGAATCTGCTCCTATTCACAGAATGCCACATTACACATCTATCTCCTTCTTGCCCCCATTTGTCTTTCTTCTATAGCCTCATAGTCCCTATTTGAACTTTGGTTGCCAAGCCTGTTGGTTTCCAATTGTATTAATTAGGGTTCCCATTGCTGTGATAAAACTCCATGACCAAAACAGCTTGGAGTGAAAAGGTTTTATTTCACTACCATATCAGAGTTCATCATCATGACAGTTCAAAAGGTATGGCAGGAACACAGACTGGTCTGGAACCTGGAGGCAGGATCTGGTGCAAAGGCTGTGGTGGAGTGCTGCTTAGTCCTTTGTTCAACCTGCTTCATTAAAGCACCCTGCACTCCCAGCTCATGGCTGGCTTCACAAAGCACAGTCTGGGCCTTCCCACATCAATCACTGATAAAGAACATGCCCTACATACTTGCCAGGACTTGGAGGCATTTTTCTCAATTTAGGCATCATCATCTTCGGTTATGCATGCTTATGATAAAATCACATAAAACTATTCAACAAACCACTTACATAATTTTGTTTCAAAAGAGATAATTCCATTTTTTAAGGACAACCATTTTGCTTGTACATATATATTTTACACTTTCCTGATCTGTTCATATATAATGAGTACCACAATAAATTTTAGTACATTTCTATTTTTGAGGAGAGCTTATCAGCCATAGTGGATAGGTGTCTGTGTAATTTGTTGACTCTTGATATTGTCATAAAAATACCATAAGTTTTATAACCAAGCTTAGAGCAGATTTATTCTTAGTTCATACTTACCTCCATAGTGCCTGGAAAACCCTAATAATAGTCAAGTGACTATTATGTAAATTATATCAATAGATAGAAGACTTGAGTTCAATTCCCAAGATACAATTCAAAGAAGTGCACAATAGTCTGCAAAATCCTTTTCAGGGAACTTACTTTCTCTTCTGACTGAACTGTTCTCACTTGTACCAGTTTTCACTAATGTAAATGATACACACATTTACATATAATTAAAAATAAGTTAAAATATGTATATATGGGTATATATGTATATATAAATATGGATGCAATAAAGTTGTTAAAATAGCGGCTTGAATTTGAAAGAAAGCATAATAAGATGTATGAACAATTTTGTGTGGAGGTAAAGAAAGGACGAAGTTATTTAATTAAAATACAATCTCAAAAATAAACATAAATACATAGTAAATAAAGTTAATATAAATGGATGAGACATTATAATATTTTTTGTTGAGGACTGAATTGATAATTTTAAGGTAATTCAATGGTATGTAGAATATTGCTGAGTATCAGTAGAATAATTTTTAGTATTTTTTTTTTAAGGAAGGTCAGGTAAAGACAAAAAGGTTTTGGATCTATGTGCATCTTGATATTGAACATTACCAAACTTATAAAGCCTTTGATTAACATAAAAAATATTATAAAAGTAAAAAGGAGTAGGGGTGGGATAGGGGTTTTCTAGGGAAGGGAAATGGGGAAAGGGGATGGCATCTAAAATGTAAGTAAAATATTCAATAAAGATTTTAAAAAAAGACTTTGGATCTGAAAAGTCTATCTTCTCAGAACTCAGTTCTTAGTGCCATAGCATTTTCAGCTTAGATTGGGAGAAAACTGGGTTCAGGTGAGGTCATCAGAGTGGAGTCTCTATAATAGGATCTTTAAAGGTATAAAAAGTGATAGTAGTGCCCAGAAATTGGTTCAGTCTGTAAAGCACTTGGTAATTCGGAAGAGAACACAAGTTCAGATCTATATCACACATGTAAAAGCCAATGCTCAAACCCGGAGTCCCAGATCTGTGAACATGAGAACAAGCAGATCCATCGAGGTAACTAGCCAGCACTGGTCAGCAAAACAAGAGAAATCAATGAGCCCTGATTTCAGTAAAATATCCTGTCTCCAAAAGCAAAACAAACAAACAACCTCATCAAATGATACAGAAGTTACTGAGAGGAAGACCCGGGTCCTACACACACACACACACACACACACACACACACACACACACCCACACACACACACATACACACACATATACACACATTACACACAAAGTGTGCATAAACAAAAACATGTACATGTTCATACACTCAAACTTTTTTGAGCACAAACACTTATCAAATACTTATATAACATATGGATGCATTAAAAAGACATGGCATCTTTCTTTCTTTGAGAGAAAACCATCAAAAACATTGCTGTTAAAAGCCAGAAATCACCTCCTCTACAAGAACAGATCTTTTTTTTTCTTTTTCTTTTTTTGCTTTTAATACATCCTAACCACAGTTTCTTATTCCTCCACTCCTCCAAGGTTCCTCCCATTATTTCTCTCCCAAATCCACTCCACTCTCTCTTTTCTTCAGAAAAAAATGGCAACCACCCTGGGATACACACTGGACATGCTATAATAAATGACAATAAAACTAGGCATAAACTGTCATATTAAGGCTGTAAAAGTCTACCCAGTAGGAAGAAAAAAGTGTCTCAATTTCAGACAAATGATTTTGAGACACCCTACTCCCACTATTGGGGGTCCAATAAAAATACCATGGTAGCAACCATAACATACATGCAGAAGACATAGATTGTGCTTGCTTTTGCTTCTGTCTTTATGAGCCCCTATGAGCCCTACTTAATTGATGTTTATGGGCTGTGTCAGGAAGCCCTCTGGCTACTACAGTTCTTCCTCCTCCTCCTCTTCCATGAGTTCTTCCAGTTCCAAGGGGAGAAATCTTGTACTTTTCAGGCTTTATACATGTGAACAAGGACTGTTTCTTAAGATGTTTTATACTTGGTATTATTTTACTGCAGTCAAATAGAGTAGTCTTTAGGTTCATCAGATGGACAGATTACCTGTTTTAAAAGACATTAAAAATGTAATTTCTGAAATTCAAGAGTTTCCAAATAAAAATTCAACAGTGAATAAAAAATGTAGAAATTGTCACTAAATAGTATGTGGGAATCATCTGACTACCTACCCCCTGAGCACCAGAGTCTCAAGCAAACTATTTACCAACATTACTTCTGTAATCCATAAACACATTTTTAAATATGGCTGAGGAGGATTTATGGAGCAGTGTTTGTGTGTGTATGTGTGTATGTGTGTTTACAGACATACACTTATGCAAAATAGAGATTGATATCAGTTGAGATTTTCTATTGATTTCCTGATTAGTTTTTTCTTTTCTTTTCTTTCTTTCTTTCTTTTTTTTTTTTTTTTTTTTTTTTTTTGAGACAGGGTCTCTCACTGAACCTAGATCATTTATGCTGAATTTTTTTACACCAATCATTTGAGAGTGGCCTCACTCTGATCTCAGCCTTGGTGTTGTGTGGGTGTCCTTCTAAAGCCAAAATTTATGAGGCTATTACCAATATAAATTAAGTTCTGGTGTCCCTTCAGCAGACAACCTACACACTGAATCACTTCTAATGAACCTACTCTACATATTTTTATGACAATGATGAAAATTAGATTGCTTTTTTCCAGTGTTTGTGCAAGTGTTGATCATTGCTTTGTGTAGAAAGTATTTTGACATCAATTAACATATATACTTCATTTTTTAATAAAGAAACATTGACCCAAAAAAATGAAGTAAAGAACAGTAATATAATACTCATAAAATTTTCATCTTGGCATAATTTTGGTTACAAATTTAAATATTTCAGTAAAAAGACTGCTGTCAAAGCAACTAGAATGCCATCATTTAATATCAAATATGCAGTGGAAGTATATTACTTGTATTAATTCCCAATGAGAATATGCTAGCTTTATCAATATGTATAAATATTATTCTACTTTTTGATGTAAATAACAATATCAAAACAACCTTCAGTCATTATCATTATGTAGTGTTAGAAAATGTAGTATTCTTAAGGCTTTGTCTTTTCCTCTCTTTTCATTTAAACTTTACCCTCTTTTCCTCCACAAATACACAACACAGTGCTATATATGACATAAAAACTATTATTAATCAACTTAAGTATAAATATATGAAGCTAACAGCTCTATTTTATTTTTATAATAGTCAGTTTCATTAAGCATTTATGAAAAGTTCTTTAAAGAATAGTTGGAAAATAAATTCTCATTATGATTTTATTTTTTCTGGCATGGTGTGTATTTTTGTTTGAATGACCATGCATTAAGCACTAACACTATGTTGGTTTGGACTTATATATCAATTCTTTCTTTTTGACAATTGATAATAATGGAGGCATTTACATACAATTCTGCAAGTGAAAGTCAACTTCAGCTTATTTCAAATGGCCTTCTCATTTTTTTGTTCTATACTTCTGTTGTTCTAACCTAATAACTGCAGGGATGAATGAATACATTAGCCACTCTAGGACATGGTGCTGTTATCCGCTTATTTTGTACTTTACTCATTCTAAAACTCACAGTGGATCCGACAGTGTCAGTAACACTCTGTTGATTGAACAGGCATGTAAACAGATAACTCTCCCAGAACATACTAAAGAAACAATATATGAATTGCTGAATGTCTTAGGATGCAATGTGTAGAATAGTGACCAATAAGATAATTTTTAGAGAAATTCTTCAAAATAGAGGTTTTATTTGCATTAAAAACCTTCCACTTACAGATTTCCTATAGCATTCTTTCATACTTCACTACCTAAGAAGAACTGGCTGTTGTGTTTCTTAGCTAAATTAATTCCTTGAAAAGACTTTAAGATGCAATATAAAGAGCTTCAGAGATAACCTCCTTCTTTGTGTACTGGTCTGTTTTATTCTCAGAGGCCATTTCACCTCTCCAACAGTCTAACCCATCTAACCATGTCAGAATTTAGGGATGCACATTCTGTACATGTATACATTCTGAAAAAACACTCATACACACAAAGCAGAGTAAAGTAAACAAATCTCTAAAACTTTTAATTCAATATAATTAGTCAATTTTAATCAAGTTAAAAGACTTACTCCTCAGTGGCTGTTCAGTGAACACTCTCTAGAGAAGTCCAATTATTTGTGCATGCACTTCCGTTTTGTAGGAGAAGCAGTGTTGACTGCCTCTAGTGCATTTTAGGAAGGGGAAATATCCATCTTTCCTCATGAAATCATAGTTCAGATCCCTGAATAACTATAAAGATAGCAAGCCTCATATGAAAATGTAAGCAACTTTATTTTAAAACAAAAGAGTCAGAGTAGTACATACTGAACATTCCTTTGTAGTTCAGAATGTGAAATTATTGAGACAAAACTTCCTCTCCAAAAGCAAGAGAAAAAAGCAAGTAAAAAATAAAATTCACTTTATTATATCCCTTTTGATTTAGCATTTATAATACAGAATAATATTCAGAGTATAATCTAAACAGATACAGAATTCAGACAGGCAATCATGTAACATGTCAACTTTAAGCCACATAAAATTTTTCATCAAAAAAGAAAAGAAAAAGCTGCATTATTCTTTTTGATTATATGTCATAATATAACAATTCTTAAAAGTTGCTCCATTCAAAATCAAATGTTGTAAGGCTCAAATCAGTTCATATCAGATGAGAAAAAGGAATATAAATCTTGAACAAGGTACTCAGAAATGTATTTAAATCCTTACACCCCTGGGATACATCATAATAAAAGACATGATGTTAAACATCTCTGAGCTACATTTAGAGTAAAAGTGAGAATCTACAGGCAAGATAGTTTGTATTCACTCGTCAATATATCTAAAAGCCCAGCCTCTAGTCCAAGTATTTGCCAAACAATAAAACCCACAGGATCCAGGACAAATGAAAGCAACATATTTCCAATATTCTTCTGGACTGTAAGGCAAGCTTCAGGTAATGCATTTTGAAAGTTGGTGAGACGATTCATGGTGTTGACACTTTCCCTTGCAGCCTGATTCACAGGAGTATGATGATTTCATTCTGTGAAGTTATTAGGATGTGTCGTTGTTGCATGTACAAAAGCAGTTATTTCTAATATTTTGTAAATTAGAAAATATAGTTTATTGAGGAACTTACTTCAGGATTCCTTATGTGATGTGTCCACAGTGAAAGCAAATATATTAAACCCTGACAGAGCTTTTGTTATATAAGAATACACTACATGAGACATTATTGCAATATCTGAGTGAATATCAAATTTTGAGTTTTTCGGCAACCATTTTTTTCCTTCAATTTCAAGCCTTTTTCATGAAGGTCTAGATGTGTGTCTATCTCTCATTAGAAAAACAGCAGGATTCTGAGATTAAAACAAATGATATAAAAATAAAATATAATAAGATAAAAACAAACCTTTCAAATTGAAGTTGTACAAGGCAAGCCAAAGGGTCACATTTTCTGTTCTGTTTGTCTGTCTGTCTTTCTGTTTCTCTCTCTTCAGTTTTTTTTTTTTTTTTTTGAGAATTATATACAAGTATATAAGGTGTTTTGATCAAATCAGTCTACCAACCCCCCCCTTTTTTTTTAAGCTTCCTTTATGCCATCACTGGTCATGCTTATATAAGGAGAATAATTTAGAAAATAAAGAGGCAGTATGTGGGGTGATGGGTTGTGAGAGGCAGCTGGGCGCCTAGTCGAGCCTAGGACTCCAACCCGGGACCCTAATTGGATGGCAGGTGTTTGGCTCTGCTCCTGAGCCCTGGTTACTTTGATTTAGCTTCATTCCTCCATAGCCCCTCCCACAGAGAGGTCTATGACCATCAGTCTCGAGGAACAGACCAAGCCAATAGGTATTATCTGCTACCAGACTCTGACCTACCCCAAAACTGTATATAAGGGCTCTATTCAGGAGAAGTAAAGGTGTCCAAGAATCAACCCGTTATCTGAGAGAGTTTCTGTCACAAGAGCTGTAACACTTGGGAAGAAATCTGCTCTTCCAAAGTGCCTTCAGGACCCTCCCCCCTCCTTAGCTAGCTGATGTCTTGCACTCTGTCCCCTTGGCCCAGACCCCTGCACCCAGCCAGACTGGAGATTGTCATGGGACACCCTCTGGAACAGGGACCCACAACAGTATACAGAGAATGAAAGAGTGTTAATAGCTTTAGCAGATATCCATGTATACTAAATATAAAGGAACAAGAATTGTGAACATCTAAGATAGAAAAAAAATCAGGGTATATATATCACAAACCCATAAATTAAATTTAAAATAAAAAAATTAAAAACAAAATCCTATAATAATCTTAATATGCTAAAATATACATTTTTACAAAATTCTATATTTTTCATAGCAAATAGTCTTTAAGAAAATAAAGGCTACATGTGATAGTCCTATATTCAATGATACCTTACATTAAACTGGGAAAAGTGTAGAATTTTTTTTTAATTGGGAATAAGGCAGCACTTTTCTCTAGTATTGCTTTTATTCAGTATAATGCTAAAAATTTTAGCCAGAACAAAATATTAAAATTCAAATTACATTGAGATTCCATCTCATCCCAGTCAGCATAGCAACTAGTAAGAAACCAAGTTAACAATACATACTGATCAGGAGAGATACTGAAAAAGGGTGTGCAAATCTGTCATGCATGTTTTCATTAATGTTTTGTTTATTTTGTATACAATGTTTTAATCATTTTCACTTTCTTCCCACAATTTTTGCCAGATCTCCCACCCAATCCCTTCCCCATACAACTCTTTGCATCTTGTCTATTAAAAACTTTAAGCCCAATTTGAGTTACCCATATAGTATTGGAATTATGACATTTCGTGGTAGTATGGTTGAAGTACCAGGGGTTAGCTTGTGGAAGAAAATAATCTCTTCCATTTGTGAGTGACCATCAATTTCTTATAGCTCCAGAGCAAGGGATGGTTCTGTGTTACCAGACCAGATCTCAGTGTTCACAGCTTCAGCATATTAATTATTCTTTCATCCCATATAGCATGAATATCATTTACCAGTACTATGAAACCTATCAGTAGGAATCAAGCCTGCATATGATTATAAGTTTGAATTGTTCATATTCTGAGTCAAGTGTTGTAGTATCTTCAGGATTAAGATTGTTTTAATAAATACAATTTATTAAAAATTAGAGTTCCTCTGTTGGCCCTCCTAGCACTAGAGAAATAAATAACCAGAGAGGGCTCCACTGGGTGAATGGACTACCCCTCCCTTTGCCAATACCTCCCACACCCACTATGGCTCTTGGGACATAACACGTGAGCAGGCACCTCTGTCCAGGTAGAATGTGGCTGGCACCAAGGCATGTCTGCCCTGCCCAAGAGGGGAGACAGGCACTGGGATCACGTTTCCAGGCCTTGATAACCCTGGAGACCTGCTCCTCCCAGGGGCCAGGACTGAAGCAACAATTGGAGGCACCTGAGGTGTAGGGATGGTGGTGGTTGTGGTGGTGGTGGTGGTGGTGGTGGTGGTGGTGGTGGTGGTGGTGGTGATGGTGGTAGGGAGAGTGGGCTAACAACCTAGGCAAAGACACTGAAATGAGGTCCACCAATCCAGTTTCAGCCAGTGCTTGAGATCCTGTCCCACCTCTCTTCCCATTTGAAGGCAAAAGGCTCTACTCTCAGCTATGGATCTCTGGGACAGTTCGCCAGAAGCACGGATGAAAACTGCATCGTCCCACATGTAAATTCGCTTTAGGATGTCCTGGTGTTAAATGAATTTGGGGTAACCAAAGCCAACTCTCACACAAGGAGCCTTGCCAAGTGCCAAGCTTCTGGAAGTTCTTCCAGTTTGGGTCAGGGTGGAAGGTCTCGGCGACATGCTGTGTCTTAGCCAAACCTGGGTCACTCTGATCCAACAGGGAAAAGGTGACCCGGCGGGCAAAGGGCTACTCAAGGAGATTGTCAAAGGTGCCTGGCAACACACACATGTAGATCGAGAGATGTATGCCCTCACCGCTGCCATTGCAGTTAAGGAATGCAGACACCTGCAGCTTGTAACCATAGAAGACTGGGCTGAATCATTCCAGGTTAGGCTTGGTCTTGGCCTCTTACAGATGACGCCCATAGTAGTCAATATTCCAGATGAGCACTCTATCACTATCTATAGATAGCTCTTCCAGCTCTCCCCATTGCTCCTGAAGCTCTTGCTGCTGCTGGCTCAACAGGGCACTCATCACAGCCAGTTGTGGCTTCATACTCTCTTCCACGTGATGTCCCATTGCCAGCTTAGGTCATCTGTGCTTGCAGTCAGACACTTTGAAAAGGCAGAGCATGAATGTAGTGACCCAGCTATTCTTCAGATGGGTGGGCAGGTCCTCTGGAGCTACAGTGCCCATTCCACATTGGTTGGGGCAGGGAACAGGCAGGCACTGGTACTGGTGGCTCTGGATGGCATCATAAATAAACTCCTTGGTATAGTAGGCACAGGGCTGTGTGCACATAAGACATTCAGAAGTGTCATGCTGGGCCAACAGTCACCTCATCATGCGGGCCCCACACTTGTTCTCACAGTGCACACTCTATTGGGGCACATGCCCTCGTGACTCTCTCATAGGCTTCCCCACTGAATTTCCAGCCACAAAATCCATACTTGAGGTGGCGCTTAGGGCAGTTGTGGTGCAGGTGGGAAGGCAGGTCATGCTGGCTCAGCATGGCCAGGCAGCAATTCTGGCTGGAGACTATATTGAAACTGCAAGTGTTCAAGTAGCCCTGTAGATGACAAAGTGTCCTGCTCCAGACACAGCCCTCCTCACTATGGATGCAGCATATAGCCAAGCCTAAAACCTGGACCTCCAGTTCGAGGACCAGGTAGATCTTGGCATAGTCCAGAGGAAGCTGGTCCTCAGGGCATTTGAAGACTGCTTTACTGAGGAACTCCTGCAGGCAAGGTGTCTCAGAAGCTGTGGCCACATGCAGACACCTTCACAGGTTCACGCATGGGTTTCCAGCAGTGGGCACAGCAGACCCTGCTAGGGCTTCTCCAGGAGCTTGTAGTCAACACCTGGTGTGGTAGGCTGGTGGTGGGCTTAGGCTAGCTGGGCCAGGCACGCGGCAGTAACACAGCCCGCACCCATTCTGGCTACGTTTCCTGGCTGCAGGAGGCGCCAAATTCAGGAATAAGATATTAAGTGTCAAGTTCTGGGTAGTAATCAATAGCATTGGCAATAGCCTGCAAAGTTTATGAGTTTGAGTTACATTACTGGCCTGGTCAAAAAGAGATCTTTCTTACTCAAAGGTCACAAATTTCCTTTTCTATGTCTTTTATGTATAACACTGTAAAGTCTAGGAAGAATTTTCCTAAAATCCTGACCTGCCCAACACACACAATTGTAACTCTTCATCAACTTGCATTGCAGAAACTCAATTTCGTCTCAATTTATATATGGATGCTACCTCTTAGATACATTATACTCTTTTCTTTTTTATTTTTATTGGATATTTTATTTATTTAAAATAAAAATGTCATCCCCTTTCCTCCTTTCTCCTCCCTAGAACTCTCTATCCCATCCCCAATCCTCCTTTATGCTTTTAAACCATTTGGATTATAAGCATGTATTAAGGTTAGTTCTAGGTTGAGGGTCTAGTAATACAATAGGTGCAAATAGTCAAGGAAAAAGCAAGACAATAAACACAAATAGTCAAAGAAAAAGCAAGGTATTAAACCCAATTACATGAACACTCCAGTGATCACTGTTTCCAAGGGCTTATCAGGGTGACTATCTGAGCCTACTTCCTTGCCTTAGTCTAAGTTTATTTTCATGTCTGAAGCCTATTTCCTTGTTCTAGCCTAAAATTTAGATTCCTGTCTGAAATTACTTCTTTGTTCTAGCCTAAGATTTAGATTCCTACCTGAAATTACTTCTTTGTTCTAGCCTATTGTCTGATTCCTGCTTGAAGCCTACTGCTTTGTCATTAGTTAATGTCATATTCCTGCCAAGCAGCCCATTTCCTTGTTCTTGGCCCATGTCAGATTCTTGCCAAGCAGCTCCAAACATTCTCTGCTTCTCCCCCTTTTTTATTTCATTAACAAGACTGGGCCTGTCTTAGGTTGTTCTGACAAGAATGCCTTCCTTACCCATCATGGAATATGCATTACCAAAAGCAATGTACTTCTATCTTAGGTTGGTAAGGCTCTGCGCAAAATCTTACCCATCCTTGCCTTGCCAGCCTGTTAATTTAATAACCCTGTCTGGGGGTCCATTTTCAGGTTCAAGCTATGTACTTGGATGCCAACATGTTGATGTTGTTAAAGAAAAGCTTTAACACATGGGTAGGAATAAAAGTATCCCCAGGACAAAAATGGCTAGCACAATCAAGCTATATATGCCAAATTTGAAGCTTGACCAAAATAGAAATATGAACCTCAGGCCATGCGTAATTTTATCTGCAGTATCTAGCATATCAACACTCAGCAGAGCAGCATTCTTGAAATTCATAAGCTCCCTATGTATTGTTAAAAAATCCTGAGAGGTGTTAAAATTATGCCAAATACCATGCACATGTCATTAAACTTCTTCCTAATTATAATTACTACCACTGTAAATTGTAGAACTAACATGAATCCAAAGTTTGTTTTTCTTTATTTCTATTAAACTCAGCTTATAATTTAATGATAATATTCTTCAATAAGTTCATCCTCTAGTTATTTGTGAATTTTATTTCTCAAGACTATGAAGCAAGGAAACTAAAAGCCTAGGGCTGACTTTGATGGTCATTGATTTATTCATTAGAAGAATGGCAAAACGTATGCATTTGCGAAAAAAGAAAGCCTCTCTCACTTTTAGATTCAGGGCTTTTTCAGATGTACAGAGGAATAAAAATTATCTAGAAGACAGTTCTCCAGCATGTCATTGAAGTATAACGTAGGACCAGGACTGCTTTAGCAGGACCATGAGAGTCTAGATGGCTCAGCAGGTAAACACACTTGCTGTGAAGCCGCATGACCTGAGACTGGTTTCCAAGTATAACACAGCAGAAGTTTTTTCTCTGCTTTCTCTACATGTGCTTCTTTGTACTTCCACAAACAATGACAAATATTTTCATCCAGCTACAGAACAATCTGAAAAACAAATAATAGCCTTCCTATTATACCAACAACAGGTTCAATGAAAATGAAATCTTGTAAATAGCCACAATCAGCAGCCTCCCAATTCCCCAAACCTAAAAATAAACCTAAACAGAAGTATGACTGACCTCTGTAAAATTATAAAACACTGAAAAAGATGGAAATATGCCCCATATTCATGTTAGCATTAACAACATGAAAATACTCATTATTGGAGTCAGTTAATGATTTAATGCAATAGTCCTCAAAAGTCAGTGTCATCCTTCATAGAAATATATGTTAAAACCCACTAAAATTCATAGGGGGAAGCACTCCTGTAATAAAGTCTTTATGAAATGTTTTCTTTTTCTTAACTGAGTTGGACTTTATTACAAAGAATTTTACCATAGATTTCAACCAGAAGAATTACAAAAAGAGAAGTCCTTGGAGTAAAACATATGACAATATTCGCTGTGGGCAACTCAGGCAGTACCAAAGAAACACACAGAAAAAAATGCATGCCATAAACTTCACAACATAAGACTGGCATTACTGAAGGATATGATAATCAAAGCACTGTATGACTAATACAAAAAGACAATCCAATGGAATAAGAAAAAAGGTTCAAAAATCAACCTACACAGCTAAAGCATTAAAAATCTAATATTAAAAGCTCACACTGTAAAAAAATCCTCTTTAAAAGTGTCAAGGGAAAGATGGATTTCTCCATGTAGAATAACAGAATTGAGCTTCATCTCTCATGTTGTACAAGAAAAAAACAATTAATTCAGTTTAGTTCAATAGCCTTAATATGATACCTGGGTATTTGCAAGTAATGAAGAAAAACAGAAAAACAGCTTCAAAATGCAGGCCTACGTAGTGATAGTCTGTGTAGAAATCTAATTGCTTTATAATTAATAAAATAAATTGACAGATGAGAATTCCCAGAGTTGAAAAATGTCTGCATTGTAAAGGAAATACATGAGAGAGTTAAGTGTCAGCTTATAGAATGAGAGAAGGTCTTTGTTAAACAATATTATATAGTGGATTAGCACATGATATATACAAATAAGCAAATTTGGTAGCAAAAGATTAAATAGCTCTATCAACATACAGGTAAGTAAACTAAATAGCTACATTGTTGTGAAAAAGATTAACAAATAAAGTATAATATTTGTTATCATTTTCTATCTGTACCCAATAAACGCATAAAATATTTAATAACTTTTATTGTCATAGGAATAAAACAAAAAACAAAATAAAGTGATAAAACATCAAAAGCCAAAATTACAGTATACATTTTCACTACAGTAAAATGACTATCATCATAAAAACAAAGAATAACAAGAACTGATGAGATGTGTAAGTTTGCCTCTCTTATATCTTACTGGTGGTAAAGAAAAGTGGTAGAGCTGCTGTGAACACCAGGATGAAACATTCTATATAGTATAATTATAGATGTACTATATTATCCTGGTAAAAACATATACAGAAATAGATGTAAAGAAATAAAAGTCAACATTCAAAAATATACCTGAATGTCTATTTTTACTGTGGTAGTACTCACACTGTTCATGCTATAAAATGTTACCTACTAACAGTTGAACCGCTTAAGAATGATGTGTAATGAACACCCAGTGGAATATTGTTAAGCATTAAGAGAATACACTTACATCAATTTTCAGGACAATGAACGGAACAGCATAGCAATATGTTTAAAAACATAAGCCACATTCACGAAGAGAATGATCCTCTGTGTTTAACTTACATGTGTGATTAAATGTAAAGAAAAAGTTTAGAAAATAGTTGGAAAACTATGAAGTTAAGAGGTATATTATTTAAAGGAGAAAGGGGGCTCAGAAAAAACAAGAGATTATTTAATAGCTTCATAGTACCTCAACAGAATTGTCAAATATTACTTATATGACTAAAATGTGTTCTTTTATTTTTTTAATATTTTGTCTTATTTTATTCATTTACATTTCATATATTATCCTCCTTCCTGTTTCTCCTCTGAAAACCTCTTATCCCATCCCCTCTCCCACTGCTTTTGTGAGGATGCTCTCCACCCACCCACCCTCTCCTGCTTCACCACCATAGCATTACCCTACTCTGAGACATGTAGAAGAATGTAAATTGACCCATTTTTATCACCTTATACAAAGCTCAAGTTCAATTGGATCAAAGACCTCCACATGAAACCAGATATACTGAATCTTTTAGAACATATACTGGGAAAGACCTTTTGAAAGTGTTCCAGGGAATACTTTCTGAACAGAACACCAATGACTCAGGCTCTAAGATCAACTATTGACAAATGAGATCTCATAAAATTGAAAAGCTTCGCCGGGCAGTGGTGGCGCACGCCTGTAATCCCAGCACTTGAGAGGCAGAAGCAGGCGGATTTCTCTAAGGTAGGAGGAGTACTGAGAGGAAGAAAAGGAGTAAGAAGAGGAGAAGAAGAAAGAGAGGAGAAGCTAGATGAAGAAAGAGAGAAAGAGGGGGGAGACAGGGAGGCAGAGGTTCAAGTATCTCCACCAGTCAAAGATAGTTGTTATACCTAGGTTGGTCAGTGGGTTATACCTCTGATTGAACAATTCCAAACTTATAAAGCCTATGATTAACATTATTTTTAAAAAATGTATAACTGCAAAAAGGAAAAGGGGGCATGGCATAGGGGTTTCCTAAGGGGGGTGAGGGGGAATGGGGAAAGGGGATGCCATCTGAAGTGTAAATAAAATATCTAATAAAAACAAAAAACAAAACAAAAAAAAACAATATCAAATTAATATTATTATTAAGTATAAATAATTACAAGGAAATATAATAAATAATTCATTAGCTCATAAAAAAATTGAAAAGCTTCTGTAAGTCAAAGGACACTCTCAATAGGACAAAATTCTCCACTTTAAATTGTATTAAACAGTAAAAGTGAAATTAAGGACATTTCTAACATGCCTGTGGATGGTGAGGGTGAAATATTTTCTTCTTGTGGCATGATACAAAGAAAGATGTGGCACTATAAACTTTCTTTAAAAGATACCTAAAAGAGGCAAAAGATGACCATATTTACTAGTATTCCCTATTTGTAGAAAATAAATCACATGGAAAGATTAAATTATATCTTACAGAAGAAGATAGAAAACTTTGCATCTCAAATAAACCCTAGCAGAAAAGATTAATAATGGTTCTACCATAAAATAAAATAAAATAAAATATAGTATATTTGAAGCTATCCATGGACTTAACCTGATCCTACAACACACACACACACACACACAAACACACACACACACACACACACATATTGAAGAACAGGCTTAAAAATATATATGGCTAATCATGTATAATGAAGATCTTGTGTATATATAACATATAAAGAATTTATATAAATCTGTAATAAACCAATAATCTAATTATAAAAATTAGGAAAGATTTTGAAAAGATATTTGTTCTACCTTGATTCTCATGCAACTTATTATCATAAAAATGCTTGATATTACTGGAAATGAATTATAAATCAACCCCTTAAAAGATAACTTCACATCCATTAGCAATTCAAGAACTGAAAGTAACAGGTATTGGTTAAAACATAGAAAAAGAAGGAATTATTATAATTGCAGTTTGGTGTAAAATGGTGTGACCAATATGAAAAAAATATTGGTGATTATTCCAAAATGAGATAAATATGAGGTATTAATGTTACTATATAGTATGTATTAGACAGAACTGAAAATAGACCTGTTTTTACAGATATTGGTACTAAAATAGAAAGATAAATAAAACAGAAAGATTATAAACCAATACAACTCTTTATCATCTGAGAAATTGAAAAACAAATGTATTATATTGATATGAAAAAAATATTATTTAAATCAAAAAATGAACATTTCATTCAAGGAATACAAACATATAATAATAAGTTTAGGTATTGTTTATACATTCTTAAAGTGAGAAAAACATTGTAATATAAAATATGTCCTTTATGTAGATAATTTGGCTAGTATAAAATCTGTGTTGAAGAAGAAGCAGAAAATTTCAATCAGACAGAGGAGATAGGGCATATCAAACAAAAACTGTCTTTCAGACAAGAAGTTGCTGACAAACCACAGATATGAATTCACAAAATTGTGGAAATATATATATTTGAATATAAATATATATATTCAATATGTATATATATATACACTTTGAATATATATATTATATATAGTGTATTGTGGTAATATACAATGTTCAAGTTACATAGGACCCGGTGTTAAGAGGAGAAAGTAAATACAAGCTCCCACCTCTAACCAAAGCTCTATCTACAATTGAAATTTTGAAAAGGAAGAATTAGTTCTTCCTTTTAGAGTCTCCTTGGATGTCTTAACTATAGATAGGGGTAATCTCAATGTCCAGCCATAGGTGTACAACACATAACCAAAGTATAAGTGTCTTTATATACTATATACCTTTACTCACATAGTTTTGTTTGGTTAGAGGTGTGTGTGTGTGTGTGTGTGTGTGTGTGTGTGTGTTTGCTTCTATAATATGGTTCAAAGTTTTGTATTTTTATGTTTTGTGTGTGTGTGTAAAGGGGTTGTGGTTTGACTTCTTTAAAATCTCTCTTCTTATTTTAATATGTTAGTTTTGCTTGCCTGTTTCTTTTCTGGAGAAAAAGAAAGGTCATAGAATTATGTGAATTGTAATGTAGGGAGAATCTGGGAAAAGTTATTGGGGAAACACAATCAGAATATATTTTATAAAAAAATTTTCAATAAAATTTTTCATAAATGTTATATACTATATATATATACATATATATATATATATATATATATATGACATATTTACACTGGACACTTGCAGGCTTTTTTTTGAAAATTAGAGTAGTTATACAAAAGTGTCCTTGTGCCAACAATATTGTATATTTAGATTCTGTAAATGTTTTTCAAATAATACAACAATACTTATAACATGCATAGAGCAAAATCGAATGCAAGCCAGTCATGTATTAACTGCTTACATAGGTGAGTAGAAAATATTTTTATGTGTTTGAATTATTATTTTACTTAGGGTATTAAGTAAAAAATAATTTTTGGACTAAGTCATCACTTTATTGTCTAGTCTTATAATTTAGAATTTCTATTCCTAACCTGATCTAAAACGAAACCTCGCACTTCCAGCTTCATTATTTTTTGACTGCAACATTTGCTTGCCTCTGTTTTCCATAGGTGGTTTATGAAGTTGTATATGTATATGTCATGAACTTATGAAAAATATTTGAGTCCTTGGTACATATTAAAAAAAATCAACATGAGTTACTGTTTATATATTGGCTCTGAGAAGGACAGTAAAATTTGCATCAATCTATTTTGTTTTCTATCAAATCAGCAAGATTGATCTTCTGTTTGTTGACATGGAAAAGGTTGAATGGATGTGATTTGACATTAGTTTGCAGCATGTCTACCACAACTGCTTAAACTAGGTTTTACACATCTAACACTTAAAAGCACAAATGCAAATTTTGCATAAACCTCAGGAAAATGGAATTTAGCAGGGCTGTATGAGTTTTCAAAAAGCACTTATTTTCTTGTGAAGGAAAACAAACTAGCAGAGTGAGTGTCACAGGCAAAACTGAGCTTATACCGTGGTTTTAGGATGCATTGGTTTTCTATAATAGAACATCAAGAAATTTTGAGTATTTTTTGAGCATATCAGAATGACAGGAAAATGATTTATATTGGAATAAATTGCTTTTATTATATATGTAGGGAAGAAATGAATACTTCTAGAAATGCATACATAAATTTAAATATATTTTCAAAACACCAAGTGTCTAGCATTTCCAACTATATCACTGTGGTATTATGAAGTCAACTTGATTTCCCAAATGAGTGAACAGGCTCACATCATCTCATGTATGCGATGGAGTAGTGAATGGATGATAATTTACAGTTACATTTTGTAGTTGTCATTGGTGGAAGGAATGGTAGCTAAGTAAGAATGTATACATATTTTACTTCCTAAAATTCCATCCTAGTCACTTTCTATAAATATCAGATTTGTTCCATATTTTTATTCCTTGAAGTGAATTAGGAAATTGCAGGGTTTGTTGTTGGCTTTTTCCCGTATGAAGTGAAAAAACAAAACTGTTTTATGCATTAATTAAATCAACAAACAGAAGTATAGAAGGGAATTGTACAAAGCATATTAGTGTACTGTTGTTGTAAGTTGAATAGTGAACTGAATCTGTGTTATCTTACAAATAAACACAAAATATGCCATGATGGTATAGGCTATTAAAATAAACAGTTGTTTTCAAGCTTTAATACTGTCTATACTTCTGAGTGATATCATCAAAAGGCTTATGTACTTATGCTCACAGAGCCATAAATGGAAAATATAAACACATTTCCTGATTCTCAGAAGAGTCTCCTGATTCCCAGTTACTCTCTAGTGTTTGACAATTTCAGGTTTTTGAAGTTTAGGCTTATATCTTCAAAGAATAAAACTAACTTGGGAATATAAGTACAGTTATCAAAACTGTACAAATGGCATTGTTGTACTGAGGCATGAATATTATCTGAATTTATTAATATTTTATTTCACTGTTGAATGAATTTGCTAACATATATTACACCTTTTAGTCACTCTAGATACAAAAAGAAAGACCTGTTTACATACAGAAGATAAACGGGGTCGAGGAATAAAGTAATCAAAAGAAAACATGACTTCCCTGGGCTGTGACTATTACCCACTCAGTTTAAATGTACATACCACAATACTCCATTCATTTCATCTTAGTAACAGGCAGTGACAATTCAAGGTTTACAAAAAACATCTTAAATCCTATGTAAAAATATGAGATTAAAGTATTGTTTCTTTTTATTGATAAATACAAAATCAACCATAACTAAACTGCAGCTGCTTTCATATTGTTGTGTAAAGAACTTTTGTTTGTCATAGCAACATAGACCAATAGTTAGTCATTTGCCTTTAATAATTTACAAAGTTTATTTAATTTTTAATTACTTATTTGACAGGTGTTCAAGAATTATATATTTTTTCAATAAATTATTTTGAACTTTAACTCATAAAGCAAATATTTAACTTTTAAGTCAATAATTGGTGTGCTAAAACTAAAAAAATAACATGGTTTATAAAAATTTTTCTTTGTTTATAAGGTAAGCTTTTTCATTTTTTAAGTGAAAATAGATTTTTCTCTCAAACAATAAAACTAGACCAAAGTTTCTTCTCCTTCCACCAATCCTACCTCCCCTTTTGCCTGGGTCTACTTCCTCTACTTTTTCTAAAAAGGGAAGCAGGATCAGGAAGAGACAGGAGACTGGAGAGAAGCCCAGAGGGCCAGGAGAATGGATGACAAAACATAGATGCGGATGTGGGAGACAGGGGAGTATCAAGAAAGTACCAAAGCCGTAGGATATGAGAGGCTCCCAGGACTCAGTGTGGAAGACCTTAGTCAAAATGCCCAACAGTGAGGAGATAGAACCTGAACTGACAAGTAGATAGTCAGGGCCCCTAGAGGCAGAATGGAGTTACCAACCTACCTTCAAAATGTTTCTTCCAGAATTGTGCTTAAAAGAATACAGGAACAAAAATGGAACAGATATCGAATGAAAGACCATCCATTGTTGGGTCCAACTTCGATCTATCTCATGGGCAAGCACCAAATCCTGACAATATTCCTGATGCTATGTTGTGTTTGCAGACAGGAGCCTCAGATGGCTGGCATCTGAGAGGTTCTATCAGCAGCTGACTGAGACAGATTTAAATACTTCCAGCCAAACATTGGCCTGAGATCTGAGACCCTTTGGAAGAGTAAGGGGAAGGATTGAAGGAGCTGAAGGGGATGGCAACTGCATAGGAAGACCAACAATATCAACTAACCTGGGCTCCTGTGGACTCCCAGAGTCTAAGTCAGCAAACAAAAAGTATACATGGGGAGGTCCGTGGCACACATGTAGAAAAGAACTGCCTTGTCTAGGACAGAATGCACCTAATCCTATAGAGACTTCATGCCCCAGGGAAGGGGGATAGAGAGATAGGTGTGGGCCAGCATCCTCTCAGAGTCAAAGGGAGAGGGAATGGTGTGAAGAACATTTGGAGGGGGTACAAGGAATGAGGGCAACATTTGGAATGAAAATTAATAAAAATTAGAAAAAAAAGAAAAAAGAGCAGACTTCTAAGAACAACAATCAAATGTGAAATAATAATAATTATAGTAAAATGAGACAAGGCAAAAGCCCTAATATTAAGGCTGGACAAGGCAACCCAATAGGAGAAAAATTTTTCTTCAGAGTTGACAATATAATCAGAGACAAGCCAGCTTCCACTGGTAGGACGTCAACAAACTTACCAACCTAAGAGTCACGTTTGCTGAGTACCTGAAGCAGACCTATGCAGGCCCTGTGTTGGCTGTTTTAGTCTCTGTGAACTCATATGACCCCTGCTTAGGCGATTTGCTGGACCAAATTCTCCTGATGTTATCTGTCACCTCAGATTCCAACAATCTTTCTGCCCCATCTTCCATGGCATTTTGGGGAGGGATCTAATGCAGACCTCCAATTTAAACTTTTTCTCCACATAAAGTCTGGCTGTGGATCTCTGCACCTGCTGAGGAAGCATCTCTAATGAAAACTGGAAAAGGCAACTATCTATGAGTATAGCAGAATATCATTAAGAAACATTTCGAAGGTTTTCTTGTCCAGTGGTGTTTGGTTCTTTTTTAAATCTCTGGATTATACAGTCTCAGATTCCTGCTGATCCAGGCAGTGTTGGCAACATAATCAGAGACAAAACAGCTTCCACTGGTAGGACCTCAACAAACTCACCAAAAATAATTGGATCTATTATATGACATGGGCCTTAAATTAAACCAGACTTGTGTCACCATTCTCACAACTTATGCCCAACCAATGGCCCAGAATATTTTACAGGCAGAAATGATTGTAGACGAAAGGATATGCTTACAATTGACACTGTATTAAAAATAATTTTAAATATTTCATTATTCATTTTTTAATATTTTAAATAGCATGACTACAATAAAAATAAGAATTACCATGTTACTGCTATCAACTGGAGACCTGTATTATTCTGAATATTCTGTGGTTTTTATCAGTACTCATGCACCTCTAGATATCAGTGTTCTCACTCACATCATCACATAAAGATGCAAGATGTTTCATCTTCTTTATCTCAGTACAAACTTACAATATTATGACTTATACACATTTTTTTTGTATTTACACACAAGTATAAGTGTAATGATGCTTAATGTCTTGTTTTGAAGAATGTTTGAAGAATGTTGGAAATGGTTATAATGCTTTGTCTTAACTCAGCTCCCAAAAAGCTCATTTCTATTGATAAATATAAAATCATGATTATACAAATTAAGCTAATTAGGTTGATATTTTTAAAGCCAAAAAAGTTATTTTACTTGTGTTTCTTTCATTAAAAGCTGAATGTGTAGCTAAGTTTTCTATTTCACATATGTGAATTAAAAGTATATTTTGTGTGTTTGTGTGTTTGCCTGTCTGTTTGTATGTATTTTGATGCTCCATTTCATGTGTCATCTTGCCTAGCCAATAGTATACAGTGATGAATTAAGCTCTGTTGTAGATATGACTGAGAAAGCATATTGCAGGTGTTATATTTTAAAGCTGTCATTAACATTGGCTGATGTTAAGTGAAGAAGATAATCTTTAATAGTTTAGGCAGGGCCTCATCACTGTAATTCAATCACCTTAGGAGCAAAATTGAGGTTTTCCTAAATGAATTCTACATGCTAACTAGCCCTACCCCTGCCTCAGAATTCTTACTCATGAGTCTTCAAATTTTCCTCGACAAATCTGGCAGTACCTAAGTAAGTCCCATACAGTGAAAATATGTGTTTAAGAATATTATTGGTATATTTCAAACTGAATGCATATAAATTATAAATTTTTACTCATTGTTATAAATAAAAAAAGATTGACAGGTATCATTTGTTTATGGTCTATATAGTTAAGAAAAGATACCTTTAGTGATACATGGAAAGAAACAAGACTGCTAAAAACTGCAAAGTCACTTACGAATGTTTGAGTACTTGTGGAACTATTGAGGTATATTTTGAAATGACTAAAGCAAAGAAGTCAATTATTCATATGAACAATTTCTCCTATAATTTAATTATCAAAGATAATTTAAAGTTCTTTTCAGTGATTTGAAAGTAGTATTATCAAAATGTTTAGCAAATGATGGAAGCATTAAGTAACTTCACTATCTATATTCTGAAAATAATTTCTTGCCTAACTCTAACACAGAAACACCAAATGACCCATATTAAAAACACCATTGTCCTCCATTCATTGTAATGCTGAGTATTAGTCACAGTAATAACTATCATGTGGATAATGTTTATAATTCAAAACACAAAAACAAGAAGTCCAATCAATATTTAGTGTAAAAAAGAATGGTTCTCTGATAATATATTTTCTGTTTTTATATAGCTCAATAACGTTAAAATTATAAGCTTACTTTATTGTATAAGAAGGCTGTGTCTCACATAAAAATGTTTTTTTAAAAATACATTACATATATTTGGAAACTTACAAAAATAGAAAAATTATAGTATTTGAGATGGTTTGTAAACTGTACAGAAAAAAATCACAAACACCTATAAAGTTAATCAATTTCTGGATTCTTATACTTAGTATGGTGATGCTGTTTAAGTCTACATGCCACATAAGTTCAGTGATAACTAGTATTGTTGGCTATACTTAGTAATATACTAGTAGTCACAGTAGTTATAGTAGTAGTAAATAACTACCTCAGAAAATATTACAAAAAACATACATGTGTGTATTCTATTCTCTATAGATTTGTTCTCATTAAATGACTTTCAAATGTACTTCATACATATTCTTGCATACATCCTTTTGCATGGAATTCTTCAGAGACCTTAAAATCAATAAATATAATGAAATTAAAATCCTGAAATGCACTTTACTCCTTCAAAATAAATATTTACATATGTATCTTGTTTGTCGATCCAGCCTGTCTCATTTTCCCTCCCTTCTCCACTTTTATTCATGCTCCATTCTCTGCAGAGCAAACGTTTGTTCCCCCTGGACTCCCCCAGGGAACAACAATACCTGTGACTTTAGAATTTAAAAGTACCCAGTTCTTTCAATCCCAACTCTATAAATAAGAACACAGGTAAACTATGGGTATTTGTATTTCAGTGCTTTGTATTTAAGTCTCCCCCAAAATAGTGGGTGAGCACTAGTAAACTGGGGCACACATGCCCATGACGTAATTGCTCAGGTTTCTTTATACTTACACATGCAGTGCCACTATGTTTTGCATGTTTTGATGAAATCTCATCAATTTGAATGTTTCAGCAGGTATCATCTTTATTGTTATAATTCAGGTCCAATAATAAAGATGAAAGATTTCATGTCATTGGATGGATCTATGTTGAATATACAGAAAACACAATATATTTAATCAAATCTTACTTATTTTATAGCTTAAACCTTATCCTATTTAATACCTTTCATTACCCCATTCTATATCCCACCACTCACTTTATATTTGCCTTCATCTCCTGCAATTATCAGCTTCTCCGTGATAGGTAACTTCCTCTTATTACCTCACTAAATGATTTATTTTTATATGTTTGTTGTGCATAGAATAAATACAATCATTAAGTATTAGGTAATTATAATAGAAAGTATAGATGTACGTAAGAAATCACTTCAAATATTGGTATATAAAATTTAATTGTTACTTTTTTAGATATAGTGTTCATTTATTAAGATAAAATTGTATAATAAATTTTTAAATGGTCTGTTTACTGTCTCATTTTATTTAGATGTATAATCGTCAACATGTGTTTGTGTTTACTATGCAGACAGATTTTAATTACCTATTACATCATTCATGAAGCAGAATGCAACATCAAATAGAAGAGAAACAGCAAAAGATAAAATTTTCAGAACTGAAGAATCTTGCTAATTAAATTGCATTCCCATCTTTTATTACATAGTTTAATTAGAGTATGATTATTAATTCAGATATTTTAGGTTCTGTGTGAACAGACATTCATAAAAGTATTCATTTTTATAATATTGGCTTGTATTGTTTTCAATAGTAATTTACAATAAATCACAATTTCAATTTATGTGGTTTCATTGTGATTGTGTTTACACAAGTAAAATTTGAATGGCACTAAATTCAATCTTCAGAAGATTTTATTTGTGAGAAAACAAACCAGTTATGGAGAATTGTCTGTTTCTAGATAATCTAATAAGCTGTGATTAATAATGTCCCCATTGCCCACTGTTATATCCATCTCAGTTCCTCTTCACAATTCTCCTATCAAAAGTTCCCCACTACTTTCTTTTTCTGTTTGTTTGTTTGTTTCCTTGTTTTTGAAACCCATAATATTTAATCAGGAATGCTTGCAAGAACATGGATTGGTTATTTACACATACAAGAATATATTACCAGGGACTGCATCAGTGAGAAATATGACTATGTTTCAGCACCTGTAACTGCTTACCAACTGTTCAGAAAGTATGAGCCACAGGAATTTCTTCTAAGCTATGCATGATGGAATTTTGATAGGCCCAGTCATGGCCAGTTCTTTTTCACACAACCACTGCTCCTGGGAGTTTGTCTACATGTCAGCCATGACATCTCCAAAAAGCAATGCTTTCTAGAATACCTCTCTAAACTCCAGTTCTTACATTCTTTCTGCTACTTCTACCATGATGTTCTCTGAGTCCTGCATGACTGATATCAATGTCCAAATTAAGGCTATGCACTCAATTGTCATATATTCTGATGACTTTGTTTCATTATTAATTTCTACCTTCACCAAAATATACTGCAGAAAATCCTTTACTTAACAGGGCTGAAAGCAGTACTAATCTTTAGATAAAAATATCTAAACAAATTGTTATTCAGTATAAGCATAAATATTTAGAGGGTAGTTTGACAACATGCCCACTAAAAAAGGACGTCAATACTAGGTTATCAGTACCAGTGATAATTTTTCTTGATTGGAATAGGCTTCAAGTCCAGTCACAAGTTGATTACCATCAAACAAAGATACAACAATATTTTCTGTTTCAGATAATTTAAATGTGATACAATATACAAAACCAAAATAGGGTGTGTATGGCTGTGTGTGTGTGAGTGCATGTGTATGTGTGTATACATATAACCCAAACACAAAATATATAACTGCTTAAAGTCTCTAACTATAAATGGTAATATTTATACAACATGTAAATCATTTTATATGATCTCAAGTAATATCAATGCTAAAATAGATGCTGAAAGTACTTGTTGTGCAAACATACAAATCCATATAGTTCACTGTATTTACAAAGTAAACTTATTATAGATATAACTTTTTAAATCAAGGCAATTTACTAAAGACCCACCAAAGACTTGAAACCATGGTAATAATAAGAAATATTTTCAGAAACATAATAGCTATCCTGATATTATTTTATCCTGTTGAATTTGTTAAATTTTGTCAATTTTATTTATCAAATTTGTCATTCGGTTACTAAATAATAATTAGTCTGTATTTCAAGGAGTTAAAGTGGAAGGAGCATGCCAATATACTTGGGCTCAAGGTTTATGTGGAGTAACAAAAAACTTTTAAATGAAATTTATTGAAAAGTGTATACTCTCTATAAAAATATGTAATATGCTGAGAACGTTAAACTTAAAACTAATTTGTCAATTTAAAAAATAAGTGATGTATTGGTGATTAGATAAAACTTCAGCAAAATTGAAAGACATTACTAAGTTAACAATGATTGTCTTAAAGAGCCAACACTCAGATCAATTGTGTAAGCAAAGGAGAAAACTGAAATGATAGAAAATGAACAAGGCCTATGCAACAGTAATTCATATCTATTACTTTTCATTTTTTTACTTTATTGTATATTTTCTTTATTTATATGTCAAATGTTATCCTCTTTCCTGGATCCCTCCCAGAAATCCCAATCCCATCCACCCTACCTTGCTTCTATGATAGCATTGCCCCACCTACTCACCTACACCCTCCTCCCTTCCCTCAAATACACCTGTACTGGGACATCTAGCTTTCACAGGACCAAGGGTCTTTCCTCCCATTGATGCCCAACAAGGCCATCCTCTGCTACATATGTGGCTGGAGCCATGGGTCCCTACACATGTACTCCTTGGTTAATAGTTTAGTCCCTGGGAGCCTTCAGGGGTCCTATTGTTTTTCCTATTGAGTTGCAAACCCCTTCAGCTCCTTCATTACTTTCTCTACCTCCTCCATTGGGGACCTTGTGCTCAGTCCAGTGGTTGACTGCAAGCATCACCTCTGAATTTGTCAGGCTCTGGCAAAGCTTCTCAGATGACAGCTATATCAGGCTTCTGTCAGCATGAACTTCTTGGCATCCAAAACAGTATCTGGGTTTGGTGACTGTATATGGGATGGATCCCCAAGTGGGGCAGTCTTTGGATACCTTTCCTTTAGTCTCTGCTCTATACTTTATCTATGTATTTGATCTCATGAGTATGTTGGTCCCCATTCTAAGAGGGACCAAATCACCCACACTTTGGATTGTCTTCTTGAGCTTCATGTGGTCTGTGAATTGTATCTTGAATATTCCGAGAATTTGGGCTAATATTCACTTATCAGTGAGTGAATACCATGTGTGTTCTTTTGTGATTGGAATACCTCATTCAGGATGATGTTTTCTAGCTCCATCCATTTGCCTAAGAATTTCCTGAATTCATTGTTCTTAATAGCTGAGTAGTACACCATTGTGTAAGTGTACCACATTTTCTGTATCCATTCCCCTCTTGAAGGACATCTGGGTTCTTTCCATCTTCTGATTATTATATGTAAGGCTGCTATAGACATAGTGGAGGATGTGTTCTTGTTATATGTTGGAGAATCTTTTGAGTATATTCCCAGGAGTGGTATAACTGAATTCTCAGGTAATACTATGTCCAATTTTCTGAGGAACTGCCAGACTGATTTCCAGAGTGGTTACACCAGCTTGGACTCCCACCAGCAATGGAAGTTTTCCTCTTTCTCCAGATCCTCGCCAACATCTGCTGTCACCTGTGTTTTTGAACTCAGCCATTCTGACTGAAATTCTAGCTAGAGCAACTAGTAAACAAAAAGAAGCTAAAGGGATACAAATTGAAAAAGGAAGAAGTCAAAATATCACTATTTGCCAATGATATGTTAATATACTTAAGTGAACCAAAAATTCCATCAAAGACCTCTTAAATCTGATGAAAAACTTCAGCAAAGTGGCTGGATTTAAAATTAACACCAACAAATCAGTAGCCTTCCTCTACTTAAAAGATAAACAGGCTAAGAAAGAAATTAGGAAAATGACACTCTTCACAATAGTCACAAATAACATAAAATACTTTGGCGTGACTCTAACCAAGCATGTGAAAGATCTGCATGAGAAGAACTTTAAGTCTCTGAAGAGAAAATTGAAGATCTCAGAAGGTAGAAAGATCTCCCACACTCATGGATTTTCAGGATTAATAATAAAAATGACTATCTAGCCAAAAGCAATTTACAGATTGAATGCAATCCCATTCAATACTCCAATTCAATCCTTCATGGAGTTGGCAAGAACAATTCTCAAATTCATTTGGAATAACAAAAACCCAGAATAGCAAAAACTATTCTTAACAATAAATGAACTTCTGGGAGAATCACCATCCCTGACCTGAAGCTATATTACAGAGCAATAGCAATAAAACTGCATGGTATTAGTACAGAAACAGACGGGTAGATCAATGGAATAGCATTGAAGTCCCAGAAATGAACTCACACACCTATGGTCTCTTGATCTTTGACAAGGATTTAAAAACATCCAGTGGAAAAAATATAGCACTTTCAACAGATGGTGCTGGTTCAACCTGAGATCAGCATGTTGAAAAATAGAAATAATCCCATCCTTATCTCTTTGTACAAAGGTCAAGCCAAAGTGTATCAGGGATCTCCACATAAACCAGATACTGTGATACTAATTGATGAGAAAGTAAGGAAGAGTCTCAAACACACAGGTATAGGGTAAAATTTCCTGAACAGAACACCAATGGGTTATGCTCTAAGATCAAGTATCAACAGATAAGACCTCATAAAATAGCAAAGCTTCTGTAAAGGAAAGAACACTGTCAATAGGACAAAATGACAACCAACAGGTTTTGAAAAGACCTTTACCAATCGTATATTTGATAAAGGGCTAATATCTAATATATACAAAGAACTCAAGAAATTAGACTCCAGAGAACCAAATAACCCTATTAACAATTTAGGTACAGTGCTAAGCAAAGAATTCTCAAGGGAGGAATACAGAATGGCACCTAAAGAAATGTTTAATATCCTTAGTCATCATAGAAATGCAGGTCAAAGCAACCCTGAGATTCTACCTCACACCAGTCAGTACTGCATATTTATAAATGAAGAGCAGAGACTAATGTTACAGGAACAAGGCTTGTGCAAACAGAGATGTAATTTCTCTACTTTTTAAGTTTTCTTTTATCATAAGTATAATGGGAATCAAGAAATGGTGGCATTATTCAATACACCTTTACAGATGGAAACTCTCATAGCTTCATTGACAATTGACTATGGACCAAAATGTTCTAACAGAAAAAAGAATGTATAATTATAAGAATTAATAATAAACAATGGTGTAGATGTGAATATGAACTTTGACATAAGCAGTGATCCTAAGCCTAAATTGGCATGATTTTTTTTCTGTGTTGTGTAGATCACCAGAGTAGGAAATGTAGGAAGACATCAATTTACTAGCTTTGAAAATTGACACATAATACTATCTAATTGTACACATTTAATAAAAAGATATTATGTACATGTATATTCAAAGACTCACTAAAAGAGATAGACCTAGATAAAAATTAAATCCATAAAGTTATTTTCTTATATTGCAAATAGTCAATAAAATGTCTCCTTAACTTTAACAGTTTACATATTTAAATATCTGTCTTTAGAGATTAAGCTATCTTTTATAACTTTGTAACTACCTCAGCCAATACTGTATATCACTTTTGCCTGCTTCAATGCCTGCTTTTCCTTCAAAATATATTTTTTCTCTAGGTTCAAAAGCACATAGAATATTTCTTCACATAATTTTTTTGCAGTTCCCAGCCTATATACACCAAAACACTATATTTAATCTCATGATCAAAAGAAATTGTCTTTTTCTCATTCTAAATGTATATCAAGGCTGTCTTTAAACAACAAAATTGTCTTTTTTTCTATGCTTCTCCTGTTTTCTTTAATTATTTTCTCCATTTACAGGTTTTATGACAGGAGAATTTGTATGCACTCAAAAACTACTGGAAACTTTATACAAATATTGAAATAACAGCATAATCATATAAGAGACAACTGGGTTCTTGTACTGAACTAATGCATTTAATGAGTAACATAAGGGGTCACTGGGAAGCTGCTTGTCCCACTTCAATATAACTTATACATTCTCCTAGAGTGTGAAGTTAATCTTTCTGGCAGTTAATTAACTGTGATATAATTTTACATTTTCAAAAAAGATTACTGACTAGCCACTAGAAATGTGATAGCCCAAATCATCAAGTCATGATTTGGGAGGTCTAGTTTTTATTTGTGCAATCTGTGTTTCTCCTGGACATGCAATGTTGGTAACAATGCTCTTTGTTTTTTGTTCTCTGTGCAGAAGGCTTTCTCAGCATCCAGCTACTATATGGATGTTGAAGTAATTATTTTAAATCCATGGCATCCAATCTGACTTATAGTTACAGAGCTGCCATATTCCCAAGTAGGCTAAACCTGAGGTCAGGAGCAGTGGCATGTTCTGACTACTGCCACAGCTCAGGCCACCATCTTAAGCTACCAGCTCAGGTGGCCAAAAGCACCGGCCTTGCCACCCATGAATCTCCAGCATGGGAGATGACTCTGCCAATCTTCCATGCTGTCTCCACAAGGCTGGGCTTAGCACAGGCCATCCCGCCACCCACATAGGCCCTGTAGAAATGAGACTCTAAGTTTTAGATTATCCAAAGGCTTTATATTTTTCGTAATGCTCAATAACAAGATTCCCACAAAATCAGAGGTATAATCCAATACCCAACCTAGATATATCAACTATCTTTTACTGCTAGAGACAGGCACATATCTGCTTCCATGTTCCCTTCTCTCTTGTCCTCTGTCTCCTTTCATCTTGTGGGGGGAAATATGCTGCTACACATGGAGCTTCTTTTTTTCTACACACACACACACACACACACACACACACACACACACATATATATATATATATATGGATATTTTGTTTACATTTCAGATGCTACCCACTTTCCCCATTCCCCACCCACTCAGGAACCCCCATCTTATCTCCCCTCATCTTGCTTCTATGAGGGTGTGCCCCAACCCATGCACCCACCCACTCCCACCTCCCTGTCCTCGAATTTCCCCACACTGGGGCATCCAGCATTCATGGAACTAAGGATCTCCTTTCTCACCTGTGTCCAACCAGGCCCTCCTCCCCTACATATTCAGCTAGATATGCTTCCAGACTGGTGGTTTAGACCCTGGGAGCTCTGGTTGTTTGTTATTGTTCTTCCCATGGGGCGGCAAACCCATTCAGCTCCTTCACTCTCTCTAACTCCTCCATTGGGAACCCATGATGAGATTAAAGTGCTTGCTTTTGTCATCTTGAGAATAAAAACAGCATTTTTCCCTTTATAGTGTTGTGGATGGCCAGATTCACACTTGAGAGTGGTGTAAAGTTTGGGTAGGACTCTTACTTGGCATTCACCAGCCTCAGTCAGTCTTTGTTCACTGAAGAAAAAACTTCTGCACAAGAAACTGGTCTACTCAAAAAAAAAAAAAAAAAAAAAAAAAAAAAAAAAAAAAAAAAAAAAAAAAAAAACTGACTTCCTACTGACTTGCTTTGCTTTATAGAAAATATCTTGTGAAGCTTCTTAAACATTAAATTTTCATTGGTCTATGTGATTCTTCTAAATGTTGAAGTAGTGAAGTTTATAATCTGTGAATTCCTGCAAACAGTGGTTGCTATATATCATTTCTTGTAAAAGGTCTCTTAACTATCTTTGGTCTTTGCTAAATTATTTTACAGAATAAAGTCGACAGTGCTAGCAAAAAGAGAGAGAGAGAGACAACTGGCTACAAAGATAGAATTCTATGCTACAACTGTATTTAAAAATATAACGACTAAAACTATTTCAGAAAACAAGATTTTTCACAATGTCAACTTCAGTCATCAAATATTGAGTGTATATATATATTTACTCTCTCTCTCTCTCTCTCTCTCTCTCTCTCTCTCTCTCTATATATATATATATATATATATATCACATTTTAGCAAGTAAAATTAGAAAGCACAGTAAGGTCAATATTTAAAGTGTATTGTGGAGGACAACGCAATAGAAAAAAGCAATTAAGGAATAAACAGAGTTTAATTAGAAAAGTCAAAGAAATAGCTTTGTAGTAAACTCCACAGTAGGATGGTTATCTCTTTTATTCAGTGTGTATTTCCAGCGCCAACCAGACAGGAAAGTAGAAACACATTAAATATTTGTTAATTAAATAATGCAGGCCAAGAAGTCTTTCTCAGCTGTTTTTTCATGTTAATTATCATTTTTATTTAATAACCTGAGAAATTGTGGGATTCTTAATCCCCTGTTTTCTTCTGCAAATTAATAACTCTTTCCTTAAACCAACCACTGACTATACATTTCTGATGTAAAATTTCATTTGATGTTTTATAACAGAACTGTGGCTTTGATGATTGAACTTTTAAAGTGATACATCAGATTATAAAAAAGACAAGCATGATTAATTGAAATATGTACTTTTAATATTTTAATATAAATTAAATTTTACTCAATGTAATTTCAATTTAAATGTATGAATTTATAAGTCTTAGTTTGGCCTTTAGACTAATATATATTATATGTTATATACACATATATAATATTTTCACTCATCTTGAAATTATGGTCAGTATATAGGAAATATAAGCAAAACAATTTAGGTAATAAATTTGCAATTAATTTAGATATTTTATTTATCAAAACAGCCTTTTAATAGTACATGAATTTTTGTTGTGAAATTAAGCCCTATAGAGCACTAATTGTAATTACGCTAGCTATTTACACTAATGTTTCAAATGGGCCAATGTATACAAATGTAAAAAATGTATTATGTGAAACAAATTACATTTGTACAAACTCCTGATAATTGTCATGAGTTTCAATGTCTTCTGAAATAATAAGATGGCTTTTGAATTCTGTGGATATTAAAGAAGACCAGCAGACCTAATTGAATAAAATGAAGATGTTTTATTTGTCAAATTTTCCATTTAGAAGGATAGTATTTATTTCGGTCTGATGACTTCTATCTTGGTTATGTGTGTAGGGCTGTTGTGTGCACACAAGGGTATGTGTATAAAGATATGCCGGTGTTATAGAAGTCAGAAAAACCATTGTAAGTTAATTCCTTCCTTCTAGGTCCTAAACTTATGTCATGAAGCTTGCACAGCAAGAGCATTTACCTTCTGAGCCTCCTCTATGGTCTAAACTTGTATATTTTAATGTGGTTTTGGTAGCAATGACTGACAATGGTTTATGAAATTGCTGAAAACCAAGTGTTATAGATAGATTATAAACTTAAACACTCTTTATTTCAAGTAGACATGTATATTTGTTTATTAGACAAGAACACTTTAAGATGGTATTATGAACACTTAATTATATTCTCACCAAAAATATGAAAATATTTTCTGTAGATGAAATATTTCTTAAAAAACATGCAGAAAATGAGGACAAATTAAAATTTTCTGGCCACTTAGAGCTCCTTCAGAACAACCACTTATATTATGTACCTGCAATTACACTCAGATATTTGAGGTATTAATGGAGACTTACTTTATCTAAAATAGTATTAATGTGTATATTTCAAATGTTCCCCTCATCCCTGGGCCCAAATAAGCCTACGAAATCATATAATAATCAGTATTTGGGATTTAGTTTACCATATTATGTTTATTTGTGCCAATTTTTAATGTCATATTTGTTTTCTCTTAGCTTCTGCTTTATTATAATAAATATAATTAGACAATTTTAAAAACACTGATACATCAGTATATTGCAACTACAGTGTAGGCAATGCTGGTTTAAAAAAATCCACACGGAAGAATTTGGACTCCTCATTACCTATTAAAATAATAATTATTATCCCCAAACACATAACTTAAAGAAATATGCTAATTAATTCCACATTGAAGAACTATAGTGTCCAAGAATATTGGTTTTAAATACAGTATACATTTCAATGCTCCAGCTTGTAGGGTGAGTTGTATTTCCAAATGGTAGTGTGTTAATTTAAATTAATCATTGACCAGCTTAGTTATTTGTAAGGTTATTTCATTACTTGAGAATATGAAACTCTTTGGGGAATAAGTTTCCAAGTATTGAGATAGAAAAAAAAAAAACCCCTAACCTTTAGTACAAGGAACTGGAAACATCTCAATTTGCAGGCTTCATGAGCAATGCACAGCACTTTACTACCTGAACTCAAAGTCCCTTCATGCTCTACAGACATTATACAAGATATTACTCCAATTATATAAGTAAATGATGTGCCTTGGATATGTTTATTTGTTTGTAATTGTTGTAACAAAATATAAAAATGCTAGATTTCTTCAAATAAAAAGGTGGGGCCTTGCCAAGTAGAAGCATTTTCTGATTTTTTCCCCTTATGATACGTTATCTATTTCTTCCAGAATGAACAAAACTTTTATCCAATAGACAATATACCACTAAAACGATGAAATGTAGAAAATGACTTTGCTGGAATTTTTGAAAGCAAAGCAAAGCATTTATAGTGTTCACATTTATCCTCTAAGTGACCAAAATGTTGGCAACTTTGAGTAATTTTTAAGGCAAGACAGGCTTTTCTGGCTGTTTTGGGCTGCAGAGTAAGCAGCATTACCAAACAGAATTTATAGTTCAGATTATCAAAATATCTGTGATGGATGGGGATGTTGGAAAGCAGTTTTATAAATCCTCCCTAACAGAAGTGCAGTGGAATTCACAGTGTTGTGGAACCAAGATATTTAGAAAAGAACCTTTTCTTTAAAAAATAAGCTATTGCATCAGGTGTGGTATTGCCACTTTAAACTCCAGCTTTAAGAGGCTGATAAAGAAAGATCACAAGTCCAAGGCTGCTCTGTGCCACATTGAGACACTGTTCCAATACACAAAACCAAAACTGTATTTACCAAAAACCCTAATATGAAATCAACTGAATTCACTCTGTGACTAACCATTGAACACTCCTATCCCTGATGTCTGACCTGTGGTTAGTACATGATGTAACTCCTAAACGTTAAATGATTCAGCTTGCAATCTGACAGACAACTAATATTAATAATGTCACAGCCGCCACATTCTTACTCTTCTAAATGTGGTTTCATAACTTGTTTCTAAAATTATTTATCCCCAATTATAATTTCAAAATTTAGTGTTAGAACCCAGTTCCCACATTGTTGGTCATGACATTTTGAAGACAATTGAACAGAAGTAATCAGTTAGGTTCAATGTAATTCAAAGATGATCTGTATATAAAAAGCTTATAAATTTTAGAATAGTGCTTTATTACTAATTATTTTCTGGACTATAAATATGGTCATATATAATGAATAACAGTTGACTGATAGGTTCAATGAAAGAGCAGCTTACAGCAAATAAGATTAAAGGGCCAATATAAAAGATATTCGTAGTTGTTTATAAGAGAAAATAATGAATGAGGGAGTGTGGTGAAGTTACTCAAAGTAGGTTTGATATGTAAAAATATTTTTACCTAGGTGAATATCCTCTAATGAGAATGTACTATAAAAATAGGTCAAGCATAATAGTGATGTTAATCACATTCAGTTCCTAGACAATGTTTAGAGGAAAGGTAATCTAGGAAAGTGTGCAGAAAAGCACACATCTGGATTCACTATACTAGAGGGTATCTAATCATCAGCTGCCTCTATTTTCAGTTTTTCCAGTGGAAAGGAAGAACCTGAATACCTGATAAACGAGAGCTGACACACAAATTATTTGACGGAAAGTGGTTTATATTGAACCATTCCTTTTTTTTTTTTTCACAAAATAGCCAATAGTATGTTATCACACTTTCTTTAGTGCCACTCCACTTTAGTGTAACAGTTTAGCTAGGAGGTAATTTTTAAGGAATGTTTTTCTAAGAAGGTATAAAATGGCTCAGAGAAAATATAAAGTATGGCTGTTGGAATCTGCCCTTTCAATCACATGTATATTGTATATGTCTATGTCTCTATATGTATCTAAATACATATATACACATATTTACATATATATATATACACACACATACATATACTAAGAAGGTATACATATATGTATACACAATTTATATAATGTATATAATGCATACATATAATATAACGTATATGCATATATAATGTATATATACATACATATACATTAGGCTGTATATATACATACATATACATTATAAAATGTTTGTTCAATTGTGACAGTTATGAAACAGGTGTTCAGTCCCCACTAGAGTGTGTGTGTGCATGTGTGTGTGTGTGTGTGTGTGTGTTTACCTTCATTCCTTGCTTTCTTTATTTTCTTTTTTCTCTGCCTCATGAAGAGTTAACAAGTTTTGAGCCTCACCATTGGTCAGTTAGGGGCCTTTGAGGCAAAGAAAAATGATCCCAAGTAACTAAGCTGTTTTTTATAAGCACTTGCTGCGATCAACAGGAATTAAATTGCCAAAAGCCACCAGCTTCTGGCCCTGAGATAGCATGAAAGAGTTAAATTGCCAAATGTCAGCAGCTTCTGGCCAAAATTACTGACTCAATACTCTGCTTTTGCTGTTTTCCTTCAGAAACTGGATGCTTGGCTAGACTACAGCAAGGAATAAACTAACTGCATAGACAATATTTAAAAATACATATGAGCAATAACTAGTTTGAACAGTGTTCAATATCTCTAGAAATCAAAGAAATTAAAATTAAAAATATTAAGTTACTATGTCACCCTCGTCAGAATGGATATTGTCCAAAAATCTGACAAGAAATGCATGGAAAGATGTGAAGAAAGCAGAATCTTGTATCTTTTCTTGAGGAGAATGAAAATTAATACTGCTACTGTGGAAATTATATTTTAGAATTCTCAAAATAATAAAAATAAAGTTATATAATTCAACTCTTTAGCTCCAGAGCATATACCTCATGAACCCCAAGATCAACCAAAGAATTGAATACTACTCAATTCTGAATGAAATCTAAACATTTGCAAGAAACAAATAGACTTATAATACATACTAATAATAAGTAAAGTTATAGTCTCAGAATAAAAATAAACACATATTTTATATATTGAATCTAGCCTATAATACAAGTATATATGTGAAAAATGTGCGTGTGCGTACATTGTAATGTGAAGGAAAAAGAAGAAGAAAGGATAAATATCAGGAGATAAGCAAGGACTAATTCAGATAATAGACACAAAATATGAAGGAGACTATAAAGCTAATTATTTATTATAGTTCTAATTCTGTGTTAGAACTTTTGGTTTGAGTGGTTCAAGAGTTGTTAAAATATATTTGATATTGCAAAAATAAAAATTAATGTGAAGTTCCATTGACTGTTGTAAATATTTAAGGGTTAAATGAAATGTATAAACTGGTAATTTTGGCATGTAATTGTTGTATTAAATTTGTAAATAAGGTTTATATCTATGAAAGAAAATATATGCAGAATACATTAACTATTTTTCTTTAATTTTTTAGATGTACAAAATCTCAACCCTCTAAGTAAGGTACCTGTTTTGATCTGACCTAGTATAAATAACAAGGATGGGTTTGGTAGAAGAGTCTTATTCTTAACCCTACCCTGACCCCAGCAGCAGCAGACTCTGCTGCCTGAGGCTGTGATTTCAGCAAGAAAAACAATGAGGAACTTTAGGAAGTTTTGATATATCCCTGGATCACATTCAAAGTTTTCTACATGCCCAGGAAGATCCCAGGGAAATACTGAAAAGGCAGTATACCGCTATCTCACTTCTGACTGATTTCATATATTTCCTCCTTTTCAGAGAAGAAATTTTCAAAGGCAAATCCCTAAGTGCTTATTCTGGCTGTTAAATACCATAACTTGTGGTAGCTTTCATTTTTTTTTTCTTCATGTTAAAATACCTTGTAATACACTTTGTGAGTTTTTTGAAGCATTGGCTATTTAAAAACGCCATTTTAATGTCTCCATATGTATGAATTACACAAAATTACTTTCATTTTATGCTTTATTTAATTTTAAGTAGTAATAAAGTAGAATCTATATTACTTTCATAACATTCTATATATTGATATTCAAAGATTTTTTAACATTGAAATCTATGAACAATTTCAAGAACAAATTGAAGTAAATTATTTTTCTCTTAAAACTAACCTAGATGACAACATTACATTCTTTATAGTATATATGTGTGTGTATATATGTGTGTTTTGTGTGTGTGTGTAGAGAGAAACAGAGACAGAGAGACAAAGAGACAGGGAGAAGAGAGACAGAGGAAGAGACAGAAAGAAATAAAGACAGACAGAGACATAAAGATAGAGACATGAAGACACAGAGACACAGATTAATATTTTTAACAGAACGCTGAAAAACTTATTCCAACAATTTGGAGAGAGTGTCATAAAAATGTAATTATTTTCGGGTGTAAGCTACAGTTAATATGTAGGTACCGATATCTGTAATAATCCATATTTATGGGAAAATGACTATCAATAAAGAAATTTGTTTTATAATATAAATACATTAAATTTTTTCTTCTATTTTTATTCATTATATCACATATTATATCCTGACTAAGTTTCCTCCACTGTTCTTTTCCCAGTCCCTCCCTCCCACCTCTCCCATGGGAAGCTACTCCTTCTGCATTTCCTGTCAGAAAAGTACAGCCTCCCAGGGCTATCAACTATGAATTGCACTAAGACTAGACACCTCACCGCATAGTAAAGCTGGAAAACACATTAGTAGAAAAGTTGTCTCCAAAACAGGAAAGAATATAAGAAACCACTCACTCTGCTAGGTGTCCCACAAAAGATCAAGCTACACAGCTATAACATATATGCAGAGGGCCTAGATTATAATCATGTAGACTCTCTGGCTGTTGGTTCAGTCTCACTGATGACCTATGAGTCCAGATTTGTTCATTCTTTGAGTTTTCTGGTGCTGTCCTTGACTTTTTGGCTCCTATGATTCTTCTTGTCCTCTTTCTCAGGATTCTACAAATTCCAACTAATGATTGGGTGTTGTTCTCTGTATCTGTTTCCATCAGTTGCTGGGTGAACTCCCTCTTTCTCACTCTGATGCTGATTATGCCAGGATGCCAGGTTCCTATCTCTTATCATTAGGAATATGTATGCAGTTCTGATAATCCAAACAAAAGTCTGGGGTCCTTCTTGTGGCATGGGAATGGCTACCCAATGACTGCTGTTCCCACAACTTCTGTGTCACATTTACCCAAACACATCTTACAGTCAGAACAAATTATAGGTATAAGGTTTTGTAGTTGTGTTGGAATCCCCATCGCTCCAATGGAATCCTTTTCTGGTTAAGTGGCATCCCAGACACGGTCACCAAAATAGATTGCAGTGAGTTTTTATTGCATTCGCTTTTTACCTTGCCCCTGAACTGCAGCCCTTCTGATTCTAGTTGTCTCTCCCAGTACTTTCTTCCTCCATCCTCTCCAACCTTATCACTGTTCCCAATCCCACAAGCCCTTAGTTCACTCAGAATATCTGTTTCTAAGAGGATATTCCACCACCCATCTATCCACTCCTATTTCCCCCCTCCTCAGTTTCCCCCACACTGGAACATACAGCCTTCACTGGACCACCTATGCCCCAAAAGGCCATCCTGCACTACCTATACAGCTGGAGCCATGGTCCCTCCCTATGTTCTCCCAGGCTAGTGGTTTAGACCATGGGAGCCCTGGTTGGTTAGTATTGTTGCTCTCCCCATATGGTCACAAACCCCTTCAGCTCCTTCAGTCTAACTTCTCTATGAGGACACCCATGATCTGTTCAACAGTTAGCTGTGAGCATCCAACTCTGTATATGTCAGGCTCTGTCAAACCGCTAATGAGACAGCTAGATCAGGCTCCTGTCAGCATTCACTTTCTGGAATCCACATCATTGTCTGCCTTTGGTGACTACACCTGGGATGGATACCTAGGTGGGGCAGTCTCTGGACGGTTCCTCGTTCACTTTATGTCCTACACTTTGTCTCCATATTTGGTCCCAAGAGTATTTTGTTACTCCTTTTAAGAAGGACCAAAGCACCCACACTTTGGTCTTCCTTCTTCATGAGCTTCATGTGGTCTGTGAGTTGTATCTTGGGTATCGTGAGGATTTGGGCTAATATCCACGTATCAGTGAGTGCATACCATGTGCGGTTTTTTAATAATTGGGTTACCTCACTCAGGATGATGTTTTCTAGTTCCATCCATTTGTCCAAGAATTTCATGAATTCATTGTTTTTAATAGCTGGGTAGTACTCCAATGTGTAAACGAACCACATTTTCTGTATCCATTCCTCTCTTGAAGGACATATGGGTTCTTTTTAGCTTCTGGCCATTATAAATGAGGCTGCTATGAAAATAGAAGAGCATATGCCTGTGGGAACAAACCTCACGGGGGAGTCCAGCGGCAGGGACAAAAATCACTAGGGCTGGTGTTGAGGTCCAGGCGGGCTTTCCACACCACTGGCGGAGGGTCCCACCTTCACACAGCCACTGTGGGCGGTCTGGCAGCTGCCTCAGGAAGGTAGAGTCCAGTTTTTCAAAGCTTTTATTGTTCATGGTGTGGTGAATAGGTGTAGATGGTTCGCGCTCCCCCTCAAAAGCCAGGGTAGCCAGGGAGGTGGAAAAGGGGAGGGAATAACTTAATTAGCTATGGCCTCCGGCCTTTAGATAACTCATTAATATTTTAATCTCTAGAGGAGGATACCGGTTAATCATGCCCTCTACATGACTGAAGGGAGAGGTTGAATGGAGATCAGACCTCGTGTCAGGAGCCTGGTTTCTGGGGGTGTGGCCAAACCCACAACCCAAGAGCTAGGACCCTTCCAAGGCCCAACGTATGTCCTTACTATATGTTGGGGCATCTTCTGGGTATATGCCCAGGAGTGGTATAGCTGAGTCTTCAGGTAATGCCATGTCCAGTTTTCAGAGGAACCACCAGACTGATTTCCAGAGTGGTTGTATTAGCTTGCAATCCCAACATGCAACCAACAATGGAGGACTGTTCCTCTTTCTCCACATCCTCACCATCATCTGCTGTCACCTGAATTTTTGATCTTAGCCATTCTGACTAGTGTGAGGTGATATCTCCGGGTTGTTTTGATTTGCATTTCCCTGATGACTAAGGATGTTGAACATTTCTTTAGGTGGTTCTGGGCCATTCAAGTTTGCTCCCTTGAGAATTTTTTGTTTAGCTCTGTACCCCATATTAATAGGGTTATTTGCTTGTCTGGAGTCTATTTTCTTGAGTTCTCTGTTTATATTGGATATTAACCCTCTATTGGATATAAGATTGGTAAAGATCTTTTCCCAGTCTCTAGATTGCCTTTTTGTTCCATTGACAGTGTCCGTTGCTTAACAGAAGCTTTGCAATTTTATGAGATTCCATTTGTCAATTCTTGATATTGTTGCTCTTCCTATGGGATTGCATACTCCTTCAGCATCTTCAGTCCTATCTCTAACTCCTCCACTGGGAACCCCATGCTCAGTCCAATGATTGAGTGTGAGAATTCACCTCTGTATTTGTCAGGCTCTGGCAGAGCTTCTCAGTTGACAGCTATATTAGGCTCCTGTCAGCATAGACTTCTTGGCATCTACAATAGTATCTGCATCTGGTGACTGTATCTTCTATTATCAGTGCCTGTGCTTGTGGATCCTATTCATGTACCAAGGTTTTTTATCCCTGAAATTCCATCAGTTTGTACTTTATTTCTTCTATTTCCATATTCATTTCTTGAGCACTTTTCTTTTTTTTTTTTTTTTTTCAACTGCTTGGTTTTTCTTAGCTTTAAAAAAGAGATTTACTCCCTGATCAGGTATTAAATATGGGGAAGAGGGCATGTTTGTGGTTTTTTTTCTGCAGGATGCTGAAGGAACATGGTGGCCACCAGAGACAGGCTGATGCCAGTACAAAAAAATGATGCTTACCTGTAAGCTTGATGAATTCCCTGACAATGGCGACTGGGAAGCTGTATTGGACATAAGTTCCCAATCCACCATTGCTTAGCTATACCCCTGATGGGACAAGCTGCCTTGCCTCAAGTTCTTAGTCCTTCTGAAACAGAGACTCAAAAAGAGAAGTTATAATGCCTCTTGCATTGTTACTAAATGTGACCAGTTAGTTAGACTCAATCATGGACTGGTCTAGAAATCAAACCAATATTGGAAATAACAGTCTTTATTCGGACAGAGAAGTAGGCTCAGATACTTTGGTTATCCTGATAAGCCCTTTTAAAAAGTGATCACAAGAGTGTTCATGTAATTGGGTTTAATGCCTTGCCTTTTCTTTGACTATTTATGTTTATTGTATTGCATGTTTCTTGACTATTTGCATCTATTGTATTGCTAGACCCTCAACCTAGAACTGACCTTAAAACACGCATGTAATAAAAATGGTATAAAATCGTAAAGGAGGAAGGGGATGCAATAGGGGCTTCTAGGGAGGGGAAATGGGGAAAGGGAATATTATCTGTATTGTAAATAAATAAAATGTCCAATAAAAATAAAAAAAGAGATTTATTAATTTCCTCCAATTATCTGTTTATGTTTCCTGAATTTCCTTAATGGACTTATTTATTTTCTCCCTAGGGAGCTCTATAATCTTTATTATGTATGTTTAAAGGTCATTTTCTTGTGTGTCTCTTATGCTGAAATATTTAGCGATTGCTATGATTGCTATACTAGAATAGGAAGGTGCTGTGGTAACTGTAATGTGTTGGTTGTTGTTTCCAGTGTTCTTATGCTAGGTTTGGGGGTTACTTAAAGGTCTAAGTACTAATTTTGAATTTGTCTTTGTTCAATCAGTGTTATTTTGTTTGTTTGTTTTTGTACCCCCCCACACACATACTTTGGTTTTTGTTTCCTCTATGGTCTGTGTGGCCTGGGCTTTTATTAGTCAGTGTGGTCTTTGCTGAAACAGGGATTTTCTGTCCCAGTTGACAGCTGACTCAAGTTATCTTGGAGGGCACAGAACTGGTGATACAGATAGGGATGCCGAGCTAGTGAGAGAGTGGGGAAATTTGTCAGGCAGGTAGCCTACATGGACTTTCCAGGTCTGTGTGGTCTCTGGTAAAGCAGGGAGCTTTTGCCCCAGTTGAGTTCTGTGCTTGTGGTCGACAGGCTGATTTCTTGTAGAGTAGAAAGTCATCACGACAGTTGGGAACTGGATGTAGCCATTAGAACAGTGGAGGACTTGGTATAAGGTAGCCAGAAGCCTACATAGTGGAGGAATTTGGCAGACTCTTAGCCTTCCTGGACTTCTTCCAGTCTGCCTGGTCTCTGGTAGATGAGAAAGTCTCTATACCTTTTAAAGGATTAGAAACAGCAATTTGGATACTCTGGGACTGCAGGGGGATGATGAGATAGTGAGAGATTGTGGAAGTTTTGAAAACAGGCAGACAGTCTGGTTTGATTTTTCCCAGTCTGCAAAGTCTCCAGTAGAGTGGAAAGTCTCTGACCCAGGTTGATATCTGGTAGAGCAGGTAGTCTATGTCTAGTCGGGGGCTGCTGTTTGGCAACAAGGAGTATAGGAGACTGAGGATAATAGAATAGATTTAAATATCATTTACTACTTACTGCAAGTAAGCACATTTCAAATTATATTAAATATGCAACTACAAAATTATTAAGTGTTTCTCAAACATTTTTGTTTCATCATGTATGAACTCAGTTTAGTTCTACTTCTCATTTTAATTGGATTATTTGCTTTTTTGATTGTTAGGTGTTTGTCGAAATTGTTGTTGCATATTCTTGTATATTTTCATTCTTAACCTATGTCAGATGTCTTATTAGTAAAGGCATTTATTTCCTGTTTTGTAGGTTACCTGTTTGCTGAAATAATTGTGATATTTATTATATGAAGTTTATTAGCTTCATGGTGTTCAATTTATTATTTTTTTGTCTTGTCACCTGAATTTTGTGCACAAATTTTTACAACTAGAACATTCTGCTACTGAATTTTCCCTTTAATGAATTCATAGTACCTGTGCTGATGTTTCATTTCTGTTTGAAATTTATTTTGTCTAATATTAAAATAGCTACACCTGCTTTTTGCAGGTGGCTCCATTGATTAGAATATCTTTACTATGCTTTGACACTAAGGTTAAAACTGTCCTTGATGAAGAAATGTGTTTCTTGTATACAAGTCTTTTTTCGAACCCAATAAGTTAGTATGTGTCTTTTTATTGTGTAATTGAGACCATTACTTTTAGTCAATATTTACTCTTGTTATTTGTTTTGATAGTTTGCCTCCCCCACCATATATACATTGATTAATTCCTCTGGGACTATTTATTCCTTGTGCTTCCTGAATAAAGCCAATATATATGATTAGATTAGATTAGATTAGATTAAAATTTTCCTAACATAGTTTTCTCTAATGCTGGCATGATGGACATTCATAATATTTATTCACTACCAATGAAAATTCAAAAATAATTTAAAGTATACATTTTTGTTTATGTAAATCACAACACAAACCCATTAAAGTAAATTCATCTATAATATTTTTAACTGAGTTACAAAATAATAATTAAAGGAACTGAAAAATATCTAAGGAAATGAAATATATTTTATGTATATTGAATTAAATGAATTAATGTTTTTATAATCACAAATTCTACCTAGATTCATTTTCAAATTCAATATTTATTCTATGCCCAATTTATTTGTTTCAGAAATGAACATGCTAAGCTTGATATGGAAAAATTTAAGAGATACAGAAGTCAAATACACAAACATATGCAAATACAAAACTGAAGCCTGATTTCTCACTTTCAAAATAAACTGTAGAATTTCAACGATTAAAACAGTGATTCTGTATGTGAAGAAAGACATGGATTTAGTGAATTAGAACTATGATCTCTTGTAACCACACAGGTATGGTGATCATTTTCAACAACTATGACAAGTCAATACAGGAAAGAAATCATCATCATTCGACATGTTTCACTGGTTCAGATTGCATAACATTTTAGATGAGAAATAACAAACTAAGATCTTTGTAGACTTAGCAGCAACTGATTTCTCTCAGCTTCTGTGGTGCGCAGATGGCAATTATGGGACTCCGAAGCCCATTATATGTAAGCCAATCCAATAAATCCCCTTTGTAATATATGCCATTTTTATGTGTCCTGTTACATTATAGAACCCTGACTAGTACACTATTCATACAATCAACATTATCACTTCAAAGACTTTAATTTGGTATAGACCCTAGCTTCATAAATACCTCACTCACATTTACTGTCTTCTTTCTGAGACAATGTTAAGCTTTAGCAGGGCATATGCAATTACTATTTATACACTTGATCTTATCCAAAAGGCCAAGAAGCAACACAAATAAGCGATGCATTAGTTGCAATATATGTATACACACACACACACACACATATATGTATATATATATATATATATATATATATATATATATATATAATTATATGCATATAATAAAGATCTTAAATAACTGAAAATAAGTTCAGTATTCTTTTCCTATCATGTACATATTTTAGATGTTCATCATCATAACTGACCCCAAGTTTCACTCTGATAATCCACAAATAAAACATATTCTTGCTTATATATTTTTATTTTATTTTATACACAATATGACCAATTGGATTCTATAAAACTTAAGAGAAAATAATTACAGATTAATATCTGATGTGCTTATCACTTTCTCCTACCCAGCATGTGATAGGTTCTATGCTATAGCTCATGAGCACCTCTGTATGTATCATTTCACTCATTTTGTAGATAATGGAGGTGAAGCTAGAAGTATCTAACAGTTCAAGAGCTGTGAGAGGGTAAGTGAAAAAGTTAGAATATGAAACATTTTAATCTGAGCTTTCCAAGCATCTAGATCCTTGAAAAATAAAAAAATATCATAAATACCACTTAACCACAGCTTCTCAATAATTAAAATTGAGAGATCTTATAATTTAACATTTTGAAGTGAGCCCATGCAAAACCTGTGACCCTCACAAGATAAATGTCAAGAGTCATACCTAAAATTTCATTCTGTAAGCAAAATGCATCAGTAAATATGTCACAGGCAAATGGTAAATAAACAATATTCTTTTTTTCAGGTAGACTGTATGAATTATCTATAAAGAATAAAATAAATATTAGTTAGGGAGTTGAATAAATAGATAGACATCTATCTATTTATCTAGTTTATTGATTACTTTCCTGTGTATACTGTGGCTATTAGTCTAGTGTTAGATCAACTAGAGATTTTAACTTATTTTTATAAAAAATGTTCTTTTTAAAGTTCTTTAAAAAGTTACATGGAAAGCCGCTGTATGTATAAATATATACAAATTTAACCTTAAAAAACCAAACTTCCATGAAAGCAATTCATGATGTCTATTATTATTCCAATTCATCATATGGTAATAGAACCTCTATTAATATACTTGCTTTCATCAAGTGGAATTGTGAATAAATTACTTAAAATATAATATTGTTATTTTTAAGCTTCAGGGGAAAAATAACCACAGACTATGGAGCAAGTGTCAAAAAACACAGAAATTGATTACCTAAATTAACTTTGCTGTTAATGAATTTCCCATATAATTAAGTGTATAAGTCATAAGCCTGGAAAGTGATAAATTGCTAGAGGAGAATATAGTCACATATGAAATGACTAAATGTAGAAATAGCATCAGCCATTATATATAAACTATAAATATAAAAAAAAAGCATACTGAAATTAGATTGTGCTTCAATAAAGCTTCCTGGTAGAAGATAGTCCTTGCAAAAACTGCTCTATTATATTTTTCATGAGAGGACAAACTCAATATTGGGTGCTCAGCAGGTATGATATTTCTATAATCCTCCCAAGATAGGTAATAATGGAGGTTTAGTGAGAAAAATAGTCACAAATTTAAAAGGTTTTCATAGAATTTAAAAACCAGTATAATCATCATCTCTCTTCTTCCACATGAATGTCTTTCAAGCTGAGTAGATTACAAATTTACGTGCTGTACAACTCCTGTCTAGTCAGGTGCCCCCAAAGTGAGTATAGTCTCTAGTAGAAAATAGATTGTCACCAGGACAGTCAGAGTTCAGTATCACCCAAATGTGAGTTCTCAGATGTATAGTATAAAATGTTGCTGTGTAAAATACATGCATTGAAGCCAACAGTTTTATGTTTGCAGTGACCTTCCTTCAAGTTTACCATTGCAAAGATATACATAAAAATAAATGTTAAAACTTGAGAAGTGAAAAAGTGGCTTTCGTATGCTAAAATATATGGCAAGATTCAAGCAAACAGATGGAATAAACAGTAGGAGGATAGAAATTGAAAAATGTTATTTGATTAGCCCAAGCAACACCATATGACATTGATTCTGAAATGGCAACGTGTACATGTTCTCAAACTCTTCAGATGAAACTTATTAGTGCAGCGAGCCAATAGAATTTAACAATGATGTCTTTGTTTCTGATTTTTGTCAATGCTTTAGCATTTGCTGTTACCTACTTTTTCTCTTTAAAATATAAGCTAAGAATTTTTTTTAAAAATGCTTTAGATGGCCACTCTAGATTTAAAATATATTTAGGAAAATAATGCTAATGTGTTGACAGGAATCAACTGTACAGAATGTGAAATCTGAAGCTCCCATATGGTAAATAGACAATGGCGAAGACACATCATTTTAAGCATCTTGCAATGGTTCCAAACTGACTTAAACCATTTATAGTCAGTCAATATAATCTTTGCAGTTTCAATTGAATACCAAAGTAAGTATCTGAAGAGTATATATTTTCAGTTTAATTTTGTTTGCTCTACTTTTACTTAAAACTAGAAAATGAATAGATGACACGTTTTATCTTATGGATAATTTTAATTGTGTGGTTTCTATGGTATGCTAAAGTAATATATTGAAAGTAGAATATTTTTACATTATGTTTTTTAATTTAAATAAAATTACATCATCTCTTCCTTTAGGATGTCTTAATGCTGAGCTCTAGAAAATAATAATGCTAGGCTTCATTAAAAATGTTATTACTCACTTGAACCACAAATTACAATTTGGTAAAATCAAGACTTTAGTCTGACACTGAATTCTGATTAAGGTGTTGCAATATTTTCATGCTGCAAACACATTTAATGTTCTGTCATTTTTTTCTATAAAGAAATAAAGACAGTAAAATAATTTTCTATAAAGAAATAAAGACAGTAAAATAATTTGAAAATATGTCAAACTTAATATGCCATATTTCATGGTTAGATTAATAGTTAGATTAATAGCTGGTTCGTATTGTGGTTTATAGATATCATTCTAGGTAGGACAATGGTTGCTTTCCTCTTTTGGAGTTACACATGGAGACTTCTGGTACAATAAAAGTGGTAGCCTTTGGGGGAAAGGCAATGAAGTCATGATGATCAGGCTCAGGTCATCTGGTTCCTGTATCTGAAGTAAATGCTGTTTTTGCAAGAGTGACAAACCTTCTTACTCTGTGAAATAGCCAGTACAAAGAGCAATAGCTTATAATGTCTGGGGAGTCTCTTCGACAACTCTGACAAACTACTCAAAAGGTTTCTCATGCCTGCTGTTGAAGTTTTTCTTAGAATCTATATAGCTCTTGGCAGGAATATATTCAACCAAGAAGGGTAAATTTTGTTTAATCTATCCATGTATGAATACACAGTCTTATATGTATTACATGTAATTTTAGGTTGGGAGAAAATATTCCTTATAACATTTTCTGACACTATTATTTTTATTGTAATTCCTGCATTCTTCTTCTGTATTTATCTCCCTCCAACCTTTTAACTAATGATCCTACCTTTTTACATCCCCCCCCCCCTTTTTTTGGTATGTGGAACAGAGTAGTGTACTTATTGTCCACAGGTCAAGGACACTAAGCCATTTGGCTGTTCTGGGGACAGGAGAGGGACCAATATGAACTCTGGTGTCCTTGTAGTTGGATTTCATTTCCATGAGGACCCAGAGTGGAAAAACAGAGGGACTCAGGTTCCTGAGGGAAACAGGAAGTGATGTGGGCAGAGACTCTGTAACAGCAATACTGAAGTGGCAGACAGGCTGGGTATGACCTGATGGTACTACATCTGAGCGGTCTTTGTCCCAGCTACCCAGATGTTGTAGAAGAGATCCAGGGCAGACATGGTGTGGTCCCGCTTCCACCGATGCTCACTTTCCAGGATCTCCATGATCTTCTCTGCCATCTGCTTGCCAATTCCTAGGGAGGAAGTGGCACAGAGGAGGATGAGGAAGAGGCTAGGAAGGGAAAGCCAGAAGAGGGGAATCTGGCTCCTTCAGCAGAATATCTGCTTAAAAGCCAGTCCAGCAACCATATGGAACTTGTCCTTTAGTTCTCAGATATGAGGAATAAAAAGGAGAGAAAAATGGCCAGGCATGCCTTAAATCCCAGAACTCCTGGAGGCAGAGGCAGAGGTAGAAGCACAGGCGACAATCTGTGAGTTTCAAACTAATCAGGGCTATGTAGAGAGAGAGTCTCTGTCTCCAAAAAATAAAATAAAAAAATAAAAAAAAATAAAGCAGCATAACCACAAAAAGAGGTAGAGAAAATGACACTGCTCATCCTCAACACAGACACTAGCACATCACAAGTATGCATGCACATTTCCTGTGGGTTCACTGTACTTTACTGAGGGAGGCAGGGTTCACTGCACTACACTGCCTGCCTAGGGGCCCATTGTACCACACTGCCTGACTGGGGGCCCATTGCATCACACTGCCTGGGGGCTCACTGCACCACACTGCCTGGGGGCTCACTGTACCACACTGCCTGGGGGTTTACTGTATGTCATTCCGTGCTACTGGGACCATCTTCTAACCTTACAAAACCACTGTGAATGGCCTACAGTTTTTCATTCCTTTCAAGTGACTGGAAAACTGACAGAGTAGATTGTCTAGAGTCCACAATCAATGAGCTCCAGAGTCTAACACATGTACCACCAGGGCTGGCTTTAAACTTATCATATAAAAATACTCAGACACAGAGGAAACAGTGTAGTAAACTCATAAGCGCTCATTTTCTAGTCCTAACAGTCAGTTTTGCTGATCTGTTTTCCTCTCTCTCTCTCTTTTTGTTCTATCAGTTTGTCTTTGTGTGTAAATCTCAGCCATTATAAAATCTTAACCACTAAATTTGATGCCCATTGTTGACTACAGTTAACCACTAGTTAATGACTAGTGCTGCCATTAAGTACTACTGAGTAAAGAAGAAACCTTTTCCCCAACCCCCATGTAGTTGGTAGGCGCCAACAAGCTTGTGGAAGCTCTTGAGGGCATTGATGGCCTTGGTATAGCGCAGGGTCCTCCACTTGTCTCCCTGGATATTATAGGCTTTTGCCAGCACTTTGAGCTTTTCTGTGGAGTGCAGGTTGTTGTTGGTTGCCTTCTGACTCGAGGGATGTGCACAGATCCACTTATCTAGAGCTTCTGGGGCTGGGTCAGGCCCACCATATTCCCCAAGTGGATTGAGGTAGTGCCCACTGATCAAGGCTTGCAGATCTGCTGAGCTGACCTGAGACTCTCCCATCGCTGGCTTCATCCTCTGAGCTTGGGTCCTTTGTGGCTTTAATGCCTTTGGGGGAATTGATACAGCTCTGGTGTAAGGAGGGAAAAGAGATGGTTGTCTTGAATAAAACCCTGTTGGTCCCAGGAACAGAAGTATCTTGGCCTGACTTGCTGGGCTGTGGTTCGTCCAAAGCCTTCTTGGGAATGGAAAAGCTGAATCTTTCAGTGTCTCTCGGCCTTCCCTCCTGAAGGCACAACCTCAGCCATGCTGACTTTACTAGCTGAGCACCAGGGGATAGCTGGGGCAGCCAAAGGAACTGGAGAGCCCGCTTATCGTCCATGCCTTCATCTACCACAATGTGAATGACTCCTGGGGCCTGGGCAGGGCACACCTGGCCACCAGGCTGGATTATCTGCTTCTCAAAAGAGTTCAGCCTGGCCTAGTCCAATGCCAGTGGGCATAATGTGGGCCCTCAGGGAGCTCAGCCAGTCTCTAGCTTCACGTGCCTCCCTTTTGGGAATCTTTGCAAGTGCTTTTAATGACGGATCTGCATGAATTTTCTTTTCCTTGGGAAATGTCTTCAAGATTCCCTGGGGTCCACTGAAATGCACTGGATCCTGACGTTTTAGGCTCATAACATTTTCCCTTTCAAATCACTTTAGTAGTGCTATTTCTGTGTCTTCTCCACAGAATGGTTGTCTTTAACATTCCAGGTTTCTCCAAAGTTATATATTTAAATCTGAAGATTTGAAACTGATCAGCAAGGGAGTTTTGAACTGCTCTGTTTATGACCTGGGCCGGTTCACTTCTCCTTAGGCAACCTAATGGTTCCCTGCTCCTGTGAGGTCACCATATTAATGCTGAATTTAGTGAAATTAGTGAATTTAGTGTGTAGCATGGCGCACTACAGCCCAGAACTCCTGGACTCAAGCGATCCTCCTGTCTCAACCTGTAGCTGAAACTACAGGCATGCAAAGAAAAAAAAAATGAAACTAGGAAGTACAGATTAAAGAGAATTTGTAATATTTGTATTTTGAGTTTTGGTTATTTCACCTAATGTGACATTTACTAGTCCTATCCATTCACCTGAAACTTTTATAATTTTGTTTTCATTTAAGAACAAGTAGTATCTTTCCAGCATCATTCATTATGGATGCTACCTTTTCTCTGGTGTACATCATTGCCATCTTTCTTTTTTCAAATATTAGATATCTATAGTTACATGCCTTCATGTTTCAGTTGTTGATTTTGCTTCATTGCTGTATACATCCTTTTGGTGTTAATACCATATTATTTTTGTTACTTAGTGTTTATAATATATTTTTAGATCAACAACAGTAATCCCTAGGCTTTTTGTTGTTGTTGCTGCTATTGTTGTTGTTGTTTTGGTTACTCCAGGAATGTTTTGGTCCCATAGATTTTTTTTTCTATTTCTGTAAAGAATGATATATGGACTTTAATTGTGATTATATTGAAGTGGTAAATGGATTTTGATAGTACTTCCATTTTACAATATTAATTCAACCAATACGGGGGCATGAAATGTCTTTCCATTTTCTGTTATCTTGATCTCCTTTTTCTGAGATTTAATGTTTTTTATTGTAGAAGTATTTTCCCGCCTTGATTAGATTTATTCCTAGATATTTTATTTTGAGGCAATTGTGAGGGCTATCTCTGAGCTGATAGTGGTGGGTTCTATAAAAAAGCAGAGTGTACAGGCCAAGGAAAGCAAGCCAGTAAGCAACATTTCCCCATGGCAACTGCATCAGCTCCTGCCTCCAGGACCCTGCCCTTTTTTTTAATTTTTAAAAATCTTAAATTGACTTTCTTCAATGATGAAGAGCAATATAGAAATATAAACCAAAACTTTTTCTCCTCAAGTTGCTATTGGGTCATGGTGTTTTATAACACTAATAGAAACCCTAAAATCAAGTGTGTTCAGTATCTCCTTCTCTGTATATTGTTAGTGGTGTGTAGAAAAGTTAATGCTTTTTGCAAGTTTAATTCATTAACAACAGGTCTCTAATTGTACTTAAGCCAAAAAAAAAAAAAAAAAAAAAAAAAAGGAAAACCATGCCTTATGAGAGACACAGAATTTCATGGGCTTATAGAGAGCAACAGTATATTCTAAATACAATTTTCTCTCACTATTTCCTCTCCCTAACTTCTCTAAGATCCTCCCACATTTCCTCCCATATGAATCCATACATTTTCTGTCTCACCTTAGAGAACAAACTGAAATCTCAAGGATAATAATAAAATAATGATTTAAAATAAAAGCAAATGAAAGAGATATGACAAAAGAATGAAAGAGCCAAAGAAAAAGCATGAGAACTATATAGAGATATAAAGACATACTTATTCATAGGCCTTAGACATAACCTGTGTGATTTTTGGTACTAATTGGCGGAATTTCATTTGATACCCTACCATTCCCTAAGAGAAGGTAACTGAGAAACTATTTGTGAAACAAATGTGTTATCCTCACCTTTTAACTTCCTTCATTCCTCAAACATAGAATTATCTATATGATTTCTGTCATTCTTCAAATTTCTTTCCTCTACTTACACCTAACTTTAAACCTATTTATTTATATATACCTCAACAACCTACAGATATTTCAAAACCTATTTTTATACCTAATACAATATAATGCCAAATATTGCAGGTTTTCAATGTAATTAGTTTTTTTTCCTGTTTCTATAATCAGAACTATATAAAATCTTTAAAATGGAGTTGTTTTTTTTTTTTTTAATTTTTTTTATTTTTTTTTTGGTATTTCGAGATAGGGTTTCTCTGTGTAGCCCTGGCTGTCCTGGAGCTCACTCTGTAGACCAGGCTGGCCTCGAACTCAGAAATCCGCCTGCCTCTGCCTCCCAAGTGCTGGGATTAAAGGCGTGCACCACCACAGACCGGCTAAAATGGAGATTTTTTTTAAACCACACATTTCCTATAATTTTTATCTTTTACATAGCCATGCACTTTCAGTAGTAACACAGAAATAATTCTTGGCTAAAACTGTGTTAATTTGCTTTTAGTAACTGTGACTAAAGAAAAAGAAAAGAGAAATTTTAAGGAAACAAATGATCTGAGCTTATTCTAGGTTAAACAGAGACCTTTTTCTCTCAGCCTTTTAGATGGAGACTAAATTTTCTATGCCACTACTACACCTGTGAGTTTGTGTCTTGCCATACACTTAGGTAAACCTAAAAGTTAAGAAAACTTCCTCACATAGAACAAGTAGTCAGATTTTTTTAAATATAGAAATATAAGGAGAATATCTGTCTAATTGAAGTAGGATTAAACAACCACAACTAGAGTAACAATGTCTAGACACTATAGAAAACACCTACAAAACATGGGTAAAGTAAGATCAATATTTTTAAAGAATAAAAATGCAGTCTAATAATATTTGAACATGCATGTTAATATAATTAAGAACTTAAGTAAATGGTTATAAAAGTTGCTATGAAAAAAACATTAGGAAACAAATATAATATTGTCATTCTAACAGATTATCAATAAATTAGATAAATAGGTTTAAATCATCCTTTCCATTAGCAACAACACAAATCAGCAAAAAGTATACAAATATAATCTAGAATTCTAAATCAAGTTTATGGTGTAAGTATATGCAATATGTGATCAACTCACTAAAATTACAGTTTTTCATTTATTTACATTGAAATGTATAGTTTATTTCAGAAGAAGCTAACTTAGATTTTAAAATAAAACTAAGATCCTTTAATTTTTGTTTAAAATAAAAAATAAATATTTCTCTTTTTAACCCTTCTTATGTTATTTGATGTTGGCATTATTCATTTTTTATTGGATATTTTATTTATTTACAATACAGATGTCATCCTGTTTCCCCATTTCCACTCCCTAGAATCCCCTATTACATCCCCATCTTCCTTTATGCTTTTATACCATTTTACTTACATGCACGTATTAGTTTAGGGGTCTAGAAATACAATTAATGCAAATAGTCAAGGAAAAAGCGAGAAAATAAACACAAATAGTCAAAGAAAAAGCAAGTCACTAAACCCATTAGATGAACACTCCCATGATTGATCAATCACTGTTTCTAAGGGCTTATCAGTATCACCAAAGTATGTGAGCCTACTTCCCTGTTCTACCCAAGGTCATTTTCAAGTCTGAATCCTACTTCCATGTTCTAGCCTAAGATTTAGATTCCTGTCTGAAATTACTTGTTTTTTCTAGCCTAAGATTTAGATTCCTGTCTGAAATTACTTCTTTCTTCTAGCCTAATGTTCGATTTCTACCTGAAGCTTACTTCTCTGTCCTTTCCCAATGTCATATTCCTGCCAAGAAGCCCATTTCCTTGTCCTTGGCAAATGTCAGATTCTTGCCAAGCATCCCCAAAGGCTCTTTGCCTCTCCTTGTTCTTTTTCATTTCATTGACAAGACTGAGCCTGTCTTAGGTCATTCTGACAAGAATGCCTTCCTTACCCATAATGGAACATGCATTATCCAAAGCAATGCTCTTCTGTCATAAGTTAGTAAGGCTGCATAGAATCTTAACCGTCCTTGGCTTGCCAGCCTGTTAATTTAATAACACTGTCTGGAGGTCCATTTTTAGGTTCATGCCATGTACTTTGGCTGCCAACATGTTGATGTTGTTAAAGAAAAGCTTTAACACAATGAGCAGGAATAACAGTATTCTCAGGACAAAAAAAGCTAGCATGACCAAGCTATATACATCATTTTTGAAGCTTGACCAAAATAAAAATACTGACTTCAGGACATGGGGAAAAGGGCATGTTTGTGTTTTCTCTACAGGATGCTGAAGAAACATGGTGTCTGCCAGAACGATGGGTGAGACATGCTTGATGCCAGGACAAAGAATGATGCTGACCTGTGAGCTTGCTGAGTGCCCTGATATTGGTGATTGGGACATAAGTTCTGACCCACCATTGCTTATCTATACCCCTGATGGGACAAGCTGCCTTACCTCAAGTTCTTAGACTTTGTGAAACAAAAAATCAAAAAGAGAAGTTATAATGCCTCTTGTATTGTTACTAAATGTGACCAGTTAGTCAGGCTCAATCATCAACTGCTCTAGAAATCAATCCAATATTGGAAATAACAGTCTTCATTTGGAATGCTGGTTCTGGACATTTTCAGAGACATATATGGAAACTAGCTGCAGTTCTCTATGATGTTATGTTACCAAAAAATAAATTTGGGGCAGGATCTGGATTTCAAACAGGTGTTAGCACATGTGTTAAGGCTCTTTTAATTGTCAAGTTAAAAATACTTTAGTTTCTTCTACAATATTCAGTGTAAGTTTTATTGATTGTATACCTTCTAATTGTGTTTGTGTTTTGAAATCTGTCATGTCAGTTATGGAGGTCTATCAACCAGCTTTTGTTTTTGTTCCCTGAGTATCACAGAACCTTGGTAATCTAAAAAGAGCTTGCAAGTACTGAAAGAAATGAGTCAGGCTTTAAGTAAAAGCAAGAGGGTAGTGGGCTTGATTATTTCTGGTATAACAACTTTAATTACATTAATTGCTAACACCACTGCTTCTGCAATTGTTGTGACACAAGAAGTTAAGACAGCTACTTTTGTTAAGTATTTAGCAAAATATGTTATTAATGTGTTGAATACACTCATGGATTTAGATAGCCAATTGAAAGAATGGATTTATGCTCTTATTCTATTTACATTACTGGAAGGAGTTTCAGAATTTAATGGTAAGGAGCAATCTTGAGTGTCATGGCAAATACCATTGGATTCATGTTAGTTCTACAATTTACAGTGGTAGTTATTATAATTAGGATGAAGTTTAATGACATTTGCAGTGTATTTGGCATAATTCTAACATGGATACCTTGGGAGCTTATGAATTTCAAGAATGCTGTTCTGCTGAGCATTAATGCAGTAGATAATACAGATAAAAACTACCCATGGCATTATTCATTTCTAGTATTTTCTTTGTAAATTAAATACATTTCATTTTTCTTTTTTCCCTCTTTTTTTCTTTCTTTTTTTCTTTTTTCTTTTTTTTTTTTGAAGGTGTTTGTCTCATAATACTTGGCATTTTTTCTTAAAAAAAACCTTACAAGTTTTTTTTTCTTTATTTTTTTTTTTTGGTTATTTTTATTGGATATTTTCTTTATTTTCATTTCAATTGTTTTCACCTTTCTAGGTCCTCCCATCAGAAACATCCTATCCCATTCCCACTTCTACTACCTTCATGAGGGTACTCACCCAACCACTCATCCACTCCCATCCTGACATTCTCCTACACTGGGGCGTTGAATACCCTCAGGCCCAAGGGCCACTCCTCCCACTGACAATTGAGGAGTGTTCCTCTATCTCCACATCCTCACCAGCATCTGCTATTACCTGAGGTTTTGATCTTAGCCATTCTGACTGGTGTGAGGTTGTTTTGATTTGCATTTTTCTGATGACTATGGATGTTGAACATTTCTTTAGGTGCTTCTCAGCCATCTTTTCTTTCCAGTTTCATCAGTTGAGAATTCTCTGTTTAGCTCTGTTCCCCATTTTTAATAGGGTTATTTGGTTCTCTGGATTCTAAGTTCTTGAGTTCTTTGTATATATTCATAGGATTGGTAAAGATTTTTTTCCCCAATCATTTGGTTGCCATTTTGTCTTATTGACAGTATCCTTTGCTTTACAGAAGCATTGCAATTTTATGAGGTCATATTTGTTGATTCTTGATCTTATAGCATAAGCCATTGGTGTTCTGTCCAGGAACTTTCCCCCTCTGCCCATGTGTTCAAGGCTTTTCCCCACTTTCTCTTCTATTAGATTCAGCGTATCTGGTTTTATGTGGAGATTCTTGTGGATATTTTCCCCAAAGCAACCTACAAGTTCAATGCAATCTCCATCAAAATTCCAACTCAATTCTTTATAGAGTTAGAAACAGGAATTCTCATATTCATTTGGGATAACAAAAAACAAAACAAAAAATCAGGAGATTGAAAACTATTCTCAACAATTAAGGAATTTCTGGGGGAATCACTATCCCACTCCTCAAGCTGTACTGCATAGCAATAGTGAGAAATATTGCATGGTATTAGTACAGAGACAGGCAGATATATCAATAGAATAGAATTGAAGACAAAAAAATGTAACCCACACACCTCTGGTCACTTGATCTTTGACAAAGGTAATAAAACCATCCAGTGGGGAAAAAACCCAGCATTTTCAACAAATAGTGCTGGTTCAACTGCCAGTCTACCTGTAGAAAATTACAAATTCATTCATTCTTATCTTCCTTTACAAAGCTCAAGCCCAAGTGGATTAAAACTACATATTTCAAAGGTATATTGTATAACCACATTATTTTTTTTGTTAAAGGGAAAAATCAAACATCTAAGAGTAAATATCTAAAACTATGGGCTACTCAGATGGCTCAGCAAGCAAAGGTACCAATCATCAAGCATGGGGAAGTACATATGATTTGTCTATAAATTCTTACTTGTACAAAAACAATCATTTTGGTTTAGAGAAATTGCTCAATGGTTAAAAGAACTAGTAACTGTCCGGGAGAATTCAATTGCATTCCCAGTATCTACAGTGTAGCTCACAAACCATTTGTAACTCCAGTACAAGGAGATCCAATGCCCTTTTCTGATTTCAGCAGATACTCTAATACAGTTTTGTACAGCCCAAAATGTTGATTCCTAAGACATAAATAGGAAAATTAATTTTTGAGAGTATATACATTCATACTATGGCCAATGTGGAAATCTGGGGACAATGTAAGAACTCAATTGGTTCTCTTCTTCTAGCATGAGAGATCTAGTAAATAAGCTCAAGCCTTTAGGCAAGGTTGGGCATGGTGGGGAAGAAGTAACATTGTGACCTAAGTGATCTTGCTGGGCAGTCATTTTAATTATTTGTTGTGTTGTAGAAATTTATTTTTGTTTTAAGGTAATAAAACATTTCTAATATTTAAACCAATTTTAGCTTCTTAATGAAAGTATTTATGAGAACATATTGTCATAGTCAGTGTTCTATTGCTGTGAAGTGACAACATGACCATGTCTTATTAAAACAGAGCACTTAATTTGATATTGTTTAAACTTTCAGAGGTTTAGATCATTTTCATTGTGACAGGAACATGGTGACAAGCAGTCAGAAATAGTGGTACAAATAAAGTAGCTGAGGGTTCTATATCAGGATCTAGAAGCAGGGGTAAGAGAAAAACAGTCAAGACCACCTGAAGTGACAAATTCTCTATCAAGGCACACCTACTCCAAAAAAGCCACACCTTCTAATCCCTCCCATGTAGTACAATATCCTAATGACTGAGCATTTAAACACACAAGCATTTGGTTGTCATTCTTATTCAAACTACCTATACTTAAAATATTAAACCCCCAAAAGACAAGTTTTTATTTAGTACTAAAATGTAATTATTTTATGATTACAAAACTAATGAATTTTTTCTGGCATTCTGCTGTGTAATAACTCTTCATTAGTATTTTTTTCTCTCCCAGTTCCTCCCAGACCCTTCACATTACCCCAGCCACCAAACTTCATTATTTGTTTCTGTTTAGAAAACACACAAAAAAAATATATGTTCTCACATTTATAATACTGAAATACTTTGAGAATAAAAATAAATTCTTCTTACATACTAACTTCAATTATTGTTTGTAAAACATGTGAAACCAAAGCTGTCAAAATTATATTTTTATTACACAAATTACAAAATGACTGGTTAGCTTAACTACTCTTCTCCAGTTATTTAGCTTATGAAACAAAGCACACACCTCACTCTCATGGAAACTATCTTAGACCACATGTTTAAAGTAGAGTTACTTTTCATTTTATGTGTGTACTTCATTACATAAATTCTCGCTTTCTTGATTCTCATCAACTGCTTCAATGTTGGATCCTGGTTTCTAAAATTTATTGCCTTTTTATTCTTTATTCAGTGCTGTTACAAACACATACACATTCACACACATACACACACACACACACATACACACACACACACTGGTTTAGAAGTGATCGCTTGATTCTAGAAAACCAGTTAAGGGGCTCATCTTGAGGGAAGACTAATTTTTCTCAGCAACCTGTAAATAACTGAAGCTCTTTATTTATTCCGGGGCCTGTGTGAGATCTCTCCTGTCCATCCTTAGACCACCTATTCAATATTACTATATATAATTATTTAGATCTAACTATTTAGGTTTTAAATGTCTTTAGATGACCTTAAACAAGGTGTGGTTGAATATACTGACTTATCCAGATTTTCGGACATAGAGGCAGGAGGATCAGGAATGCCAGTTTGTGACAAGTAACAAGACAGTCTGAACAACATTACTAGTCACAAAATATTAAAAACAAAACAGGGAGTGATAAATAAATAAAGGTGTAAAAGGTAGAAGGAAAGAGAGAAGATAGAAAGGGTGATAACATATGAAGACTCTGTCAATCTACTGTTATGCAGGAAAAATTATTTTATAATAATTCCTCAATGTGTTACAGAATTAGTAACAGTGTATCCCACAGTTTCTAGTATTTACCTTATTTCTAAAATGTAAATGAAAAGATTTAAGTGCCCACTGCAAAGGGTCATGGATTATGCATTATAGTAAGGCAACTTCTACACTTGATCTTTTTAGAATTTTTACAGCAATGAAAAGCTCTATGACCTTTTGCTTGTGGACAGTTGCTAAATCCTCCCCTTTTCTCTCTCCCTTCCTCCCTTCTAGATTACCAATTTAATCTTTGTTTTCATACTGAGAATGTGTTGCTTTCTCTAGGAAAATTCTTTCTTTTAAGACAAATCTGATAATATTTTTAATAAACCCATAATATACATACATACACATACATATATACATACACACATATAAACATACATATATATATATATATATATATATATATATATATATATATACCCATATACATGCATAGACACATATATAACCATTTACTTTTAATGATTTTCTTCTCATGTAATAGCAAATTTAGTTGAATATCAATTCACTATTACAGCATCCAAATTTACCCACTCAACTCTAGGGATAAAGATTAAACATTCTTTCCAAATCCATGCTGACCTATTCCTTCCCCTCAGCTGTCACTAACCACTGAAAAGCAAGGGATTTTCCTGACTCCCGGTCCTATTCCCTTATTTCGTTGGTGTTTTAGAACTTTTTAGTCTAATTCTTTACCTCTGTCTTCATACATTGGTCATTCTGGGAAGCTTTGAAAGTTGTCTGCAGTAGAAAATAGTTCATGAAAGCTATTTTACACTTTTTCAAATCTCCACATTATTCTAACAAGTTTTGCTTTTTAATTTTTTGCATATCTTTGGAGACAGTAAGCATAACACTGATATTTACTTGTCTCTAACAATATAACTCATTACAAAGGCATTGCCTATATGTAATTACTTTTATAATAACTTTATAAATATCATCACAAGTCTTAAGTAATTCAAAATGAACAATATTGAGATAAACAATTTTAAAGTTCTAGAACAGCAAGTCAATTCCAAATAATACTGACATGATTAGAATATATATAGGACAGGCTCAAAATAATAATCTTGAATTGCTGCAGGGTTTTTCTTTTTTTGAAAATGTGACCATCTCTCATGGAGTAAAGGAAGAAAGTTTTAAAGCACTGTTAATGACAATGGTTGACTTCATTCTCTATGTTCTTTATGGATGGTAATGACTTCCCTGAAATTTTGGATCAAACATTGAATATTAAAAACTGCAACAATTAAGCAACTTCCTCCTTGTATTTTAAATGATGCCACTGCTTTCCTTACATGTAGGTTGCCTCTCTGTACTTGCTGCTTTCTTTTTTCCTTTCAATTTTCCATTTTTTCTTTTTAAATATCTGAATGGCAGTAGAAGTATATAATCAATAATGAGAATAGAATCTTTACAATGCTTATATGTTTATGTATAACCTATGTAATTATCAGAAATATAAAATTTGTGGTTGATTTGAATGCTTTGTTCACCTTGTAACTCGTATAAGTGCAAGTCTGTCTTTCCACCATGTGGGTTTCAGAGATATACATCATTAGACTTGGCACTACATGCCTCTAATGTATGAGGACTTCACACTGCTCCGACTACGTCACTTTAAATTTGTCTTTATCGGTTCCACATCTATATTCTTCTGAGGTGCCCATCAAAATCTGAGGTGCTAATCAAAAAGTAAGCATAGCTCCAAAAAGCAAACAAAGAAATATCAACAAAAACATTAAATTACATGTGTTTTGTATCACAGAGCTGGAAAAGGCAGATCTTATTCACCCATTAGCTCTGCAAGGGTCTGAAATTGACTGTAAAAAGACCTCCACATTCAGATAATATCCAAAGACAAAGAGCATTTATTTTGCAGAAACAGCCAGAATAGGGTGCTCAACCATTCTCACAGATGGAGACCTTAGACAAAGGTGCACTAGCCTTCTTAAAGGAAATTAGAATAATTTTCTAGAAAAATAAGGTAATCTAAAATTTCACTGGTAGGTTCTGGGGGACAATATCAGAGGTCTGCTTCTGATTGGCCTGTGCCAGGTGGAGAGTGATCTGCATTCCTGTGTAATTTAACCATGGGATTAAGCATGTAACCATGGGATGGCCAGTACTGATGGCTCATCCTGAGATAAGATATGTTCATATTTTTTGGTTATCTGTAGGCTGTTCTTTGGGAGGAGGTTTTATGAACTCATTCCTACAGCTAGTGCCTTATGGCCTAGTTCCTGGGACTTATGGTCTATTCCTGGAGCTGGGGCCTTATGACCCACTTTTCAGAATCAGTCGTGGTCCTTAAGTGGAAACAAATGGGGTTTATGTCATCTTTTCAAGTTATATGCTTTTCATAAAATTCTTGCTTATTCTTATCTCCTGAAGTCATTGTCATCATCTGATATAAAAACTGTTCATTTACTTTTATTCTGCAGTGAGTGATTATGGGTAATATCATAACCTCCTACATCACATTCCAAGTGTTTCAGGTGTCAGTGAAACATTTGTTCACCAAACTTTTATACCAAAAATGCCAATGTTATTGAGTCAGCTAAAAGAACTGATATCTTGTGTGTTAGCTTGTTAGTGCTTTAAAGCCACTGACCTATGTTTTGTCATTTTTAGTACACAGGTGCTCTGCAATGAAATCCTTTCTGTATTTTATTGAATGTTATTCTTTATGTCTGATTAAGTAGAGGAAAACATTTTAAAAGGTTAATCCTAGAGGACTCAAACATTAGAGAGTAAAAACAAACTAAAAGTCAACCTGGTTGAAACCATTAGCTTTAATAATTTGGAAAATTTTAGATTTAATCAAGCTTTTTAAAAAAAAAAAAACTATTCTGTTGTTCATTTTAAAGTTTGTAGGAAGAACACCTAAAAACATATGGCATTCCAAAATGAAATGAAAGTGAGAGATAATTTTTTTTCTGAACAATGAACAATAATTCAACTGCCACCCACTCTACCAGCCGAAGGGAAAGTCATTGTTTGATTCTCTTTTCTTTCATTAGCATTTTAGAAATGCAGGGCATGAGACCAGCAGAGCGCTGATAATCTAAGCACAAACAAGGTTACTGCAACCTCCTAGATTTCAAAGGAACTGCCTATAGGCAGCCCTCTCTTCAGATAAGGGAAAAGCAAGATGCAGAGAAAGGTATTTTCCATTATAAAGGCTTTTAACAATAAGTACAAAGAAAAAAGAAGTGTCTATTAGGCTTTAGATGTAGAAATGTTGTCATAGAGAAAGTATTATTCATCAGAGGATGGCAATACAAAAGAAGAGGAGAAAAGAGAAAAGCAACATCTGAGTTGGATAAGAAGTACTGAATATGTTAAGAAGATGATAAAGCTCTACTTATAGCTATTTAGTATGTACATATATGATGAAACTTGAAATCTCTCATAACATAAAACTAACAACACATACTATTTGTTGCTTTATAAATTTTGTTTCATTGAAACAAAAATAGTTAGTTAGTATTTTGTAACATATACTGTTTTGTAAGCTTCTATCATAAATTTTGGCAAGCTTAAATTACAAATTAATTTTGAGGAAGAGGCACTTTATAGTGGTCATTACAGCAAGACATGGAATACTTTTTCTAGAGTGCAATCTGATGACTTTTGAAGTCTTTGGTTTGGAGGAAGATATTGGTCCGCCAAGTCAATAGATATCAAAAGGATTTATCTATGAGTCACAAGGTGTTCTGAAGCAGAGCTTTCAAGGAATTGCTATTTTGGAGGGCTAGCATTCCTTAAGATAAGGTCATTAAACTTTGGACCTGTTCCAATCTCTCTTCAGCATGTCTGTTCAAATCAGTGAATCAGTCTCTGGTTTCCAGAAATTCTCCTTCATAACAGCCAAGGACCTACGGCATCGGGAAAGCCCCTTTTTCAGTTATACAGCGAAAGTTAGCTCACCTATGTTAATTTATTTATTATGTAAATAAATTTAGAAAAAAACAAATCCATATGTTTCAGCACAGTGACAGAAGATGATTCAAAGTATGATTGTCATTCCATCTGCTTTGGACATGTGTCCTTGATATCCTTAGCTATATATGCTTGATATCCTTATACCATTTCCTACCAGTCTCCTCACAGTCAGCTGTTCTCATAAAGAAAGCTAGAGGGTTTAAGCAAACATATTCAGATTACATTTGGAGGTTTTTTTGTTTGTTTTTTGTTTGTTTTGGGTGTTTTTTTGTTTTTTTTTTTCCTTCTCCTGTTTGCTGTCTCTACCTCAACAGTGAACAATTTTAAAACAATCACTCTTTTATTATGCATCTGAGCTTGTAAGCATACAAATACGGTTTCACACCTGTTCTGTATGATGGTAAATAGCTAGTGATAGGTACTGAAGAACCTGTCTAGTCCATTTTGAAGGCAGGAGCCATTATGCTGTATTGTTAAAATTAAGTTTCCATTTACCTCAAAAGCTGAGTTGCTGTTTTTATGTCTATTTCCTATGTCTGTCCAAAGCCATGACCTTGACTTGTTCTTGAGAATATCCTTATCCTTCTTGACCCCCTTTACTGTTTCTAATCATTATTCCTAATCACCTGGTGAAAACATGGTTTTTATTTTTTTATTTTTTTGAGATTTTTATGTATTTTCTTATTTCTCTGTTGTCTCTATTCTATTAATTTGCTTTGCAACTACTCTTGGTTTTACACCTTAATATGGACTAAATATGTGAATTCTAGGCTGCTTTCTTTAGCCTGATTTAGGATGCAATCTCTGGCAAGCTCTTGGGTACACTAAAATAAAATCATGTTTCCTTCAAATTTGGCTCTAATTGTGGTAGTAGTTGTATTCTTGCCCAGTGGGATTAACAGTATATAATCTGCAGTTTTCCTTGTCACGTAGTTTATGCCTTAATGTGATTATTAATGAATCTGCATTATTTCATCAGTCTTTTCTTATTTCGAGAGATATTTAAAATGGCAGCATTCAATCTGGCTTTTCTTAATCAGCTGCCATGTTCCCGACTAGCGTAGGCCTGTGGCCAGAAGAGGCTGCAGCTGTACCACCTCTGCTCAGCTTGGCCATCCGCTCAGGTGGTGAGAGACACCAGCCCTGCCACCCAATAGACACCAGCATGGGAGATGGCTCTGCCAGTCTTCCACACTGTTTCTGTAAGGCTGGGCATTGCCCAGACCATCCTGCCATCCACACGGGCCCAGTAGCAAAATGAGACACTAATGCTTAAATATTAATCAAGGGCTTTATATGTTTGGTAATGCTCAATAGTAAGATGCCTATACAATCAGAGGTGTAACTCAATACACAACCTAGATATACCAACTACCTTTGACTGCTAGAGACATAAACACGTCTGCTTCCATGTTCCCCTCTCTCTTGTCCCTCATCCCTAGCTCCTCCTTTTTCTCTCCTCGATCTTCCTCTTCCTCTCCTTACTCCTCTCACCTTAGCTTCTCCTACATTCTCTCTACCTTTTTTTCTTTAAAATAGAATTTAAGGGCTGCCTGTCATAACATTATGGCCATGAAAAGGATGTAATAACTTATGTATCTGTGATAGTTTGTATACAAGTAGCACATATTTGCATCTCTATACCTTCTACAAGTACCATGATGTGAACCGGGTTCTAGCACTCTTAACCAAGTGATACCAAAGCAATCTCTGCATGAACTCAGCACAATTCACTCATTAATTCTCCATCTTTGAGCTTTGCACCTCTAAAAAAAATAAAAAGTCCAAGTTCATCATGCCAGCCCATCACACTGATGATGCTGTGAATCTGTAAATGCCTGTAAATTGACTTACATTTTCCCTGCATTGAACTGATCAAACTGATTGCCGAGGCCTCCTGGGTATCTACTACTATTATCCAGTCAGCACCATGATTTTTCTCCTACTTTCCAAATCACATCAGCATAACATGTCTATGATGCATATGCCTTTTCTGTTCTTCCCCTCTCCTTTCCACAGTGATCTAGATGGATTGAAATTTTATCTGCTATTACTTAGAAAACTGCATCTTTACAATCCCAAGAGCCTTGTATTGCAAATTATTTTATAATCTCAGTCATTTCCAGAGTATTATATTCACTCCTCAGAGCAGAGCTGATAATATTCTTCATTTTAGTCTAAATATAAAATTTATTAAAAACTCTTTTATCCAAAATGCCTCATTTGCTAAGTTTCTTCCTGTAGTTAACTGTTGGTCAACAGAAGGTGCCTACATGTCAAAGCATGTCATAGAGCATAATTATTTTTAAGCAACATTTATTTTGCCTTAAAGTGATAATATTTCAGAGTCATCTGAAAACTGGAAAAAAGTCAACTTCATTTTCAATAAGTTTCATAAATACAACAGTCAAGTTGAGTCTGTTTTGAAATGGGATACTGTCTTAGTTTGGGTTTTACTGCTGTGAACAGGCACAATGGCCAAAGACACTGTTATAAAGGACAACGGGTCTGGCATCTTAAACATCCTGGATTTTCCAAGGCAACTTCAATATTATAGCCTTTTGTTCCAGTGTTTGGGATTCACAGGCAATCTTTTGAGCCTCTCAAAAGGGTTTGGGTCACTTCTCCAGCTCTGCCTTCTGTAGCACTGTAGGCTCTGGTTGACTCCATTCCACTGCTGTTACTGTTCTTGGTGATCATCCCATGATATTGGCATCTTCGATACACTGGTGTCTTTTGCTACTACTAGGTATCATGAATAGCCTCTCACAGGCTCTCTTCATGGTGCCAAGCCTCAACTTCTTTTCATTACCCCTTGAGTTCTGGACCTTCAACTGCAATTTAGGCTGTACCTTAACCAAATGGCCTTTGATGCCCTTTCACAGAGCCAAACCTCAGCTGCTCTTCATGACCCCTTCATTCTTTCACTACCAGTACCACCTGGGTGAGTCCTTACCAATTACAGCTGCAGAACAAGGTACAATCTGGGCTATCTCTGGAAAGCAGTTTCTTTATGCTGTCATAAAATACTTCCCAAATGATTTCACCTCAGTGATACTGGTCTCTTCTTAATTACCATTAATTTCTTAGTTCAGATAACCATGATTAATTGTCCCAGTAGTCTCCTTTTCCTCTTGACTATTAAGCCAGAGGCAAATGGCCAAAGCTGCCAAGTTCTGCTGCTTTGTGGGTCTGGAAAATGCCCTCCCCCTTGTTATATTACACTAATTACCACTAATTTTCTGTTTTTCAATTGTTTCCTTTACTGCCTAAGCTTGGCTATCCTGGAATTTGCTCTTTAAACTGACCTTGAAGTTTGAGATCTGCATGACTCCATCTCCTGAATGCTGGGATTAAAGGAGTATACCTCCAAGCCTAGACTTAAGCTTTCATTACCTGGAGTTTGCTCTGTACAGGATGGCCTTTAATTTCAGAGATCTGCTTTCCTTTATCTCTTGTCCTGCAACATGTCTTGACCTAAACTTAGCTCGGTGGATCTTGCCCCAAAGTCACTACTCACTTATTCTGTTTATCTCCTTGAACACAGGATTTACCATTGCACTTCTCAGTGCCCTTTTACTCTTTGAACCATTCATTTTGATGTTTTTTTTTCCTTTTAAAGTTTGCTAAGTTTCATTAAAAAGGTCTTCATAAAACCACCCAACAGAATTTATGCCAGGCTCTTTTGAGACTTCCTTTGTCAAAACAATTAATCTAAATCTCTTCACCTTAACCTCAGGCAGATGCTTTTTACAATGGCAAAATGCAGCCACACTCTTCAACAAAATACGACAAAAATACTCTTTAAGCCACATACTAAAATTTTCTTTTCCAGTGAAATTTCTTTGGCCAGTTCTGTACAGTTCAAATCACACTCAGCACAAATGTCTTCCATATTCCTACTAGGATGGCCCATTAAGCCCCACTTAAAGCATTCCACTGCTTTCCAAACCCAGATTCCTCCAAACAAATGCATGGTCAGGCTTAGCACAGCAATACCACAGTCCCTGGTACCAACTTCTTTATTAGTTAGGGTCCTAATTTCTGTGAAGAGACACCATAACCAAAGCAACTCTTATAAAGGACAATAACTCCGGGCTGGCTTACAAGTTCATAGGTTCAGTCTATAATCATCAAGAAAAAAAAACAAAACAAAACATGGCAGCATCTAGGCAGGCATAGCACTGTAGAAACTGAGAGTTCTCCATCTTGTTTCAAATGCAAAGAGAATGACACTGCTCTCAGGCAGCTAGAAAGAGGGTCTCCAAGCCCATCCCCACAGTGACACATTTCCTGAAACAAGGCCATTCCTACTCCAAAAAGGACACACCTCCTATGGTGTCACTCTTTGAGCCAAGCGTATTCAAACCCCCACAATCCTTAAGCCCAAAAGTGTACCTTTTTTTGTGATTTCTTATAATAATTTTTAATTTCATTTGAATTTAGCTCAGAAAAGCAATAATAATATTACTCTGTATAAGCAAAAAGGTAAAAAAGAAATCTATTGTAATATGGTTTTTAGGGAAAAATATTATTTATCAGCTTTATCCATTCTTATATTTAGTGAAAGGGCTTGTTGCAATATACTTTATCTTACTCAGCATGATAAGAACAAAATAATAGATAATTCATTAATTTAAAAAAATTCTACCTGGGCAGTGGTGGCCCACGTTTTAATCCCAGCACTTGGGAGGCAGAGGCAGGCAGATTTCTGAGTTTGAGGCCAGCCTGGTCTACAGAGTGAGTTCCAGTACAGCCAGGGCTACACAGAGAAACCCTGTCTCAAAAAACCAAATAAATAAATAAATAAATAAATAAATAAATAAATAAATAAATAAATTAAATTCTAACTTATTATCTAAACATAACTGTGACTTCTAGACAAACTTATTCCTAAGGATGAGTTTCTGTTTTCACAACTGCCATTCACACACATACACACACACACACACACACACACAAATTCACACATACGCACATAGACACTTACATACTCCAAAGCATTTCTAAAAAGACAGATTTTATAATTAGAATAAACTAGACCAGACAGGAAGTGAGAACAGGAAGGCCAACATTAATTTTATTAAGGAAACTGACGTTTGATAGATACTTTTTTTATATGATCTTTGACCTGAATAAAATAAGTATTTCTTTGTTCATATATTTAGAAAGTTTGCAAACTTTATAAGCAAAATTTTATGATATGTTCATCATTATTTTTATGGAGATAAAATCAGGCTATATTAGTCTTCTTTTATCCAAAAATAGTACAGAACAAATTATGTAAGAATATATAGATTCTGAAATATATTTGGAAAAAGAAAAATATTAATTTATTTTTTAATATTTAAAAATCATAAAAGTTTGTACACATGATTTTGTCACTATAAGTCTATTTCACATTTATTTATCTATTTATCTATTTAATTATTGTGACTCTGAAAGTCTGATTGATAAAGTCTAGGCTGACCTCAATCTTGTAATTTTCCTCTTTGAACATCCCAAATAATAAGACTGGAGATTCCACCTGGCAGTCAATTCAGGTTTGATCAGTAACAAAACCTTAATGGTTGCTTTGGTGTGCAGTCAAAAGGTGCCTTCCTCCCAGGTCTGGCACTCAGAGCTACAAGGACAACCCCAAACCTTCATGCTTCTTTCACCAGCATTACTTTTCTCCTTTCTCTTCCTTACTCTACTTTTTAGTCATTCACTATATAATATTCACTGAGGGCACTTCCCTGATGAGGAAAGAACCTAAATTCAGCAGGAATTTACCTTCCTCTTCTTTCCTCCAACAGCTTCCAAATTCCCTTTCTGTTTTTTTTTTTTAAACCTAATGGCTTATTTTTCATTAATTTTTGCTACATACATATATGACTCTTTATATATGAATATGAATACATATATGCCAGTCTGTGTGTACAGGAAACTGTCTGTGGAGATCTGCAGGCTCTGGCCAGGCCAGAGCTGCCAAGGAGTTTCCCTTCCCAGGAGGAGGAGTTGATCTCCTGTGGCCTCCAGCCACAGTGCAGTAGACACTACACAAGGAAGTATGTCACTGTGGAAGTAGGCTTTGCTGTCTTATATATGCTCAAGCTATAGTCAGTTTGATACGTGTTCTTTCTTTGCTACCTGTGGATCAAGATGTAGAACTCTTATCTCTGTCTCTAGCATCATGTGTGCTTCCATGCTTTTGACCATGATGATAATGGACTAAACCTCAGAAACTGTAATATGATTGCAATTGCCATAGTCATGGTGTCTCATCATAGCAATGAAACCCAAACTCAGACGTCTAGTTCAGGATTTTACTGTCAACAATTATATTTTATTTGTTTAGTTACTTTTATAATGTGTTACTCTATTGTTAATTGACAATACCACAAATAGTTTTACATTTTACAGTGTATGCATATTTTCCGTTATAAAACAATACTACTTCTATTTTTATTTTGAGATCTGTGTGAAAAAATGACTTGCATATAATTTCCATTTAAGATTTTTAAATTCTCTCAGAATTTTTCTGTTTATTTGACATAAACAAATTGTAAGTTTTATAGAATTACTTTGATCCAACTGTCACCTCATTTACATATTCTAGGTGTATCTATTAATTTATCATCTATCATCTACTTATCACCTATTTATCTTCAACTATTTATCAATCATCTACCTATTGATTTATCTGTCTTCTAGATGTCTGAGGCACCATAAAGAGAGAGAAAGCAGACAAAGAACAATGTCTGACATTCTTACATTCGATGTCCAGGCCTATGTTTATTGAAGCATCTAACCTGTGGAAAGTTGAGCCATCTGCCAGTGGAAAAAGATGGCTGCACAACTTTAAAAGGCCGAAGTAGCTGCAGAGTGTAGCTTATGATTCCTCCTGTAGTCTTTCCCTTCTGATGTTGTCTTGCATGGCTGCAAGGAAGCTTAGAAGTGTAGTTTTGTAACAAGAAATTATCATTATCATCTATTTCTAGATAGACACATGTACACAGGTATACCCTCCTGTCATGTAGTATTAGAACCAAGAAATGTACATGATATCTAATGAAACATCCATCACTTCTTTTTGATGATGATAATAGATATCAGGTTGTCTTATTCTTTTAAAACATTCAGTACCTTCACATTAACTAATGGAACACCAAAACCTCTTTTATTGCTGTAGTATCTTAGTGCCCAGTAACCAATGTTTGCTCATCTCTGTGTTTCATTGAGTTACTCAGGTTTGTATGTTACACTTAATTTCTATGATATCAACATTTTTAGATACCACATAAACATAATCTGTTTTTCTTTTGTTTTGATTCTAATTTTTTTTTAAACTCCAAATTTTATTCCCCTCCTGGTCCACCCCCTGACTGTTCCACATCCCATACAATCTTTTTATTGGATTATTTTTATTTACATTTCAAATGTTATCCCCTTTCCCAGTTGCTCCCCCAAACCCCCTATTCGCCTTGCTTCTATCAGGGTGTTTCCCCACCAACCCACCGACTCTTGCCTCTCTGCCCTGGAATTACCCTAAACTGGGGTATCAAACCTTCATAGGAACAAGGGCCTCTCCTCTCACTGATGCCCTACAAGGCCATCCTCTGCTACATATACAGCTGGAGCCATGGGTCCCTCCATGTGTACTCTTTGGTTGGTGGTTTAGTCCCTGGGATCCCTGGGGGTTCTGGTTGCTTGATGTTGTACTTCCTATGGGGTTGCAAACCCCTTCAGTCCTTTCTCTAACTCCTCAATTGGGGGACACTGTGCTCAGTGCAATGGTTAGCTGTGAGCATCTGCCTCTGTATTTGTCAGGCTCTAGAATAGCCTCTCTGAAGACAGCTATATCAGGCTCCTGTCAGCATGTACTTCTTGGCATCAGCAATAGTGTCTGCATTTGATGGCTGTATATAAGATGATTCCTGTGGGATATAGTCTCTGGATAGTCTTACCTTCAGTCTCTGCTCCACATAATTTTATTTATTTGTTTATATTTAAAATGTATTTATCAGTCAGGGAGCATGGTAATTATTTGAGTGTCATGAGTGCCACCACTCTATAATGTAACAGCAGATGAATTTTAACAATACCATTCTAGAAAATGTACTCTGAAGTTCCATTCTCTTTTCTATGAGTACTATAGTCTTACATGCTACCATAAATGATAAATGCTCTTACACTCCAAAGTTTAGCCACTATTTACTAACTTTAACTTGGAGATGATTAATATAATATTCTCTCTAAAGCAATATGCCTAATAGTAGGTTTGATTAACATTTCCCTCATTGTATTAATGATTTATCTTTTCATTAAAAGGTCATCAACAGTTTGTTTTAAAGCATATTTATTTAATCTCATGCTTATTTTATATTTAGATTATGTTTGGAAATGTTAATTTGTGAGAAATTCATTGCATGTACTGAAAATTCACTTATGGTTAAATGTAATTTTCAAATATTTCTCTCATCTTGCCAATAGTTTATTAATGTTTGAGGTTTCCATTTACTGTGCAGATGATTTTTATTTAAAAGACACTCATTTGTTTTTGGTTCCTTTAGTTTCTTTTGGCTTAATAAAGTGCAACTCCTTTTCAATTTTTAGTTTTTGAATCATTTTCTGGTTTTGTTCCTTTTATGATTTTACTAGTTTCATAAATTTTTGAGTCTTCAAATTGAGAGACACAAGATGAACAAAAAGAAAATATCAGTTTTTTTTTTTAATAACTGTTGAGGATAGAAATACATGCTGAATTGTCATAGTATCATAAACATCTTATATAAACTGCTTGTGTCATTAGCAGAAGAAACATAAAGATGTTCAGAGAGATTGTTCCAAACTTCAAAAGGTAAACACCTGGGGACCTGAGTTTGATCATTTTCTAGGAATCCAGGGAAATACTTGTGGAGAATATTCCTTATCTCATCATTCCTAAAGGAACTGAAAAAGTGCAGAGAACATTTAAAGTGGAATGACATCTACGATCATAACTTGGGTCTATTGTATTAAAATGTCTATGTCCTTTTTTTAGTGAATCCCAAATCCAAAGTGTTTTATTTCAAAATACCAATGGAATTTGTGATAGCCAGAGAAATACATTCTAAGTTTTATATGGAAACTGTTGTGTGAGAGCCCTTGGTTGTATAGTAACAACACAGGCCTGCTCATCTCACAAAGGGATCCTATGACAGAACAATGGAAAGAATCTGCCAAAGCCCAGTCTGATGAATAAGTGAGGTTATATCTGGGCTAGTTAGAGTGCAAGGATTAGTAAGAAATAGCTCCATCATTGAGAATTCAACTCTAGCACAGGTGAGGAATGATGAATACTATATCCTTGGAGCTTTCTGTATAATTTGCACCAGCTTCACAAATTCTTCATGATTTCTTTCTTTTGGACAGCTCTGCTAGTAAAACTTCTACTGGTATTTGTTTAATATATATATATATATATATATATATATATATATATATATATATATATATATATATATATCTGAAAATCAGGCCATCGAGAATCTGGCAAATTTCTACTTCCCCACACAGTCTCTTATTTTTTTAGATATTAATCAATTGTGGATCCCCATGGTAATTGTTGTCTACTTCATAAAGAAAATCAAGTGATAAGTATTAAAAGATGCAAAGATAAATGTTTTTATTTCCTCAGATGAGGTGGTAGGATGAGAACTGTATGTAAACTGTGTATATGTGTTTGATCCCAGAATACTTCCTTCTTTGTACTAACTATCCCTAAGCCTAGGCCTGTAAACTTCTAGCCTTAGTACAATCTAATCTTCTGCAAACCTAAACCTTGAAGGCTTCTAACCACGAATTTCTAATATAATCTTTGAATATTTCAGCTTCTGGAACTTACTGTGGAATAAACTGACTCTCTTTCTATCTCTTTCTGTCCCATTAAAATTGCTGCCTCTCCCTCCTCCCCTCCCTCTTTCTCTCCCTCCCTCCCTCTTCCTCCTCTGCCTCCTCTTCCCTCTCTCTCTCTCTCTCTCTCTCTCTCTCTCTCTCTCTCTCTCTCTCTCTCTCTCTCTCTCCTATTATAATTGCTACCTCTCTCCCCCTCTCCCCTCTCTGCACTGCTTCCTTAGGACGACCTCTTTCTTGTCTGTTTTCTGAGGAAGAGTCTCTTTCCTGTGCTGTTCTCATGAGAGTTGCTCATATCCAACCTCTGACTCATTTTGTCAAGTCTTTCTCTGATTAGTCAGTTTGTCTGTCCTCAATTAGATATCACTTACAAATATGGCTGCTACAGTCTACAAACTAACTTTACCTTCATTGTTTGGGATCAAAGTTGGATATTAAGGGCTTGTCTGTATTCCAGTCAGAGTTGCCATGTTACTGGATTAAAATTCCTCTACAAAAAGATAATACTAATTTATTTGTTTAAGCATAAATTCTTATCAATCATTTGAATACTGTGTCCATTTAACAAAATAATACTAAGATGTTCTTGAGTATATGTGACATGCATAGTCACAGCTTCTGGTTGCATATAAGTGGCTCATCTTGAAGAGTCAGGTTTAAATTGAACCAGAAAATTGTTGATTATTTCTATGTGACATTCAAGCCATTATTACATTACTGGACATGCCTTCAATAGACTGGTCATTATTCTTGCACCCTGGATTCACAGTTTGTTATGACTGATGAGTCTTTTCTTCTCTGCTATTATGCACAGCAATTTTCTGCATCATGATCCAAAGTACACAATGTCTTCAGAGATAAGGTTTTCCTTTTGAGTAATAGGGTATTGCAATAATTATATTATATATATATTATATACATTAATATATAGTATATTATATACATTAATATATAATATATTATATATTATATTATAAAATATTATAGGGCATTGCAATAATCTTACAAAATATACCATTCTTGGGTACATATCCAAGGACTCAGGAAAGGTGTCTATTCATCCATGTCTATTGATGCTCTAGTCATAATAAATAGGGAGTCAAAACAACTTAGAGGCCCATTAGGTAGTGGATTTGAAAATGCCATATATTTATAAATTGGAGTAATATTCAGCCTTTGAAAATTTAAATATTTAATATTTAAATTTAATATTTTAAAAACCTAACTGAAGCCTACTATTATGGAAGTTTTCTTAAAATGAAAGGATGAATAGTACAAAATATTTGAATGAAATTAACATACAAACGAGGCTAAAAATCTCTTTATACAAACCACAGGCTAATATCCACAGTGAGGAAGGAGTTTTCTGTTTTGTAGTTGGTTCCCAGTGAATTCCTATAGTATTGGAAATGTTACACATTCTTTTATTTCTACGGGGCTGTAGATCACGCATGGGCGTGGGTCCTGTTGGGCTTTTTTGTGGTTCCTATGGCTCAGGGAGGCAGAAGTGTGGGAATTTGACTGAGTTCCCTTCACATGGTACCAGATGAATGCTGGGCTATGAGAAACTGTGGGGTTCCACCCGGACATGGAGAAGTCTCAGCCTGAAGTCCTGTGTAGGCAGAGCTCCTGAGTGGGGGTCTCCGTGCTGAGGTGGCTGACCAGGAGACCGGTGGTCTCTGTCCTTGGGCTCCCAGATGCAGCTAGGAGCCAGGGAAGAACCAAGACAGAGTGGACATATAGACTGGAATGGCCTGCAGCCAAGAGAGATGAGTGGGAGAAGTTCTGGCAGAGTCCACAGGGGTGAGAGACTTGGTTACTTGCACTCGCTTGGCTGGGTTGGCTAGCTTGCTTGAGTTGGCAGGCCTCCGAAGCTGGAACTTAGAGAAGTCTTCTAGCAGGAGATTAATCAGTAGCTTGGTAGTCAAAGGCCCAAAATACATGAGGAAGTCCATGGTTTTAAAAGGTTTATTGTCATGGGGAAAAGTAGATGTGGCTGTACTCCCTCCCGCCTCCCGCCTCCCGCCTCCCGCCTCCCGCCTCCCGCCCCCCGTCCCCCGCCCCCCGCCCCCCGCCCACCCCACACACCTCAGGGCAAACCTGAGTTAAATAGGGAGTGAGGAGAAAGGAAGGTCTTGGAAGAAATGCTTAATTGGCTACACCCTTTGGCCTTTAGGTATCTCATTAAGATTGAAATCTCTTGAGGTTGAGGCTTGTAGTCATTCCCTCTAACTGTGGAGGGGCTAGAAGGGGCACTGCTCTAAGTGACTGAAAGGTGCTGATCAATGGAGATCTTTGGCTGCTTGTCAGGAGCCTGGAGTCTGTGAGTGTGACAAAATGTATGTCATCCCTTGCAGGATCTCCAGTCATGTCTAGCCAGTGCTCCACCAGAAATCAAGCTACCCATTCATGGTCCCACACATTTCTATAATTAAAATTTGAATTTTTTATAATTTCATACCCAAGTCCTGTATTTATATATCATTTCAGTTATCTCTTTTTCACCTGAAACTCTTGTTGTTTTTTTTCATTTGTTTGTTTGCCTTTTCCCCAGTAGAACACTCTCTTATATTCATGACATATTTTTTATTACACACATATTTAGTAATATATATAAATTATATATATATATATATATATATACACACACAAACACGCACACACATACACACACACACACAGAGATCCTATGTAGATTAGTGTTGTATATATGTGATTCTGATTCTTTTACATCCATTGATTGCTGCAGCTCTTCATGTAGATATGAGTGAGACCTTATAAAATTCCTTCCATGTATGTTGGCACCTAATTTTTTTATTGTGTAGGTCTTATATTAGAGATCATAAAGTTGCAATATCCTGGTTTCAGCTTCTCTGTAATATTTAAAAGATATATCTTGCAGCAAGTTCTAGACATCTGGTATTTACAGTCTTATTTCTTTTGTGATGTTCCCTAAGCCTTTACTATACTTGTTGAGCTGCGGATGTCCAAAATGCATGTGGGTGTCTCTCTATCACTTCCTATCCAGATTTTGATGAGTTAAACATCTCTATGATTATTTCCATCTGAAACAAGAGAAGCTTCTTTCATGATGAATGAAAACTATACTTATCTGTAGATATAAGGGTAAGAATTTGGTATGCAGTTAAGAATTATAATAGTTTGAGAAAGTGGTAACAGTGGCTTTTTCTCTAAAAATCTGTAATACGATGGCCATTTTCACAATATTAATTTTAAAAGTCTATGAGCCTTGTAGATCTTTTCATCTTATAGTTTCTTTCTCAATATCTTGCATGAGATATTTAAAGCTTCCTTATAATTCCTTCACATAGTTGGTGAAGTCACTTCCATCTAGATATTTTATGTATTTGAGGCTACTGTGCATAGTAGAGTTTTCTTGTACTCTTCCAGTATGTTTTCTCCAAGTATATAGAAAGACTATTTTTGTACATTGGATAATATTTTAAATTAAACAGTTTACAAAAAAAATCCCATGATATCTATGCCAAGTAAACCCTTTCCTTCATTAAGAACAAACAATCAAGCAACCAACTCAGCTGAATATTGGATTATAAAGAGAGGTTAAATTTATTGACTCATATGTTGATTACATATAAGCATAAATACTGAAACTTAGAAAAAAATTCTTTAAGAGACATTAGTATGTAATTGTTGATTATTAGAAAATAACTTGTGTGATTCCAACTACTTACAACTACATGTGAATCAATAGTATTCTTAAAGCTAACAGCATAGTAAAAGCCAGTTTTATTGATCATCAATAGGGTCAGGTAAATCTCACTTTTGTCATAGCTAGAAATTCCTAGAAATATTATATATATATATATAATATATATAATATATAATATTATATATATTATATATATAATATATATATGTATATATATACATATGTATATATATACATACATATATATTATAATATATATATATTATAATATATATATATATATGTATGTATATATACATATACATATATTTATACAATCTATCTAGATATAGATATATGACACATAGATATCTATATCTATATATTATCTATCTATATATACAGATATAGATGTAGACAGATACAGATATATCTTTTTATACCAAACAATTTGCTAGCTGTATTGCTGAATTACTAGAGAAATATAATTTATGAGAGGAGATATACATAAGGGAGCATAATCAGATCAAAATAATTACAAGTCATAAATGAAAATGATTTTTATTAGTGTTGTGAAATATCTGTTATACCTTATTCTTTTGTTGGAATGACTACATGTTCAGATACAGCAACAACAACCTATAAAGAGTTGCAGCCCTTTTATCTATCCTGCTATTACTTACAATCTATGCATTCGGGAAAACAGAAGAATAAGAAGTTATAGGTGAAGCTAAGCTATATAGCAAATTCCAGTTTCTAAACAAATACTATTCAAATTTTCTCAGTCCTGTTTTTGTTTAGAAGTACATTAAAGTTTTTCATCTAAAAACAATTATATAATTTATTTACATTAATTTTTCATCCTAATGATCTTCACAGAATGATTAGTTCTGTATTGACAGGAGACATATTTCAAATTAATGCTTAGTTATTTTCTATTTTAATAAGCTATTTAGACTTTGTGTCTTTATACTTTAGTTTTGTTTGTTTAATTTTAATGACTAGTTCTGCTAATTTATGTACATATATATGCCTAAATATACTATTATATTTTTAATATTCCAATTTACCAATTAATATTTTCCTTAATTTTATATAAGTGAGCTGTATAATCTTTCTCAAATTTCTATATTATATTTTATTTTGATTTAAACTTTACTAAATTATATACTGTGAAATCTAGTAAATAAATAATTTTTGACTGTTTGTACTACATAATTAAAGTATGAACTTTTTACCACAAGAAAAGATATCCAAACTTTGATGTAAGACTTAATTTATTTTCATAGCAACAAACAGACTTACAAAATTAAACTCCAATCTTAGAGTTTAAATATATGTTTATTAAGACATGTACATGACTAGCAGAACAAAGAAACATAATTTTAAGACGCTAACACAGATGGCTGGTCTTTTTAAAGAAAATAAGAAAGCATGGAGGGCAGTGGATGCATTTTGTTCAAGATTTCCCGTTGAGGGTCTTAATCACAGCATCTGTTACTGCTACTATAAAAGTGGCTGAGCAGAGGAAGACAGGAAGTAACATTTGCCCAGTGATTGAGCAATGTGACTAGCCTGTAGACTGGGAAAAGGAGAAATGAAACAGAAGCAAGGTAGACAGAAAAGGCTTGAAGCCACCTTTAATAATATCTCCAAGCATGCAGGAAGAGACATTTGACATTTTGACAAAACGGATCAACTGCTCTTCAGTAACCTTTTATTTTTTTCCTCTATTTATTCCTCAGATTTACAGCATTAACTGCTTGTTTCCCAGAGATTCTATCACAGATGCCTACCAAACTGTCATGCAAGAATGATGAAAATCCATATGTGGGTGCATACGTGTTAGGTGTTCTAAACAGCTATTGAAGAAATTCTTTAACAATTTTTTTTTTCTCTCAGCCGCATTGCATTCAGCTTTCAACAAAATCCATCTACATTTCAAAACCTAGGTTTAGAGAAGCAAATGAACTTGGCTTTATGTTTTACTTGGGAAATTGTGTGTGTGTGTGTGTAATACTTGTGATCATGTTATATTTAGAAATGTACAAATCAATTTTAGCTACACTTCAGTTTAGTTAGTTTGAATGTTCTATAATGTGGGTATTATATTTATATTTTCATTTATTTATGGTTTAATTTTTTTCTTTTTTTTTAAAAAAATATGTTTATTAAAGTGGAATTACTTCACTACATCCCCCTTTCTTCTTCTAAACCTTACAAAGTACCTTCCATCCACCTGTCATATGCTACCTCCTTCTAAAAGGAAGATATTGATATCTTCTTTTCCTTTGATTATTGTTGTTTTATATGATTTTGTACATTCATGTTTGCTTATAGAATTATATAAATACAACTTTCTAATTCCACTTTTATTTGTATACACATACACATATATATGGTTTTAGACTTGTCTACTCTAATTCAATAAACAATGAACAAAGTGGTAGCCCATTTTGTTCTTTTACGGAGCCAGAAAATGATGCTCATTTAGGTTCCAAATGTCATTATATAGTGAATGTATGGTCGTTTGTACTCCTATTTCCTGATCTTATATTCATTTATATTCATGTTTATTTTGGTAATACATAGATATGTTTTAAGGTATAAAGTGTGCTGCTTCAGATACCTTTGCATACTTATATAAACTACTACAAAGAATGTTGTTATTGCTCTATGATAATGATGAAAAAAATCTATATATTCAAATATCAAATAGGATGGTGTATTAAATCCATAATAGCTACATTAATCACGATTCTCTAAAGAAACAATAGATAGAAAGAATATATACATATACATGTATAAATACATATATTTATGTAAATGTATATGTGTGATAATTTGAAGGTAAGTATCCCACCATAAATAATCCAACCAATAAGAAAAAATATATATGGGATTTCTTAGTGTGGTTTACAGGCTGTGATCCCAACCATAATGTCTGTCTCCTTTTGTAAAAATATTTTTATTTTATATTTTATTTACATTTCAGATGCCATCCCCTTTCCCCATTTCCCCTCCCTAGAAAACCCTTATTCCATGCCCCCTTTTTCTTTTTGCTTTTATACATTTTTTAAAAATGTTAATCAAAGGATTTATAAGTTTGGTAATGCTCAATCAGACTTGTAACCCACTACCCAACCTAGATATATAAACTATCTTTGACTGGTGGAGACATGTGAACATCTGCCTCCATGCCCCCCCTTTCTCTCTCTTTCTCTCTCTCATCACCTAGCTTCTCCTCTCCTTCATCTTCTCCTTTCCTTACTCCATCACTTCCTCTCGGTACTCCTTCCCCCTTAGCTCCTCCTACATATCACCCTTCCTGTTAAAATACAACTTTTCTCTCAAAATACAATAAGAGCATACTTATTCCTAATTGTACCAGTGAGGTACAAGATGGTCCTAATACCCAGTCCATCATTTTGTTGACTAACCAGAACCTCTGTCATCTCTCTTAACTAAAACACTTACATTTGAACCTGGCTTTTTTCTTGGCTTTAGAATGAATGTCAGCTGAAAACCATCCACTCAGATCTTTTCTCTCAATGTAAATATCCAGGATTGGCTATGAGACTATAGGTCTTCAACCCCGTCAGAAATCCAGAATGACTGAGTTAACTGAAATTATGGGAAGCACTAAGCATAGCTTCTAAAACTTAGCCAATTTATAGAGACCGCTGAACACCTGGAAAGCCCCTATACTACCAAACGTTGGAGCATCAAATCTTCAGCCTTCTGGCCCAGAATCATCTGACAGACCTTAGTGATGCAGAATTATTAAGGGCTGATTACTCTGTCTAGGCAGATAAAATCAGTTAACTATTCTGCAAGTGTGTCCTTGCAGTAGGACAGTAATTTGTCTGTAGATGGAAAGAGGCAATTCTTGCCTAGTGACTGTCACCGCACAACTGGAGTAACTCCAAGGATGCTCAATTTCTTCTTAGAATCCACGACAGGAAGCTGTCAGGAGCAGACAGGTCTCTAATCAAAATGAACATTAATATAGAAATATTTATAACGTCAATTCTATGGACTTCTGACGTTTTGAAAACCAACTATCCATGTAAGGTAACTTGGAATGTTGTCTGTTAAGTCCTCTCAGCTATTTCTAAATAAAATATGGAAAACACCCTAACAATAAATTCAAAGCCCTGAATTTGCTATAGTCTCTTAACTCATAGGCTAACCATCCCAAATCAGTTAAAAAATTTAAAGAAGGACTGGGTCTAAGCCTTGTATTCCTAAATGTGTTATACAGGCACAATGCCCATGAGAGTGTCAATATCCATCTCACTTTTATATCAATAAGAAGCTCTTACCAATGAAAGCCTTAAATTTAAAATCAAAGTAAATTTTGTACCATTTAAGAAATTATAACTTCATCTTGATATTAATTATACAGATTTCTACCAATAGGTTATGGCTATGCAATAAGTCCTAGCTAATCCTCCCTGTTCCAACAAAATCACTACTTTTCCCTAGAAAGACAGACCAATATTAACCACCTTAGTCCCCAAGCCCAGGGAATAGGGGCGCTGACTCTTCTTTAACTTCTTCAAGCTGACTAAGGGCGTTGAGATATTAGAAGAGGGGTGGGGGGCAGAGTAAATTGATAAGCCTCTGATGCTGTGTCTTCACTGCATCCAGATGAAATTCCAGAACATCGGAGGTTTGGGTAGGTCTGCTCAGTATGCTTGATGAGTAGATACACCAAGGTTGTGTATTCTGCAATATACAATTCTCAGAACAAGTTTTAGTATCAAGAAAAAAATTTTTTTCTAGAGGGCTGACATTGTTTTAAAGATGTTGGTTCTAATAACTTTTCTTTTTTTTCTTTTTAAAATTGGTTGTAATATTTACATTTCAAATTTTATCCCCTTATCCCATCCCCCACCACCACCCAGGAACCCCTTATATCCTGATGTACTTCAAGGATCCAGTAATTGTTTAGTCCTTGAGATTGGATATCTCAGTAGCCTCATTCCAGTACAAAGATGTTAGAAAGGTCCTAGAAAGATGCCAGTTTTTAGTAATGTTGTAATCCTGAAGAATTAGGTTCTAAAATCAGCAAAGAAATGTCTCAGGAAGAGGATTGATGAACCTGTTAGCCAAAGTGAAGGCAAACAGAGAAAAAAACAAAAGCTTCCTCCTTCTAAACCTTTTCGCATGAGCTTTCACTTGAAGGTATGGCCTTGATTTAGGGAGGATTTTCTGACATCAAATGGTCTGTATTTATGGTGGGTCTCCCACCTAAATAACTCAACCAAGAACAATTTCTCAGAGTAACACTCTAATGATTGCATTTTAATTAATTCTAGGTGAAGTAAAGTTGACAACCAGGAGTAGCCATCACAACAGGCTAATCTTAACTGTACTAATAAATCAGTAGCAACAACAACAACAATAATAAAATATCATTAGAGATTCTCTATCCCAAAACTAGTAATTTACATAGCATCTTCCAGAAGATAGTTTATTTTTACCATTAAATAGCAAGTATCCTCTGATTTAAGTAAATAAATGCTATTTTTTATAAGCATTACTCCTTAAGGCAATTACTCATGTGAGTGGAATTCCAATGTCATTCCATTTTATTAGTTACCTGCATTTTTTGTTATGACAACTATGTGCTTGATTTTTGATTCTCATTTAGAATAGATGCCATTTCATAACATGTTTTTCTTACTATAGTAAATTGGTTTTGATCTGTTCATGATGTATACCTGTTAATCTACTTTCTACCACAATGAAAATTTTTAAGTTACAGAGATTTCTTTAGTTTCCATCAAAACATGATACAAAGCTCTGTTATAGTTTTGTCTTTTTAAAGTTCTAAGAAAAAAATATAGGTACTACTATTTTTATCTTTGTTTTAATTCAAGAAGTTGAGAAAACCTCTCTCATTTAAGGAAAGTTTTTTTTTTTTTTTTTTTTTTTTTTTTTTTTTTTTTTTTTTTTTTTTTTTTTTTTAGATCAAAGAGAAATCTGAGCTGTCCAAAAATAGAAAGTGAATTCTCTTTTAAGGAGTCATTGAATAAACACAAACTCACATACTGAACTTCAGATGAAATCAGAACTGAGAGAACAGATATTAAATGCATACTACCTGTTTTGAGGAACAATAAATCATGACTGCTACTACTATTAATTAAGAATTTTGTTACTCCTTTTCTTCCTCTCAGTACTCCTCCTACCTTAGCTCCTCCTACACATCACCCTTCCTGTTAAAATGAAACTTTTCTCTCAAAATACAATTAGAGCATAATTATGCCAATTTGTACCAGTGAGGGACAAGATAGTCCTAATATCCAGTCCATCCTTTTGTTGACTAACCAGCACCTCTGTCATCTATCCTAACTAAAACATTTAATTCTGAACCTGGCTTTAGGATGAATGTCAGCTGCCGACCATCCACTCAAATCTTTTCTCTCAAGGTAAATAGCTATAAGTTTTCAACCCCATCAGAAATCCAGAAGGACTGAGTTAACTATAATTGTGGGAAGCACAGGAGAAGCTAGGTGATGAAAGAGAGAAAGAGGGGGGAGACAGGGAGGCAGATGTTCATGTATCTCCACCAGTCAAAGAGAATTGTTATATCTAGGTCGGTCAGTGGGTTACACCTCTGATTGAACAATTCCAAACTTATAAAGCCTATGATTAACGTTTTTTTTTTTAAAAAAAAATGTATAAATGCAAAAAGGAAAAGGGGGCATGGGATAGGGGTTTTCTAAGGGGGGGGGATGGGGAAAGGGGATGGCATCTGAAATGTAAATAAAATATCTAATAAATAAAAAAAGTGAGAAGAAAAAAAAGAATTTTGGCAAGCTAATAAAACTGGAAAAAGGATTTAGCCTTTAAGGTTTAGAATGTGATAGGAAAATTTATCTTATTTAATTCCTGTTATGGATGATATGCCTCACATGAAGCAGATAGTAGTTAAATATATTCGAATAGCAATGATCACCACTATTGCAGTATAGTGGTTTTAGGAGATCACTTCTGTTTGATTTAGTTTTATTTTACATGGTAGGTAGCTGCTAGGTAGCTTCCATCAGATTTGAAATTTGGATTTTCTCAAATAAGCTATCAAATAATCTATCACACGTAAGCATTTGAATATTTATTTTTCTGAGGACTGTTGTTCTAAATGATGCCAAGTTATACGGAATATAGTATTTACTTAACATTTATTATTGTTTTCAATTGCAGACTTGTTAGAGAAAGTGATACTGCTCTGCTTTCAAACTAATCAAGAAAACAATATTTAACTTAGTTTATCAAATTTTTGCTTAATCCTTTTACATTCCTGTACTATAATGATTTCTCAAGATAAATATGTTACACCTGTAGCAGACTAATGTAAATATTTCCAAGGTTATTTTAATATATGTATGTATGTATGTAAATATTTGTGTATGTATCTATCCACCTATCTATCATTCATCTACCTATTATCTATCTATCTATCATCTACCATCTATTTATTGTTACAAGTTAAGATATCTACTGTTTTTATTTATGTTGTCAGAAATATGAAACAATTTCACTTGAATTAGTTACTTCCAAGAGTTATATCCTTGATCGACATTGACAAAAACATTATTTACATAAAGGCATAAAAGAAAAATGCTAAAAATAAATACTTACCAGCAAAAGATGACAGGAAACTAGTGATAAAGAGGTTTCTCATATTGGTTACTTGCTTTAGTCAAGGAATATCTCACATTCTTTGTAGGCATATGCAAGGCACTCCACAAGAATTTGTGGTAGAATGATGTGTATGTTTCCCATGTATGTACCCATGGGTGTAATTATGGAGTGTTGTGATGATTTAAATAGATATATCCACCCCAAAGACTCATGTTTTTGAATGGTTGACCCATGGGAAGTGGCATTGTTAGAAGGTGTGGCATTGTTGGAGTATGTATAACCTTGTTGCAGGCAGTGTGTCAGTATGGTGGCTGACTGTGAGGTGTCCTATGCTTAAACTCCACCAGTGTGGCAGACAGTCTTCTGCCTTCAGATCAAGATGTAGCATTCTCATCTCCAACACCATGTCAGTACACATGCTCCCATGCTTCCTGTCATGATGTTAATGCACTAAACCTCTGAAACTCTAATCTAGCTCCAATTAAATGTTTTCCTTTATAAGAGGTGCCTTGGGTGTGATGTCTCTTCACAGAAATAAACTGAAACTAAGACAGATGTTGATACTAAAGAGAAATTTCCATGACAGAAACAAGAAAGCTGATAATGGTGTAACTAAAAAGGGCACCATGTTCCAGCCCCAGCAGGCAGCAGATGTTGGCTGCTTCATAAATATGATATGATTCTGGCTGTAGAGTCAAGGATATAAGAAATGGTTTTCTGGAATCTTCCTCCTGACTAGTGAAAGTCGCTGAGATCAGGTATGTGGCAGGGATATCCTTGCATGGTTGCCCAGAGAGGCCTAGATATAAAGGGGTAATTCAATCTCTCTCCATGAGTAAGGAAATTCACTGAGGTCATGAATGTAGCAGTGGTGCCCCTATATGAAGCCCCATGTGTGAAACCACTGTGTGAAATTGTGCTGTTCAGGGGATGCCTGGATTTCCTTGGAGACCCCAAGAAGTTAGAGATACCAGAGTTGTAGGATGTCTGTCAAGGAAAGCTGTTAATAGGTAATGGAAACAGGAATATGGTACAGTCAATAAAGCTGAAAAGAGTTGGAGATCTAAAGAAAATTATGTCAGCACATGTGGAGAAACAGAGTTTGCAGTTTACCCAGATGGTTTTTGGTCTTGCTTTGGTCCAGTATTTCTTTACTATTTGAATTCCATACATTTTGGAATTGTAATATATATCTTGTGCTATTATATGATGGAATGATGTGATCTGCTTTTCAATTACAGTTAAGAGATTGGCATACTCTCAGAAGAATCTTTGGACTTTGAACTTTTAAACATTATCAGGACTATGATAGACTGAACACTTTTGAAGTTCGACTAAATGCATTTTCCATTATGTTATGGCTATAAATCTGTGGAATCAGAAAGTGGACTGTGGTGGTTTGAATAGGTTATGGGCCCTATACACTCATGTATTTGAATTCTTGGCCCACAATGAATGGCAGTATTAGGAGGTGTGGCCTTTTATAGTAGGTATGGTCTTGTTAGAGAAAGTGTGTCACTGTGGGGTGGGATTTTAGGTCCCCCTATGATTAAGCTCTACCCACAGTAACAGATATTCTTCTGTGTCTCAGTAGAACTTTCATCTCCTTCGTCAGCATGATGTCTGCCAGAACACTGACACATTTTCCACCATGATGATAGTTTACTAAGTCTCTGAAACTGTAAGCCAACCTCAATTAAATATGTTCCTTTATAAGAGTTGCTGTGGTCATGGTATCTCTTCCCAGCAAGAAAATAAAATAAAATATAAAAACTATCAATGGTCTATAAATATTTTCTTGTGAGGATGGGCATATTGTGAAAATATGGATGACTATTTGTTTTTGAGTATATAGCAACTTGTATCAGAGTATCAGAGACAAGTATCAGAATCACCATCAAGTTATCAAAGGTATGTCCTCTTTCTGTGGCCTTGGTTTACTGTTCTTAATGCCATTAATACTTACACGGTATTAAAGCAGAGATTGTGTTTTCTGCTTTAATGTTAAACTGACAAATACTTGGAACTGTACATATTGTGGAGGATTTCTATTAAGATGTATACATTTTGGAGTCATTTTCCCATTAGTTAGACTTTCAAGATCATTCTCAAATAATGTTACTAGGACACTTGTCTCAATTGCAAATATAAAGTATTTCATTTTTATGAGTTATTCTATTTTCCTTGTATAATTACAAAATTGTGTATTTATACATCTTAATGTACAAAATGGATATATTTGAAGCTATTTTCTTACAAATTATATCAAAACACCTTTTTATTATGTAAACAAAATGACAATGCCATGTAGTTCAACTCTTAACAGAAAAATAAACAATTGAAATAATACTTAATATTTTTACATTAAGGATTTATTAAGTTGTTACAGTGGAATGCCCACAGTTATATCTTTTATATCAACTATGTGATTAGTCTGAACTTTTACATAATGATACAAGATTTATAATTTCTTGTATAATTAGTGATTTCATTTTCAGTGTTCTCTTTCTGATCATTTTCTCCCTATTTCTTCTCAATCATGTTTATGTGAAAAAAAGTAAATTTCAACACTTATTATTTATATGTACAATTAATTAATAAAAAATAATTTTAGAGTCAGACTAAAAGAAAGTAACATGAGATAACTTGTTTTAATAATTGGATATTAAACAATTATTTTTGCATGCAGAATCAACTTATTAGGTAAGTTCATATGGACATGTTTCTGTGCTAGTCTCTCCCATGCCCTTAAAGACAATTTACTGCAATCCAGTGCCTAATACCTTTGAAACAATGTAAATATAAATTAGAGGTTGACATTGTTAAAAATGTAAATAATTTTTAGTGATACATAGCCTCACCTTTTTATTACTGTCATATAAAGGATCTGTCATTGGGAATCATTTAGTTTTTAGATGTGTAAAATAAAATCTATTATCTATTGAAAAAAATAGGCCTTTTGATTCTAGCACAAATAAGTAAAGCCCACAGGTTCAAACTACACAACACCTTTGTACATGCTAAACCATTATCATAAATGTTCCCTTCCTTGAAGGACTTTCATTATCCACTTTTAAAACGTAAGGTATCTCAAGGGGTGGGTTCTTTCTCTCCTGACACTTGGTAACCTATAATGAGTATTTAAAGGAGCAGAGGAAGCTAGAGTGCTGCAGTAGCCACTGATTACATCACTACTGTATTTCTCCACATACATGGCAGTTTGCTTTCTGTTATTCATACTATGCTGAAAATGGTGAACATGCACCAGTAGAAATCAAAAGTCACATGCTCCTACAGGAATAAATCTGGCATGAGCAAGATTCTGCTGAGCTAGTGTTCTCTCAAGCTTACAATGACTATAGTGAATGACATTACTTAAGAGAATTCCTTGACAGTGGTTTACTTAGAACTAGAGATACTGAAATATGGAACAGGACTACTCTCATTAATTAATATATCTCTCATTGAAGGCACTGAGGAATGCAACATGGATAGCAGAAAACCATTGTCCCGAGAAAGTCTTTCAATACTAAAAAAGAAAGCAAAATGCTGTGAGAAGGCATTTCTTTTTACATATTATAATAATTATTCATTTTTCTTAAATTAATTTTAGAATTGTAGTCATAGCTATGATGTTTGTATTACTTAATCATAATATGGATATTTGAAATGAAGTGCAGTGTTGAATATAAAGTGACAAATTAGAGAAACTAAATTGATGTCTGAGCAACTATTTGAAAAAAATTTCATTACATTAATTTGTTATGATCTATATTTTAACAGTCCATTTTAAATTCTATTCATGTTAATATATCTAGCCTAAAACATATTGTAAATGCCCAAAAAGTTGAAACACAGGCATTTAATAAATAAAAAAACTATAATTCTGGTTAATGATTATTCTCATATAAAACTTTTAAGAGCTTATTTGGAGGTCTCGTAGTGGAGTGTAGCTATTCATACATATTTGACAGAATAGAATGTCTTCTCTATTTAGGAAAATTCTTACTCTTCCACAAAGTATTTAGCTTTGGGAGGAATGTACATGGAGTAGTAAGAAAGGAAGAAGACAGCTGCCTAGCCAGGAAAGTCAGCTAAATCAACCCTGGTGATCAGTGGGGTGACAGAGGACAGAGATTGACTTCCCTGGAACATATGAGATTAAATCTGACAAACACTCCTAATAATGGAGTATATGGACCCTGAACCAGTCATCTCCCATAACCCGATAAGGCTCCCAGTTTTGGCACTGGGACATCAACCCAGCCACAATAAACGATGACTCAGAACCTGTCCTGTCTGTAAGATATGCTAGAGCAATGCTGGCTCAGAGTTTGTGGGGATGACCAACCAATGACTGTTCTAACTTCATGTCTACTCAAAGGGAAGGTGCCTATTTCCAATAGTGCCTGGATGACCAGGACTCCAAAGCTGAATTTTTCTGGGACACAAGCAAACAACATTGACTACAGGAAGAAAGCAAGAAAGAAAGAAAGAAAGAAAGAAAGAAAGAAAGAAAGTTAATGAAATGATTCCTAATGATAATCTGCTAATCTGTTACTCCCATCTGATCTGATCACCATCATAATCAGGGAGGCTTCTTCCAGAAGCTGATGGAAGCAGATTCAAAGATTCATGGTCTAGCATAAGTAGTGCTTGGAGAATACCACAAAAATGGAGGAAGGATTGTAGAAGGCTGAGGGATCGAGGACATCAGGAAAATAAGGTCCACAGAATCAACTACAAAGGGCTCATAGAGCCTCACAGAGACTGAAATAGCAACCATAGATTGCAGGGTTCTGCTTCAAGCCCTCTGAACACATTCTAACGCGCACACCCGAGCCTTGCATCCGTGGGAGAGAAAGCACGAGACGCAGAGATCGGGTAGTTACTGCAAAACGAGGCTTTTTAATCTGTATCACACATGTGGAAAAACGCGGAAGGGCTGAGCTGTGGAAGGGGTCTGGCTTAAATACAGTCTAGAGTGACATATTCACTTCTGATTGGCTGTTCGCTCACCACCCAACATTCAGTGACTTTGGCACGCCTTTCTGCCTAGCAGCTGCGCAGATAATTGTTTACATCTGGAGAAGACACGAGGCTAGTGCCAACTTGGGGTGGCAGATTATATTGCGGCTCCTTACATCTCCCCCTGTTTAAATTATTAAAATGAAACAGCCTTTTGCCTATTAAATGTAGTACCAATTAAGATTCGAACTCAAACCCGATCAAGCAAACTCCATCTTGGGGGAATAAGTGATCAAGAGCTTATAGCCCGAAGATTTTTCCCTTACCCTAACCAGGTGCAATGGAAACCAGTCCTCTGGGTGCAAGGGCTAAGGAGATGTAAAGAGGCATTGACACCCATTCCTGTGCAATGGAGTATAGCTCCCAGGAGTGCAAGGGCTGTCAACCGACTATTAGGTACCAAAATTATTTAGGCAAGGGCTGGCTGGACTTAGAGCTCTTATCGTCCCGGTGCAATGGGATGAGCCCCTTGGGGTGCAACGACTGAGAGCCTCAGTCAATTGGCTACTTTCTTAGCCTAGATAGTCAAATTTCAGGGAGACGCTTGGCTAAGGCTGTGAGTGCTTAGGCTTTAAGCTACCTTGTCACGTTTTTTGCTGGGCTCTGAGCTTACAAACCAACCATCTATGAATTCTAATTCACAACATAGGGCTGTACCAAGCAGGCCTATTCCCGCTCTTTAGAAAGAAAGAAAGAAAAGGGCAGAAGAAATTTAAGAAGTAAAATCTCCACGGGAAACAGGTTCCATCCGCACTCCATTAAGGCTGGAAATCCGGATTTGCAATTGCTGCTGTACCTGGTCCAACTTCCCATTCCACTTTCCTTTTAAATAAGCAGAAAGATTATGGCTTTAAGTAAATGCATCATTCACAAATCTCAGAGGTGTAACACCTGGATGTGGGGCTGCTGACACACAGCTTATTTGAACCACATCCGTGAGCTGCTTCACATGGGCTCGGAGCAATTTAACTCTCTGATTGACCAAAGTCTCTTTTAAGTCTCCATAATGATGTACTGGGATGGGCACAAAGGTAGGCACATGCACAACCAAGACTAGGTCTAGTGATCCATTCTAGCCTTGTGCTAAAAGCATGTAACATTCTTACAATCCAAGGTATCAGAATTATTCTGAAAGTTGGATAACATAAAGAAAAATGAAGGGTCTACACACACCAACACCGGTTGTACAGATGCATTTCCAAACACCTTATTAATTTTAATGTTATTTAAATGGCTAGAGATATTAAATCTTGTAGCCGAAACATTTTGCACTTTATGAAGCATATTTAACACGACAAAGGCAGATATACCCCTTTTTAACATTTAAAACAGTGGCTACAACACATAATTTAATTGTGTTGAAGCAAGATAAACTCAAGAAAATACACATATGATTTAATTTAGGACTTACATCCCTTTGAAAACATTAAACAGAGGTTTTAAATTCTCTTATGGTAAGCTTAAAATGAGGTTTTAGCCAAATAATATCTCTGAACAACTTTTAAAAATCACTAAGAGCAAATCAAGATTAAAAGTAAACTATTTTCCTTTGCATGTATACTCACAAGCCAGAAGATGGCTTTAGATCCCCACCACAAATGGTTGTGAGTCACCACGTGGCCGCTGGGAGTTTAGCCTTTATATTTTAAATTAAGTCCAGCCTTAATGGCTGAGCTATTTCTAATGCCAACTTGACTCAAATATTGAAAGACACTGTCTTTGAATCCTTTTTTGAAGTAACAAGTATTTTAAAAAATTTTAAAGCTCGTTATATTGAAGCAATAGCTTGTAGAAAAAAATTCTTTAGAGAAATCTACTAATAAAATATATGCACCAAAAGATTTAACCTCTTAACCTTTTGTATTAAAGCAACAACAAAATTTATATATATATATATATATATATATATATATATATATATATATATATATATATAAAATGTAAAACATTAACCATTTATATATATATAAAATGTAAAACATTAACCATTTTCTGAAGCAATTATTTTTAACAAATATTGCTTCATGGGCTCTTAAACATTATGAATAAATTTATTACCTGTAAACCTTTTACCTCTCTTTTACCAGAAATGTAAAGGAATGGTATAAAAATAACTTTTATGTAAACATTTACTGAAATGGTAGCTGGAGAAGACAGGTTATGTTGTATAAATCTTAAATTTGAACTTTATTTTGGATTAATTTAATAACCAATCTTTTTTGTCTCATGAGAATATCTGATAAAAGCCGATCTTATTTTTTAACAATTGCTACATATATATTAGAGGAATCTAAAACATCCCATTTTTAACAACTTTGATTATAAAGGAAATTAAAATAATTTGAACCATATTTTATAAGCACATTTCTAGGATCCGGTCTGTGAAGACTCAGAACAAAACTTAGCAGTTGGGCTTCTGTGGCCGCGGCCTGCATGTCTTAATTCAAATGTAAATGCACTTAACCTCCCTCTGCCTGCTGATTCCAGGCACCGGCCTGGTCTGTGTGAATTTGCTTTTATTTAAAGCCTTAAATTTAAACTGTAAACCTTAAAAGACACATGTTGTATCTTTTCTCTATAAACATAAGATCTGACCATGGCCCACAGCGGTATACTCATCACCAAATGGAACTTCCGTGTCCGGAGACTGTAATCTTGCAACCTAGCTTCCTCAGACAGCTCCAGCTCCTGCAGCTGCGCCTGCACCTCAGGGGGTCTGCGACTCCAGGCCTCGCTCCACCATCGCGGCTGCACCAGCCTCGTGGGAACCCAAATTAAATTGTTTTCACCTGTGAAATAAGCACAAATAGCCTCTCCTCCCGGCCCGCAGCACGCACCTAGGCAATCCCGCAGCCTCCCGTTCCCACGAGAGGCGGCTGCATCCGCTGCGGCATCCTCTGCCTGCCTGTGCCTCCCAAGTGCTGGGATTAAAGGCGTGTGCCACCACCGCCCGGCTTGCTTTGTCTGCCACATGTAGCGGAACTCAGACGCTTCTCCAAAGACTCTTTTATAAAGGCGGATTCCTTTTTTCTCCAACCTTCCCCACCTGCCGGTGGTTCCATGGACTCTGCAGCAGTCTGTGTTCCCTTTGAACACCCCCTTTTATCACCAGGCCTTCTCTGTAGCCTGCCAACACACTTTAGTTCTGATATGTCCAAGTAGCCATAAAACAATTGCAATATAAGCAAGAGGCTAATTAATGGAGTGGCAGCGGTGGATTTAAATCCGCTTGCCACAACCCCTACTTCAGACATATCTGCTAAAGGTGTACCTCGCGCACCCGCAGTCTTTCAACCTTCCTCGATTCTCGGGGTCCCTCCGCTGCGCTGAACCTAGGAAATCCCGCGTGCGCCTGGAAATACCCGGGTTCTCGGCACCAGATCTAATGCGCACCCCCGAGCCTTGCATCCGTGGGAGAGAAAGCACGAGACGCAGAGATTGGGTAGTTACTGCAAAACGAGGCTTTTTAATCTGTATCACACACGTGGAAAAACGCGGAAGGGCTGAGCTGTGGAAGGGGTCTGGCTTAAATACAATCTAGAGTGACGTATTCACTTCTGATTGGCTGTTCGCTCACCACCCAACATTCAGTGACTTTGGCATGCCTTTCTGCCTAGCAGCTGCACAGATAATTGTTTACATCTGGAGAAGACACGAAGCTAGTGCCAACTTGGGGTGGCAGATTATATTGCGGCTCCTTACAACACATGTTGTGGTTGTTTAGCCTGCAGTTTTTGTTGGACCTTTAATAATGAAAATAGGGGTGTCTTTGACTCTTGCCTGCTCTTAGAACATTTACCTCCTACTAGATTTTCGAGCCTTGATATGAGGGTTTGTGTATATTTTTATTTCATCTTGTTAGGCCAAGTGTGAGTGATAACACTGGGAGGCCTGCTTATATTTGATGTACAACAGAGGAGCAGTAGGTGGGAGATGGAGAGGTATCCAGTGGGAAGTGGCAAAGGGATTGGAGGGAAAGTTTTTGGTTGGGATGTAGTATATAAAAAGAAGAATAAATACATAAATTAAAAACCTTTAAGAAATACAAATCATTTCAGGTTTTACTAAAACAAAAATATACATTTAAAAATTATATAAGGAAAATACTTTCAAAACAATTAAATTACAAAAGTTTCGTTTTCATTGAAACAGGCAACTTTCATATTTATATTGGGTTTTGTCCTATGATTGATGCCATATGCAAAAATCCTTTTCTCATTCTTTCATTCACTTGAAATGGAAAGTGAAGTTTTCCTCCTATCCAAAGTATTTTCTTATTTTAACACATTGACTATCTATTAAAAATAAACCACAGCAGTAACAGCCAACATACCATAACTCATGTCATATCTTTTCATGTCTATACTGCTTAGCTTTTATGTAACTTGACACAAAATATGGTTATTTGGGAAAAGAAACTCAAGTGAGAAAAGGCCTCTGTCAGTTTGGCATGTACTTGATGTTATGGAGCATATTTTTACTAATAAATGGTATAGGAGGGCACAGGTTATTCTGATCTCTGCCATCTTCAAGCAGATGGTGCTCTGTCCCTTTAAAAAGCACAACAAAGTAGACCATAGAGAGCAAGCCAGTAAGCAGAGACCCTTCATGGTCTTTTTTCCAGTTCCACCTTCCAGATTTCTGCCTAGTGTTCCATCCCTAAGTGTCTTTATGCTTAAATAACGTATTATAATAAGAATACATGTATTAAATTAGTTTAAAAATATCATGAGTGGCTATAGGCTGTAAGACAAAATAAACCTATTTCTCCTCCTGCTGCTTATTTTCCTGATGTTTACTGCTTTAATAGAAAACACAGAATAACTTGCTTATGGATGAGATTGGACTCCTTCAGCAGCACATGGCTATAAACAGCAATTTCAAAATTTTAATGCTGTGGGTATATATTGAATGTAACCTTTTATCAATATTAGCTATTGTTTATTTTTCTTATTAATGATAGTAAGATATTGAGAACATATTTCATTACATCAAAGTACATTGAAGGTGAAAACTGAGTACTTAGAACTTTCTACTCTCATTCTATCACCTTACCTTAGTTTCAGCTACAGTAGGTCTGTGATTGTCTAAATCTACCATAAAAGTAAGTATTTTGGGGTGCTTGCATCACATGGAGGAGGTGCAGCTATAATATGCCATGTTATGAAATTATTCTTCCCATAAAATTTTCTAACATATGTTCTACATTTCTTAACTAATATTATTAATGAGCTTTCTTAGGGAAACCACAACTTACATTAAGAATCTGAGTTTAGCCCACTAAAGAGGTTGGTGTGAATGTAGATGCTGACAAGTTGTAATACTACTCTTTTGCATGATTTGTGCTACACATTTGGCTGATCATACTAAACTGATAATAATCTTGCATAAAATATACACTTACCTCTCAACAATATCTCAAGTACAGAAATCCATCAAAAATTCAAATGTAAACACCAAACATTCAATTCTAACCTTCCAAGTTAAACACTCTCTTTTTGTTTAAATAATATTATTAATTATTAAAAAATACAATGTTAACTTCAGTGATCTAAGATAACTTTTATTACTTTGACTTTAAATTTTAAAATATTTTGGCTATAAATATTTTCTGGCCTTGAAAAAGCCTAAGGTAAAAGAAACCTCAGAGTGACTGTTGATTCAGCCAAGTTCATGCCCAGATATATGAGCTTAGTAGCTGAATTTTATCCTATATCAATTTTGTTTTGAGAGTTACAGTTTTCCTGTCTTCTCAGTGTCTTCAAACTAAAAGATCTCCTAAGAGATTTGCTTACAGAACAATGAGTTGGTTATAGGAGCTGTAAAATTTGTAAAATAGCCTCAATTGTAAAAGAGAACACTGTTGATTTTAAGACTTCTTTTTTTGAATCTAAAAAAAAATCTAGAAAATTAAATATAACAGTTTCTTTGCTATTTCTTTCTTGGTTCATTTAAAGTAATTGGTGAATTTGTGGCAAATATGAAATATTATTATATTATCATAATGTGTCTAATAGCATAACATGTTCAATTTACTATTTTAAACACCAATTTATAGTGATTGCTTACAACCACTAAAGAACATAGTCAAAATAAGGGAATAAAGTATAAAGCACTATTTATCAAATTCAAACAACTTTATAAATATTTTACCTAATTTTAAATATGTCATGAAATTATTATCATTTTTAAGCAGTCATTGCTTTCTAAATGTACAAAAAATGTTCACTGGAATTTGAATGTGATATAATTTAACAATTGTTATTGATCCAGATAGTATATAAATAACAGTAATGAAACAGAATCTAGTCTTGATATTGTACTCACTCTCCTTGAACAATTCTATTTGAACATGAAACTGTTTTAAGCAATCGAAGTTTTCTGATAGAATTAAGCAATAAACTCAATTAGTTTTAAACAGTGATATAAGTGAAACAGATTTTAACTTAATTAAAGCTAGCAGAAACAAAATGCTTCATAAGATAATGGGGTATAATGGAATTTGAATTCCCATTTTGGGCAGTTATATCAGTGAGATCTCTGGAGATGAAGCCTAGTCCACATGCTGTAGGTTGCTTGACTGATTCTAATAATTAAGAGAAAAATGGTATCAGGACAATGCTTAAGAAAAAGATAGCTACCTACTTCTTAGTTAGTACTTAAAATCATCAAATTAGTCTGAATGCCCTTGGCACATGTTTGCTAATGGAACAAATAGCTTCCATCACTAATATCTAATGTTTTACATAATCTACTATTGCACAAGTGTGTACTGGTAAACCTAACTACATTATATTAGAGAAGTTTCTGGAATTCTATATTTTTTTAAAATAATAATATGCTTACATGTTATAAAAATAGAACAAATGCTATAAAATAAGTGATACCTAGTATTACTATTTAGTGACTGACAATATTTGTAGAAGATATGCTTATTTTATAATACATTTATTTAATAAATCATGGTTTGTAAACTTGAAACTTGTAGAATGTGAAATTATTCCCCTGCATTTTTCTTATAAGTTGAGAGCCCAAGAGCCTTTATTTGTGTTCTAAAACAATATAGACTATAAATAAAATTGAAAAATCAAATTTAAGATTTATATTTTATCAATATTTCTCTGACCATAATAAATGGAATAGGACATGGGGACACAATTCAGTGAGCAAAGTATTTGTCACAAAAACATGAGAGCTAAATAAATCTCTTGAATCCACTTAAAAGCTTTGCAGGTATGTTTGCCTCCAGTCAATTTTAATAGTGTTGGAGAAGAGATGGGGTGGGGGTTCCCTGGGGTAATTTTGTACGCACTAGTTAGACTAGTTATGATTGGTGATCTTCAGGTTCAGTGAGAAATCTGGCCTAATTATATAATTTTGGATGCCACGAAGAAAGACACCCAGTGTTGATACTAGATCTCCATATTTACCTGCATAAAAATGTGCATGCACATACAGTTAAATATTTGAATATGTATAAACCAAACATAAAAATATTTCTGTAAATAGATAAAATAATAACAATAATCAAGTGAATCATAGATATAAGCAAGTGTGATTATTTAAGTATTGTTTTGTTAGGGTAATGAGGTATATAAAAAGCCCATTGATTGTTTTAGAAATAATTTAAAATAGACAATTGAGGATGAATAACTGAAATAGGACATCAACAAGCAATATTTATAATTAAATGCGGGAGCATCAGATAGCATTTACTTGAAAACCGGAAGGACATTAGAAAAGTGGGAGTGAGCTGCCTCTGTAGTTCATTCATTGTAATGTTCCAAAAACAAAACAATTTGCTATTGTGCTATTTATGGGTCCTTGCACTATTTTCCTGGAAGACTTCATGTATTTACATAGCACAGGCAGAATCATTCATTCTTTGGGTGATTTTAACCTTCATGCAGGTTGAGGGAGAGAAAATTTTCTATCCAGGGTTAGCACAGACAAGTAAAAATCATAGTCACAAATGGAATATTATATTGAAAATAGAGATACTGCAGAATAAGTGCAAAAAGCAAATATAGTACCACCACAAAGCATATTTTCTATTTTGCCATTTCCTTTGCTATTTCAGTTGTCTCCTTTCTGAATTCTAATATCAGAATCTTTTATACCTTCCTGCTATCTTCTCAATAGTTGGAGTGTTGTATGTGGGTTATGAACTTTTTCAAAAGAATTTTGTGATCTATTCATATTGGTAATGTGAATTCTTGAAGGCTTTCTATTTTTTATGGATTTATTGTGTGTTTTGTGACCCAAAAAGAAACACAATTAATCCACTAAAAATTATAGCCTATCACATATGCTGTAAACAAAGTTATACCTCCATGTAATTTTATTGTATTAACTATATGTATATATGCTTGCAATATATAGATGTACTAATGTATTTTATAAATAAATATATTTCATAATACATTTACTATAACAATTCTTTTATAGCATGATACTTATTTACTAATGGGAAGTTTCCTATAGTTCTTAACAAATATTTACACATTCTCTTTTCCCTATGCCTTTTCTTTCTTTCTCACTTTCCTCTTCTCCTTTCTTCATTCTATTCTCTTTTCTGTTAACTTTGGACATATCTTTTAAAGAATATTCATTCAACTCCTAAACTTTGTAATAACTTTCAAAAATATAATATTTTAATTTACTCATTGAAAGTTCCATAAGTGCTTACAATATATTTTGATTATATTCAGCTTCCATTTCTCTAACTCTCCCATTATCACCATACCACATTCTCTTCCAAACTCATATCATTTTTTAAAAAGTTAGATTACCTCCTGAGTTTAACTTATCTTGCCAGAATATTGACTGTTCAGATCCAATCCAGCAGGTGCACATAAAAATAATTTATATAAACTTACAGATATCATTCAAGTTAGGAACTAGATATATTTAAACATGTACATAGTAACTACATACATACTCATACATGCAGTTGTATATATGAATTACCAACATTAAATATAAATTATACAAGTTAAAGATAAATTATTTACATTGACTGTGATTTATATATGTTGATATATATTATATACAGTAAATATAAATCATATGGAATACATATTAACTATATTTAAAACAAAATTATAAACATTATATATTAATTATATATGTTAAAATGAGAATTTAATATGTTAAGTCTGGAAAACATGTTACAACCTAAATAATACACATAATTTCACATGTACTAAAGGACAAGGAATTAGAGAATGAACCCATGGGGTTCTAAAATATCAGTTTAAAAAAATAACAAAGGGGGAATTGTATTCTTCTTCACCACAAAATTTTATTTTGAAAATTTTGACCTTGGATGCCAAAGGGAAGCTTTGTTGCTCAGTGTCTATGGCACCCTACAAATTGTCATGTCTAGGTTAAATAAATACACTTTACTGTCATAGAACATGGTCCTGATCCGGTATGAATGTAAAGATGAGGGCATGTTTGTGTTTTCTGGCAAGATGCTGAAGAGAAAAGGTAGTATCCAGAGCAATTAGTGAGACATGCTGCTCTTGGAAAAAAAAAAAAAAAAAAAAAAAAAATGATGCTGACTGATCTTGCTAAGTGCCATGATGGTGTGTGACAGAGAAGCTTTACTGGGCATATGTTTCTGACCTGCCTTAGCTACATCTTTCTCTGTGATAAAATCCAGAAGTACTTGTGACTTATAATGATACTCACCTGTTAGGATTTCCTTGTGCATCTTGAGACTTTGAAGAATAATATCTGAAATGAAGATATTAAGATGGGAATGCTTGCTGGGCAGTGGTGGCGCACACCTTTAATCCCAGCACTTGGGAGGCAGAGGCAAGCGGATTTCTGAGTTTGAGGCCAGCCTGGTATACAGAGTGTGTTCCAGGACAGCCAGGACTCCACAAAGAAACCCTGTCTGGAAAAACAAAAACAAACAAAACAAAAAACAAAAAATAAACAAAAAACAAACAAACAAACAAACAAAGATGGGAATGCTTATATCTCAAACTGGAAAAACCGCCTTATCTCAGGCTTTCAGAACTTTCAGGACATAAAACACGGAGATTGTGAACCTTGAAAAAAATCAATCAAATGGTGAAGTTGTTATAATGAACCTCCTGTATTCTTTAATATGTCTGGTTATTCTAACTCAATCATGGGCTGGTTTGAAAATCAATTAGTTATTGGGCAAAAGGAATTGACAGTAGGCATTTGGAGAACTGGTTCTAGAGACTTTCAGAGATATATTATTGGTTGACAATGGCCTTATATGATGTTATATTTACTGTAGATAAAAATGGATCAGGTTCTGGGGTTAATGGAAATGTAACATTCTGTGTCACCCCATCTAATATTTACTAATTGGGAATATGACCTTTGTTATTTGCTCGGAGTTCAATGTTTCTTGTTTTAACTTTCTTTTGTCCAATTATATTTCTGCAATGTATGATGGTCAATCTTTAATTGTAGTACACAGGCCATTTTTATTAGAATTCTTATAAATTTATCTGAACCCTGGTATCCTGAAAGGGTTTGCAATTATTTAAAAAATTAGAACATACTATGAAAAGGAGAAAACATATGGCTGGATTTATGTACTGATAATAGGTAAGGTCTACACTTCTTGAGGGGAAGAATAAGACCAGAACATCTTTCTGCACCAGCAGCTCATATATCTTTGGCTTATATAGATAAAAAAAAAAGGGGGGGGGACAAGTGGGGAGCATTTCTGGAGCTAACTTTGGCTGACTTCTTGCTTGTGATTAATCATGAACGAGCCTGTTGACATCTGTCTTTGTTTTTAATTAAGACATGTTATACTCTGCCATGTTCTGCACTTATGTATATTTCTTTGAGAGACTGTCTAAGCCTGAAGAAAATTTTCTCAGTCACACATAGATGTGTACCATAAAATCACCATGTAAGCATTTGTGGTCACTGTATATCTTTCTGAAATTGCTCATGCTTTATGTTGCTTGCTTTTAAAAGACCCTGAGAAAATATATTTGCTTGTGTCCATGGTATTAACCAGCAGCCTTCCTATCTCTGTTTCTTGTATCTTCTTTCTGCCTTTTCTATAATCATGCTAACTCCACCAGTTATGGTTCTTGATTTGACTGTATAGGCTCCAGTACTAGAGTCATCAGAGGAGAGAGCCATAATGGAGAAAATATCTCCAAAAAATCAGGGATCAGCAATTTCTTGAGAAGTGATTGATGAGGGATGGCTGAGCCCATCATGGGTAGGTTTCATAAGAAAGCAGGCTGTGCAAGCTAAGGGGAGAAAGTTAGTAAACAATACTTTTAGATGGCCTCTGCATCACTTCTTGTTTTCAGGTTCCTGTTCTATGTGGGTTCCTACCCTCAGTGATTTTAATGGTGAACTCTGATATAGAAAGGTAATCAAAATAATCCCCTTTCTCCCCCAAGTTACCTTTGGTGTTTTGTTAAATCATGGCAATTGTAACCCAAATTAAGACAGGAAATTTCAATCTCAGTCCCATCAAAAGGAAAACTGCAGAGGAGTTCTTTCATGGGTATTTACTGTATATAAAGTTGTTATTAGGTAGTTATATTTCAAAATTTCTTTGAGTCAACGTGACAAAAGATTGTATAAAATTATTCTGAAGAATGACACATATAATATAATTTATTTAACAAAGAACAATAAGGATCTCGAAAATGTTAATGCCATCTGCATCTCTACTTTGTTTTTAGAATTCTAGTATGCCATTTTCCTCCATTCAGACAAAGCTATGTGGTATTTAGTTTGAGTGGATTTCTGGTTGTACCAACAATTGTAATTTACATAAGAACAATTTGTAGATAAATTTGAATAAGTACATATCCTGAAAGCACTTATAAAACATTCTTATAGAGCATTAAAAATATCAGTTTGCTGAGTGCAGCCTTTTCTTACTTTTAGAAACATAAGGATAAGACTGGATACTGATTGCTTCAAATGGTAGTATAATTTACAACTATTAAATTAAAAACAGTTATTGATAAAAGGAAGATTTATAAAATATTGTTTTCATGTAGCAAATGATTAAAATAACATATTATAAAGTGAAAAAATGCAAACTTAGTTGATATTGGTATCACAGTGAACCACTTCATGATGTGTGCACGGTAGATGTTCTTTTTATGGATCATTAATCTGTTTCATAGCTCTCTCTTAAAATCTGAGTTTGCTCCTCTTCATTGGTTCTGCATATTGCCAGACATAACATATGACTTGTAATAACTGTTTAGACAGTTTTAGAGAACATTCACAAATAGATTGTTACATATATTAATCATAGCTAAGGATCTTAATTTTCCTTGAAATAATGATTACTAAATATCTGAAAAGTGAGGATTGACTATGAGAAATCAGTATATATTTAAGACTACTTCTCATTTTTGTATTTACATTAAATACTATTGTTAAAATTATAAAATGTTTATCAAAATTATTTAATTCTTCTAATATGAAACTTTAAAACATTTTAAATATAAAATTATTTAGACAATATGGAGCTTTAGACATTATTGTCAATGAATCTGATTAACCTTTCAACATTTATACTATAACAAAGAGAGTTAAACATGTTGGACACATTACTATTACATTCAATTTCCATAAGTAAGGGATATGTTGCTTTTGTCAGAAGAAAACTTAATGCAATGTTTATATTTCATTCTTTTAATCAGTCATTTGTAATTTTACTAACATTATTTTCCCTAACCATGTTAATTTTTTAATCAAAATTATGTTTTTTTCCCTATGGAACAAATTTAATAGATGTTTTTCTGGGTGGTAGAGTTTGATCCTATTATCTTGTAAAAGGAATTTATTAATCTATTTAAGAAGCTGCTATTCTGCACCTTTCTTACTGTGATTTTTTTAATCTGTTTAAAATAAATTTTTTTTGAGGAAACACAGTTACAGAAACAAAATATTTAAAAATATGGACTTTGTCTAATAGCAATGAATGCACTAGCATAAAGGTTTCAAATTGGATGGTCATCTCAGTCATTTCCTGAAATTCTTCACTCATCTTTGTTACTGACTTTGCAATCTTTTAAAATGCTTACTGACCTCCTATATAATTTATGATAAAATGATATACAAAACAACAACAAAACAACCAAACAAAAATTCAAGCACATAATGAGGAGTATATTGTTGTATTGTAGTTTCTGTCTTTCATGAACTGTAGGATATATTGTCCTTAACAGTTTTCCTTGTTGTTACTCAGTGGTGACATTCAGGTTGTATTCCTATATATTATATATAAATTTTAAACTAAAATTTTCTATAAGAAAGAACATTCTATCATGTATTTTCTATCTACTGATGTATCATCAATTTACCAGCTATTTATTTGCATACCATCCCACAAAATTATATACTAATTTATTTATAATTAGTCATTCATCTTTATGGCTATCATATTTCTATCTTCTATTTATTCATCCATCTATGCATCCATTTATCATATATGAATGTTTCTATTTATCATCCACCCATCCATCTACCTGTTTATCTATCTTCAAATGCATTCAATTTCCATTTATTCAGAATATTAATCTTATATTTTATCCTACTAAGCTAAATTTAGATACATTTGGTTCTCTACTTCTTAAATTCTTCTTCAATAAATTCAATAAAATTTAAATTGACAATACTTAGAAGACTACAGTTAAACTAGATACATACAGACCTTTTCTTCTTGCTCTTTTTACTGAAATAATGTCACAACTTACTAGGCCTTTATAATGCTCGGGTACCATAGAGATAATTTCAAATACAAGAGAGATCATATGTCATATAAAGACTCTTTTCTGTCTTATATAAGATATTGAGCTCCCACAGGTAGGGAACTCATAGGGTTCTGCAACGAATCTCCCCAGAGAGTAAAAATTGATGATTATAATGCAACTTTTCTCCCCAATATTTTCATACTGGGTTTAAAAATTTATACACTAAAATGAAAAGAAAATAGCTATTTCAGAAATATGCTACTACAATATAAACAAAATTCAGTATAATACTAAACTAGAAAAAAACACAAAATCTGGAGTTTTATAATTTTAAAACAAATAAACAAATATTAAACTGAAAATAGAGCAGAAATAAACTTTATGCAGCAATGAACCATTAAAATGGAATTAATTTGCACGAAGTAATAACTCTTCTAACTGCCTTTTCAGAAATATTCAATTTTGGATAGGAATATTGGAAGAATCTTGAGGGCAATATATATTTTAATAAGTAGACAGAACTAGACAACATCCCAGAACTTTGAAAGAGCAGTTTATCAATAACTACAGCATCTCCAGAGATCAAGCTTTCTGAGTATTCACTAACACTCATGCTTTGAGAACCATAAAGAATGAGTTCTCCACAAAAAGACTTCAAAAGTTGATAGTTCTTTCCATTGATAGTACTTTGTAGAATCTTGATTTTTCTAATTCTGCACACGTTATTTTTTCCATTTTATTGAGTAGAGATTTTTCTCACAGAATATATTCTGATGACTCCTCCCTTTTTTCTCATTACTCTTCACTTCTTCTCTTATCCTTTCTAATTCTCTTTGTCATATTAGAAAACACACAGGCTTTTATAGGATGATAATAATGGCATATAACAAAATAAAATGCAAGAAAAATATGTATGAAAAAACAAAAACCATTGTATCAGAGTTGGGCAAGACAGACAAACATGAAGAAAAGAACCCAGTGAAGGCACAAGAATCAGAGACCCCCTCATTCACACTCTGATATTCCATAAAGTCATTAAATTGGAAGCCATGATATATATGAAGACGATTTGGTACAAGCCCACATACGCCCTTGGTATGATACTTCCACTTCTATGAGTTCATATAAGCTTTGTTTCTTGGTCTTATCCATGCCACTTGGCTCTTAGAAACTTTTGGCCTCCTCTTTATGTTTTCCGATCCCTTAGGAGAAGGACCAATTTAATTTATTAGAACACTAGATACTATTTCATGATGTAAATTTTCTTGAAATATTTTAATATGATCCAATTGCTCATTCTCATCACTCACATTAATTTTCAATTAACTCAGTATTCATGTTACTTCTAACATTAATTTATAAATAAGATTAAATAGCTGTCAAATACATTATTCTTGTAATCCAAGTAGTAACTAGACAGTACATATAATCTTCTGTTGAATAGTAACTTTTCAATTCACATCAGAAAAACATGATTGGCAGCCATTTATTGCTATTTCATTTTAAAATATCACTCACAACTTTAGCTTTTAATTTTATATTTCTATTAGATTTGTTTAATTCATTTAAATAATTCATTTACATATAAAATATGATCATTTCGATCCCAATATATTTTCTACCACTAAAACATATTTTAAGAATATTATCAAGTTTGATTCAATTACTATCTTCATGCTTCTAATGTTTTTTTGATGTTAAAATAATTGATAGCATAGAAGTAGTAATAAGAAATAAGCATTTTTATCAGAATATATTTACAAGGTGAAAGTAAAAAATAATAAAATTACTTGGCACACACATATTTAATCAAAGATATATTAGTCCACAGGAAAAAAAATATTTTCCTATGGTTCTAATGATTTTATAATTTTATTCTTCAATAAAATATAGTATAGTCATTTAACTTTCTTGAAAATTAGTTTTATTTCTAAGTAAAATAAGAGATTGTTCATGTAAGATTGTTTAATATTTGTTTATTAACTTATCAATTTTATGATTAATCTTTTTAATTTAATCTTTGCTGTCAGATAATTTGTATTATAATTAGGAGGTTAAAAATATGCCAAACTCTGTTGTCAATGCCAAGGAACCATGACATTGTATAACCCCTGTGATGTCCCAGTTTGTGCTCCAGCAGCAGCAGCTGCACTTCTTAACGCTTTTCATTATGCTCAGAAAGTACAGTTTTTTGAAACACTTGGAAATATATGAAGGTAATATAAAAAGAAACAAGATACTAAAAATAACTCAAAAATAATCCACAAACCATCCCATATATCCTTAATGTGGACTCCTAATTTGAAAAGCCTAAATAAAATTTTGAATTGAATAGTTTTTTCAAATCCTAATTCTCTCTGAAAGCATAAAAATAGTTTGTTTTTAATAAAATACATTGAATGTAAGACAGAAAGATAGATTCATGGTGATGTGAAAATATTTTAATTTAATGTAGTGCGAATTAATTCTCATAAAAACATGTGTGTCAAACTAATTGCTGAGTTCTAATCAAGATCTATTCAGTGGTAACCAAGTGAAAACGTCTTAAAGAATAAATGAGGATACTTGGTGCTTTATATAACATTACTGAAATTATAGAAAGAAGTTTACAATCAACTACAAAGTGACAATGGAATATCCAAGTGAATAGACTGTAAATGCCATATATTAATAAAGATACTATATTTTGATGAGAGTCAATGCATTTAAATACTCAAGGTCTAAATATGCATTGATATGAAAGAGGTTTACCATATGTAGAAATACTTTAAAATCTCTTTAATATAAAAACACATATATCCTTTATTGATATAAACATAAATTAGAGAGTAATAAAACTGTCAACATTATAAAATCATCATAATAAGGTAAATTTATTTGTTGGTAATTTAAAAATGTGGTATTAACACATACTGTTCATGCAAATAGACTAATTTTTAAATAGCAGATTATTTTATGTTGCTGCATTCATGTCCCTGTATACTTTGAGCTCAGTCATCCATGGGAAAAGAGTTTGAGTGTAGACCTGAATGCATCAATCCCCAGTCCTGGAGCAGCACAGCTCAGCACAAAAATACAAAGACATACAATGCTCTCTGTGCTACTACTCTGAATACTGGTTTCATCTTCACCTACATTTTTTTTTTCCTAAGATAATATGTGAGTCTAGCTACAGACCCAAAGTGAGATCCAGCTCAAGGGAAGGTTCTAAGGCCTGACACTATTACTGAAGCTATGGAGAGCTCACAAAAAGGGATCTATTATGACAGCAGGGAGAGGGAACATACAGAGCCCACCTCCAGCAGGAAGACAGGGCATCAAATGATGGAGGGGGTTGCCATCCCATGGTTAAAACTCTGACCTATAATTGTTTCTGTTTGAAAGAACTACAGGGATGGAAATGGAGAGGAATCTGAGGAAAAGAAGTTCATATCATGACTGCCCTAAGGAAGACCCAACAAGCAGCTAAAATAGTCAGATGCAGATATTTGCTCTCAACCAATAGACAGAAGCTGTTGACCCCTGTGGTTGAATTAAGGAAAGGCTGAAAAAAACTGAAGAAGAGGGTGACCCTGTAGAAGGACCAGCAGTATTAATTAATCTGGATCTCTCATATCTCTCAGACATTTGATCACCAACCAGGCAGCATACACCCTGATAGGAGGCCCCCAACAAATAATAGAGCAGAGGACTGCCGGGTCTGTGTTCAATCAGAGATAATGCACCTAAGCCTCAAGAGAGTGAAGACCCCAGGGAGTTTAAAAGTCAGGTGGGCTGGGGTGTGTGAGTGGAGGCAGGGGGGTGGAGAGAGGTATATGATGTGGAACAGTAGGAGGGTAAATCAGGGAGGGGTAATAAATCTGGAGTGTAAATAAATAAAAATAAGAAATCAGAATAGCAGAAAAAGGTATTTTCCTCTCATCTCATATTTAATGGAATTTTTATTTTCTCATCAGAAGAAACTAACTAGTAATGAACATGATTGATCAGAGGATAAATGAAATGAATCAGTTACCTGGTAATGGTTTCCACTCACTTGAAAATGCTTTTGCAATTAAGGATACTTTGACATCTTTTATTATTTGTATCCTCTTGGTTTCTTCCAGTTGTCTTATTGCAGATTCCTTTTCTGTTTTGTATATTAAAATATGTGCCTAAATTTTCTTTTTGCTTAAAGTAAATAAAATCACTCATTCTTCGCCTGCTGTTATTAATGGCAGTATCTCAAATTCCAAATAGAAAATATTGAAAGTATGTATAGAATGTATAGAAAGTTTGATTCCTAATGACTGATACATATATACATCTCTGTTCATTATACCTTCATATTTTATAAATAATGACATATTTACATTCTGAAATTCTTTACTTGATCCTAATTAAAAGACACAAAGAATCTTGATTGTCCTTTAAGCATTTATTAATAAGAGTATGAGTAATATATATAATTTCAGTATTTATTAATAAATATAGAGTTTACAATATATAATGATTAAAGTTAATAATAGATCCTATATTACACATACTGGATATGTGAATTGCATAGTTTTAAGAAAATATCAATTTCTGAGAATATTGAAGGTATATAAAAGTAAATAACTCACATTTACTTACCCCTTAAAATTACTCACATTTACTCTGGTACAACCCCTCTCATTCCTCTACCCATGTCAAAAATCTACAGTTTTTACTGTAACCTACTTCCAATTTACCTTAACTTAATTTAAATATAATTGTATAGTAAACATTCATTAGTTCAAATGTTTTTTCATTGGCATAATTATGTTTTGACAATTGTTTAAAGATCTGTCCTGTGCCTGTAACTATTTTTTGTCAGAAGTCATCTAGGAATGACTAAGGCATGCAAATGGGTTTTCTGGACATGGCCCAGTGTTTTTCAGGCCTGCAATGGGTGACCTACAAGATGCAAGGTTGCCAGAGACTTCATCCCAGGATTGGTTCTTGCTGCTGTTATGCCTTTCCTGTCACTATCACATAACTTAATGATTGCTGTGTATTAGCCCAAGCTATTAATAATATAATTAGGCAGATTTTCTACAGACATACATGAAGATGTACTATCATGTAATAATGTTATGGAGACAAATTGATTTCATAATTCCTAATAATTATTTTAAAGAATTCTGAAATTTATGCAAGTAACCACACACACCTTATAGAATAAAGCTGCAAATGGAGAACTGCAAACATTTTTATGTCATGGGCTAATTTCAATGGGATAAGAAGTTAGGCTTGAAACAAATTTGTGATTAAGAAAAAAGCATTCATTCTATGTCAGGTACAAGGTTGAAGCCACAGGTTTATACTATGATAAAGCAAGGCCATATAAAACTGTTGCTTTGAACTGATAATGAACTTATATATAAAACACTTTGTATTATTGACAACTTTCTCTACCTCCTCTCTTGTGTAACATTTATCTATGAAGTAATTCTATAAAAAATGTTTGTCTAAAAAGGTATAATTGCCAGAAAGAAGAACTAAAGTGTGGCATCTGAGGCTCTGCTCCATCCACAAATGTATATACACAGGTATACATAGGAAGGTATTATATAAGTATTCATGAACACTTGCAGAATTTTTGAGACAAATGGTTGGGCCTGGTCAAATGTATCTGTCTCTGTGTGTCTATGTGCATGCTTGAATTCTCTTTTCCTCTTCTTTTCTCTCTGGCCCACAGAGTAAATGAATTCCAATTCTCTTGCCTGGCAAGCAAGGGGCCTTTGAACAAAGTGAGAAACTATGTCCCTCCCCCCCCAACCCCACTCCCACTGCTATCAGTTGGAATCAAATTACCAGAAACCAGCAGCTTTTTGTGTTAGAACAGCAAAGAGTTAAAGGAAAGGAAAAATTACCAAATTTAAGAAACTCTTGGCCGTGCAATAGCAAAAAAGGACTGATGAATTTTTAAAAGTAAGTAACATTTGGCCACAGAGTAGCAGAGTTAAATATAGAATAACTGCCAAAGATAAAGCAGCTTTGGCCAGATCCCTGACTCCATACTACTTTGCTTCCTTCAGTTGGAAACTGGATGCTAGGACAGGCCCCAGAAGTTTTCTATTCTGAGAAAAAGTCCACTTTCAGAGAATACCTTAGTCCATAAATATATGCATAGATCCCAGAAATGTAAAGTATTTCAGCTTTGTAATATAATAAAGCTATCATGAACATTGATATTCTACTTACATGTATATGTGCTCTGTTTCCTTTGAGTAAAATTCTAGGGGAAGAATAATTAGATCACATCCTACTTTGTGATTTTTTTTTCAGAAACTGATTGATTTCCAGAGAGGCTGTTCTGCCATGCTTCTATATACCATAATATTATGTGAATTTTAGTTCCTCTGCATCATTATCAGACATTTTAAAATTGTAACTATTTTAGAAGGGACATAACAGTATCTCACTTCAATACCTGGCTACTGACATCAAACCTTTTTCTATATGTATGTCACTGCTGGATAATATTTCTGAGCCTTGGAATATTATGATGAATAAATGTTTCCTCGTTTGTGATTTTAATCTGATCATTTTAAGATCTTTTAGTTAAAATTAAAATATGTTTTAGAATAATTTCTACATATTAATATATTTTTCAATTTTAATTGGTTTATGATGGCAAAATCTCAGAACTCCTTGGAGTGCAAGTTCAGTACTGGATCATTCAGTCTGAGATTCCTTCATCATTGTAGGCTTAGATTCATTGCCAGATAATGATTACAGGCTTATTGTTGCTGTTTTGATTTCAGTCTGTATCTTGGCCTTTCTACCTTTTAAAAGTATATTCTGAAGAGAACAGTGAAAATAATCAATAAAGTTTCACATATTATGTCTTTTTTAAAATAAATTATGTGTTTATTGGCCTATGAAAAAATGTTTGTCCAATATAATCTTTAAAATCTCTCTTGTTCTATATAAATATAGGGTGTGTGGACCATAGCATGGGAGAAATTGGCATGGAACAGACAAGGTCAAGCAAGTCCAAAACTTGAAAATCTCAAAAATTGAGAATAGAGTCTCATCCCAAGACCAGCAGGTGAATGGCTAACTAACTCCCTTTTTTAGTGCCTGTCCCAGAGCTCATAACACAGGGACCGCAACCAGGTGGTCACAAGAAGTTAGTCATTGAGCACAGAAGAAGAAACCTTTTTCTCTTGCTTCCTGTTATAAAAGCAAATTAAATATTTTCTTTATACAAGTGGTTCAGAATCTTGAAAATGAAGCTCAGGTTATTTTGTAGACTAAGCATGACATTTGATTATACCAGCTGCATCTAGTCAGAGGACCAGGTTTTCTTTGAGGATGTATACTAATGCCTCCTGTGGCTAGGGCTTATTTTCTCTTGTCCAAAAAATCTATAAAAACAAACCACATCAGAATCCCTGAGGACAAATGTTTAAGATTAATGTCATAATCTATTCTTCTCAATAGACCAGAACTGTAATTAAATGAAATCTAAAAATTACATCAGACCAATATATATTAATGATACACAAAGATAGGAACATTAAGTACAGTGAAATAGTGAAATACCATATTTTTTAGCTAACTCATTGAAAATGCATCTTAAATATAGTCTTTGATACATATTACCTTAAATTCATATATAAATTTGATGTAGTGTGTGGTATTAACATAGCTTCATATATAAATTTTTAATAAAAATTAACTTAAATTTAGAATGCCCTCTTCCTGTATTTCCAGAAATGAAGAAATATTTTGGTAATGTTGGAAGAAAAAAAATTCCCCCACAATGAAAAAAATCATGGAAAATAATTTTAAATAAAAATATATTGTATTTATTCATTCAAAGAAATGCTACCATGTATCTGAACTATGCATGGAATATGTAATCAGGTTCTCAACAGTTTGTAGCTTTATTTAAAATGATAACTTTCAAAATTTAAGGAAGAAAAGAAAACATCTATTTCTATTTTTTTACCTTTTAGAGAAGCTGAATATACAATCTTGATTTGTTATTTATCATATTTCACTAGACTTAATAAATGTATGAATGGTGAACTTTAGTGATTTAAGTAATTCATTCTCTTCTATTTGGCCTTTTGGAAGATTGATGTTCTAAGTAATGATATCATTGTATCGGTTAACAATAATTAATCAACATTTTGACATTATTCCCAGAAATTTTCTTTTTAGTGTAAATTCTTCCAGGAACTATAAAGATAATAATCACATATTTATTGGAACAAAATATTTTGTAGTCAGTCCAAGATTATCACCATAAAAGCAGACTATTTTAAAATATGATGAACCTACCGTGAATTTCAACCTTTTGTATTTAGTATCTCAAGTAAATGAAATAGCACTATGAGGAATATATTTTATAATGTTTTTATAAGCATCCTTTTAGTTTGGACATCATATTATTTTAATATTTTTATTATTTGTATGTTGAAGGGGACAGAATATATAGCACTGTCTGTATTTGAAAGTCAGAAGATAACATGGGAGAGTGAATTTTCTTTTTCATTTTATGGATTTGAACCTCTGAAGTGAAGTTGTCAGATTTAGTGGCAGATGATAACCCATTAAGGAATATTGTCAGCTTGTTTTCATTTCGTTTTTGTAGGCATAACAAATAAAATTATAATAAATGCAATAAGATCTTTGCATTAAATAAGTCAAACTATAGTATTATTCATTTTAGAAAAAGGAAATAACAAAAGTAAAAAAAATATATTTTTTCATTCATTTTTTATTTGCTTTTATTTTGTTTTGTTTCGTTTTTTGAGACAGGGCTTCTCCGTATAGCCCTGGCTTTTCTAGAACTCACTCTGTAGACCAGGCTGGCTTCGAACTCAGAAATCCACTTGACACTGCCTCTCTAGTGCTGGGATTATAGCCGTGCACCACCACTGCATTTTTCTTATTTTTTTACATTTAATTTTTTACATTAAATTTTTACATTTCAGTTATATGAAATGTAAAAAGTGAAGAAATTTATAAATACTAGAAGTGCATATCAGAGATGTAATATTGGAAAAAAAGAATGTAAAACTTCAACATTTTCAATAAAATTGCTTGAGGTTTTTTTTGTTATGCATGCCATAAAAAAGCAATAATTATGGATGTCCATGAAAATTAATCACATATTAATCACTGAATATATTTTTATTTTTATATACTGCATAATTTATTGTCAGTAGTGTGAATGTTTGGTCTGACTATGTTGCTTTTGGTACTGCTATATGTTTTTATTATTAATTTTTTAATACTATAATTACATTACATCTTTTTTCCCTTGAATGAAAATAGATTCTTTTCAAATACAACATAATCTCTATTAGAAAAGAACAGGCTACTAATCAAAAGAACATAATTAAGTAAAATAAATAATAGAAAACAAAAATTATTAAATTCAAGTTGCATAAATAAAACTCAAAGAAGGAAAAGAGATCACCAGAAGGTGAAGAGGCAGGCAAAGGAAGGTGAATCTGAGTTCTATGCCAGACTGGTCTACAAGGCTACACAGGGAAATCACGCCCATGCTGGAGGAAGAGAGAGAGAGGGGGGGGGGGCTTTGATCTAATTTAAATAATCTACATAAGCAGATTATTTCTAATTGTCTGAAATCTAGTGTACCTCTTCTTGAACTTGATATGTTGTACTACTGTATGTTGCACAACAACTTCTCATTTTAAATGCTTCTGTTCCATCCTTTCCTTACTAAGAACACATTAAGGTTTCATACCATGACGTTTAATAGAGATCTGTTTACTTTAATTTTTAAAAATATTTATAACATACTAAAGATGACAATATTAACATTTCCTTTGTGTGAATATTGATATTTAATAATGTTAACATTTTACCACTTAAACTCACAAAAATTTTAGAATATGTCCTCTTTTTTAAAAAAGGTGAAAAAAGTGTAATATACACATTCTAGACATCTTGGATACACGGTTAAGTATAATTTAGGCAAATGGGTATCTGTTGAGGCCCACACTGCCCGGCTTGGGGGCCAATGTGTCCTGGCCTGAGCTGCAGCTCTGGTCCATGGGTCAGGGTCTAGCAAGAGAGAGAGTGGGGATGGAGGAGAAAGAGTCATGAAGAATGGAGACAAGACAGAGAGTCTGATCAAGTCTCCTTTATTGAAAGAAAATCTAGGGTATTTATACACTTTGCCATTTGCCTTGTAGGCATGGATATACCATGTGGGCCTTGCAGCCGTGGATACCATGTGTGTCTGGCAGGCATGAATACCAAGTGCCTTGCAGCTGAGGGCACTAAACAGCAAAACAAGATATGTGGGATTAACAAGATGTTTAACAGAGTGTGCTCAGCTGTTGTAGTCTGTTGAAAACAAGTCTCTTGTCAGGGTATACAGCTCGAGATGGGTGCACAGATAATAGCCGCTTTCTGCTAGGGGTTGGCTCCCAACAGGTACCTTTCTTTACTTAACAAATATCATTTTATAAACATTCATTTTAGGATATAGATCAAGAGTTAATGTTCAGTCTCCCAGAACCTATGGGTAGATATGACCTACTAGAGAAAGTGCTAAATGGCCATACTACCAAACATACTTCCAATGATTTAGTTTTATTTTCAATAGATACTGATTACTACCAAGATATTCAGTTAGTCAAAGTGCAAGAAAATAGATATTATGGTAATTGACAGCTGCTGGAAATGGAAGAGTAAATTTTCTCTAAGATTGTTGCCACTAATAATTCAACTGCAGACCAATGGAAGGTCACATATCCATGAATATATTGGCAGTGTAAATTGGACTTTATGAGTGAAGAAGAAAACAGACAGAGTTAGGATGGTAATTCACAGAAAGGTTTACTGAGAGAGAGAATATGATCAAAACTTTATATGAAATTCTCAAAGTATTAATCAAAACAGTAATAATTATAAGAAAACATCAAAGGTCAACATTCACTATATATCTTACTTACAATTTTATATACACTGGGATATGAACTCATGAAATATACAGTTATGAGATAAAATTTATTTTGGACAATACTTATTGAATCCTAACTGCTTGAATGGTAAAAGAATCTTAGCTATATTGAAACATGCAGCCATCTGTTATTGAAAAAATTCTTGATTATTTTCTTGTGTCAATGTCTCTAGTGATATATTAAATTATATGAGATCTGAAGGATGGAGAGTTAACAACTCTCTAATTAAAAAACAGCATTTGTGGAACAGATGAACTCTATTCCTGAATAAATTTGTATCAATAAACATCAAGAAACAACCCTGTGTGTTTTGTCACAGTTGGGAGAATAGTCATGTGATTTGGTTAATTTTCTTTGTGCCAATGAAAGCAAAAAATGAGATCATGAGATCATGGTCACTCTGTAGAAGGTAATAGAATGTAAAAAGAAAGTTTTAAAAAAAATCAACATATAACATACTCCTTCAAGTTATGATTAACTAAGAAAAATCAGGGTTTTTGTGGTTGAAAACAGAAAATGGAGTTTAATGAATAAATGCTTTAAGACAGAAAGATAATTTTATAAATTAATTGTATGACCAGAATTTAGAAGAGTAGGAAAATCATTAAAGGAAGGGAATCTTTGGGTGTTCAAAGGCTGTTTACCTGAAACTATTTTAATATATTTAATACATAGCACATTTATAGCTAATACAATTGATAATGAGGATATGTAAACACATATATTTTAAACAGAAAAATCAACCTTCAATATTCAATGTTTAATATAACATTGAATTTCTTTTTACCCCCTAAATTTTTTACAGTTGTCCTTGTGGACTTAAAACATTCACTTATAGGAAATATACTTTAGAAATTTATACAAAATTTCACAAACTTTAAATTTCTGACAGATTGGTGAGATTTATTTTCTCTGGAAATGTGTTAAGCTTTTCTAGTTGCACATTATGAATAAATAGATTTAGGTGAATATATGTAATCAAAATATATATTCAATATATTAGCTAATAACTCAGACTATTAAAATTATAAAATTAAGTCAACTTATCAAGAACATTACTACATTTTTGCATGTTCTTCTAGCAATATCTAATAGTGTTTATTGCAGGTGAGCCAATTTTATCAGATGGTCTTAAACTTAAAGGAATATTCCTTTAAAAGAGCAAATCATGGTTTCCCTCTTTTAGTATTAATAGAGTGTTATTTTAATGGTTATCAAGGAGTAAAAATTTTTGAAGAAATAATTTGTATTAAGTGCACAATTGTTTGGGGTATTTTTTTATGTCAAAAGTCACCTTTTATATTTACACCTTGCTTACAGTTACCAAGTTTTTCAAAAATATGTACCTTTCAGGTTGCTTAATTTGAATTAATTGTATACAGAAAATACAAGTGTAAGACAAAACAAAACCAGTCCATATAGAAAAAAATCACAAACAGCTAACAAATAAACATTATGGCCCAACCAGGCAGTCCAGTTAGGGAAAGGGGATCCAATAGCAGGCAACAGAATCAGTGACAGCCCCTGCTCTAATTGTTAGGGGACCTATATGAAGACCAAACATCACATCTGATAAAAATCTGAGGGTGGATGGGGGTAGGACTACTTTGAGGTCCTACATACGCTTTGGTTGGTGGCTCAGGCTCTGCAAAACATCATAGGCCCTGGTTAGTTCACTCTCTAGATCTTCTTGTGGTGTCCTTGACCTCTATGGCTTGCTCAATTCTACCCCCAACTCTTCTGGAAGACTTGCTGATCTCCATTGATGCTTGACTATATGTTGCTGTATTATTTCTATCTACTGCTGCATTAGGCCTCTCAGAGACAGTTACATTAGGATCCTGTTTGCAAGCATAACAGAGTTTCATTAACAGTGGCAGGAGGTGTGTCTCATTCTTGGGATATGTCTCAAGTTGGGCCAGTCATTGGTTGGCCATTTTCTCTGTCTCTGCTCCATTATTATCCATGAGTATCTTGTAGGAAGGACACATTTAGGGTTGAAGGTTTTGAGGGTAGTTTGATCTCTATCTTCTACTAGAAGTCCTGCCCATCTAGAGGAGGTGACCACTTTAGTCTGTATATCACCTGCTTGTAGGAATCTCTGCTAGTGTCTCCACCACAAATTCATAGCCTTTTCTATTCTGACAGAAGACTAATATCCTAAATATGTAAAGAACTCAAGAAATTAAATTCTAATAAACCATGTAGCCCAGTTAAAAAAATAAAGTACAAAGCTAAACAGAATTCTCAACTGAGGAATCTCAAATGGCTAAGGAACAATTAAAAGTTCAACTTCCTTAGTCATGAGGAAAATGAAAATCTAAATGAGTCTGAGATTCCATCTTAACATGTGTCAGAATGGCTGACATCAAAACTCAAGTGACGACAAAAGCTGACAAGGATGTGGAGCAATAAGACCACTACCCCATTTCAGGGAAGAGTGCAAATTTGTATAACCACTTACACAAAGATCCAGCTATACCACTCCCGGGCATATACCTGTCAGTATTCTTAAACACATCCCATCATAAAAATGTTCTATAAAATATTTGGCAGTCACTCAATTTTTAACATATTCTTAAAAATCATATAATTTTTTAACCAAAGTTTCTGTGTTATGTGAAATTTTTAAGTTCAAGACAGCTTCTTAATATAGATTTTTAAAATTTATGTTGTAGTTTTAAATAATCTTAGATTTTAATACCTTTTATGTTATATCTATATAGATTAACTGTGATTCAGTTAACTTACTGAAAAACCTTGTGTGGTCATCTAAAAACTGAATATTGATTAAATGGCATAATTTTATTTGTTTTTCTGTATTCACATTGATTTATTAAAATAAGAAATCTCAGAAACTGAGATTATTCACTAGTAAATTTCCAGTTGTCAATTTATTTTTTGACAATACAAAATTTGATTTTAACACAATTTGAAATTCCCTTTAAATAAATTATTAAAATTCAATTCAAAATTTTTAAAAATTGTTTTTGTGAGTCAATGTTTTATCCTAAGAACAGTTAGAAAATCTTTCCCCTCTATTCTGACAGTTTCATAGTTTTTAAAATAGTGTTTTGTTAAATAAGACCAATATGCCAACCTCCCTCATGCAACAGATGGCTAACACCAGATGGTGTAGACCTTTGTTCCTATGTTTTGAGCAACAGAAGAAAAGATATCAAGGTGCATGTATTTTAGAAACTACATTCAAATCTAACCAGAATAGTATATTCAAAAGTCAAGTTGAAATTATCCCCACTTGTAAAACCCTAAGTAAGGGTTTTATTTATTTATTTATTTATTTATTTATTTATTTGGTTTTTAATCTTTATTCATAGAAGCCTTTGCATATGAAGTGAAACAGCTGGAAGCTTCAGCCCTGTTGGAGAGTTGGTGGGAAGTCTGTGAATTCATTTTCTAATACCACTTTCAAAATGTGGCGCCCAATGTGGGGAAAGAATTCTCTCGAAATTTAAGATTAGTAACCTGAGAGTTAGAGTTGCATTTTTTATTTTAAAAATGTGACTAAGTAGTACTGTCAAGTCAGGTGACTCAACTGCAGGATCTTTGAAACAAAAGAAATTTCTAGCTGCTGAGGTCGCCTGCTGCAGGGAATTACAGGCTGCTTTTGGTTAAGAAAAGAATGAAGTTGCCTACTTTAGGACAAAGAGGTTTAAACTGTGAATTTATAATATAGGGATTATTTGATTTTAGGAAAGATTTAAAAACATGTTTATGCAAATCACATGGGAAGTTTTGCCTGCAGTTTGGAACCAGGATAGAGAAAATTAGTCACTAACTCCAGAGTAGAGAGTGCAGTGATAGTCTTTGCCTGCTATGTATAGGTATTAAAATAAATGTCTGTGGCTCTAGGCAGAGAGCTGAACAGAAAGATGGTGTTAAGATATATTGCTCTAATTTGTCTTACAGGATACTCGGGTTCTTTCTACCTTGGGCTCCACAGGAATTCTGGGTTAAAATCCTGCTTTGACTAGCTACCTGCTTATAAGTAGGAATAGATAGAGGTATGAATCAGTTATGTTGAAGATGGTATTGTGAAAATAAAATTTGAAAGCAGCATTGAAACAATAACAAAAAATTCATGGTCAGCAAAGACCACCAACAATTTGTTAAATATAGTCATAATAAAATATTAAGTCGCTGCAATGGCAGGGTGACCAAAAATAAAGGCATGCAAGGACGTGCCCAGACAAGTCCAAACATGCCCAAGGTAGTAATGGGCTATCTGGTGTTTACTTCTCTCTCCCTCCCTTTCGGGGAGGTCCAAGGTTTCATGGTCAAAAGTATCTAGTCATCCTGCCATCTCACAAGTAGCCAGTTCTGCAAGTTGCTGATGTTTGAAATATCCAATCATATGTAACTGCACCAAATTTTCCCACTCTCCCCAACCACTACTCATAAATATCCCAAGTTTCCTGGGTTCTGGGTCGGAACCTCTATCTCCTTCGTGAGATATGTTCTGGCCTGAGGGCCCTCATCATTAAACCTCCTCTGCAATTGCATCAAGAAGGTCTCTTGTGTGTCCTTGGGGTGTGCAGGACAGGACTTGGGTGAGGGTGCCCTTGCGGGGTCTTTCAGTATAAAGATATATTGCTTTAAAACACCTCACAGGATACTCAAATTTCTGTCTAACATAGGCCCCATGGGAATCTTGGTTTTTTTTTTTTTTTTTTTTTTTTTTTTTTTTTTTTTTTTTTTTTTTTATCCTGTTTGGCAAAATAGGAATGGCCTAATAATAGGCATGTACAGTACTTTGTTTTGCTTCTTTTGTTTTAGGTTGTTTTAACTTTCAAAATGAGTGTGATTTTGAGTTTTGTGGTTATATTATTCCTCTGTGAGAGATCTAAATAATGGGTTTTCTGGTTACCGGCTCAAGGATATGGTGATGTGGGAAAAACGTTCTGTCTTTGTGTTTTTAGAAAAGTTGATTAAGTTATATATACATCTCAGAATTATTTGGATCAGTCATGGCAGAGGTAGGCCTCCAGAAGTCTAGATTCCAGAAAATCAAACAAAAAATTATCTTGATGATACTAAAATTGGTTTTGAGATTTGTATGTTACAGAATATAGAGTTTTTGGGAATGAGTTTTTTGTTAGGCATGCTGACCTGCTTGAAATCTTGATGTCCTAGGCTTCCAGCTGGATCCAGTTAAGACATGGATACCAGAGACTAAATCAATCATTGGGGTGGCCTTCTTAAGGCTAACTCCCCTATTTACCTTTCCCCCCTCCCTTCTTCAAAATATCTCAACACCCATATTCAGCTTAAAGAAGCTATGAGGCATTGCATTCCCAATATCCTGGGCTTATTAGGTTGTCTTTCTAGGCAATTTCGAAATGGACTTAACTGGAACCAGGAGGAATAGCAAGAATTGATTACACAGCCATAATCTATTGGTAGAAATATTTATAATTGTTACTAGCTGAAGTCATAATTTCTTATTTTGTTACAGAATTTATTTTGATGCAAATTTAAGGGTTTCATTGGTATAAATTTCTTCTATTGATACAAAATTTTGTAACTACAAGGCTTAGACCCAGTCTTTAACTGTTTTTTTTTTTTTTTTTAACTGATCTGAGATGAATAGCCTGTGAGTTAAAGGCCTAATTGCAAATTCATGGCTCTGAGTTTATTATTAGGGTGTTTCTAGATTTTAATTAGAAATAGCTGAGAATAATTTATGGATGACAGTACAGATTGCTTTTCATAGATGGTAGGTTTTCAAAAACCTCAGAAGGCCACAGAATATGACTTTACAGACATTTCTTTATTAAGGGTCATTTCACTAGAGACCTGTCTCTTCCTGACAGCTTCCCTTTTTTGGATTCTAAGAAGAAATTGAGTAGCCATTGAGTTACTCTGTTAGTTGCAAGACAGCCACTAGGTAAAAATTGCCTCTTTTTATCTACAAAGAAAATACTGTACAGAAAAAGGACACATTATGCGAAATAGTTGACTGATTGTCTCTGCCAAGACAGAGTGACTAGCCCTTAAAATTTTTGCATTACTAGGTCTGTCAGATGATCCTGGGCCAGAAGGTTGAAGATCAGATGCTCCAACATTTCTAAGTATAAGGGACTGTCCAGGAGATCAGCAGTCTCTATAAATTGGCTAAGTTTTGGAAGCTATGCTTTGTGCTTCCATGTTTTCAGTTATTTCAGTCATTCTAAATTTCTGACGGGATTGAAGACTTATAGTCTCATAGCCAACCCAGGCTATTTAGTTTGAGAGAACAGATTAAGAGGACGATTTTCAGATGACACTCATTCAAAAGCCAGGATATAGGCCAAATACAGAATTATAGTCTTTTAAATTAGGATAGATGACAATGGTCATTTTATTGACAATAATGTTGGAGTGGGTATTAGGTCTATCTTGTACCTTACAATTACAAATTGGTTATATTTGTGCTCAACTTATATTTTGAAAGTTTGTTTTTTTCTAACATAAAGGGTAAAATATGGCAGAAATTTCCTGCCCAATGTATTTACAGCAGAGCCCTATCATTGGACAAGGAAGAGAAAAGCAGAGCAAGTGAGAAGTTGGATGGAGAGAGAAAAGGCAGAGAAGAGGAGTGAGAGGAGAGGCAATATCATGGCTGATGTTACTCTCGTGTCTCTAGCAATCTCAGGTAGTTATTCATATCAAGGTTAGATAACTGGGATAACAATTCTAATTGTATGGGCAACTTGTGTATTGAGTATTTGCTGATATATAAATATATTTGGTTAACTTTAAGTATCTAGAGTTTTGATTTACTGGGTTACTGGAAGGAGGGTCTGCTGACAACCAGGTGTTTATGGCTGTAAAGGAGGTAGAGGCTCCAGGGATGAGCAAACTAGAGCTGAAAAGACATCGTCCGGTCACTATGGGAGCAAGCTGAACCAGCTGCAAGCTCTGGCCCTGCCAGAGAGTTGATGGGGTGAGAGTAGTCATGTGGTGGTAGAGGAGGAAGTCTGAGGGTTCATTTCCTAATACCTCCAGCAACAGCCTGACAGTCATTGATTTGTCAGACTTTGAGATAAGTATACATTGCATGTCTCTATGACTCTATCTCTCAAATTACCCTGATCCTCCTCCCCATTGAATTTTTGAAACATTTTTTTTTATACCATACATCACAACTGGAGTTTTCCCCCCTTTACTAATACCATCTTCCCCACATCCAACCTGTCCCTCAGACCCAATCCTCCCATTGACCTCCTAAATCTATAACCACATATTTGAATGTTGATTGGTTGATTCACTTTGAAGAAGTTTTGATAAAATCCTGGAAGTCCATATTTCTGTGACCATTAAATTTTATTTCTGTTTGCAATATTGAAATTTAATTTTATTTACTGCAAAGTTTAATTGAGTATTTCAGTTAATTTGTTTACAAACATCTTATAGCTTTAGAGATAGATGGTTAACATTTACTCACTATTTTTTATACTTTTTTTTCAGTCTTTCTATATGAAGATTTTAAAACATTGACTTTTTTAAGTTGAGAAGTCTTTTTCCATTAACTTTATTCACCAAGTATGTTCATAGTATTTAAGGGTACAGAACATTTCAAATCTCCAGTTCTGTTGACCATATTGTCAATAATGTTTATACCATCTGGGTATTGAAATATAAATACTGGGTCTATATGGCAATAAGTAATCAGTGTTCATCCTTTATCAATTATTCTCTAAGTAAAAAATTCTTAATGTTTTTAATTGGCTAATTATCTTATTTTCTTTATGTTTAGGACACAAACTCTATTCTTCCATTTTTTTATTACTCTCTCCACATTTTCTTTCTAATTTAATGAATGTATTATGATCTTTACACATCATAATTAAAAACATCTTTATTTACAAAATTCCTACTCATTATGTCTAGTAAAACATTAGTTTACTCAGCCTATACATATAAAGGCTTGGCAATAAATTTTTTTCTGTCACTATTCAAGTACCACTTACTTCAAGTCTGTTTTGATGGCTTATACTACCTGTAAGTTTTCATTACAACCATAATCTGTTTGCAAAACATCTACTATTGAATAATTATGTCTCAATTACTTTTGTTTTATATCTGTCTCTCCCATTAGACCAGACATGTATTGCTAAATAAATGGATGAATTCATGCCTGAGTGACTGAATGAATAAAAATCAGGCCAAATTATATTAGAAACTTTAATTAATGTCACTAGGCCACAGGTTTATTATCTGTAAAATTGAACTAATACCAAATATCTTACAGAGTAGCTAATGTTCATAATTATATTTTAATTAAATAAAAATGTTTAAATTAGGTAAAGCAATTAATTATTTAAAGGAATTGTGACTATTCGTTGTTATATGTTTATTTTGTTTTCACCAGAGAGTCTTTAAACATAAAATTATTATAATTCAATGAAACAGGCCAATATGAGAGTATATATATATATAGTCTGAAAATTCTATTAAACACATATAAAAATTCTTCAAAAATATCATAAAGTGAAAATATGATTTACAAATAAACTCAGGACTTGAATACTAAAAAGATATTGTATAATTTAAATATTTCAGAGTATAGACTAAGTTTAGAAATATAATCTCATTAGATGCAATAGGTAGGATAGAAATAGAAGTATTAAATTTGAGAACAAAGAGTTTTTTAGACATATGACTATAGTAAATACACTCAAAATACCTGGGTGTGATGTTACATGCCTTTAACCCTTATACTCAGGAGGCTGGTCTAGGTAAGTCTTTTTGAGTTCAATGTAAGCCTGATGTATAAAGTGATTTCCAGTACTATTATCCGATAGTAGTGAAACCAAGTTTCAAAAACATTAAACAAAAGAACAAACAAACAAATATGTCCAATAGTCTTCATTCTCAGAAAAAAAAGCTGATTAGAACAATATAAAATATCAAGCTAAAGAAATAGTTATTAAAATATATTACCATAAAAAGGAAATATAGTTATATCACAGCATATTTTAAGCTATGAGACTTAGAAATATTTTCTTTGCCTGTTTTCCCCTACTCTTGCTGTCATGTTCATTCCTTCACTGGTTTTAAAGCCTACCTCTTTGGGATTCCAGCAAATATGAAGGCTACATGTGCCATCCAGCCTTGTGCAATGAACAACTACTGGATTCTTAAACTTTCAGTTAGTAAACTGACATTCAATGTCTGAGTAGTTGAATCACAATTTTAAGACCCTGTATTAAATCCTATATATAAATATATTTGCATGTTGAATAAACATTTTTTTTAGGCTCTGCTAAGAGTTGAGGCTACTTGACTCCCAGGGAGACAAGGAGGAAGAAAGAAGAAGGAGATCTGCCAAGCCTGAGAAGAGTCGAGGACAGGGAAACATAGCTACCATGTGAGGGAAGAGGGAGAGTGTGGCCCAGAGGACTGCCCACCTGGGTCTATGGCAGCTAAGGTAGAATATAGAATTTGTGATTACTTGGCATTATCAGTAGGATGTGGATTGACCTTGTGGAGGTTAAAAAGTGACCTAGCTATTGCACTGATTATGGAATATAAAATTATAAAGGCTGTGTGTGTATGTCTTTCATTGCTACATCACATAAGCGTATTTATACATAAAAATAGAATTGATAAATAGTGAAGAAAAAATCAATACGCTTGATTTCTAAATTTAAAATTTATTTGCATGAAACCTTTTTCTTATAAACTATATAACAAGTTGAAACGGTCTAGGAGAATAGAAATTCTGGGTGTGAATAGTCCTGAGTTCAAATCTCAAGAAACTATATGAAAAGATAGACATAGTCATGAGTATGCACATAAAACTTGATATCCTTATTTAACTACTATTCATGATGAATGGCATAAATATGTACATTACAAGTATATGTACCAACACAGAAATAAGAATGAAATAACATCATAAAACCAAAGAATATGGATATATAAATCATGTGAGAATGATTTAATATTCTTATACATAACATAATATAAGTATCTATCCATACCTACTCTCATACACAGAGTCATGAATGTGGATAATATACTTAGAAAAATGATGAGTGTCATTTTCATATAAACAGTGTCTCTGTATATTGAAAACACATTACAATACCACTACATGATCGTCAGAATAGCTAATCTTAAAAATATGAACAAAGCCAGGGGATTAGGAAGCTTCAAAGCAGTCAGAAACATTAATGTAATGTGTCATGAAATCAAACCAAAGGCTTTATTAGATGCAGAAGGAGAAATGCAGTCTAGTTTCTTGACAAAATAGTAATATTCAATGTCTGAATTGTTGTAGATTTTGCCTGTGTTAATACAAAGCCATTGATCTTCTTGAGTAAAATAAAGTGCTTTATATCAGAGAAATTTAATGTGTCATGAATATTATGAAAATAATTCCATGTACTTTTAAGGAGCACATCTGGGTTAAGATGGAATAAAATCTCAATTGAACTTTGTTCAGACAGTGTATAAACCAATTGGTTCAGTGTAGAAATAAATGTCTGGCATTTTAGAAAACTTATCTTTATGAAATCAATGAAGAAAAAAATAATATTTTATTAGTATTCAATTAGAAATATGAAAGAATGCCTCTAGATTTCTCCACGTGACAGAAAGGCATGTATTTCACTGAAAGACATTTGTAAAATAAATAAAATTAACTTGCTTTGATAAAATAATTTTAAACATTGCTATGTAACTGAATATTTTTTAAAATAATGTTAAAACATAGAGGGTTAAATTTCTCTTGTGTTGAAAAGAATAATTCACATTTTAAAATCTATCAATTAAAATCTGTTTATGTGTGTGCATATTGCATTTTTATGTATAGGGTTTCAAGGTTGACAAACTGATACTGAATATACAACTGAAGACCATTTTCTATGTAATGTTAGGAAATTTCTCTTGCTGTTCTTTAGCTCTTTGCCTACGTTGAGGTCCATCATCAACATTATCAAGTCTATTGCTGTTGCCCTTTTCAGCTCTTATTTAGTAGGTCATTTTGATAAGACATCATTGATGCAGAGTCTCTAAACTGGTATTATCCTGGTGCTTGCAGAAAACAGAAGAGAGTAAACTGGAGTTATAGTTGTTTGGTGGGTACAAGGAAAGCAACTCTGGAAAAGCAACCAGTATTTTTTAACTACTGAGACATCTCTCCAGGCTTCATTTGATATAGTTTTAAACAACGATCCAGAAGCTCATTTTCACAAAACTTTCTGTTTCTCCAACTCTTCTAACTTCCCCTGTTCCTATGATATTTCTCAACTCTTTTGTTGCAGAATTCAGTTGAAGTTGGGCAAAACCAGAATTGCTCAATATCTGCAGTTTTTTCAGATGATGTGTTTACACATTTAGCTTATATATCTAGATATATATGTGATTTTTTATAAATATACATAAAGAAAGTATATTCCAGCAACATAGCTACGCTGGCAAAGGATCACATTCAAAGACCTAGGTCTGTGTCATCTTACTAGATGCAGACGTACATAACACATTTAATCCCTCTACTAGAATACATATACGCTCTTAGTTCATACCTTCAATCCTAAACAATGTAGGCAAGGTTAGCTTGTAGAAGGAAACAAGGACATTTAAAAGTGACTCCTAATTGAAGCAGTTCAGGAGTGCAGTTCAGCTGAGTACAAGTCAGTACTCTTTAGGCAGTTTGAATTTTTGAGTTTAGAGAGGAGTTTGAGCCAGAACACCTGAGTAGAAAGAGTTAGAGTTCAGAAAGAGAAAGTTTGAGCCTATTCAGCATTAAGTCTCTGAGATGACAATTACATTGGTGAATAAAAGTTACATTTACAAACATATATCAACAGGTAACAGAGTGAGGCCATTATATGGGAGATAACTGAAAAAGTGCTATGAGGGGTTCAAGCACAGAAAGGAATATGAAAAAGTGATAGAATTTATTTTAATTGCAATCTCCCCACAAAAGTTAAAAGTTAAAAATGAATAAATAAAAATTATTTGGTTTTCTGGTGGTTGATAGTTTCCTTCTTTTTGTTTCTGTTAAAACTATGTCAAATCAAGACTAGAGAAATATTTCAACTGTTAAACAATGCTGGTTGTTCTTCTTCTAATAGAGGGCCTATTTCCCTGTACTCACCAAACATCTACAATTTTAGTTCTAGCAACTTAAATGGCTCCTCTTTTTTCTGCAGGTCCCAGGCACACAGGGGTTACTCATATACATATGTTGGAAAAATAGCTGCCTGGAAAGATATGCCCACTTTCGCAATACAACTTTGAGCAACATTTTCCCATTGGTTTTAAAGTCCTGCTATAATATGAAACACATAGTTTCTGCCCACCCAAAAAACTATGATTAGGCAAGTTATAGGTCCTAGGGGATAACATACTACTATGTTACTGCTAAATTGTCATATTATAAAAGAGACTTCTAATGAATGATTGTTGTACCCATGGCTTATTGCTTCTCTTAACTTTCATTTATTTATAATAGGTGGTGGAAAACCAAGATTCCCAACATAGAAGCAGAGGGAGGGGAATGGGATGGGGGTTTCTGGAGAGGGAGCACTGGGAAAGAGGATGACATTTGAAATGTAAAGAAAATAGCCAATAAAAACAACTGGGAAAAGAAGATGCAGAAAAATAAAAAGGCTAAAGACGACTGTCTTAATGTTTTACTGCTGTGAACAGACACCATGACCAAGGCTACTCTTATAAAGACAACATTCAATTTATGCTAGCTTACAGATTCAAAGGTTCTCTCCATTAACATCAAGGCTGAAGCATGGCAGAATTCAACATGGTAGATGAGGATCTGGGAGTTCTATATCTTCATCTGAAGACCACTAAAAGACTGGCTTCTACATGATTCAGAGGAGGGTTTCATTACTCGTTCCCTTAATGACACAGTTACTCCAACAAGGCCACACATCCTAATAATCCCTCTCCCTGGGATAAGCATATTCAAACCACCATACCTACTTAGCTCCAAATGGAACGAAAACCTCTGTCCCTCCTTCAAAAACTCAGGAATAACTGTCAAAGAGGGAAGAGAAAAAGTATAAGAGCCAAAGGCTGTGGATGATTATAATGAAATAGTATCACAGTAGGAGAGCTGTACATATGAATTTACAATATTTGTAAAAGCATCCACAATATGTGTCCTAATTGTAGCCATATAAAACCCAGAAACGAAATGCCATTCAGCAAAGAAATCCCACCCCTGGTCATGGAGCTATTGAAAACTGTCAGCTTCTGGAAGAGAGATACTAGGTTGTCTCAAAGAATGTCACTGCTAAGTTGACAACACTCTGTGAAAAGGCCATACATCCAAGAATATTTGGTCAATATATGTTAATCTTCAGGAAAAATAAAAAGACACAAAGTCATAAGGATAAGGAATGGTGGTAGATATGGAAAATTTTTAGAAGTGGTAAATATGATCAAAATAAATAAAATTATCAAAGAAACAAAATAGTAAAAAAACCTTACAAAATAACTTTCAAAAGAAAATATTGTAAGCATCACTCTAGATTAAAATACAATTAACGAATGACATTAATATTCATTCTGGAAACAAAAGAAATGTAGGATAATTGAAATAATTTGAAATTCCCATAGTGTTGCGGACCAATCTGCCCCACGTTGGGGGGCCAGAAATGTTTTGAGCTGCTCTACTCCAAGTTTAGGGGCCAAAATGTCTCGGACCTTATTGTCAATATTGGAACCTGCACTGTCAAAAGCCTTGGGGGCTAAGTTGTTAGCGCTCGCACTGCCCCAAGCTGCTCAGGTCCTCGGGTTGGAGTTCAGCAAGAGAGAGAGTGAAAACGGACGAGAGGAATGGAGACCAGACAGAGTGTGATTCAATCCCGTTTATTCTTCAGTCTCTCTTCTTCTCTTCAAGTCCCAAGTCTTGAGTTCCTAGTCCCTAGTCCCTAGGCTAGATGCCTACAAGGATGATAGCCGCCTTCTGTCAGCTCCCCACACCATAGGTTATTATTTTATTTTAAAAATTACTTTAAATTTAACCTACATCATGGATTTTATATAATTTTTCATCTTCCTTTCACTGTTTATTTTTTTCTAAGAATTTTGTTTTTATAATATTTGTTCATTTGGGACAAACTAAAATAATCATAAATGATCAATTTATCCTTTTCCAATGCCAACTTGAACTTAGTGCTTATAATGTGGAAGCATCTTAAAGATTTTCATTATAATAATTTAATATATTTGAATTTTGGAGATGTGAGTGACTGGAGGATGAATATATAGCGATAATAACTATTAGTAAGAGTTCTGCTTCAACCTTGTGGGTCCTGGGGATCTAATTCAGCTCATCTAGCTAAGTGGCAAAGTGTCTTGATCTACCATGTTATCTTGGGAGCCCAAGCCTCAATATGTAGATACAACTTTTTAGATCTTTCCAAAACATGTAACTCAAGAATCCAAAGTACTAACGTGCTTTGAGGCACTGTTGAGAAACTGGTGACAATATCATGAAAGAACTTTGTTTTTCCTAATCATATTTGATTTGACAATCTCTTTAAAGATTTCGACTATAGAATTTGATATATAATAACAAAGATGAAACAGAGTAAGAAAATATAGAAAAAATTTAAAAATACTTAAATCCACCACAGATTTCTTTAGATAATCATATTTGTTTTCTAAATTTGAACTCCTATGATTTTCTTACACTGATTGCTCTCCTCAGTACTAAGTGTTCTGTCCTCATTCATAGTAAATCTGGCATTTCATGCACACAGCCCTTTCATTCTTTGCAGTTCTTGCATGAGCATATTTTTATCCAGTAGCACTTGGTCTATACTTGGGCTCATCTTGGCATATACAAATGAGGGGTGACCAGCAGAACACAAAATCAAAGTGATTTTATTATAGCAGGCACTAAATCATCCATAAAAAAGGCAATGTACTCCCTGTCTTTTCCTTTTCTCAGAAGATAGTATCTCATACAGTTTGTATAATAGGTTTGTGTATGATACAAATAAAAAATGAGGTTTTATTTTATCCTGAGACTGATAAAATTTAAATTCACTATACTATTGAAGAGTGCCTACTATTGTATTCTAGAGTGATTTGGGGTTAGGAAATCTGAAGATAAATTATAAAGACATATGTTACTATTCCCAATACTTGAACACAATGTTTGGAAATTTTGTTCTGAGTGTTGACATCTTTCTTTCATGAACAAAAACTTTAAAAAACAATTTGATTACATGATATGTATGACACAAGAAACAATGGTTCAAGAAACCAAAAAGCAGAACACAAAATAAGAGCCATGTATACAACTGATGTGTTTCAATTACTGTTACTGGCAATGTTTGTAGTAAAGGCATTCATTCCCTTTAAAAAAATAATAAAATAAATACTAAATAGTATATAAAAACATAATAATAAAACAATGAAAGTGACAGTTGATTAGAATTACTCTTTTGTTTAATTTCAAACTTAAAAAATCTGAACATAACATAAAACTGTAAAATGATCAAGATTACCATGTTAATTACCATGTTGACACCTTCTTAGATACAGATAATTCCACATTCTATTTACATATTATCATCAACCATACTTTACCATCTGTAGCCCTAAATAAATTGCCTCTTAAATTTTCTTTTACCAACAAAATGTGATTACTATATATCTGTTTTACAAAGAGAAGAAAAGATCAGTTAAAATGTAACAAAAATTCATTTTATTTGTCTATTGGCCACCAGATATAATTATTAGACTATCCTAAATGCACAATGGTGCCCTATTATCACAGGATGATGGTTGTTCAATGACCTTTCTGTGTGCAAATCCACAAAGTTTAGTACTGTTGACTGTAATGGCTTCATATGAATATTAAAAATGAAGTATCATATGAATATATTATAATTCATTACTAATTAAGTTCAACTTATCAAAACTGCATCATTGTCACATTAAGAAAAAAATAATAAATGATTCTACTTCCTCTTGGAGTCATTTAACAAAAAGCAATTGAAGATTTCAATGACCTATTTTATTTTCTTTGTCTTCCAGCCATCCACTATCTGTTTCATGAATCTGAATCTGTGCCTGCCTGAGGATGTCTTGTGAATCTGTTTGTCCTTGTATATGTATATATTCACAGTCCTGTTGTCTATATATATGTGTGTGTCTGTCTGTTATATGAATTGTGAGTCTGTGGTGTCTATCTGTACCTAACAAAGAACTTTACTCTGGATTTATTGAACCATAAAGAAGACATTTTATGAAGGGATGAGATGCTCCACAAACATCTTTAGCAGAGTGTATGCTGGCTCCAATGATCCCAAATGGCCCATATAAACAAATATCATTGTTTATCAACCAACATTCATAAATGTTTGCTTTCAGCTTTTATGCTAGGTTTTAGGAAGTTGCTTTCAACTTCTGTACTTGCAGCTTTAAAAACATGGTATACATGTATTGTCTAAATCAAAGGCTTGGGAAGAGTATATAACTTGTAGTTGTACATTATCTTAGTCTATAAATTTTGATTACATAGGAAATCAAAGATGATTGTTGCATTGTTCTTGTTAAAGTAGGTAATGAAAAGAGTTTGAGTATACAGTAGGCTAGCTGTCTTAAGTCTAAAGTGAACTCAAGCTTCATTATTAACTCTGACTGTGAGGTCCAGTTGCAGTTCCAGTTCTTAGAATGTAAGAAATATTTTCAGACTATTGCATTTTCATAGGGACAGTGTATATAAATGAAGTTGGTAGAATTGAATATATATATACATATATATGTATATATATGTATATATATATTCATATATATGTATATATATATATATATATGAATATATATGTATATATATTCATTAAAATAAAAATGAATTAGAAACAAGTATACATTAACACACACATAAATACACACATACACACACACACATGAGTACACACACAGAGATTCTATAAGCTCCATATCAAGAGAAGTATATGCTCCTAACATCTTGTCATAGATACAGCATTTGTCTCCATAACATAGGAAAAAGAACAAATAGAACAGATGCAATTGCATCTCTAAACTACGAACAAGAAAATCACTCTGGTATAATTCTATTTTCAATACAGAACCTCTCCACAATCAGTAAGAAATATATAATTATTGTAAAGAAGATGGCTATGAATAGGTTTATAGTAATAAGTTTAACTTCAAAATAATCCACTACATGTAAAATTGGATACTTAGAAAACATTATAATATTATCACACAGACAACAATCAAGGTGTGTTACTGTCTTCATTAGGTTACAAAGGTAAGCTGGTCTCACTGCTGCTGTTGAGGAATATAAACCCCTGCCTCTTGCCACAATACATGAGAAGAATTAAGAAATCTTATAGAATTTTCACCAGAATTATGCTTTGTGAGGGAATTAGATTTTTACCACTGGCAATCTAGGCTTATTTGCTACTTTTTGGATTTGGTAATACAGAAAATAAAAACATTTTATGGTTTCATAGAAACAAACTTAAACAACAATTATGTAGATGTTGTGCATTGGAATTACACAAAGGTTTCCAGTAGCCCCATAAACCATTGAGCAAAGGAACACGCTTCAGTAACTGTGCAGTACATCAACTCTTAGGAAATTATGAAAGAGAAAATCAATATGAAAGCAACAATTGTGTGTCAAAGATGTGTGAGCTTTTAATGTTCCTGTCTAAAATTTCAAGGAAACTCATATTCAAAATGTGTACATGTAACAGCATGATCCATAATGTATCGAAAACTCTAAATACAATTTTGAACCTATAATCAAGTGTTAATAACAACACTATAATCAATGTATCCTAGAGCAGTTTTTTTCCAAAGTGAAGGCCTGGCAGCTTGCCAAAGTCTGTACAAAGGTCATAATTAGACACAGGAAAGCTTTCTGCTGGCATTCAGAGATGACAAATCATAGAGCCCAGAACTACAGCCATTATCCTCTCTGTCTGTCTGTCTGTCTGTCTGTCTGTCTGTCTGTCTTTGCCACACACACACACACACACACAGAGAGAGAGAGAGAGAGAGAGAGAGAGAGGGGGGGGGGAGAATAATAAAGGGAGTATCAAGGCAAGGAAGAGAGACAGACAAAAACAGAAGAGTTTTGGTAGGCAAACTAAAATACACTAAATTGTCCACATAGTAATCATCATCTGCTAAGTATTCTTAAATATTCTTTGGGGCAGCTTAATTAGATGAATGACCCACACGGTCATTTCTAAAGTAAAAGAACTAATGACATCACAGCAGCATATGTATTAATTTTCAATTGGCCCCTTCGATAGTGTTTGACAGAGTTCAGTTTGCTAGTTATGTTGTTTCCAATTTTCAAATACAGAAGAATGTTTTACTACTGAATATTAAGACTACTGAAAATGTTATCTAACCCACAGACTTCTCCATAAAATCAAAATCCTTATTTACTTGAGTTACAAGATTGCAGTCCTTATGCCTTGATTATGCATCATTGTACAGATATCCATTGTTAATTATTTGTCAAGCCCAGTGTGTTAGCTCATTTCAGTGGTCAATGTCATTGAATCACCACTCATCTGAAGAACTCCAAATACATATTTTTAAAGTATATTTATTAAGCTTGAACAGAACTCAAGCATACTATGTCTGATGCCAGATTCTGTGCTAGCCAATACAAAACATAAGTATGCAATTGCAGAAGACAAGTGGTCAGTTTAATGTAGAGAGAAGTACATGGGAAGTGGAATGCAATTGACTCACAAGATGCATCAGGTCAGTGAATGTTTTCATTCTTCTGTACTTGATAAATAAACATAAAAATGTTTTTTTTTTTTTACTAAAAGAGGAAAAATCCTCCAGAAATAATGACCAATGGGATTGAATGTAGCAGTCAGGATAGACAATGGAAAAAGTCAGTTTGGGAAAGGAAGAACGTGGGTAATTTAGCAGAAGGGGATGAATTGAAATCTCCTTCAATGATAAATAAATGAGACACTAGGAAGTGAAAATATAGAATCCAGTCTATTTAGAGAGAGTTGGGTGGAAGCAGAAACAGCCTAAGCAGCTGGAGCAGAACATGAGTCACAGAAATGGATCTTAGTCTTACTACTAAGTTTATAAAAATAAAGGAAGAAAGTTTCACAGTGAAAGAGCAGAGATCATTTCGATGCTTGCAAAATAGAGTTAGGGAACTTAAGAATGCCTTTATGAATGTTAAGAATAAATAAAGAAAACATAGGGCATTTACACAATGGAGTTTTTGAAAATGCCATCATGATATGTGTAGCCAAATAGATGCATTTAAAGAGTAATCATCCTGAGGAAGGTAAACCAGATCCACAAAGACAAATGTGGCATGTTTTTGTTTCCTGTAAGTGAATAATAGCTATTAAGTAAAAAGATAAATGAGCTCCAATCCACAGATACAGAAAGGTTACATAAGGTAAGGGCTTTCAGGGACATATCAGGGGACACACCTTCCCAGGAGACATCTCTTGGAATAGGTAATAAAATAGATTTTGCTGGTGTAATGGGGCAGGTGGATCAGGGGCAGGAAACATCAGGTAGGGGTTGGGGAGAGAGTGCAAAGCAAGAACACTGGGCTTGTGGTCATTTAGGGGAGTAGTATGGAAATCTGCTACAGTGGAAATTTCCTGAAATCTATGAAGGTGATGCTAGTGAGGACTCTTAGCAATGGACGATATGAAGGCTGCATTGGCCATTTATTGTAGCCACGAAAGGCTTCCAGTGTTGGTACTGACTTACATTCAGTTGAGTTGTTAGACAAGGTCATCCCATGGAGATCCTTACATAACCCAGCCTGATGCTAGAACAAAGCGTCACTGTCCAAAACCTGGTAGTAGGATTGTACTGCTGACCTCACCAGACATACAGCTCATCGAATATAGAGGTCAAGCTGGTGCCTAGATGGAGACTTCATACATATATTCTGGTCTCTTTGGTACAGATATATACCAAGCTATAGAAAAAAATCTGAACAGCAGTGCAGCTACTAAATGCTCACACTACTATCATTTATACCTGCAGGATATGCTGAGGAAAGGCTGACTCAGAACATGTGGGAGCAACAAACCAATGTCTGGTTTAACTTGAAGCCCATGCTACTAGAGGTAGCATAGCCTCTAGACTGTCTGGATGATCAGGACACAGGCTAGAAATCCCAGAGATATAGGCTAGGTAGTGGAAAATCAATAGAATACTAATAATGGGGCCTGCATAGGTTTGTACAAGGCCCTCTGTATATATGGTATGGTTAGCAGCTTGGTGTTCTTTGTGGGAGTATTAATAGTGAGAGCTGGTTTGTCTATGAATCTTGTGACTGCTCTTGAGAATTTTTTCCTCCAATCAGGCTGCCTTGTTAGTCTAGATAAGATGACTTTTGAATTGTCTTATGTATTATTTTTTTTTTTTGTCTCTTAGAGGCTTGATCTTTTCTGAAAGATATAAAGGGGGATGAATTTGGGGAAGAGGAGAGGTGAAAGGAATATATTAGTTGGGGTTTCATTGCAGTAAAGAGACACTATGATTAAGGCAACCCTTGTAAAGGAAAACTCTTAATTCAGATTTACTTACAGTTTCAGAGGTTTATTCTATTATTATCATAATGGGAAGCATGGAAGCATCTAGGCAGACATGGTGTTGGAGAAAGACCTGAGGGTGCTATTTCTTGATATGCAGGAAGCAGACGGGGACTGTTTGTTACAGTGGGCTTAGCTTGAGTATAGGATACCCCAAAACCCACTCCCAAGGTGATACACTTCCTCTAACAAAGCTATATCCATGGACAATACCCTATCATCCAACAGTACCACTTCTTATAGATCAAGCATTTAAATACATGAGCATATGCAGACTACACCTATTCAAAACAGCACAGAAGGGCTTGGGGGAGTGTAAGGAGGAAAATCTGTGGTCAGGATATGTTGGTTGAAAGAATAGTCTATTTTCAACAACAACAAAAAGAACCTGTCATAATAGTATTGACAAATATTCAATAAAATAATGAGACACTCTATTAAATTCTTTTTATCTGAAAGCTTAGAGTCAGATGAAATAATCAAAGAGTCTTTTCAGTATAGATAAAAAACACAGTGCTTTCCTCAAAAAAGTAATATATGATATATGATATATAACATATAATATATAGAATACAGTATACAGCATACCATATACTGTATACATATACCTTATACCATATACAGTATAGAGTGTATAGTAATATATAAATTTTTTGTCATTTCTTTTTATTTTATTTATTTTTCTTTTATTGGAAATTTTCTTTATTTACATTTCAAATGTTATTCCCTTTCTAGGTCTCCTCTCCTGAAATCGCCTATCCCATCCTCCATGCTCCTGCCTCTCTGAGAGCTCCCCCACCCACCCACCCTCTCCATCCTTCCTGCTCTGGCATTCCCCTACACTGGGGCAAACGAACCTCCACATGACCAAGGGCTGCTCCTCCCACTGATGTTCAACAAGGCCATCCTCTGCCACATATGCAGCCACAGCAATGGGTCCCTCAATGTGTACTGTTTGGTTGGTAATCCAGTCTCCAGGTGCTCTGGGAGATCTGGCCAGTTGACACTGTTACTACACACATGGGGCTGCAAACCCCCTCAGCTCTTTAATGACTTCTAACTAACGTGTACTTAGTCCAATGGTTGGCTGGAAGCATCTGACTCAGTATTTGTCAGGGTCTGGCAGAGCCTCTCAGGAGACAGCCATATGAGGCTCCCATCAGCAAGCACTTCCAGGCATCTGGAATAGTGTCCACGTTTGGTGACTGTAAATGGGATGAACCCAAGGTGGGGTAGTCTCTTGATTGCCTTTTCTTCAGTCTTTGCTCCACACTTTGTCTTCCTATTTTCTTCTGTGACTATTTTGTTCCCCCTTCTAATAAGGACTGAAGCATCGACACTTTGGTCTTCCTTCTTCTTGAGCTTCATGTGGTCTGTAAACTGCATCTTGGGTATTCTGAGCTTTTTATTTAATATCCACTTTTCATTGAGTACATACCATGTGTATTCTTTTGTGACCAGGTTATCTCACTCAGGATGATATTTTCGAGTTCCATCCATTTGCCTGTGAATTTCATGAAGTCATTATTTTGAAAAGCTGAGTAGTACTACATTTTGTACATTTTGTACATTTTCTGTATCCATTTCTCTGTTGAGGGACATCTGGGTTGTTTCTAGCTTATGACTATTATAAATAAGGCTGCTATGAACATAGTGGAGCATGTGTCCTTATTATATGTTAGAGGATCATCTGGTTATATGCTCAGGAGTGGTATAGCTGGGTCCTCAGTTAGTACTATGTCCAATTTTCTAAGGAACCACGTATTATTGGATATGTATGTGGGTCAATGATCAGTGTAATGAGAGCAGGCATCTCCACTGGGGATGGATATATAATTATTTGGGAGCAGCCTGATACAGTTGGTGGGAACTAAGCTTATTCTTTGCAAGAACAATACCTCTCTCAACTACTGATTCATTCTTATAGCCCCTTAATGAATCTTAACATATTAAGGAAGTTCTAACTCAAGGCACTTTAAAAGGAATGTATATGTCTTAAATAGTATTACTATTGCTATGACGACAAAAAAAAAAAAAAAAAAAAAAAAAAAAAAAAAAGGGAAGAATGGCCTTATGTGTGAGCTGATGCATGGGACAATGGGAGATGTTGCTTATTGACCTGTTTCTCTTTGCTTGCTCATCCTTCTTTCTTACAGAAGTCAGAACCACCAGCCCAGGGGTGGACACACTCACAATGGGCTGAGCCCTCCATATAATCACCAATTAATAAAATGCCTCATAGCCTTACTTACAGACCAGTTTATGGAGACATTTTTTCAATTGAAGAGTGCTCTTCTCTGAATATATTTTGTGCCAAGTTGACATAAAACTAGCCAGGAGCATAGAAACATTAGATAGGCAAATTAAAGCAAATCAGGGAATCTGTGGCCTAAGCTTTAGATGCTACTGATGTCAGCCTTACATTTAGTTGGAGGGGGCAGTGTGTAGAGTAGAAGGTCATTTCCTGTTAAGCTAGTATAATATATTCCAAGGTTTTAAAAGCTATGCATATGGATATTAGGTCACTCACAAGGGTTAAAAAGAACTACTCTCTTGGTTGGTTTAAAAAAAAAAAAAAAAAGAAAAAGAAAGAAAGAAAGAAAGAAACTCAATACATGCTAGAATTCCTTCTTGATCGGAGGATGCCTCAGTTGAGAAGATGACTCCCTCAGGTCAGTCTATAGGCAGGCCAGTAAGGTAATTTCATAATTAGTAATTGATAAAGGAGGATCCATTCTAAAAGTAATGTTTATTGGCCAGATGCAAATGATCTCTTGGAGGCTTTCTGCTGAAAAGCTTACTCATTCTAGTTCACTCTGAACTCAACCCAGCTCAACTGGTTATGATGATTCATAACAGCAAAAATAATCAGCTCAACCCAGCTGTTCTGACTTAAACACCTCTCCAAGCTGACTGATTCAACATGGCTTCTCATGGAATTGTTCTGCTTGGCCTCAAACTAACTGTGGAAGTTTGTTCAAATCTAGCTCCTTCCTATTCTCTAGCTTAGACTGCCTTAACCTATGTCTTACTTGCTTTGTATGAAAACCGTCTCTGGGAAACTGTCTAAGTAGAACTGCCTCCTCTCTCTGCAGGAAATGACATAAACTCAATTGATCTCCATAGAATTGCTTGAATTCAACCAAGTTCCAAGTGACTGCCCCTCTCCCTGTGTTGCTCTTAAATAGCTTCCCTTTCTTGTATGTTCTCATGAAAGTTAGATATATTCTCCGTCTGACTCATTCTGTTAAATTGTTCTCTGATTCACCATTTTGTGTGATTCTCAAATAGATGTCATTGTTTTAGATTAAAGATGCATACTAAAGGTGTGTCTGAGTGATTAAAAGTGTGTGATATATCAATATTTCAGCTTGATCATATCATTGAGTGTGATCACTTACCATAGAAGCCATGCTCCTGGACTAAAATTCCTCTACAATCCATTCAGTGTGATATGGACCCATAAGCCAAATAAACTCTTAACTTTCCAAAGTAATTTTGATCATGGTGATTTAAAACAGTAATGATAATATTTATTAAGGTAACAAATTAAAGGGAACAAACACAGCTCAAGATAAATTATAAATAGTCTAGATCTGCAAAATTTCTACCTTTCATAAAGAGCCATTGAACCTTTTATTAGTTAATTACCTTTGCAGAATCTTCAGTGTTAGAAGATATTCTTTTTAAGGAATCCTCTTTTTAAACACTTTCTTGCTATACTCTTGTAAATTAAATTTATTTTTCTTTAAATTTTTTATTTGGTATTTTATTTACATTTCAGATGCCATCCCCTTTCCCCATTTTTCCTCACTAGAAAACCCCTATCCCATCCCCCTTCTCATTTTTGCTTTTATACAATATTTTCAAATGTTAATCAAAGGCTTTATAAGTTTACTAATGCTCAATAACAAGATGCTCATACAATCAGAAGTATAACCCAATACCCAACCTAGATATATCAACTATCTTTGACTGGCAGAGACACAGAAACATCCACCACCATGTCCCACCCACCTCTCTTTAGTCACCTAGCTCCTCCTCTCCTTCTCCTCCTCCTCTCCTTACTCCTCTTCCTCTCCTTACTCCTCCCACTTTAGCTCCATATACATATCACTTTTTCCTCTACTCCTCCCACCTTAGCCCCTCCTACATATTATCCTTCCTGTTAAAATAAAACTTTTCTCTTAAAATACAATTAGAGCATAACTCTCACACCTTTTCTCTCAAAGTAAATAGCTGGGATTGGCTATGAGACTATAAGTCCTCAACCCCGTCAGAAATCCAGAAGGACTGAGTTAACAAAAATTATGGTAAGCACAAAGCATAGCATCTAAAACTTAGCCAATTAATAAAGACCAATGAACACCTGGACAGTCCCTATACTAGCAAACGTTGGAGCATCTGATCTTCAGCCTTCTGGCCCAGGATCATCTAACAAACCTAGTGATGCAGAATTATTATGGGCTGATTTCTCTGTCTTGGCAGATATAATCAGTCGACTATTCTGCAAATGTGTTCTTTTCTGGACAGTAATTTGTCTGTAGATGGAAAGAGGCAATTCTTGCCTAGTTGCTGTCTCACCACAACTGGAGTAAGACCAATGATGCTCAATTTCTTCTTAGAATCCAATACAGGAAGCTGTCAGGAGCAGATAGGTCTCTAATCAAAATGAACATTAATACAGAAATGTTTGTAACTTCAATTCTGTGGACTTCTGATGTTTTAAAAACCAACTATTTATATAAGGCAATCTGGACAGTTGTCTGTTAAATCTTCTCAGCTATTTCTAAATAAAATATAGAAAATGTCCTAACAATAAACTCAGAGCCATGAATTTGCTATAGGCCCTTAACTCACAGGCTAAACATCTCAAATCAGTTAAAAAAGTTAAAGAAGGACTGGTCTAAGCCTTGTATTCCTAAACGTGTTATATAGGCACAATGCCTATGAGAGTAACACTATTAATCTCACGTTTGTATTAATAAGAAGCTCATAACAATGAAGACCTTAAATTTAAAATCAAAGTAAATTTTGTACCATTTAAAAAATCATAATATCATCTTAATAACAATTATACATATTTCTACCAATAGGTTATGGCTATGAAATAAATCCTAGCTAATCCTCCCTATTCCAACGGAACTAGTACATTTTCCTAGAAAGACACAGCCCAATATTAACTACCTCAGTTCCCAAGCCCAGGGAATAGAGGCATCTACTCTTCATTAACTTCTTCAAGCTAATTATGGGTGTTGAGATATTAGAAGAGGGGCAGGGAGAAGAGTAAATTGATAAGCCTCTGAAGATGTGTCTTCACTGCATCCAGCTGGAATTCCAGGACATCAGAGGTTCGAGCAGATCTGCTCAGCTTGCTTGCTGAGTAGATAAACAAAAAATGTGTACTCTGCAATATACAATTCTCAAAACAACTTTTAGTATCAAGATATTTTTTTTTTTAAATTCTGGAATCTAGTCTTCTGGTGGCCTGTCTTGGTCATGTCTAATCCATATAATTCTGGGAGTTTCTATGAGGGTGTGCTCCCACCATCCTCCCATTCCTGCCTCCCTCCTCTCAAATTCCTCAGCACTGGGGAATCCAAACATTTAGGCACCAAGGCCATCCACTTCCACTGATGCCTAACTCCTTACCCCATACCCCCTCCTCCAGTTATTATGAGGGTGTGCTCCTACTATCCTCCCATTCCTACCTCCCTGCTCTTGGAATTTTCCAACAATAGGGAAACCAAATTTTCAGGCACCAAGGCTGTACACTTCCACTGATGCTTGTAAGGCCACCTTCAACTACCTATACAGGTGGAGCCATGAGTCCCTCCCTTTGTGTTCTTGGGCTTGAGATCTAGAATGGCTACTCCAGCTTGTTTCTTAGGACCATTTACTTGAAAAATTATTTTCAGCCTTTTACTTAAGGTAAAGTCTGTCTTTGTCACTGAAGTGGGTTTCCTGTAGGCAGCAAAATACTGGGTCCTGCTTATGTATCCAGTCCATTAGCCTATGTGTTTTAATTGGGGAATTGAGTCCAGTGATGTTAAGAGATATTAAGGAACAGTAATTGTTGCTTCCTGTTATTTTTGTTATTAGAGGTGAAGTTATCTTTGTGTGGCTATCTTCTTTTAGATTTGTTGGAAGATGATTATTTTCTTGCTCTTTCTAGGGTATAATTTCCCTCCTTGTATTGGAGCTTTCCCACTATTATGCTTTGTAATGCTGGGTTTGTGGAAAGATACTGTGTAAATTTGGTTTTGTCATGGAATATCTTTGTTTCTTCATCTATGGTAATTGAGAGTTTTGCTGAGGATAGTAGCCTGGGCTTGCATTTGTGTTCTCTTAGGGTCTGTATGACATCTGTCCAGCATCTTCTAGCTTTTATAGTATCTGGTGAGAAGTCTGGTGTAATTCTAATAGCTCTGCCTTTATATGTTACTTGGCCTTTTTTCCCTTACTGCATTTAATATTCTTTCTTTGTTTTGTGCAATTGGTGCTTTAATTATTATGTGACAGGAGGTATTTCTTTTCTGGTCTAGTCTATTTGGTGTTCTGTAGGCTTCTTGTATGTTTATGAGCATCTTGTTCTTTGGATTAGAGAAGTTTTCTATAATTTTGTTGAAGATATTTATTGGCCCTTTAAGTTGGGAATCTTCACTCTCATCTATACCTATTATCCTTAGGTTTGTTTTTCTCATTGTGTCCTGGATTTCCTGGATGTTTTGTGTTAAGAACTTTTTGCATTTTGTGTTTTCTTTGACAGTTCTGTTAATATTTTCTATGCTATCTTCTGCACCTGAGATTCTCTCTTCTATCTCTTGTATTCTGTTGGTGATGCTTGCATCAATGACTCCTGATTTCTTTCCTAGGTTTTCTATCTCCAGGGTAGTCTCCCTTTGTGATTTCTTTATTGTTTCTACTTCCATTTTTATGTCCTGGATGGTTTTGTTCAATTCCTTCACCTGTTTGGTTGTGTTCCCTTGTAATTCTTTAAGGGATTTTTGTGCTTCCTCTTTAAGGGTTGCTACCTGTTTACCTGTGTTCTCCTCAAATTCTTTGAAAGCGTTATTTATATCCTTCTTAAAGTCCTCTATAATCATCATTAGAAATGACTTTAAGTCTGAATCTTGCTTTCCTAGTGATATGTGGAATTCAGGAATTCCTTGTGTGGGAGAACTAGGTTCTAATGGTGCCAAGTATCCTGGGTTGCTGATGCTTATGTTCTTGCAATTGCCTTTCACCATCTGGATCTCCTTAGTGCTACCTGCCCTATCTCTGACTGGAGCCTGTCTTTCCTATTATTTTGGTTGTATCAAAACTGTGTGGGGTGGGTGTTACTACTGGGGTTAGAACTGGGACCCAAGATCTGCTCGGTGCTCAGGTGCAGAAAGGAATGAATCAGTTCTCCAGGCCAGGAGTGACTTTCTGGGTCCTAGTTGGTCCCAGTTACTCTATTTGAGGCAGGTGTTGTTTTCTTCTTACCTAAGATACTGACATGGTTAGAGCTCCTAGAAGTCCCACTTCCTCTGGGTTCTGTGAGATTGATGGCAGAGCTGCTCCCTGGGATGTGCTCAGTGCTCAGGCCCAGACCAGAAGAAACTAGTGCTCCTGGCCAGGAGTGACTTCTTGGGTCCTAGAGGGTCCCAGTTACTCCCTGTTTGGGGCCAGTGTTGCTTTCTCCTTACCTAAGATACTGCCTGAGGTTAGAGCACCTGCAAGGCCCCTTTCAGTGGGTTCTGTGAGATTGGGGCAGAGCTGCCGCCCGGGATCTGCTCAGTCATAAATTAAATTTATAAAAATAGGATGTTAAATGTATTATATGCTTATTTTTAAGTAAAATAATCTTTCATTTCATTTTATAATATAAACTCATAATGTATGCCTGGTGTAGTCATATTTTATAATGGTTTTCTTTTAGATTTATTTATTTTATTGTGTGAATGTTTTATCTACATTGATATATGTGTACCTCATGTATGTCTGCTGCCCTTACAGATCAGACAAGGGCATTTATTATTACATCCTTTGAAAGTAGAATTACAGATGATCAGGAGCTACAATGTGGTCGGTGAGGACCAAGTCCATGTCTGCTGGCAGAGCAGAAATTGCTCTTAACCCATAAGCTATATGTCAAAACTTTATAAACTATGAACAAAAACTTCAAGCAACTAAGGAATATTGAAAGCAGGAGATCATTGTCATCCACATTAATGTTTCTGTTGTTGTCCTTGTCTGGCTTATGTTTAAGAAATGATATTATGAGACTTTATATTGGGAACTTCTGACAGTCCTTGGAGACACAGTCTCATAGAGTTCTCCCTGGCTCTTATAGTCTTTTTAGCCCATCTTCTATAAAGATTCCTGATCTGTGGGTGTGAGAATACTTTTGTAGACACACTCTTGAATGGGCTTCACATTTTGAATTACTGTAGTTTTGTATAATATTTCACTGCCTTATAAATAGAAATTTATTGAAAGCCAAAGACTATACTTATCTACAGGTAGAAAGATAAATATTTAGAATGTAGATGGGGAGTATGCTAGTTTAGTATAGTGGTGGTTGTAGGTACCTGTCTTAGATCCAGGACTTCACAATTATTTGTCATTGGCTGGATTTGAAGTACTATTCATGGCATTCCTCTTGTCAGTCAGGTTTTAAGTTCAGTTAAAGATTGTTGGTTACCATGAAGGTGTGTGTAGCACTATTGTACAATTTAAATAATCTCATCATGCTTGTTATTGTAATTCATATTTGTAAGGGCAAACTAGGAACGTTAGTTGTTTTCTTTCTTTGGAAGCTTATACAGTGCCTTCCAGTAGCATAAAAACTAGTCATTAGAAGGAAGGAAGATTTTCAGATAAACTTTAACTCACAAGGTCTTTGAGACTTTTGTCTGAAGTATGTGATATCTTCATCTCTATATACAACCAAAGGTAATAGTAATAGTGTACAATGTTTGTGAGATTTTTGTTAAACCTTAGTCAACAACTGAAAAGAGAGCTTCTCCTTCCTGGTGTGGGGTGTTGTTACATGGTCTTTGGAATTTAAAGTGATCATTTATCATTGATGAAGGAAATATCTAATTAAAACACTTGTGTTTTTTATACAAAGATTTATTTTTAAAATAAATCATGAATAATATGATTCTTACTAGTTTTCAGAATTGTTTTCTGTTACTTTATCCTGCACTTTCATTCATATGTATTTGTTTTCTTCCTCCCTCTTCCAAATAAAAACTTTACCTGTTTTCCCAAGTCCCTATCAGATTTCTTGTACACTGTTATTTTTTTTTTGTTTGTTCCCCCATGAACCCACACTAATAAGTTTTCATTTAATATCCCCAGTTACTGTAGTTGCCCCAGTATATGTAATAACATGTCTGGACATCATTTATTTTAGAGAATGTTCTTTGAGTTTAGCCTTAGTTTTTTCCTCTTGTTTCAACAGAAGAATTACAAATGTAGTTTCTTAATCATGTAGTCATCAGAAAAAAAGCAAAATATAAAAGTCCTTCTCAAACAATATTTAATTTTAAAGAGAGTGTTTTTAAGATAAATAGGCAGAGAGAGAGAGAGAGAGCTAAAGCTGAGCAATTTAAATGAAAATATAGAAAATACTATGAGAATTTTAAAAATTACTTATATATGTGGTTCCATGAAGTACTCCCAGGTGATAACATGCAACAAATTAATTATATAACATGTAAGAAGTGAGTTATATAGAAAGTGGTAGCCAGGCTATGGTGGCACATGCCTTTAATCCCAGCACTTGGGAGGCAGAGGCAGGCGAATTTTTGAGTTCGAGACCAGCCTGGTCTACAGAGTGAGTTCCAGGGCAGCCCGGGTATTAAAGAGAAACCCTGTCTCAAAACAAACAAACAAACAAACAAACAAACAAAAAAAGTGGTGTTATGTTTTGTCATTTGAAATCCTAGCAGGTTTCATGTGATATACATTACATTCTGTTTATATACTTACACATAAATAAAACTCTATTATTTACCTGCATTTTATCTGTAGAGTTTTGAAGATCTTGAGAAAATTATATTTACTTGATTTATTTATCCAGATGGGAGAAAGGTGAAGTGTTGCTCTTTTGTCTGCTGGATATAATTGCTCTGTATTAATTAGAGGCACACAACTGTATGTGAATCAGAAGGTTAGAATATACATTAATTTACAAAACAATTTTTGTTTATGTTCTTAAATAGTATCAATGAAATTTTGAAAAGCACATTTTATATTCTACTGCCAATTTTTTCCTATACTTCTGTTTAACAGAATGTACTACCATGAATTTGGACAATAGGAAAAATGAGAACTCTTGGTACCTCACTTAAGTTATATCATTTGTCTCATCTCTTACAATGGCTACATGTTTATAAACTTTTTTCTCATTGAGCTGTTCTTGGATCCTGATAAAACCTCCATTTATCCAATTATGTCTTGACTAGTTGTTATATCAGAAATTAAACAAAATTTACCCCCTTTATTTTTCTCTTATGTCACTTATTCAAGTGAGTTTCAAATATAATGATTGTGTGCTAACTATTGGAATTTCTTTAGTTGCTCATACCTAGAGTTTTTGTGCAAATTTTGAGAGATGATAGAATTTATTATTTTTTCTTTGGGTAGATGTAGGATTTTATCTTTTGTCATAAAAATTGTCAAATTTCATTACTAAAGAAAAATATAGACTGAAATTTCTATGAATCTCATATATGCATTACATTTTTGGAGCTAACAAATGCAAATGGGCAAACACAATTGCACCAATTAAGATACTTCTGCAACTTAAAAGAAGTGGTCAGCAGAATATAAAGATAGACTGTGGAATAGAAGATAAGCGCAAATTATACATGACACAAGGCAAATACAGCAACAATATGAAATAACACATAATAGCAAGAATACAAGTAGGTTGATTTGAAACCCCACTAAAGGACTTGAGTGATTTTTCAAAAGGAGACACTCAGATAGTAGGCAAGAATATTACAAATGATATACTATACTCTTTATTGGGAAAGTGATGAAAACCAAAAAGGTAAAAACTCACCTCTCTGAGGTTGTCTGTTACAAAAGTGACAGACAGTAACAAGTCTTAGTAAAGCTGTCAAGGAAAGTAGGCCCTTAAATACTACTAAGAAAACATTGCTTGTCTAGATAGTCATTAAATGAAACAATATAAATATGACAAATAGTTGTTTGCATTAAAATGTTTAGGGAAGTGTGTGTGTGTGTGTGTGTGTGTGTGTGTGTGTGCGTTTGTTTGTATTCATTTCATGTATCAAATATCAAAACTTGGTTAAGTAACAAAGATATTACTTTAAATGGAATAACCCAAAAATGGAGAGATAAACGCCAACTGATCTTACTCATTAGTGGGAATGTAAAAGTTAATATCACAGTAGGTAAAAGTATAATGGTGTTCACCTAAGCCTTATCAGATGGGTATGGAGGGTATCCTAAGCATATAAAACTTCATTTTGGGAAAATGAGTTCAAGTGATATATTTTTAAAATGATGACTCTTGTTTGTATTATATTTTTGAATGTGATAAACATTGATATAGAGAGGAATATTAATCTAGCAACATGGCTCTTCTAGCAAGGAAGCACATCTAAAGATCTATGTCTGTGTTATCCAACTGGAATATATAAATGCCTTTTTTTTTACACACTTTTAATCCTCCTCCAAAATGGCATCTAATTGAGGAGCAGAAAAAGATGAGAATCAGAAAAAGATTTGACAGAATGAGTCCTAGATAGTGTATTCCAACTCTGTGGAGAACAGACAGGAAAGAGAGGCGACTTTAGAGCACTCAGAAAAAAACATAGTGGGGAAGGGAGGGAGGATACAGTTATATTATACTGGAACAGTTTTACAAAGATACAAGAAATGACAGAAGAAGTGTCAGAAGATTGGAACAAATTGCCATAGTAAGTTTGCAGCCAATCAGGCCAATTCAATGAGAATCCAAGAGAAACCAGATTGAATCAGTCAACTTGAAGAGAAGTTGGGCCAGAAAAACCTAGTTGAACCAACCAGTCAATGTTCAGAGAGAGAGTTAAAAAGGGTGAGATATTCAGCAGTAAATATCAGAAGCTGAAATACTCTATGCCTAGATTAGAATGTATGAAGGCTAGAAGCTTCAAGGTCTAAGTGTAGACATAGTTAGAATTGAGATAGTAACACTCTGGGCTCTGTCCAATCCATATATTCATAAAGCTTGACTATGATTCTCATCTTATCTTTTCATCTGAGAAAATAAAACTTATATTTATATTGATATAGTGTTTTCTCACCACAAAATGAGTTAACTGAGACAATATGTACATTAGTCAGTAAAATTTAATCATTTAACCATTAATGTGTGTTTCAAAACAATATGTTTTTGTTTGTTTTTTATTGGTTTTTTTTTGAAAAGTTAGGAATATGGAAGAAAGATAGAAAAATAAAGGAGTTTATGGCATTAAAATGAACACAAAAAAGCCATTACTAATTAATGTTAATGTATATTTCAAAATATTGAGTCAATTTTAATGTTATAATATTTTGTTAATATGCTCCTGATGGGTAAAAAGTATTTCTTCGGGCCTTTAGTTTACTTTTTATTAGTTTGTATAGTTCACAAATAAAGAACCAAATCCTGTAATGTATACCACAAAATATTTTGACATATTTTATTGCTTTATTCTGCAGAAATGTTTCCAAAACATTCATTATTTTAATATACAGTGTTCGGATGTCCTTTTGAAAGCCTTCATTAAGAAGTATTTTTAAAAGAATTGGAGATAATTGAATATAGGCTAATTAATATTTTAATTCTATTTTTGGTTTGCCATGCAGAAGACCTCTTAATTACATCAAAAACTTAAGATACAAAAGCCATTCTCTAAAATTCTAAACGTCCCTACAATGGATAGATAAAAATATTTGCTAAAAAACAAGATAATTATGTACTTCTTAGTGTATGATTTGTGTTTCTTTCTTTTTGCTTTAATTGTGGAATGTTGTTGTGTTACCCATGTTCCAAGCTGTTTTCATGCTCTACTACATATATTATTTCTGCAATCAGTCCCTAATTCTTAACTCCAGTGCACAATTATCACAGAGGAGTGTGTTGTGAGTACAAAATATTTTGTAAAATTAGGAAGAATTGATGGAATTGATGTTCTACATGAACTCAAACACTTAGTAATCATCTTGCTATTATAAGTTAATCACTTTCACAATTGAGTTTTCCCTTTTTAAGAAAACAATTTTACCAAAAACTTCTATGAAATTATATTAAATGCATATAGTGTTATAATTTGATATACCTATTCACAAAGCTGAATAAATATTTTAGAAGAATATTGTTCAATTCATAGCATTATAGTTGAATAAATTATTTATTGTCATATTTGAAGAATATAAAATTAAAATCTTGGTCAAAAAATAAATTTATTATTGTATATATTGAAGAGAAAAACATGAGCATTTCACTCTGATTTTCAGCATTTTATTAAGAAAACTCTCTTCATTTCAAGAGTGGTTGTATATTTACTAATGGTCTAAATGTTTTAAAGTTCATATTCGGGTTTCAGAAATTTTATACATCAATGTATCTGCTACAAATGACAGCTTTCTAGCTTTTTTTTTAATTCTATAAATAAAGAAGAGTTAAGGAAATAATAGGCCACACAATGGTCTGTGATAGCATGATATAATATATTGGAAGATAGAATTGAATAAAAAGTAACCCCACAAAATTCTCCTCGTGGTAGGTTTTTAATGAACAGCAGGAAAGACAACCTAAATTAATGTAATGAACAAACAGGTGAGCAGTCCTTTAATCTAGTTTCCAAAGAGATGACAATTAGGTAAGGACCCGCAGAGCATGAACAGAGCTGCACAAACCCCCTGCCTTGCAAACTGACTGAGCTTAATCAGATATGATTTCTTGCATAAAACAAAAACAAGGAGCATGTTAGCTATAGACATGCAAATCTTGGGGAAATAACTGAAAAGTTGAAAGATAAATTCCTTATGCAGTACATTACTATACATAATGACTGTTCAGAAAATCTTGTGGGGGTGCAAAAAAGCAGTGTATGAACACAATTGCTTACCAGTAACATCTATTTTTTTAGAAAAGCAAATAAAACAAAGTCTCCATGATATCTTCTAATGAAGATTAAAGATAATGAGCTCTATTCACAAGAGCTGATAATATCTATTCTTTATTTTAAAATGTGAATGACAGTATTTGGCACCATAACTTACAAGGGTACTTCTGAGGTAAACAAAAGTGACATTACAATTTTTTTTTTTTTATATTTTTGCCAAGTTTTCTATACAAATTCTGAACAGCAGGCTACTCAACTTCCAATTAGGAAAAATGAACCCTCTTATTAATAAAGAAATGTTATCATCACAGATGCAGGCACTGTAGGAAGGCAAAGAAACTAGAATCTATCCCTCTGCCACATCTGGAAATCTCTGGGAAACATGATGTAGTTTATCTAATGCCATTTTAAATCTGAAGAACAATTTGTCTTCACAACATATTTTAAATTAACCTTAACCCATTTGTTTCTTTGTTTTTTGACTGAATAGTTAATATGTAATTTAAGGTTACAAATACCCTAAAATGATCTAAGGAAATATATTTTTATAGAATAATCATATTGTTGATGTTTATTTTCATTAGTTATCAGTTAAATAAATTAAGCATACAGATATGAGATAAATATTATTAAATAAATTACAAATAAATAATTTAATATTCATTTTGTATGCTATATTTTAAAACTTATAAATTCTGAGAGCTTTTTATAAAATTAAATATATAGCTAAAAATGATTCTTAATAAACAAGTAGCATATTTAATTGAGTTCAGTGTCAGTTAACAAATGTACTTCACCTAGTTTTATATTTCTTTTTTTTTGATAAATACAAATGAATTTTTTAAATCTGGTATAAATTTACTTCTATTTCCTACCATTTCTGAAAAGTAAAGAGATTAAATATCAATTATAAATGATGATGTATTACATGCAAATTCTTATAGTAACTGAAGTCACTGGACCTGAAAGACATAACTAGAACTGAGTGCCATCAGTGTAGCACTTCAAATTGCTGTGCTAAAATTCATAAGAAACTATAAATTTGGTCAGTTTTTACTCATTTCTGTTGCTTTATCACTGGTTTAGCTACCAATTCTTGACAAAATATAATATTGAGTTATTTTCATGGGATCACTTCTCATCTCAAGAGACCTTTGCCCATACTAAGTATTAGCAACTTGAAAGCATGTAGTAAAAATTATGTTTTGTCATATTGTATAGTTATTTTTATACTTATATTACACAAAATTTACATTGTACTTATTGTATACATGGGGTTTTAGTTTTAAAAAGACTGAACAGGAACTTGTCACCCTTTGGCTTTAGTCACACAGGTGCTGACATTAGAATGATGTGCCATGACCTCTTGCTCACATATGTTTAGTTTTATTTCAACAGTGTAACAATGCTTGACTTTAAGAGATACTTTTAATTTCTATCTATGTATTTATTACTGATTTTTAAGTGATTGATTTTATCTTTGATTACTTTTGTTTCATAATTCTCAATATATATTAAGTGGATTATATGTCTTCCATTGTATTCTTCAACTATAGGAAGATCAGTTTCCCCAGCTCTTCTTTATAACTTCTCAGGTAAGTCTGTCCTTTTAGTATTTCCATAGCCTCGTTTTCTTTATTATTGTTCTGCACACACAGAGTTTCTATGTATACAAACAAATACACACACACATGTGTATGTGTGTGCTGAATTCATTTAGTGTTGCTACTATAATTTTAGGCTAAACAATTTATACAGGAGAACTGATTAGGTGTTATTCATGTCTGAATAAGACTGCTTTATCCTTTTTAGCAGCAATTAAATACTTATACCTCTTCATATATAATATCCATCCATGCTTGTTTGACAGCTGGTGTTATCTTTGTTTTGGTTTTGTTTAGGTTATTGTATTGTTAAGAATTCATGCATATAGCTCTCCTATCATATGTAGAAGACACGATCTCCAATCAGATGTCCTCATCCTTTGTTTTGTATAGTTTTTCCATCTCTTCTTTTGCAAATTTCCTTGAGCCCTATTTGTAGCGGTTGAATGAGAGATTTATCATCTGCCTGCAGGCACCAGGTGGCAAGTTCTCTGCATTCTACTGCTGTGGCTTTTTATAATGATCTTCTATCCCATAAAAAATGAAACAAATTTAATGAGGAATGAGAACTATTTTATCTCAATAGGATTTATTTTTTTCCAATGATAATTTTCATTCTTGTTTCATGTTCTGGAGTGAGATTCTTTTTTACATCATCTGTTGGTACAAGTATTAAAATAGCAGTTAGATGCTATAACAATAGCAAAAGTAACAGCAATATATTTCCTCTAAGTTGCCATTACCTTACCAACCACAGGTAATTGAGTATAATTATACTTCCAGGCTTAATTTTTCTCCTCTTGAGCAGTTCTTATGTTCAATTAGAGATGTTGTCTCCTGACAAGATATAAGGGGCAATATTACACCTATGGGATATCTTTTTATGTTAGTGATTATAGCTCATAGGAATAAGAGCTGAATGGGAAAATTGGCTGCTTTTCTTCTGACCATTTTTAAAAAATTATTTACAGATTTAATGTAATTCCTATCAAAATTCCAACAAAATGCTTCACAGAAACAGAGATGAAAAAAATTCCAAAATCTCTATGAAATCACAAAAGCCATAAAATATTATAAACATTCAATATTAAAGAAATTACAATTTTAGACTTCTAGATATATTACAGATATATGCTAATAAAAATGATATGATACTTGTACACATAAAGACATATGTATTAATGGAATGAAACCAAATATATTTTAAAAAGGGCACACTAATACAATTACCTTATTTTGACAAAATATCAAACACATACGCTTTAGAAAAGACAGAATCTTTATCAAATGGTTATGGAAAAATTAGATGATCACTTATTATAAGGCAAAGAATGCCTCTATTAGGGCATGAGGCAAATCATGCTACTGTGGATAGCCTGAAGCAGCTTTGGATCTCCACATTTATTTGTGATTAAAACAAAAACACATTTTTGTACTGTCTCTGTATTTTTAAATAAACCAAAATTACAAAATTTTTACTATACAACATAGATGGAGAAAACAAGATATACAGTGAGAAAATAAATTTTAACTAATACCTATTGACAAGTCCAGGTATACACACACACACACAAAAAAACTAGAATAAAAACTCCTACCTAAGGAGGTTAACTAAACCCATTAAAAACAGCTTAAAACCAAAACAAGACAAAACAAAAAATCACACCAGCAAAAACAAAAGAACACAAACACACATGTACACACACACACACACACACACACACACACTGGGAAAAACACAAGCCCACATACAGCCATGCATACTCACACATTATCAAAACTACTTCCAATAACAAAATAATAGGAATGAAAACTCATTGGTCATTAATATCTCTCAACATCAATGAACACAATTGACTCTACTCCCCCAGAAAAGCACAAGCTAGAAGAATGGATATTAAAACAGGAGCAAACCTTCTGATACATAGAAGAAACTTACCTCAACATCAAAGTTAGATATGACCTCAGAGTAAAGAGTTTGGAAAAGATTTTACAAGCAAATGGATTCAATAAAAAAGCTGAGTAGGCATTCTAACATCTATGAAAATAGACTTCAGACTAATGTTTATCAAAAGAATTGTGGAAGAGGACTTTATTCACACCAAGGAAAAATCTAACTAGATGAATTTTCAGTTTTTCTCCCTTGGTGCTGTCTCAGCTTAGCCACATTTTCTCTTTTGTTTAAATAGTACTCACTTTACATCCCAATATCAGCCACACCTCTACTCCCAGTATACCCTCACACAGATCCTTCCTCCATTTCCCCTCTTATTCTCCCCTGAGAAGGAGGACCTCCTGGGTAATACTACCCAAACTGCCCCAGCCACATCAGGTCACTGCAGTACTAGGTGCATCCCTTCCCACTGAGGCCAGACAACATAGCTAGGTAGGGAAACAGGATCCCCAGGCAGGCAACAGATTCAGCAACAGCCCTAGCTATAGTTGGTGGGGGACTGAAGAAGACCAGCTCCACATCTGGTACCTAGTTATGCTTGTAGACAGGAGCCTAGCATAACTGACCTTTCAGGTGTTTTGCCCAGCAGCCAAATGAAAGAGATGCAGAGACCCACAGCCAAATATTAGATGTATCTAAGGGACTCTTCGGGAAGAGATGGGGGAAATGTTGCAAGACCCAAGGGGCAGGTATTCCACAGAAAAATCAACAGAGACCCTTGGTGTCTCTCAGAGAACTTTCAAGTATTGACATCTATGCCCCAAACAAAAGGGTACACACACTTATAAAAGAAACATTGTTAAAGCTTTAACCCCACACCAAATCCCACACTTTGATATTGTGAAACTTTAATACCCAACTCTCACCAATGTATAGGTCATTAGGACAAAAATCTAAGTGGAGAAATAATGAAGCTAATAAACTTTGCAAACCAGATGGACCTAATAGACAACTGCCAGACATTTTACTAAAAAATACACAAAACACCCCTTCATTCAGCAAGTCTTCATAGATACAAGAACATTGAAATAATGCCCTGCACACTATCTGACCAGCATAAAGGTAGATTTTAAAACCAACAGTAAACCTACAAATTCATGGAAACTGAACAACTCTTTACTAAATTACTACTGGGTTAAGACAGAAATAAAGAAAGTGAAGCCTTTCTAGAATTCAATGAAAATAAATGAACAGCATATCCAAACTTATGTGACACAAGAAAAGTGGGGCTAAGAGTAAAATTCATAGCAATAAAAAGTTGCATAAAGAAACTGCAGAATTTCATACTATCAACTTAACAGCACACAGACAAGCTGTAGAACAAGAAGAAGCAAGATCACCCAAATGAGTAGATGGCAGAAAATAATGAAACTAAGGGTTTAAACCAATAAAATAGAAACAATGACAATAAAAAAGAATCAATGAAATACTAATATTTTTGAGAAATTCAACAAGATAGACAAACATTTATCCAAATTAACTAAAAGAACTAGACTATCCAAATTAACAAACTCAAAAACAAAAAGGGCAACCTATACTGATGAAATCAAAAGAATGTTTAGGTTGTATTTTTAACTCTACAATATTGGAAAATATAAATGAAATGGATATTTTTCTAGATACATACAATTTATAAAAATTAAATCAAGATTATACAGAAAGATTAAATAGATCTATACATAAAAAAAAACAGAGGGAAGTATAAAAATGTGCCACAAAAATAATCTGGGTCCCAACAATTTTTATGCAGAATTATTAGGCTTTCAAAGATAACCTAACAGTATTACATCTCTAATTATTCCACAAAACAGAAACAGAAAGACTATTGCGAAACTCATTTTCTGAAGCCATGGACATGTTGATAAACAAAACTCACAAAAATTCAACAAAGAAAGTGACTATTCTTGTAAAGGCTTGAAGGACCAATGTGGGTCCATAACCAGGAGCCCCCACCAGCTCAAATGAGAACAGGAGGAGAAGTGAAGGAAGGATTATAGAAGAGGGTGACCAGGAGTAGAACAGTGAGAGGGATGTAAAGTGAATAGGTAAAACTGTAAATTAAAAAACTTTTTTTTTTTAAAAAAATAGAAGAGATCAGAAATACCCAATGTATACCTAAACATAATAAAGGCAATACAGAGCAAGCCAATCTCAGATTAAATAGTGAGAAACTCAAGCAATTCCACTAAAATCAGCAACAAGTCTGTCCATTGTATCCTTATATGTTCAATATAGTAACTCAAGATCTGGCAATAGGAATAGGCAGTTGAAGGAGATGAGTGAGGTATGTAATGGAAAGAAAGAAATGAATGGTCTTTGGCTGGGGAAGATACTTACCTGTTCTACTTCTATGGAGACAACAGATCCTGAACCATCCTAGAGGAATCAGTGCACTCAGAGCAGCCAGTAAGAAGCCTCCTCCACAAACCTAAGCCACAGCACTGCAACTGGGGGGCTGGAGCACACCTCACTTGATCCTTTTGGTTGGGACAGACACCTAGCTTGACTACTGTCATGAAGACACCATATTCTGAACCATCCTAGAGGAACCACTACACTAAGAGCAGTGTAGGAACCTCTGCACTAAGAACAGAAGAATTTCAGGATCCCAGAGGCAACCTGAGTCCCATGAGCTCTTCCACCCAGGAGCTTAGGATCACAGGATGACAGAGACAGTTGGACTCTGAGGAGTTCTGACACACGCAAGATAATTGGAAAGACAGGCTCCAGTCAGAGACAGTGAGTACAGGTAGCACTAGAGATAACCTGATAGCTAAAGGCAAGTGCAAGAACATAAACAACAGAAACCAAAGTTACCTGGCATCATCAGAAACCAGTTCTCCTACCATAGAAAATCCTGGACACACCATCACACCAGAAAAGCACGATTCAGAATTAAAATCACTTCTCATGATGTTGATAGAGGACTTTAAGAACGACATAAATAACTCCCTTAAATAAATACAAGAGAACACAGGTAAACAGGTAGAAGCCCTTAAAGAAGAAACAAAAAATCCCTTAAAGAATTACAAGAAAACACAACCAAACAGGTGAAGGAATTAAACAAAACCATCAAGGATCTAAAAGTGGAAGTAGAAACAAAGGAATCTCAAAGGGAGACTACCCTGGAGATAGAAAATCAAGGAAAGAGATCAGGAGTCATAGATGCAAGCATTACCAACAGAATACAAGAGATAGAATAGAGAATTTTATGGGCAGAAGATACTATGGAAAACACTGACACAACTGTCAAAAATGCAAAATGCAAAAAGCTCCTAACATAAAATATCCAGGAATTCCTGGATACAATGAGAAGACCAAACCTAAGGATAATATGTATAAATGAGAGTGAAGATTCCCAACTTAAAGGTCCAACAAATATCTTCAGAAAAATTATAGAGGAAAGCTTTCTGAACGTAAAGAAAGAGATGCCCATGAACATACAAGAAACCTACAGAATTCCAAATAGACTAGACCAGAAAATAAATTCCTCTTATCACATGATAATCAAAACATCCAATGCACAACACAAAGAAAAAATATTAAAAGCAGTAATGGTAAAAGACCAAGTAATGTATAAAGGAAGACTTATAAGAATTACTCCAGACTTATCACCAGAGCCTGTAAAAACCAGAAGATTCTAGACTGATGTCATACAGACACTAAGAGAGTACAAATGGCAGCACAGACTACTGTGCAGCAAAACTCTCAATCACCATAGATGGAGAATCCAAGATATTCTATGACAAAACCAAATTTACACAATATCCTCCCACAAATCCAACCCTAAAAAGCATAATAGATCAAATACTGCAACACAAAAAGGGAAACTAACACCTAGAAAAAGCAAAAAATTAATCTTCCAACAAATCCAAAAGAAGATAGCTACACGAACATAATTCCACCTCTAATAACAAAAATACCGGGAAGCAACAATCACTTTTTTCTTAATATTTCAAAACATCAATGGACTCAATTCCCCAATAATAAGACATAAACTAACAGCCTGGATACATGAACAGGATGCAGAATTTTGCTGCATAGAGGAAACGTACCTGAGTGACACTACCTCACAGTAAACAGATGGAAAACAATTTTCCAAGCAAATGGTTCTAAGAAACATGCTGGAGTAGCCATTCTAACATCGAATAATTATTTGACTTTCAACACAAACTTATCAAAAATGATAAGGAAGGACTCTTCTTACTCATCGAAGGAAAAACCTACTAAGATGAACTCTCAATTCTGAACATCTATGCTGTAAATGCAAGGGCATTCACATTCATAAAAGAAACTTTACTAAAGCTCAAAACATACATTGAACCTCACACAATAATAGTGGAAGATTTCAACACACCACTCAGTAATGGAATGATCATGGAAACAGAAACTAAACAGAACCCAATAAAATTAACAGAAATTATGAACCAAATGGATTTGATAGATATCTATAGAACATTTCATCCTAAAACACAACAACAACAAAAAAAGCTTTTTCTTTGCACCTCATGGTACCTTCTCCAAAATAGACCATGTAATTCGTCACAAAACAGGCCTTAACAGATCTAAAAGGATTGAAATAATCCCTTGCATCCTATAAGGTCACCACAGACTAAGGCTGGTCTTCAATAATAACAAAAACAATGGAAAGCCCATGTACATGTGGAAACTGAACAACACTCTACTCAATGATGACTTGGTCAAGGAAGAAATAAAGAAAGAAATTAAAGACTTTGAATTTAATGAAGACTTGTCATCCAAAACTTATAGAACACAATGAAAGCAGTGCTAAGAGGAAAACTTATGCTCTAAGTGGAGAGAGCATACACTAGCAACATGATAGCACACCTGAAAGCTCTAGAACAAAAAGAAACAAATACATACAAGAGGAGTAGCAGGAAATAATAAAACTTAGGGCTGAAATCAACCAAGTAGAAACACAAACAACTATACAAAGTATCAACAAAACCAGGAGCTGGTTCTTTGAGAAAATCAACAAGATAGATAAAAACTTAGCCAGACTAAGCAGAGGGTACAAAGACAGTATCTTTATTAATAAAATCTGAACTGAAAAGGGAGACATAACAACAGAAACTAAGGAAATTCAAAAACCCATCAGATCCTACTGCAAAAGCCTGTATTCAACAAAACTGGAAAATATGGATGAAATGGACAATTTCCTAGACAGATACCAGACACCAAAGTTAAATCGGGATCAGATAAACCATCTAAATAGTCCTCTAACCACTATAGAAATAGCAGTAGTTATTAAAAACCTCCCTACCAAAAAAAATGCCCAGGACCAGATGGTTTTAGTGCAAAAAATAATCTCAGGAAGTAGAGGGAGAGACGGATTTGGGAGGGACAAAGGAGGGGGAGAGCAAAAGGGAAGCGTAATCAGATGCTGGAGGAAACAGAGGAGAAGTACAGAGAGTCAGAAATTTAAATAGAGGTACATAGCAGTGGGGGATAGTGAACTGGGTGTAGCCACTAGAAAGGCCCAGATGCCAGGGACTCGAGAGGTTCCCAGAACACAACAAGGATGGCATTAGCTGAAATGCCCAACAGAGTGGAGAGAGAACTGGTACAGACTATATCCAGTGGATAGGTATGGCTCCTGGTGGAGGGCTACCCATCCATTTCAAAAATAATAATCTAGAATTGTTCCTTTCTAAAAGAAATCCAGGGACAAAGAGTAGAGCAGAGACTGAAGGAAAGACCATCTAGAGATTGTGCCACCTAAGGATCCATCCCATCTTCAGACACCAAACACAGACACTATTACTGATGAAAAGAAAAGCTTGCTGACAGAAGCCTTGTATAGCTATCACCTGAGAGACTTTGTTCAAGCCTGGCCAATACAGAGGTGGATGTACACTGCCAAACATCAGGGTGAGCAAAGGGACCCTAATGGAGGAGTTAGGGAAAAGACTATAGGAGCTGAGGGGTTTACCAACCCCATAGGAAAACAACAATATCAACCATCTAGAACTACCAAAGCTCCCAGGGACTAAACCACCAACCAAAGAGACCTATGGCTCCACCTACTTATGTAGCAGAAGTTTGCCTTATCTGGCATCAGGAGAAGGTAGCCCCTTGGTTCTGTGGAGAGTCAATGACCCAGTACAGGGTAATGCTAGAATGCTGAGACAGGAGTGGGTGATTGGGTAGAAGAACACCCTCATAGGATCAGGGGGGAGCAGGAAGGAATAGTGGGCTTATGAAGGGGAAACAAAGAAGGGGTATAGCATTTGAAATGTAAATAAAGTAATCAATAAAAAATAAAATTATTTTAAAAGGAAGAAATCACCAAATTAATTGATGAGTAAGCAGAATCTGACAGCCTATTTAAGGAGCTATATTTCTTGAAAAGGGACAAATAGAAATGGCGTGCTACCTGACAAAATCCAATGATGAGAAAAGCAGTGTAAGTGATGTCAGAAAAATGCATTGCTTATTTTAATAACATTTGTGATATTATTTGATATAATTATTTCATTTGATATACTATAAGAAGGCCTTAATAAATCAGTTAACATGACATTTTCAAATATATTACTAAGATACTAATTGAAATTGGAGTGAATCTGAACATTGTCATAGGGACTGGAACTGACTAACGAACCACAAATAAAATCTAATGCTAAGTGTCAATACAGAAAGAAATGAGCAGTGCTTCCATCTGAGAAAAATTAAGATTTTTACAATGCAACAAAAATTGCAGCTTTAACAGTGTGAAATATAATTGAGGTTTTCCAAAGAAATAAACAAAACAGAATTACTTCAAGTAATCTTTACAACACTTAATTAATGCTCAATTGCTTCACAGATGTTTATGAAGAAATTATGTAATTATATTATAATCTCAGAAAATAGTTTAAAAGTAGATAGTAATAAAAGATTGCACACACAAGTTTATTTCTCTACAGCAGTGAACTTTTCTCTGAAGTGAAAGCTTGTATATTTATGATTTAGAAGATAGTTTCCTTAAGAAACTTCTTTTGTAAGTCAAAGTGTCAATACCTTTGAATGGAGGAGTTATTTAAATTGTCAATTTTTAGGAGCTGAGATATATTTTTTAAAGTTACTTTTACATTTAATATTCAATTCTCTGGCCATATCTCAATATTTATTTTCCACTTTGATAGTCATGCCAAAATCACTTAGAAAGGCAAACTGAAGACAATTTCTGCATTCTTGATGCTAATAAGGCTTGAGTAAGGTTTAAACTGTTTCTCTAATAAACTAACAATTTATGGTGTTCAGCTAACAAATTTTTAATTAATACTGATCATTTGCCTGATGGTATTCTGAATGATCCTCATTATCTTCATATATAAAATATCAAGAATCTTATTGATCTTTTCTATATATTATACATTTGAATATATAGCTAATGACAAATAAACCATTATGATAAAACAGAACAAAATAAATAAGTGTTCTGCATCACTAGAAACAGTTTACCTGGCATGGACTCAAAGTGTTCAAAGACAGAGGAAAGTAATATCTCCTTAATTTATTTAATTCATTATTGATTTTGGAACTTGGGTTGTATTTAAAAAATAAACACATATTCTAAATGTCAGAACTGATGATGTAAATATATGATAACCCCCAAGTGTGTGTGTGTGTGTGTGTGTGTGTGTGTGTGTGTGTGTGTGTGTGTGTTTATTGCAAAGGAGTTACAACAAGAAATGTTTTGTTGAGGTATGTATGTCAGTCACAGACAGACAAACATTCAGTCTCAAATGTAGAAATTTACAAAAAGTTTGACTGGATATAGAGAATAGTGTTTTGTAGTTTTGGAAAAAGAAGATGAAAACAGGCTGGTTTTGATAAGGGAAAGCTGAGTAGAGATGTTGAGATACTTTAGTGAGCCACATTGTACATGTAACTAGCAAAAACTGGTCAAAATTATGATAATCAAATTCTGTGATATTTAACAATAAATAGTACTTGAATCTTGAGAACAATTCCAGGCTGATTACTTCTCTAAAATTATCACCTCCATTTCTACAATCAGCCATAAACTTGGTAGGATCTGTTAAAATGCCATATAATTGAAATTCATCATGATTCTATTAGTCCAACTAAAGAAAACTAGGATTTGTTTTATATTTATGAGCAATTAGAATTTTTTTCTCATATTTCATGCTGACTGAAGTTTTCCCTTCCTCCTTTCTTCCCAGCCACACCCTGCCTCCAGAACCACTCCTCGTCCATTTCATTTCCACTCAGAAAGACACAGATGATATCCCACGGATATCAGCCAAACATGGCATATAAAAAGTTACAGTAAGACTAGGCACATACCATCATATCAAGACTGGACAAGAAAACCCAGTCAGTGACAGCCCCAACTCAGAGTGTCAAGAATATCAAATAATATCAAGTTACATAACCATAACACATAGGCAGAGAACCTAGCTCAGACCCATACAGGATCCTTAATTGGTGGTTCGGTTTTTATAGTAGCCTATGAGCCCAAATTAGTTGACTTTGTAAGCTTTGTTCTTGTGGTATACTTGACCCTTCTGGTACCTACAATCTTTCCTTCCCCTCTTTAAGTGAATCCCGTGAGTTCTGCCTTGTGTTTGGTTGTGGGTGCTCATATTAGTTGTTGGATGACACCTCTCTGATGATGAATATTTAAGGTTCCAGTTCTCAAGTATAGGCAGAATACCATTTAGAATCATTTCATTGACTTTTTCCAGCATATTTTTTCTATTATAGGTCTCTGGGCTCTATAGCCTCTGATTCTTGGTCTTCCAGGCAATGGCAGGGGTGGGCTCCCTTTCATGTACAAGTTTGCACTTCCACCAACAAAGAAGGAGAGTTTTCCTTGCTCTACATTTTTTCTACCACAATCACTAGTGTTTTTTCCCATTTTTATTAATTAATTTATATACATTTCAAATGTTATCCCCCTTCCAAATTTCCTCTCCACAAGTCCTCTATCCTTTTGACCCACTCCCTGCCTCTATGTGAGTGCCCACCCACTCCTGCCTCAGCAGCCTCTCATTCTCCTACCCTGGGTTATCAAGCCTCGACCAGACCAAGGGCATCATCCAGTGATGCCAGTTAAAGCATCTGCTACACATCCAGCTGGAGCCAGGGTACCCCTGTGTACTCTTTGGTTGATGGGTTAGTCCCTGGGAGCTTTGAGGCATCTGGTTGGTTGATACTGTTGTTTTTCCTATGATGTTGGAAAACCCTTCAGCTCCTACAGTCCTTGCCCTATCTTCCCCATTCTGGTTTCTGTGCTCAGTCCAAATGTTTGACTGTGAGCCTTTATTTGGAAGTCTGGTTCTAGACATTTTCAGAGACATATATAGAAATTTGCTGCAGTTCTCTATGATGTTATGTTAGCAAGAGATATAGTTGGGGCAGGATCTATATTTCAATCAGCTGTTTGCACATGTGTTAAGGCTCTTTTATTTGTCAAGTTAAAAATACTTTTGTTTCTTCTACAATATTTAATGTAAGTTGCATTGATTGTACACCTTCTAATTGTGTTTGTGTTTTGAAATCTGGCATGTCAGTTATGGAGGTCTGTCACCCAGCTTTTTTTTTAGTACCCTGAGTATCACAGAAACTTGGTTTTCTAAAACTAGCTTGCAAGTACTGGAAGAAATGATTATTTAGTTTCTTGATAGCTAGCTTCATAATTTTTAAACATATTGGTCATTAGCCCTCTGTGAGTTATGGAGTTAGTGGAAATCCTTTTTCATTCTGTGGGCTACTATTTTATTCTACTGATTGTGTCATTTGTCTTACAAAAGTTGTCTGTTTCACAATGTCACATTTATTAATTGTCTATCTTAGTGTCTGAGTTATCCAGGACTTTCTCCTATTCCAATATGTTTCTATCAGGTTTATTTTCTCTTCTATCATGTTTACTGGTGTTATGTTGAGGTCTTTGATCTTTTTAGACTTGGGATTTGTGCATAATGATA